>NC_073306.1:40439243-41039243 GCF_027595985.1 Sorex araneus
CTGTCTCTGTCTCTGTCTCTGCCTCTCTCTCTGTCTCTGTCTCTCTGTCTCTGTCTCTCTCTGTCTCTTCCCTCTCTCTGTTCATGAGGTCTTACCTGTTTATATGCCTGTGTACAAATCCCCTCTTATCAGAACATCAGTTATATTGAATTAGGACCCATCTTGCAGATTTTAATTTATATACTGTGGCACCGTCGTCCAGTTGTTCATTGATTTGCTCGAGCGGGCACCAGTAACGTCTCCATTCTGAGACTTGTTACTGTTTTGGGCATATCGAATACATCTCGGGGCGGGATATTCTCCGTAGCTTGCCGCGCTCTCCAAGAGGAACGGAGGAATCGAACCTGGGTCAGCCACGTGCAAGGCAAATGCCCTACCCGCTGTGCTATCGCTCCAGTCCATATACATACATATATACATTAATTTAGGTAACATGGGTAAAATTGTACTGCTGTTAGGTTTTTGTTTGCGTTTTTTGGCCACACCCTGCGGTACTCAGGGTTTATTCCTGGGTCTGTGCTCAGTGATCACTCCTGGTGGCACTCAGAGGACCATAAGGGGTGCTGGGGATTGAAGATGGGTCACCTCTGTGCAAGGCCAGTGCCTCACCTGCTTTACTACCTTTCCAGCCCCAATATTTGGTTTTGATGTACAAAATTACTGCACTTTTACCAACATCACAGGACTCTCCACCACTGCTCTTATGTCGCTTCTAGTCTTCCTCTTCCTACCCCTCCTCACTGGCTAATAATCTGAGAGAGTTCATTTTAATTTCATTCTTTAAACCCCATGTTCAAATACAGTTACAATTTGTGTTACTGGGAATTAGGATTTCAACATATCAGTTTTTTTCTTTTATTTTCTTTTATTATTGTTTTTTATTAGTGAATTACAGTGAGATAATGTTACAGACTTAAAAGTTTTCATGCTTACCTTTCAGTCATACAATGATCGAGTACCCATCCCTCCACCAGTGCCCATTTTCCACCACCAATGGTCCCAGCATCCCTCCCACCATCCCCACCCTGTCCCTTTCACCCCACCCCGCCTTTGTGGAAGGGCATTCCCTTTTGCTCTCTCTCTTTTTGGGTGTTGTAGTTTGCTACAGAGGTATTAAGTACGCATCTTGTTCGGTCTATAGTCTATTATCAGCCCATATCTCCCATCCCTAGTGGGCCTGCCCAGCACCCTTTGCTTGGTGACCCCTTCTCTATCAGAGCTGCTTCTTCACCTAGCATGTGAGGCCAGCTTCCAAGCTGTGGAGTAATCCTCCTGGTACTTATCTCTATTATTCTTGGGTGTTAGCCTCCCATTCTGTTACTTTATATTCCACAAATGAGTGCAATCTTTCTATGTCTGTCCCTCTTTTTAAACATATCAGTTTTGAGGGGGACATAATCCAGTTTATAACATGTACATTGGAATATTCTACTGAACACTTGTCATGTGCAGTCATAGAGCAAAGTAATTTAGTATGTCATGATGGAAAATAAATGTTATGGACACACCCTAAGGAAGGTCCTTGGTACAGTTGATGAAACTGAAGCTCAGAAGAGCAAGATAAGTTAGGCTGTGAATGAGAAGAGACGGCATGGAAACACTGGCATTCTAAATCTTGAACTCTCATCCTGTCTGAGTTCTTCATTAGCTATGGAACTGAAACTTCTTTTAGTGATCAGATTCTAGTCCACTGATACTGTAATCTAAGGTATTTCCATGGTATCATGCCCTGTTTTCATTTAACTAGATTATAACTGAAAACAATAGGAGACAAAGGAGAAAGCATTCACTAAGTGAATTGACTGCTTCAGTTAAAACAATAAGAAAAAACCTACTAGATCCAGAGAGATGGTACAAAGTTTAAAGTATTTGCCTTACAAGCTACCAATGCTAGTTCTATCCCCATTTTCCTGAGCCCTGCCAAGAGAATCTCTGAGCACAGAGCCAGGAGTAAGCCCTAAGCATAGCCAAGTGTGGCCCAAAAACAAAGAAAAAGGAAAAACCCAGTATGTTAAACCTAATACCCACAATCCTTATTCTCTACTCCATGCTAAATTTCTCAGGAATTTATATATTGTGCTGATGAGAATACAACAAAAGTGGGGGGGAGGTGAGGAGTGGCTTCCAGTCAGGCATATTTTCCTATTTTCACTTCCTTACAAATGTCCCCCACATTCTACTAGTTACCTTTGAGCAGACACTGTACCTTGCATCCTGTACTAAAAGGAGCCTCAGAAACCTGAGTATGTACTTATCCCTTAGTTTTGGTTGGGTCTAAGTGCTTCCATGTTTCTTGTCTCTTACCCTAGTCATTCTTCTTCTTTTTTTTTATTAAAATTTTAAAAAATATTTTAAATTTTATTCATTATTGACAATACTGTCAATGATAGGATTTCATGCATACAATGTTCCAACACCCTCCCTCCAAGTGTCCCTCTCTCACCCCCCATCTCCCGCTCCCCCCCGCCCCATACTATCCTCTTACCACCTGTCATTCTTGGTTCTTGTTTTTGTTTTGAGATCTGTTTGGTCATCTTCCCCCCCTCTACCCCCTGCCCCATCACACTGGCTTTACTCGGGGCTTACTCCTCACCCTACACTCAAGGATCACAGATCACTCGTGGAGGTGCTCAGGGAATCATATGGGTTACTGGGAATTGAAACTGGGTCAGCCACATGCAAGGCAAATGACTTACCCATTGTACTATTGCTCTTGCCCCTCCATCTGTTATTCTTTTTTTCTGGGCGGGAGGGTCATATCTGGCAATGCACAGAAGTTACTCCTGGCTCTGCACTCAAGAATTACTCCTGGCGGTGCTCGGGGGACTATATGGGATGCTGGGAATTGAACCCGGGTCGGCCACGTGCAAGGCAAACACCCTACCCACTGTGCTATCACTCCAGCCCCAACTTGTTATTCTTGACCACTTTGATCCATCTATGTTCTCTGTGATCAGCAGATCATTCTTACCCCCAAAACTCATTCCCAATTCAGATACTTAACACCTGCTTCCTGAATAACCTTCCAACTGAGCCCTCCTGAAGCAAAGTCCTATGGTCGATAAGCTCCCTAACTTGGGCCTATTTAGCAAGCCCTCCCTCCACTTCCTGCTGTGGCTGAGAAGCCATGCCCCAGATTACCACATCCCTCCCTCAGTGCTCTCTCATAGCAGCTGCTCGTTCTCTCCCACCCCATACATCTTCAGGATGGGGTGAGGGATCAGAAGACAATTTATTTGTACCCACTACACCAAACCTTGAAGTCTGATTCTCATAGGAAAACCACTTGCTTTTAAACTAAACCACTATGGGGCCTCCCTTAGCGATAAAATTAACTCTGCTGCTCTTCTTATGTCTCAGTCTAGGACTGGCTCCTATTACACTGTATATCCTTGTGGGCAGTACTCATGACAACAGAGTCAGGTTGTGCCTCTGTTGCCTAACACCTTATCTAGAATCTTAACTAGAACCAGATGCCTATTCAGGGAAATTTGTACAATGAATGAACCAATGAATGAGCAAATAATGTACAAGTGGTGGGAGCTAGAAATAATTTGGTATGTGTTCAAGTGAAAAACTCTAAGACAACTTCCAGCTTCTCCAAAGCACAGACTTTGTTTTGGGCTACATGTAGCAGTGCCCAGGGATTACTCCTAGTTCTGTGCTCAGGGGTCACTCCAGGCAGTGCTCAGGGATTGATCCAAAGTCAACCACATGGGGGGCAAACAATATCCCTGTGCTATCTCTCAACCACCAAAACACATACTATTAAATAAAATAGTACTGAGTTTAAATCCTAGTTTCAAAACACACTCACTCTATTTTTTCACTCTATTTTTTCATGGGAGCCATGGTTGGCAGTGCTGGGAAGGAGTCTGAACCAAGGTTCCAGTTTCTGAGCTAAGTTCAGTCCCTCTAGGGTGAATTGTGCTGGGAGGGAAGTATCCAGGGCAAGGAATCAAACTTGCACATACTAGGCATTTGCTCTACCCTGTATTTAACTCCGCAGCCCCTCAAATGTATTCACTCTAATAAGCCTCAGGACCGTCCTTTTACTATTACTCAAGAATGTCATGAGCTCAAGAATGTTTAATCATAATATGCCTGTATTCCTGTGTTTCTGGCACAAATTCAGTGGCCAACAGTTATTTATTATCCTCCTTTTCCTCCTTTCCCCCACTTAAAAACTGCTCCCTTGCTATCCTACTGAATTCAAAATCTAACTCTATCCAAGAGAAGTGAGTAGAGCCATCAGTGACTGAACCACCTGAGGACAAGGCAGTGAGAGCCAGAACATGCCCATCAAGATTCCCGAATGGAAATGAATTTCTTGAGTCTTCCAATACACCCTGGAGAGAAGATGGCCAGAAGACAGCCAGGATCCAGCAACTGTGCAGTTAGGACACTCCAACCCTTATCTGAATTACTGGTGTGTGTCTGCGTTTTTGACTCCCCAGCCACTTCTCATAGTGACTGTCAGTATGTCTGAAGCTTCAGGGTTGGGAAGGTCTCTGCTTGGGACTTTCACTCTTCTTTAGCTGGGAAATTCCTTATTAAAGCAAAAATCTTTCATGAGAACTAAGGTGATGTCACACTGGCTAAGGAGGCCAGCCATCTCCTTTGAACACTATGCTACTATGCCAGCCCAGCAAGAGTGCCACCAGCTGGCATCTGAATGGAATATCTGCTCACCTGTGCCTATTCTATAGGCAGTCTTGCTAGCTACACTCAAAATTTTAAATTATTTTACTTGGGGTCTTTTTGGGGGGTGAGGGAGGAGGACACACCCAGCAGTTCTCAAGGCTTATTCCTGACCCTGTTCTCAGAGATCACTCCTGGTGGGGTTCAGGGACCATATGTGGTACTGGGTATTGAACTGGGTTAGGTACACCCTACCTGCTGTACTATCTTTCTTACCCAAAAGTTTTTAATTCTTTTTTTAATAGGGGCTAAGCTGCTTGCCTTTCACAGTTGATCTCGGGTTTTTTTTGTTTGCTTTGAGGGAAGGAGGTCACACGCAACTATGCTCAGGGATCACTCCTGGCAGTTCTTGGGGAATCATATGGGATGCTGGGATCAAACCCAAGTCAGCCACATGCACGGCTACCTCCCTATCCGCTGTACTATTGCTCCAGCCCCACAACTGACCTCGGTTTAATTACCAGCACCATATATGGTCCCACTGAGTACAGCCAGGAATAAACCCTGAACACTGCTGGGGATCAAAGTGAAGTCAGCTGTGGTTTCTGGTGACCCAATAGTAAACCACTGTAGCACTGTCGTCCCGTTGCTCATTGATTTGCTCGAGTGGGCAGCAGTAATATCTACATTGTGAGACTTGTTGTTATTGTTTTTGGCATATTGAATACGGCATGGGTAGCTTGCCAGGCTTTGCCGTGCGGGCGGGATATTCTCGGTAGCTTGCTGGGCTCTCTGAGAGGGATGGAGGAATCAAACCCGTGTTGGCCGTGTGCAAGGCAAATGCCCTACCCACTGTGCTATCGCTCCACCCATTGAATTAAAAATATTTTTTAGTCACTGTGGTTTACAATATTACAATAATATCAATGATAGAAGGAAAATAGATTGCTGCCAGAGAACAGGTCCAGTATTTTTTAGCATATTCATAATTTTGTGCTGCCATCACACAGGTGCACTGTATTAACTGAAACCATCACCATTGTTATCTGAAATTGATAACAATGTTTCAAAACATTTTTATCCCTATATAAAGAAACCCCATACCTTTTAAAAGTCATTTCCAGTTCCTTCCTCCTCCCAGTCCTTTAAAATCACTAATACGCTTTTTTTTTTTTTTTTTGCTTTTTGGGTCACATCTGGCGATGCACAGGGGTCACTCCTGGCTTTGCCCTCAGGAATTACCCCTGGCCATGCTCAGGGGACCATATGGGATGCTGGGATTTGAACCCGGGTCGGCCGCGTGCAAGGCAAATGCCCTACCCGCTGTGCTATCTCTCCAGCCCCTCACTAATACGCTTTTTCTTTTCTTTTTCTTTTTTAATTTTTGGGCAACCTCAGCAGTACTCAGGGTTTATTCCTGGCTCTACACTCAGGGTTCATTCATGGAGGACATGAGACCATATGGGGATCGAACCTGGTTCGGTCATGTGTAAGGCAAGCACTTCACCTGCTGTACTATATCTCTGGCCTTTCTTTCTTTAAGAACTTGCCTATTCTGGACATTTCATAAAAATGGGTTTATATAATATGTGATCTTTTGTAGTTCTGTTTTCTATTACTTCGCATGGTGTTTTCAAAATTTATCCATATTGTAACAAGTAGCACTATTTCAGTGCTTTTTTATGGCTAAATAATATTCCGTGTGTGTACATACCATATTGTATTTACTCATTTGCATTTGAGAGACATTGGTTTTTTTCTACATTCTGACTAATAGTGTTGTTATAAACATATATGTATAAGTTTTAATGTGAATGTATATCTTCGATTCTTAATACTTAGGGGTAGGAATTTTTGACTTGTGATAATTCTATATTTAACATTTTGAAAACCTTTTTCACACTGGCTACACTATTTTACATTTATATCAGCAATGTGTGAGAGTTCTCATTTCTTCCCATCCTTACCAATACTTGTTATTAAAAAATTTTAAAAAATTATAGTCAGCCCTATGGGTATGAAGTGGTATCTTGTGGATTTAGTTTGTATTTCCCTGGGAACAAGTAATGTTGGCTATGTATTTATATTACAATTCACAATATCTTTGGGTTTTTTGTTGTTTTTATAGAGGCCATTCCCAGCAGAGCTTGCAATGGCTAGAAGTCTAATATAACTATGCTGGGGTCACTGGAGCCATACCTATAAGGGTCACCAAGGCTACAATGGGTGAGGGGGCAACTCTGCAGTGCTGAGGACCAAACACAGGTGCACTCACAGGCTAAAGCATGTGCTATGCCACTTGAGCCACATACCTGGCCTTGATACGCAAAAACTTTGCTCCCTATAGTAGAAGGTCATTTTCTTTATGGTGTCTCTGGAAGCATACCACTTTAAATTTGGATAAAGTCCAACTTTTCATTGGTTGCTTGTGCTTTTTTGTGTTGTCATATCTAAGAAATCTAACCCAAGGTTATGAAGATTTATTCCAATGTTATTGAGCCCTTTGAGCTATTTCCCCAACCCAGCCTTACTGTCTTTTTAAATTGAACCAGACCCTTGGGCTGAGCCCAAGAAGCCAGAAAGAACTAGAATTCCCTGTTTGAAAAGGCTGATAATGGTACAATTTTTCCTGACTTTTCTTTGTTTAGACTTGTTTTGGGGCCACATCTGGTGATGCCCTTAGCATCACCAGCTGTGGTCTATATTTAACACTTTGTGCTCTGTGCTCAGGGGTCTGTGCTCAGAGGTCACTCCTAGCAGGGCTTGGGGGACCGTATGGGGTGCTGAGGATTAAACCTAGTTTGGCCATGTACAAGGCAAATGTTTTACCTGGATATACTCTCTCTCCAGCCATTTACTTTTTTGATCGTCCATCCCCCCAGACCATTTCTACCTTGTGTCTCCTTCATGTGACCATTACTTCAGTCATTACCTCATCTTCCATGATCTCATCTTTGTTCCTTCCAGAAAAATACCATAACTTTTGTCCTAAGAACACAATTTTGTTCTCTTTGAATTTTTACTTCCTGTATTTCCATTTTTAGATCCTAAATAAATGTGCTTTCCCTTTTAATAGCATCCTGAACTTTTAGGTTGTTTCCACCCTCAGCTTGGACACTATTAATTGACTAGAGTAGGTCACCAAACTCAAAACCTTCTTCTCCTTTCCCTCCTTGTCCTCCTCATTTTTAAAATTTGCTTTTTTTGGCCACACCTGACAGTACTTGGGAGCAACTTCTGGCTGTTCTCATGGGTCATTCCCGACAGTGCTCAGTGAGACCATAAAGGTGCCGGGATCAAAGCTAGGCCTGTATGCACAATATGTTCTCCACAACGCTCAGAAAATCATCTTACTTATTTGATTACCAACTATTACAAAGGACATTGGCGCCCGCTTGAGTAAGTTGATGAACAATGGGATGACAGTGATACAAAGGACATTAAAGGATATAAATCAATAGACAAAGGGGCAAGGTCCTGAACAAAAAAGTTCTGTCTTTAGGGAGTCTGGCACTTGGAAGCTTTACTGTTTCCCAGCCTGGAAACTCTCTGAATTATATCTTCTGGGGTTTGTAGAGCTTCGTTACATAGGCATAACAAATTGCTCATTGGTGATTGACTCAAACTCTAGCCTCTCTCCTCCTCCTGGAAATTAGGGGAGTGGCCCTGAAAGTTCCACCCTTAGATTCATGGTTGATACCTTTGGCAACCTAACCTCCAAATTACTTTATTAAAAAAATAAGACTGGGGTTTGGAGTGATAGTACAGAGGGTAGGGCGTTTGCCTTGCACGCGGCCAACCCCGGTTCGATTCTCAGCATCCCTTATGGTACCCCAAGCACTGCCAGGAGTAATTCCTGAGTGCAGAACCAGGAGTAATCCCTGTGCATCGCCGGATGTGACCACCCCCCCAAAAAAAAACCCAACCGTAGTGGGAAGGGATTTATTAAAAATAACAAGACACACAAATCACCCTTATGACTCTAAAGTGATTTCAGGAACTGAGAACAAAAAACCAAACATTGAGGCTGGAGAGATAGTATAGTGATAAGGTGCTTTAAGGCACTTTTCTATTTTTTTAAATTTTTATTTATTTATTTGTTTGTTTGTTTGTTTATTTATTTATTGCTTTTTGGGTCACACCCAGCAATGCACAGGGATTACTCCTTGCTCATGCACTCAGGAATTACTCCTGGCGGTGCTCGGGGACCATATGGGATGCTGGGAATCGAACTCAGTCGGCCGCATACAAGGCAAACGCCCTACCTACTGTGCTATCGCTCCAGCCCCCTTTTTTATTTTTTTAATGTATAAAAAAGTGGTATCTATTGATACAATTCTAAGATTAAAATTGATTAGATAAATTTTCTTCTAAGGAAATATGTTTTGATCATTCTATTAGCAAATTATTGATACTAAACAATATAAAATAAATTATTAAGGGCCTTCATGGGGGCAGGCTTAAGGGATGGTTGGTAAAATTGGAGACAATAGTGAAGGGAAGGTATAATGTTGATATCATTGGTGTTGGAATATTGTATGCCTGTAACAAACCATTGTGAACAACTTTGTAAACCACAGTAGCACTGTAGCACTGTCATCCCGTTGTTCATCAATTTGCTCTAGCGTGCACCAGTATAGTCTTCAGTGTGAGACTTATTGTTACTCTTTTTGGCATATCAAATACAACACAGGTAGCTTGCCGGGCTCTCCAAGAGTGACAGAGGAATTGAACCCGGGTCAGTCACGTGCAAGGCAAATGCCCTTCCCGCTGTGCTATTGCTCCAGTCCAGTAAACCAGTGTTTATATAAAATAAAAGGAGAAATTTTACATACGTAGTCCTTATCTATTCCATGTAAACTCAAAAATATATTAACACACAATTTCTTTAAAAATCTTATTAATGACAGGTGAGATAATTATTACTATAATAAGATCAAAGTATAAAAATAAAATTTAATTCAATATACTTTAGGTTCCAGAGTTGAAAAGGCATATATTTAAATGAGAATAGGCATTCTATTATATTGTATTAAATGGTTTTAATTTTCTCATTTCATAGGTCAAAATCATATAGCAATCACTAATTGGCTCTTACTGATTTATTTTCTGATCATTCTGTTTTCCAGTTCTTAAAGTTTTCTTGGAATAAGCAATATAAAGTAAATTTGTTATGTGCCAAAGAGGTCAGGTTGGGATTTGGAGGGAAATTGGGGATATTTGTAGAGGGAAGATCACACTAATGGTGTTGGAACACTAAATGTTTGAAACAACTGTATGATGAACAACTTTGTAAATCACAGTGTTTTTAATAAAAATTAAAAAACAAAAATATTGATTAAAAAAACAAAGTTGCAATAGATCTAGAAAATAAATTTATGTGAACATTGTTATATCGCAAGGTTGGTTAAGTCCTAGTTTAAGAATTTATTAAGGTTTTTGTTGCTTCAGGAGCTGTGGCATGGGTCCAGATACCTCCAGATCGATGATCCGGGCCAAAGAGTTGACAAAGCAATAGACATGGAAGATGGGCGGGACTGCTGGGGCTTCCAGAAGTATGGTGGCTGGAGGAGAGGCTACCCATCCAGACTCAAACAACAACAACAACAAAAAAAAAAAACCAGAGTTCTCAGTCAGGGTACCTGGAATTATTCAGAGATTTGTGTCTCTGTAGAGAATATTCATGAGGCAGTGGAGTTGAGCCCTTGGCGTAGCTGTAGTGGTGGGAATGGGTGCTGCTGCCAGAGCCTTGGTTAGGCAGGTGTTCTGCCTGCCTATCTCCCTGGGAGATCTAGGGTTTTTAGCTGCAGGGACCTGTGATTTCAGGTAAGATTCAATTGCTTGGTGTGCAACTGAAGAGTTGGTGTGCAACTTGAGAGATTTAAGAGGCATTTGGTGGAGCAAGGCAGTGAGTAAGTCAACATGTCAGCAGGTATGAGAGGTGTGCGGGGCTGCTGGGGCTTCTAAAAGTGTTGGGATGAGGCACTTTTATTACATAAAATTCTTTCATACAGCTGATCCTGGCTTGGTCCCTAGCACCTAATATTGTCCCTATGTCCTGCCAGGAGTGATCCCTGAGCACAAAGCCATGAATAAGCACAAAGTACCAAAGTGCATGGTTCAAAAATCTGCCATACTTACACCCTCAAAAAAAATTTAAAACAAAAGGTGCTCTCATTGCTATTATTTTAAAAGCTATAAGCTAGGAACTATAACCAGAGATAAGATATATTTATTTCTTACAAATTCCCAAATCATAGCCTTGCCTACTTTGATCAATAGACAACTACAGAAGTGATGCCACAAACTTTCCAAGGCCATAAAGGGTCATGTGACTTTTTTTTCGTTGCTTGCTGGAGCTGGAGCATAGCACAGCGGTAGGGCATTCACCTTTCACGTGGCCAACCCATGTTGGATTCCTCCACTCCCTCAGAGCTACTGAGAGCATCACGCCCTCATGGTAGAGCCTGGCAAGCTACCCATGGCATATTGGATATGCCAAAAACAGTGACAATAAGTCTCACAATGAGAGACATTACTGGTGCTCGCTCGAACAAATCGATGAGCAACGTGTTGACAGTGACAGTGACAGATTGTTTGCTGGAGTACTGTCTCTGGGAGCTTTGAACTGCCATGTAAGAAGTCTGGTAACCCCAGGCCACCATGTTGGAGAGGTCTTGTGTTTGAGTGCAAGTTAACCATTGCTGCTGATACCAACTTTCTAGCTATTCCTGCTTGTTGGTTAACATTGGGTTGACCTTGCTCCTCCCCCAGGGAGTTTAAGGTTTATTGAGCCACTCCCACAACAGTGCAACTAAGGCACACACAATTCCATTGATTACTAATAATCCTATACTGCTTTTCTCTTTCCTTTGTGTCATTTGCATGGTTTATTTAGCAATATCCTTTTTAGAAGTGGTCATCGAAGCCCTAGCCAAATAGGGCGTTCAAACTCAGTACATCAGGATCCTCCGCGAACTGTATTACGGATTCACTGCCAGGATCTCACCATTCTACAAGGAAGTGATCATCGAAGTAAAGAGAGGGGTTCGGCAAGGGTGATACAATTTCACCAAAACTCTTCAGTGCCATCCTCGAGAACATCATGCGATGACTGGAATGGGAAGGAATGAGAGTGAAGATAGACGGCAACTACACCACGTCTGCTTCGCTGATGACATCGTTCTAATAACACCAAATATCAGCCAACTGGCACGAATGCTGGCTGACTTCGACCGAGAGTGTGGAAAGGTCGAACTGCAGCTGAATCTCATGAAGACAATGTTGATGAGAAATGGACTAGTTCCTGACGTTCCATTTGCCCTCAACAGAAAGAACATCTCCAAATGTAGCAGTTATGTGTACGTAGGTCAAGAACTCAACATGACAAACGACCTGGCACCTGAACTGTGAAGGAGGAAGAGAGTGGCGTGGAATGCCTTCAAGAGCGTAGAAGTGGTTAAGAGGACGAAGAACCTCCGGTTCCTGTTCCAGGCACATCTTTTCAACTCCACCGTTCTTCCTGCACTAACATATGCCTCAGAGACCTGGGCTCTACCTACAAAAACAGGATGAGAACGCTGCTTGGGTCTCCCAAAGAGGAATCGAAAGAGCTATGCTTGGAGTATCATGTTTCACTCAAGTGAGAGAAGGAATCCGAAGTTCTGACCTCCGTCGACGATCAAGGATCAGGGATGTTTTCCAAATCGTCAAAAATCTGATGGGCTAGACACGTAATGTGATTTGGAGACAACTGCTGGATTAGAGCTGTTACCGACTGGATTCCACAGGATGTCAAAAGACCACGTGGCCCCCCACCTACAAGATGGTCAGACTTCTTTGTCAATACCCTGAATGAATGATATGAACAGGGACTTTAGAGATAAATAGCCCGGTAAGACCTTGCATGCAGCTGACCCAAGTTTGATCCCCTGCATCACATATGGTCCCTCAAACACCACCAGGAGTGATCCCTGAGCACAGAGTCGAAAGCACTGCTTGTTGTTGCTATTGTTACTGTTATTTTTTTATAATGTGATAAAGTACCAGAAACCACAAACAATATGCTTATAGTGGAGGTTTCCCACAGAGGATGCCCATATTATTATCCCCACAAAGGCAATTATCCATAGGTAAATCAGTATATAAATGATATATAGAGATGTATCCTATTAAATACAGATGCATACTGTTAAATTGAATATGCTATAATGTACACAATCTATGTGTCTCGTGCAACCAACAAGTACACAGTGTAGCTGAAAAGTATTTGGCCAGG
Organism: Sorex araneus; assembly: GCF_027595985.1. Classification (NCBI taxonomy): domain Eukaryota; kingdom Metazoa; phylum Chordata; class Mammalia; order Eulipotyphla; family Soricidae; genus Sorex; species Sorex araneus. The sequence goes on from NC_073306.1 coordinate 40,452,163, forward strand.
GGCTGGAGAGATTGCTCAGAGACTCAGGGATCAGGTTTGATCCCTGGCAATGCCGGATCCCCAGCAGATTATCTCAAAATACAGAAAACTATCCGGGCAACTACTCAGTGTTCCGTTTACCTCATACACATTTTTAACATCTTGGTCTTTTGGTCAGGACATTTCTATGAGACCAAGGCGGGGTGTTAACTGCAGAATAATGCTTTGTTTTGTTTTAGCTTTGAATTTTTATTTGTATTTATTTAACATTATTATTTGGTTTGGGGTTCACACTTGGGAGGTGCTCAGTGGCTATTTCTGGCTCTGTGCTCAGGAGGTACTGGAGGGAGCATTATGCAATGTCAGGCATTTGAATAGGAGTTGGTAGGATGAAGGCAAGTTCCTTAACACCTATACTATTTCTCTGGCCCCTGGATTTGGTTTTTATTATTTATTTTGGTTTGGGGGACACATCCTGAGGTTCCAGAGCCCACTCCTGGCTCTGTGCCCAGGAATCACTCCTGCAGGACTTAGGAAACCATATATGGTGACAGGGATTCAACCCATGCGACTATATACAAGGCAAGTGCCTTACCCACTGTAACTAACTTTTTTTGGGGGGGAAGGGGTCATACCCAGTGATACTCAGGGGTTACTCCTGGCTCTTCACTGAGGAATTACTCCTGGTGGTGCTTGGGGGGGCCATATGGGATGCAGGGGATCGAACCCAGATCGACTGCACGCAAGGCAAACACCCTACCCGCTGTACTATCACTCCGACCCTGTACTAACTTTTGTTTTGTTTTATTTTGCAATGCTCGGGGGTGATTTCTGGCTCTGCACTCATGAATCACTCCTGGTGATGCTTGGGGGACCATCTGAGATGCTGGGGATTGAACCCAAGTCGGCAGCATGCAAGGCAAATACCCTGCCCTCTGAAATATCAACTGGGGTATTAGAAGCATAATACTTAGAGCGATGATGCTGGATGAGATCACTAAAGTAATGACTGTGAATCAAGAACAGAAAAGGTCTTGGGATTGACAATTTCCAGGAACTACATAACATTTATAGTTTAAGGCAGGAAATGCCCAGCAAAGGAGACTGTGAAAAGACAATGAGGTAGAAGGGGAGGGGACCGGGAAGTATATGAAATCCTAGAAACTAAGGAAAGCAGGAGTTACATGTTTCTTTGTTTGTCTGTTTTAGTTCTCCTTCCATATTTTTGAGATTTCCTTAAGTGTCTAGAAGGCCCTTCTTTATCCATTAACATGAGAGAGGCATTAAAAGGTTGACTTGAAAATTCTGTATCCACGTGTTGCGTATTTCTTACTAGACATTACTTCAGTTCACTTCTCTATGGCTACTCGGTCTCTCCAGAAAATTCTCTCTTTTTACATTTCTTCCTCAGACTTCTGTCAGAAAGGAGTTTTCCTCTAACAGGTCAAGACTTTTTAAAAATTCATTTACTGTAAAATTACAAAGTTTATTCATGGAGGGGGGACTGGAACAATAGCACAGCAGGTAGGGCGTTTGCCTTGCACGTGGCAGACCCGGGTTCCATTCCCAGCATCCCATATGGTCCCCTGAGTACCGCCAGGGGTAATTCCTGAGTGCAGAGCCAGGAGTAACCTCTGTGCATCACTGGGTGTGACCCAAAAAGCAAAACACAAAACAAAACAAAACAAAAACAAAAACAAAGTTTATTCATGAACCTGTTTAAAGCATACAATGTTTCAACACCCATTCCTTCACCAGTGTCCACTTTCCTCCACCAATGCTCCTCCTCCACTCCTACACCCTCGCATTTGCTTCCCACCCACCAGTCTGCTTCTAAGAGAGGCATTTTTGCTTTTTTAAAATAAAAGTGTTTGCACTGTGGTTTACAGTACTGTTGTTGATAGGGTTCCAGACATAACATTTTATCAGTTTTCAGTGCCACCTCCTCCTCCAGGTTGAGCATTTCCTTCCCCCACAGATGTTTTCTCCTACAAGCTAAGACTATAAAGGATCTAGATCCCTATAGAGCCTTCAATCAATCTTCTTGTCTTCAACCCGTTCTTCTTCCTGGTCTTTCTCCCTGGGTTTCTGGTTTCTATAGTACTTTAATTTTGCTTGAGTTCTGTGGCAGGAAATGGCTTGCTTCTCATTAGCACCACCTCTGCAGACGCTTGGTATGTTGCTTTCTCAGCTCTGCTCATTTTTCCACTTAGCTTTCTATCTTCTCATTCTCTGCTATCTCCTCTCCCACTCTTTTATCCAATTGGGCTTGTTCTGGTTTTATCCATTTGCTCTCATTTTTGTGGGACTCCAAGAAGAAGCAATAAACATCTGTATTCAAGCTACTGTTTTTTTTTCTTCTCAACAATAGCTTTTGGAGACCATCACCTGTAAAGTAATTTTCTAGGTCTTGTAAGTCAGAATTTCAGGAGAGAACCTAAAGAAGCCACATATCTTGGTATATCTGCTACCTCTTATTTTTCTTTTCTTCCAAAAGCTAGAACTGGTCCATCCATTTGCTTTCTCTGACTATGGACCCAACTCAGCTAAATCCTTTAAGGGAGCCAACTCAGTTAAATCCTTCTCTATTGTTAAGCCCTAAATGTCCGTGATATCAATACATAATGTGTATATATACATATAGGAATATACATGTATTATATATAGGAATATATACACAAATGTTCCTGAGAGTAGTGATAGTTATGCAACTTTCCAAGTTATATAAGAAAATATAGTAAACATTTGCCTGAGATGTGGGTGGAGTGGGAAGGGATGATCTGGGCCAGAGCTTTTCACTGATATCATTGTCCACATGTTTCTGACTCTGCCAACATTGATGCTAACAACTGAAAACATTTTCATAGTGCATGTTATAAATTAGTACCATTATAGTTGCTTATAAGATATGATTTTATGTTAATTATATAATCTTCAACAACCCTATGGGATAAATACTATTTTTTCCTCTCCTGATTTTTACTAAGGAGCTGCAATTTATAAGAATGTTAACAATAGAACTTCAGGCAAACAACATTCCAATATCACACCCACTGGAGTGACAGTGTCCCTCAACTAATGTCTCAAGTCCCCTCCTACATCCTCACTCCATCCCCTTGGCAGATTCTGTTGAGAAAGACAGTATTATTATCTCCAACTTACCACTAAAGAAAGTAAAGCACAGGTTGGAGTGATAGTACAATGGGTAGAATGTTTGTCTTGCATGTAGCTGCCCCAAGTTCAATCCTGGGCAAGGTATATGGTCCCCCAAACTCCTCTATGAGTAATCCCTGAGCACAGATACAGTAATAAACCCTGAGCACTTCTGGGTATGACCCAAAGGCCAAAAAAGAAAAAGAAAAGAGGAAAAGGCTCAGCTTCACAACTGATCTTAGAGAGACTGGCAGCTGAAATATTCCAGGTAGGCCTGGCCACTGCCAAACCCAGCTTTCTGGAGCCTTAGTGGGATGGGGACAGAACGAGTTCTTGCCTTGCCAAAGGCCCAGTGCTCTACCCACCCACCCTGGGCTCCCTCTGCTGCCAGAGAAATAGCACAGTTTCACATGGGTCTCAGAGAGCTACCAGCAGCTGATCATCCCAGCTCCAAAGCTCCAGAAGCAAGTGACTACATATATATCCCATGCAACATCTCCGAACTTCACAGAGCTCACAGCCCAGTATAAGCACCAAAAATTATATGTGAAAATTAGTAGAAGTCCACTAAGCTCAATGAGTGAAACCAATAACACAGAAGGCTCAACTCACACCTAACAGCTCGGTAAATCCTCAGGCAATGACTTTAGTAACATCATTACAAGATTTATGTTGTAACAAGCAATAAAAAATAAATCATTTGTGCCTGCTAAGGGAGAAGACCTGAGGGTTAGATAGGAAACAGGGGACATTGGTGGAGACCAGGACACATTGGGGGTGAGACTGGCTGGAACACTGACTACCTGAAACAACTGTATTTTTTTCCTAACAACTGTATTGTTAACAGTTTTGTAAGTCACAGTGTCTAAACAGCTTCATATAAAAAAGTAGAAAAGAAAGCATAAAGATGTTAAATACAAGGTAAAGAAACTATATGCAACTCAGGCCAGAGAGATAGTATAGGGTTTAAGGCACTTATTTGCACACAACTCCCTGCCACCAGAATATGGTACTCTGAGAACCTCTAGGAATAACCCCTGAACATCACTGGCTATGGCACTACCACCTCCATTAGAGAAAGAGAGAGAGAGAGAGAGAGAGAGAGTGACTCTCAGTGAGCACTGCAACTGATGAACAAGCACCATATAGATGTGTGACCCCAAGGAGCCTCATAATCTGGTGTGTGCAACACCTAGTCATTGAGATTGCAGCAACAAATGGAAGGTAGTAGAGGTAATAGGGGGAGAAAGCAAACCAAAGTTTTTCATTATTCTAGCTCAATATTACAGTGTTCAATGAAGCTTATGATGGGAGTAAGTGATCATATTACATGGAGTATAAAATTTCATACTTTATATTCAAGGTTGGCTGGGATCTTTCCTTTAGAGCACAAATCTCTGGTTTTTCCTGCAGAATATCACAATCTGTTCTGTAATCTGCATACTTTTTCCTCAAAGTTAGCTCTCCTTGTTCTGTCTGTATGGGACCATGTTTCTTGCTCCATAGTACAACCAGACAGACACTCTCGTAAATGTTTACTGAATTGAGTTTAATTTACTAACTGCAATATTTCCTATAACTTCCCTTCCATCATTTATACCAAAGTCACAAAATAATTCCCTGAAAATCTTTCTATCATTCCTGTCTCCATGTCTTTACCTATTCCACTTTCTCTGCCTAGAACAGTCCTCTTCTGTGGATCTGGCAGTGTGGCTAAATGGTAAGTGTCTTTCTGGCGAATGTAAGTTTCAAGTTTGATCTCTCCACCTTGTATTATGAAATAAATTTGCAATGAAAACAAATAAAAAGAACTATTTTTAAATAAAATGCTCTTCCTCTTTGCTCATTTCAACTTCCCTCCCTAACTACTTCCTTCCTTCCTTCCTTCCTTCCTTCCTTCCTTCCTTCCTTCCTTCCTTCCTTCCTTCCTTCCTTCCTTCCTTCCTTCCTCCCTCCCTCCCTCCCTCCCTCCCTCCCTCCCTCTCTCTCTCTCTCTCTCTCTCTCTCTCTCTCTCTTTCTTTCTTTCTTTCTTTCTTTCTTTCTTTCTTTCTTTTTACTTTTCGGCAATACACAGGGGTTACTTCTGGATCATGCACCCAGGAATTACTCCTAGCAGTGCTCAGGGGACCATATGGGATGCTGGGAATTGAACCCAGGTTGGCTGCATGCAAAGCAAATGCCCTACCCGATGTGCTATCACTCCCTTTGGTCTTTCTTTCTACAACTTTCTTTTTGGCTTTTTGGGTCAAAGCCAGCGATGCTCTCCTGGCTCTGCACTCAGGAATTACGCCTAGCAGTGCTCAGAAGACCAGATAGGATGCCCGGGATGGAACCCAGATCAGCCATGTGCAAGGCAAATGTCTTACTTGCTGTACTATCACTCCGACCTGCCTTTCTGTTGCTTGACTTTTATGTGCAAAGGGCTTACTCCTGGTTCTGTACTCAAGGGTCATTTCTGGTGGGGTTCTGGGGACCACATGTGGCGTGGAGGATTTGAACTGGGGTTGGCCACATGGAAGAAGCTTAAGCTCTGTTCTATCTCTTCCCCTCCATGACTTACCTTCTTAATGATGCACACCCCCACTTTAATCGACAGCTGCATAGTTTACACTCTCTAAAAATTCTAAGCACAGTATTTTCGATCTTTTGCTTCCTACCTAACTTTCACCCTTTGTTCTGGCCATTCCTCCTCCTACCCCAAACGTTCTTTGCTCTAGTAAAACCAACCTACTTTCAGTTTCTCAAACACAACATGCTTTATCAAGTCCTTACACATGCCTGAAATGCCTTTTCCTCCCTACTTCTGCCTGGAGGACTCCAATCCACCTTGGAAATTTTAAAAGCTCTGGAGTCATCTTGCCAATGATTCCCTCCAGGCAAAGTTCCCGTCCTTCTCTTTTAGGAGCTCACAATAGCTGCACACTTTTACTATTATACTTTTATACATGCTTGTTTGCTTTCCTGGCTCCAAACAGCAATGGGAAACTCTGAGAACAAGAGGTATTTTATTAGACTTTATATTCCCCGTGTTTAATATAAACTGAAAATAGGTGCTCTAATTTTGTTGAATGAACATTATTCATATTTTTAAATTCCCATCTCCTTTCCCTTTGATATATTGTTCAGCTGACTGGGGATTGCACACATGCTCAGCTGTGGGTTTTGCATATTTTTAGCTGTGGTGCTTGCCAGGGTTTTTAAGTCAGGTTGAGGTATTCACATACTTGCTCATGGTGCTAAGAATTGTGGTACTTACCCATAGGCTAGCCACTTTCTGGCTATGGCACATGCTTTTTTTTTTTTTCTCTTTTTGGGTCACACACAGTGATGCACAGGGGTTACTCCTGGCTCTGCACTCAGGAATCACTCTGGCAGTGCTCAGGTACCATATGGGATGCTGGGAATCGAACTCGATATGCTTTTATTTTTTGAAAAATAGTTTCTATTGAAAGAAATTGAGAGAAAGAAGGAGAGAGGGAGAGGGAGACAGAAAGCTCCAACAAGCAAACAAGCCATGTGCACATGTTTTAGTTGTGGTTATTGCCAGGGGTCACATGACTTTTTGAACAATGTGGTGCTTGAACACAACTGGTTGTGATGTAGCCAGAAATCATTTGTGGCACTAGGGAATCACAGATGGTAGAGCTGCCAACATCATATATAGCATTTATAAGATACTAGGGAGTTGAACTCATGAGTATGAGTTCATATTTGCAAGTCAGATTTAAGTCATTGTACTATTCCTCTGGGCCCAGAAGACAAACACTTAATGGGGGTTGAGGGAAGGGTTGACCCACACTGAGCCACACTAAGCCCCTGGGCATCACTGAATCAAACTCAGTGGTACTTATGATTGACTGTGTTCAGGAGTGACCCCTAGCTATACTTAGGGGACCATTACACAGTGCTGGGGAATTTGAACCAGGGTGAGCAGAATGCAAGGCAAGTGTCCTAAAGCACTATATTCCCCCGCAAAAAATGTAGTAAAGGATCTGCATTTAATATAGCTGATAGGAGCCAGAGAGATAGTACAACCGGTAACCTTACACAGTACAACCTTACACACAATTGACCCAGGTTCAATCCCTGGTATCCCATATGGTTCCTGAGCCCACCAGAAATGATCCATGAGTAAGGAGTAAGCCCTGAGCACAAAAATAAATAAATAATAAAACCTCTTCATAGCACAGATTCAGTCTGATCCTAACTTTATCATACTTTGAGAAAGGGCCTCCCATGCTGCCCGGGGAAGGGGAAGGATTTTCTCTCCCAACACTTTCTTTCTATGGGGAAGATGGCAGCAGTAGCAGCAGCAGCACCCACGTGGCATCCGCCATTCTCTAGAACTCATAACCCAGAGGTACGAGCTTATAGTGACGTGGTGCGCAAGAGATCATGGGATGGGGGTGTTACCGCCACGCTCTTCGCCCAGATGAGATCCGGAGCAGCTGCGCATGACATGGCCCCTCTGCTCCTTAAAGACTATGATCTGGGAGGTCTACTAACCCATTTTGGCACCCAGAAACTTATAGAAATGCATCTAGACTGTAAGCTGAGCTAAAACAACAGAAATTGAAAACCGCGCGGCCGCAATAGCAATGTGAACCTCCTATAATCTTCATTCTCAGCAATGGAAAACAAACTATCAAATGATGCTTTTTCAGCAGGTTTGATTGTTGGGGGAAAATTCCAAATAATAATAGTCAGTTCTCTGTTGAAATATTGAATGTATCCAAAGTATAGAGAGAATAAAGTGAAGATCATTAGCCACTCAGGTGCGGGGGCGGGGGTATGGGAGGGGGGTATATTGGGATTTTTGGTGGGGGAACAGGTGCACTGGTGAAGGGATGGGGGTTTGATCATTATATGACTGAGACTTAAACCTGAAAGCTTTGTAACTTTTGTCACGGTGATTCAATAAAATAAAAATTTTTAAAAGAGAGAGAGAGAAAGGGCCTGGTGAATTTTATTTGTTTTTTATAAAGCATTACTTAATAATCTAGGAGGCTGAAGCAATAAATAGTACAGCAGGTAGGACATTTGCCTTGTATGTGGCTGACCCAGGTTTGATCCCCAGCATCCCATATGGTCCCCTGAGCACTTCCAGGAGTAAGTAATTCCTGAATACAGAGCCAGGAGTAACCCCTGAGCATTGCTAGCTTTGACCCAAAGAGCCAAAAAAAAAAAAAACCCACAAACAAACAAAAAAAAAATCCCAAAAAACCCAAAGCCTAGAAATTAATTCAGAACTGGAGAAATAAATACAGGGGTTAGGAATTTGCCTTGCATGTTTTCAACCCTGGCTCCACCGATGGCAGCAGCAGGTATGAACCCTAAGCACAGAGGCAGGAATAGCCCCTGAACACTGCTAGATATGACCCAAACTTTGCCCCCCACAATTGATTCAATATTTATTTATGAAGTATCCATTATGTAACAAGTCCTTTGCCATGTTTAAGGGTACAGGGCACTACATCAAGCAGGAAAACAGCACTGACTTTTAATCAGGGCTCTCTCCAAGGGAAGCTTTATAACTATATGAAATTGTAGTATGAGACAATTGTTTTTAGGCCTCACTAGCAGTGTATGGGGCCACTCCTGGTGGTGGTGGTCAGATTCAGTTGTGCTAGGTGCCACCCTGTCTGTGCTCTAAGACAATGTGGATACAAAAGTAAAATTTGCAGCCTCTAGCTCTTTGAGCTATCTACCCTGTGCATAAAATGAATTTTGGAGGTTATGAGAAATGCAATAATTCACCACATTAAAGAAAAAGATTGGACACTTAAATAATTTTAAAATATTTTTAAAAAAATTGTGAGACTTGTCGTTATTGTTTTTGGCATATCAAATACGACATGGGTAACTTGCCAGGATCAGCCATGCGGGCAGGATACTCTCAGTAGCTAGCTTTCTGGGCTCTCTGAGAGGGGTGGAGGAATAGAACCTGGGTCAGTAGAACAAGTCTCACAATGGAGACGTTGCTGGTGCCTGCTTGAGCAAAGCGATGGACAACAGGACGACAGTGCTACCATGCAACGCTTTGAAAAAATAGAAAAGAAAAAGAAAAGAAAGGTTTTAGGCCAGAGTGGCAACACAACAGGCTGAAAAAGGTATCTTTAACCAGACCATGACATGCCACATGGTGGCAGTGTTTCTCTAGGAATGATGGTTTAGGTGTCACTGACTAGAAAAGCAATTCTCTCTTTATCCTCTAGAGTGATACTAAAAATTTAACATGGTGGGCTTTCTAAATTTGTAGAAACAATTTTGGGAAATATACAATTTAGCAACTTTCTCCAAACTTTCACAAGTCTTTAGGACCTATTTTTGTTAAGAAAAATATATATACATATATATAATATATATGCATATGCTGAGAGCAGAGAAAATACAGTGGGTATTCTTGCCTTGTATGTGGCTGACCTGGGTTCAATTCCATGGCACTCCATACAGTTGCCAGAACTCTACTAGGAGTGACCCTGAGCACAAAGCCAGGAGTAAGTCCTGAGCACAGGCAAGTGTGGCCCAAGCAACAACAAAAATGCTATTGTATTTTAAGCTAATGATATATCAGAGTTTCTTTAAAAGTATTGGCAAAGACGGGGGAAAGTCAAGATAGTAAATTATGATATATAGATTTTGTCACAATAAAAAGAATGAGGGGTTCAGGTATATTGAAGACAAGGTTGGCAAAACCCTCCACGACATTGAAGCTAAAGGTATCTTTATTTTTTTTTATTTTTTTTTCTGAGTATATGAAAATTTATTACTACTGTGCTTTCATCATCAAAACTTATGATCTTGGTCTTTCCTTCTTGCCTTTGTATAAGGCCAAGAGAGACACGTTGGCTACTTTGACAACCTTAAAACGGACTCCGGGAATGTCACCAACAGCATGCCCTTTGCGACCAAATCCAGCAACCAGAACTTCATCGTTTTCCTCAATGAAGTTCAAGCAGCCATCATTGGGTACAAAGGCTGTGATTTTTTTTTGCCGTTCTTGATCAGCTGAACACGGACGCACTTCCTAATAGCAGAATTTGGCTGTTTAGCCTCGACACCAACTTTCTCCAGCACGATGCCCTTGGCGTGGGAGGCGCCCCTGAACGGGTTGGCCTTCAGCGCCGTGCCCAAGTGCGCCTTCTTGTACTGCTTGTCATGCCACTTCTGATCCCGCCGGTGGCTGCGGAGCTTGCGGGCAGTACGGAGGCCGCCGCACTTACCCATCCTGCTGGCAGCGCGGCCGGTCCCGAGCGAAAAAAAGCGAAGCTAAAGGTATCTTTAAAGGTGACACACCATTGTCCAAGTAAGTGGGAACAGATATAAACAAATGGACTACCTTAAACTGAGACACTTTTGCACCTCAAAAGATACAGTGACCAGAATACAAAGACAGTCTACAGAATGGGAAAGGACATTCACCCAATACCCATCTGATAAGGGGTTGATATCAAGGATCTACAAGGCACTGGTTGAATTCCACAAAAAGAAAATATCCAGCCCCATCAGAAAATGGGGTGATGAAATGAACAGAAACTTTCTCAAAGAAGAAATTTGAATGGCCAAAAGACACATGAGAAAATGCTCCTCATCATTGGGCTGGAGCGATAGCATAGCGGGTAGGGCGTTTGCCTTGCACGTGGCCGACCCGGGTTCTAATCCCAGCATCCCATATGGTCCCCTGAGCAACACCAGGGGTAATACCTGAGTGAAGAGCCAGGAGTAACCCCTGTATATCGCCGGGTGTGACCCAAAAACCAAAAAAAAAAAAAAAAAGAAAATGCTCCTCATCACTAATCATCAGGGAGATGCAGTTCAAAACAACAATGAGATACCATCTCACACCATAGAGACTGGCCCACATCTGAAAGAACAAAAGCAACCAGTGTTGGCGTGGATGTGGGGAGAAAGGGACTCTCCTTCACTGCTGGTGGGAATGCTGATTGGTTCAGCCCTTTTGGAAAACAGTATGGACATTTCTCAAAAAATTAGAAATTGAGCTTCCATTTGACCCAGCAATACCACTTCTGGGAATATAACCCAGAATTGCAAAAAAGCATAGTAGAAATGACATCTGCACTTATATGTTCATTGCAGCACTGTTTACAATAGCCAGAATCTGGAAAAGACCTGAGTGCCCAAGAACAGATGACTGGTTAAAGAAACTTTAGTACACTACACAATGGAATACTATGCAGCTGTTAGAAAAGATGATGTCATGAAATTTGCATATAGGTGGATCAACATGGAAAGTATCATGCTAAGTCAAATGAGTCAGAAAGAGAGGGATAGACATAGAAAGATTGCACTCACTGGTGGGAATATAAACTAACAGAATGGGATACTAACCCTCAAGAACAGTAGAGATAAGTACTAGGAGGATTACTCCACAGCTTAGAAGCTGGCGTTGCATGCTGGGGGAAAAGACAGCTCAGATAGAGAAGAGACCACCAAGTAAAGGGTGCTAGGAAGGTCTGTTCGGGATGGGAGATGCAGGCTGAAAGTAGACTGTAGACTGAACATGATGACCACTTAATACCTCTACTGCAAACCACAACACCCAAAAGGAGAGAGAGAGCAAAAGGGAATGCCCTGCCACAGAGGTGGGGTGGTGGGAGGGATGCTGGGACCATTGGTGATGGAAAATGGGCACTGGTGGAGGGATGGGCACTCGACCACTGTATAACTGAAATGCAAGCATGAAAGTTTGTAAGTCTGTAACTGTACCTCAGGGTGATTTACTAATAATTTTTTTTTTAAAAGGTGGGGGAAGAATCTATTTTTGTCTGTCGGCATACTAATAAATAAGTACAAACAAAACTTGAGAAAAGGTTGAGCCCTATCTCCCAGCCCTACTTGACCAGGCTGAAGTGTGTCAGTACTACAAAGTATTTCCTGTTGAGTGCCATCCTTCCAAGTGCTCTGCCAATTAAACCCATCTGAGAATTATGAGCTAATTCAAAGGTTTCTATGTATTTATTTATTTATTTTTAGTTGAATCACTGTGAGAATACTTGCAAAGTTTTCAAGTTTAAGTCTCGGTCATACAATGATCAAACACCCATTCCTTCACTAGTGCACATTTTCCACCACTAAGAACCCCAGTATACCCCATCCCACCCCTCCCACCTGCCTGTGTGGCAGATGATTTCCACTTTACTCTCTCTCTACTTTGATTACATTCAATATTTTGACAACAGACCCACCATTATTATTTGGAACTTCCCCCAACAATCAGACCTACCGAAAAGGCATCATTAGAAAATTTGTTTTCTACTGCTGATTATAAAGAGTATTTGATGATATTGCAGCCGCACAATTTTGGATTTCTGATATTTTAGTAATTAAGTCTGGAGGGATTTCTGCCAAAAGCTGCTGGTTTCCGAGATTGGTTTGTGTGCCCCTGGGATCATGGCTGTTCAGGAGCCGGAGGAGCCCTTTGTGGGCAGCAACTCAGGTGATCTTCTCGGGGCGGGGAGAAGGGTTGGTTCCACCTCCCATCTCGTGAGGCCCCGAGTGTCTCGTCACTGCACTCTCATACCTGACTGTCCAATAGCCTTTGAAAGATGGCGGCCACTGTGCCTCCAGGGGGAAAAGGCGGAAGGGACAATGCCTTTCCCCACCCGGGGTGGCACAGTGCTATAGTTTAATGCACAGTCCAGATGCATTTCTGCCAAAAGCCTCTGGGTTCCGAGATTGGTTTGTGTGCCTGTGGGATCATGGCCGTTCAGGAGCTGGAGGAGCCAGTCATGGGCGGCAACTCTGGGTCTCGTTGGGGCGGGGAGAAGAACGTTTCTATTTTAAAATAAGGAAAATAGGGCCAGGTAGATAGTTCAATACACTGAGTGCATGCTTTGTGTGCTGGAGCCCTGGGTTTAATCCTTGTATCACATGGTCCTCTGAGCATCACTGGAAGCAACCTCTTAGCACTGAGTAAATAGCCTCACTGAGTGTAGCCAAGAAAATAAGGAAAACAAAGCTCTTAGAAACTGAATGATATACATAAGGTCACAAACTCATCTTCTGGGACAAGTTCAGGATAAATTTTATAGGGTTATCTTAACTTTCCCTTACTGCCATCTATCAGCCTCATAAGCAGGACCTGTTATTTTGGGGTTCCTTTTTTTGTCACAGCCAGCTGTGCTTAAAGCCTTCTTATGGCTCTCTGTGCTCAGGAGTCACTCCTGACAGTGCTCAGAGGACCACATTGGATGCAGGGGATCAAACTCAGGGTCGGTCATAAACAAGACAATGCCTTACCTGCTGTTCTGTCTCTCTGGCACCCATTGAATGGTTCGTTCACCTTGAGGAACAAGGGAAAGAGAAGCATCAAGGAGACTCTCAGGTTTCTGAATTGGTAAGAGGTGGGTAGTAGCACCATTCACTAAATCTGAGAACACAGGTCACTAATCCCAAATGCAAGTTTACTTTAGCTGGGCATAAGCAAATATTAAATCAGAGGTTTCCTCTCCTAGCTCACTTCATCCCTAGTCCAAATCAGACCTCTCTCTCTTAGCTTCGTAGTGACGAAGAGATGCTTCCCCAAAGAGAGAAGAACGCTAATTAGTTCTGAAAATGCTAATAGCTCATTTATGCACTTCCAGAGAGAATTTTAAAAAGAATAATATAGTTGTTAAGTGACTGAATTAATCAGTTCAACAAATATTGATTTCCCTACCATGAGCCAGGTATGTTCTAAGCCCTTGGTTCTCAAAGTGTGAGGAAAGCAACATTAGCAGCATTAGCACCACCTGGGAACTTGTTAGAAATGCAAATTCCTGGGATTCACGTCAGATATACTGAGTCTAAAACTCTAAGAGTGGGATCCAACAATCTGTTTTTACCAGCCCTTCAGATCATTCTGATGCATGCTCAGGTTTGAGAGCAATTTTTCTAGATAGCAAGGATATAGTATTCAGGACAACTGGTTGCTTATCCTCTTGGAATAATAATAATATTCAAGGCAATTTAAAAAATTATATTTTTGTGGGCCATGCAATAATACAGTGGGTAGGGTGTTAGCTTTGTAAGTGGCCGAACCCAGTTCGATCCCTGGCATCCCATATGGTTCCCTGAGTACTGCCAGGATTAATTCTTGAGTGCAGAGCCAGAAGTAACCCCTGAGACTTGCCAGGTGTGACTCAAAAAGAAAAGAAAAGTACATTTTGGGGGCTAGAGTGATAGTACAGCAGGTATGTCATTTACCTTGCATGCAGCCAACCTGAGTTCGATCGCCTGCATCCTATATGGTCCCCCAAGCACTGCCAGGAGTAGTTTCTAAATGCAGAGCCAGGAGTAATCCCTGAACCTTGTCAAGTGTGGCCCCAAACAAACAAACAAACAAAAATAACATTTTAGGGGGTGGGGATATAGGTCAGAGATAGAATACATTCCTTGCATAGATGAGATCTTATGTGTATTCCCAGAACACACCCCCCACAAATCAAAGAAGTGCTGTTGCATTTCAGGGGTGACCACAGGGGCCCTCAAGCACTGCTAGGAGTAGGCTCTATTTTAAGAAAATAACATTCAGGGAAAAAAAAGAAAATAACATTCAGACTGGAAAGACACAGTGGGTAAGGTGCTTACCTTGCATGCAAGCCAACTCGAGTTTGGTCCCTGGCACCATATACGGTCCTCTGGTCCTGCAAGGAGTTATCTCTGAGTGCAGAATGTGGAGTCAACCCTGATCACAGCTTGTGTGGCCCCAAACCAAAACAATAATAAATAAGTTATATTTCATGGAAAAGTGTTATCTGAAAAACCAAAAATAGAAGAGAGAGGGAGAGGGGCCCAAGCAGGTAGGGTGCTTGCCTTGCATGCAGCTGATCCAAGTTTGATCCCTTGTATCTCATATGGTTCCCTGTCCTGCCAGGAGTTACCCCTGAGCACAGAGACAGGAGTAAACTGTAGCCCTCCCCACCCCCGAATGACAATAATAGAAGGTAGAAAGAGAATGTTGAGGAACTTAGGCCATGTCTCAGGAGGATGATCATATAGAGCAGGGCATGAATATTGTTACCCGCATTTTAAAGATTTTCTTTCCTCATTGGCTAAATGGAAATATTGAAATGATTTACTTTACTAGATCACTGAAGATAAAATCAGGTTATGTTTACAAAAACTTCTGCAACTATTTCTGTTAGAGGATAATCTGCTGATAAATATTAACCCTGAAAGTACGAGGGAAGGGTGCTGTGAATATACATTTGGGGATCCACATAGAAATTAACAGTAAGGTGGCTGGCAAGATCTTGTTGTTTAGGGCAGATGTGGTTGAAAAGTGCTAAGGAGCAGAGTAAATGAATAAGGAGACTTGCTCTATACCCAGTCAAAGCTTGAAGCTTGGAAAGGAAGGCAGTGCATAAGGTGAAGAGCTACCCTGCTCTGCTTGGGACCAAGGAGATTCCCAAGGTATGTGACTCTCAATAACAAAACTGAAAAAGTCCTGGGAAAATTGGGATGAGTTTGTCACCCATCCAGCCCACAGAACTGTGAGAAATGAAATAGGAAGTGGTAAAACACTGACCTTTCTTTCCTGGTGCCCTTCAAACTCCTCCTTACCGTAATATTGGAGGTACTGTCCAGCAGTTTGACCCAATCCGAGATCAGAAGACAAGGGAGCTCATGTTTTGCACTTGGGAGAGATCAACTTTGCTTGGAAGCCCAGATGAGACAGAGACTAAAGATGGGAACTCACACAGCTAAAAAGCAGGCATTGTGACAGCTGGAATCAGAATTGTCTGCGATTAGTCTGACTGCAGACCTTTCTTTTTTTTTTTTTATCTTTTATTTTTTTATTTTTGCCTTCATGGCACTTATGTTATGATAAGGAGATACACACATTCAGAAAGCAAACAAGTGAAATCAAAACTATGTCCAGGAGGGCCAAGGCCAAAGATGATTACAGGTAGTGGCAATGCCAAGTCCAAAAGTTTGCAGAGCTTTCTTTTTCTTTCTTTCTTTCTTTCTTTCTTTCTTTCTTTCTTTCTTTCTTTCTTTCTTTCTTTCTTTCTTTCTTTCTTTCTTTCTTTCTTTCTTTCTTTCTTTTTCTTTCTTTCTTTCTTTCTTTCTTTCTTTCTTTCTTTCTCTCCTTCCTTCCTTCCTTCCTTCCTTCCTTCCTTCCTTCCTTCCTTCCTTCCTTCCTTCCTTCCTTCCTTCTTTCTTTCTTTCTTTCTTTCTTTCTTTCTTTCTTTCTTTCTTTCTTTCTTTCTTTCTTTCTTTCTTTCTTTCTTTCTTTCTTTCGTCCTCTAAGAGTGGGGTGGGCATTTTCTGCATCCTCCAATTTAAATAAAGTTATAAAGGTTAACCAGCGGTAGTCTTTGATATCTAAGAAGTCCATGAAACTTTTCGTTTTTAAGGTTCAATAGTGTGAGTAGCGTGTATAAAGGGCAGATAGTGTCTAACTACTCCCGGGGATGGAGTTATTGGAGAAAATAACTCCTCTGAGGCTCAAGTACAGGACCTGTCTGGGAGTCCAGAATCGTCTTTCTCTCCCCTCATTTCCGGCCTTAATAGCTTACTTTTCAGATTGCTTTTGATAGAAATGTGTCACATTTTCTGGTTAAAAAAAAAAAAAAAACTACCCGCCGAGTAGTGTCTTGCAAAGCCTGAGGAGCCGAACGCGGGACAGCGAGGGCGCTACCAATTTCCTCCAGGCTCGATTGACAAGAGGAGCCCAGACCCGCCAACCCAAGTCAGATTACTCTTGTGGAGCTGAGCTGCGGAGCCTCGTGATTGGCAGCGAGGAGGGCGTGGCAGCGTCTAGAAATCCTCCACCGGATTGGTGCGATTCGCCAAGGGCGGGGCCTCCACTCCGGCTGGGCGCGAAAGCTCGAACGTCGCAGCGGGGCTGGAGACGGCGGGAGCAGCTGCTCCGCGACTGAAGGAGCCCGAGCACGGCTTTGTCGGGAGGGGAGCGCCGGGAAAGTTAAAGTTATGACGGGCGAGGTGGTTTCTGAGGTGAGTTCACGTCCCTCCCTTCAGCCCCGGCTGCCCGGTGCCGGGGTAGGTGGTGGCGTGAGGGGGAGGGGAGCAGGTCGTGTCCCGCTGAGGAGCGCACTAGACCCTCCGGGAACTACAGTCCCCGGCGTGCCCTGCTCTGGCCTGGCCTCGCCGCCGGGTGGTCGAACTTCTCGTCACGCACTCGCGACCCCGGTGAGGTCTGGACGCTGGACTTGTCGGGCCGCGGTGCCCTGGGTGTTTGCGGCGCGCGCAGCCGGACGCCGGTCCCTCCTCAGCCCGCGCTCTCCTTTGGCGCGTTTCCTGCTCTTGCTCTCACAGGTCCCCCAGAGCGGCTGGGCTGCGGGGCCGGGGTCTGTAAACCGGCCAGGGGGGGCGGGTCTTCGGGTGTTCTGGAGGGGCTTCTGGCTCGTGGCAGGGTCGGAGAGAGGAAGTGACAGTCCTTCGGGGTCCCCTCACGGGAGGAGTCGCGCATCCGAACGTCCGGCGTATCCAGACCTGTGTTCTGGGGCCGGGCGGAGGGGGAGACCCGCCTTGCGAGCAGAGTTCAGAGGGCCGCCAAAAAACGGTGATCCCGAAAAAATATTTTAATGCACCATTTTGAAAATAAAAACGCAAAGAAAAAAAAAACCCTATGGCTTCAGAGTTTGCCCAAATTTTATTTAAGAGATAGAAACGTGTATTGAAGAGTAGAAGAGACCGGAGTGATAGTAAAGCGGGTAAAGCCTTGCACAAGGTTGACCCGGCTCCGATGCCCGCCACTCCAGAGGGTCCCCGAGCTCTCCAGGTGTGATCCCTGAGTACGGAGTCAGGAGTAAGCCCTGAGTCTCGCCGGGCGTGGCCCCCCCAAACAAAACAAAAAAAGAAAAGAAGAAGAGAAACTCCTGGCAGGAGAGGAACTTAATTTAAATGAAGATTGGCTGCCAACCCTGCATTTGCCTGTCTCCTGTTTCCTCACTCTAATTCTAGCTTTGGTTCCAATAAAACTTTATTTACAAAACCCAGGTGGTTGGCCTTCTGAGCCATAACTTGCCCATTTGATTTTCAAAATAATTATTATATTAAAATCTCTTGAAGGCCAGAGAAATAATGCAGCTGGTAAGCGTTTGTCTTGCTTGCAACTGACCTTGGTTCAATCCCCGGCACCAGATATGGTTCCTCAAGCACCACCAGGAGTGATCCTTGAGCGCAGAGCCAGGAGTAAGCCCTGTGTACTGCCAGTTGTGCCCCCCAAACCACCCACCAATATGTATATCGTCTTGACAGTATTTTGAGACCCTGCCCTCTGCCTATGGAGCCTTACCCGTGATCTGCTGCATACTACTTAACATAATGTATTTAAGAGCTCCCTCTTGTTTTGAAGTGTGTGGGTGCCTTCAGTGTCTTTATCCACAAACAACTGATGGTCTTACTGCTTTGGACTCTTGGGAGAATCATCAGCTTGCCCCTCAGTGACTCATCAGTACATGTTATCTTAGGCTATTGTTTTGATAATTTATTTAATAATTGTTGAAGAAACTATTAGAGTGAGGCATGTGCCCTTTTTTGTTAGGGGTTGTGGGCAGTGCCACATTAGCTGTACTCAGGACTTATTTCTGGTTCTATGCTCAAGTCTTACTCCTAACTCTGTACTTGGAGATCATTCATGGCAGTGGGTGATTGGGGGACCATATATAGTGCTGGGAATTGAGCCAGAGTTGACTCAATGCAAGGTAATCTCCTTACCCATTGTATTCTCTGGTCAGGTTTTGGGCCTTTTTACGTTATAATTGTTAATATTTTCACTCTTGTTAATAAATTACACCCTAATTGTAAGGACACAGGTGGCAGGCATCTAAGTATGTAGGGTCAGCTTGGATACTGTTCAAGTCGTGTAACCTACTTCTCCTTAGATTTCTATTTTTTTGGTGCTGTGAATTGGACCAGTGTCTGACTGTGTGTGAGGCATGTGCTTTCTTTTCAGCCACATCCGCCACCCTTCTCCATAGATTTTTTTGTTTAACCTGACTTTTAGAATGCTTTTATTTGAAAATATTTTAACATACAAATGTAGACTGATCTATCAAACCCATCACCCAGGTCCAACAATTATCAAGTCACGGGCTGGAGAGATAACTCAATGAACTGGATCACATGTTCTACATGGAGGAGGCCTAGTATCGATCTCCAGTACCACATGATCCCCATCATGATCAGGAGCAACCCCCAAGCACTAAACTTGGAGTAGTCCTGAGTATCTCTGGGTATGACCCCAAAAGTAAAAACCAAGCAAAATAAAATCTTGCTTGTATGTTTTTTTAAAAAATCTACGTACCCACTCATTTTCCCCCATTAGATTTTTTTGAATCAAATTCTAGACATTTCTTCCATAAACAATTACCTCTAAAAGATAGGAGCTTTCAAAATAGATAACTACAATATATATACCATGCCTAAAGAATTTAGAATTTTCGTTTAATATCAGATGTTTAGATAATGTTCATATTTCTTTGTCTTGTACATATATTTTGTTTGCTTGAATCCTGATTCAGTTTGCTTGAATCAAGATTCAAAGTCTGTATGTTAGACTCGTTAATATGTGTCTGCATATAAATTCCATTTTTTTATAGGTCCCCTCTTTTTTTCTCGCAATTTATTGTTTAAGATGCCACATAGTTTATACTTTACAGTTTCCGTATCTGGATTATTCTCTTCTCTATTATCTAATATGACATTTGGATACACTAAGAAACAGTTCATCTAGTTATCGTTACTCAAAATAAGTAGTTGGTTTTGTAGCACATTTTTTTATTTTTTATTTTATTTTTTTGTTTTTGGAACCAGAACTGGTAGTCCTCAGGGCTTCCTCCTGATTTTGCACTCAGGAATCACTCCTCCAGGTAGGGCTCAGGGAACCATATGTGGTACCAAGATTGGCTGCATACAAGGCATGTGTCCTACCTGCTACATCATTACTCCAGCCATTTGGAGTATTTTTCTTTTTTTTTTTTTTTTGGCTTTTTGGGTCACACCTGGCGATGCACAGGGGTTACTCCTGGTTCTGCACTCAGGAATTACACCTGGCTGTGCTCAGGGGACCATATGGGATGCTGGGATTTGAACCCGGGTCGGCCGCGTGCAAGGCAAACGCCCTACCCGCTGTGCTATCTCTCTAGCCCCAACCATTTGGAGTATTTTAAAAAATGTTTGTACAGACATTAAAAACTGTACTCAGGGCTTACTTCTGACTCTGTGCTCAAGGATCACTCCTGGTAGTGGATAGGAACCATATGTGGTGCCGGGGATAGAACCTGGGTTGGCTACATGCAAAGCAAGCACCTAACCTGCAGTACTATATCTTGGGCTCTATAGACTCCTTTAAAGGCAAGCAATTAATTTTTATTTGTCCAGTTTTTCCAGTGATTCTTTATGTCATCCTTTGTTGGTCCTTTATATTATGGTTCTTCTTTATTTTAGCCTGGTGATTATGTATCACTATTTATTCAAAGCTTTCTGTCACCTACTGGTTAGTGAAAACTGTAATCTACTTTTCTAGGTACACTTAGAAATCAATGATTCAAAACTTACTTCACAAGAAGCAAATAGTCTTTCTGACAGTGGACAGGAGAGCTGTGAAACAATTGGACTCTTGAGTGAAAGAGGTTTGTAATACTCAATGCTTTTATTTTTAGGAATAGAATGTAGGAGGTTAGATTGTAAGAGAATTGGATTGATTTTATTATTCTCTTGATGTATTAAATTATTAATGCCAGCTTTATTGTTTGCACCTTTTGAAAACCATTTCTATTATATTATTGAATCTCTAAAATGTCTAGCAGCTACTACTTTGCCTGATAGAAAGCATTGATTCTATAATAAAAGTATTTTTAACACCTGTCAGAAGGATTAGAACAACTTTACACATTGTAAATATATATAATTACATTGCTCAGTAAGAGATAGTTTTCTTTGGAAAATGTTTTTCAAGAAGTATTTTTAGATTTGCTTTGCTGCAGTCAGTTCTTAGTGGTAGTTATATAATTTCACAAGGTAACATATCACTTGGATAATGGGGTGTATTTTTGAGGAGTAGTAGGACTAGAAGAAAGGCCAAATGACAATCTTTTTAAAAACATTGTGTTCCTCACAGATTCAGATGAAGAGATATGTGTGGGTAAGAAATCAAAAAGCAGGAAAGTGCTACAAGAGAGTGATTCTGAAGAAGAGGACATAAAGGCCTCTTCAAAGAAAACTACCTATGACAGTGTCGAGGAGGAAGATAAAGAGAATTTATATGCTGGAAAAAATGGAAACATCAGAAGGATTTACAAAACTCTGGGGAACAGTGATGAAAGTGACCTTGAGGAGTCTTTGGATAAGGAAAATCTTGAGAGTCAAGTGACATCTTGCTTAGAACTGGGTCTCCAATCTGAAAACATGGTGGACTTTACAGTTGACAGAAAGAGTGTAAAAAGACCCATACCTTATAAAGAAGGAACTGGAGGAAAAACAAAAGTAAAATCAAAAAGAAGGCTTGAGAAAGAGGAGAAAAAGATGGAAAAAATTAGACGGCTTAAAAATAAGGAAACAAAAAATGAGGTATGTCTTAAAGAATAATTTTCTATTCCCAGGCCCCAGATTAACATTTTAGAAAAAGATGCATCTAGTTCTTCAGGGTTTTTTTTTCTGTGCACAGAATATTGCTTTGAGTTGATTGTTTTGTATTGCAAGTAATGAAATCACTGTATCACTGTCATCCCATTGCTCATCGGTTCGCTGGAGTGGGCACCAGTAACGTCTCCATCGTGAGACTTGTTACTGTTTTTGGCATATTGAATACACCACAGGGAGCTTGCTAGACTCTGCCGTGTGGGCGAGATACTCTCAGGAGCTTGCTGGGCTCTCCGAGAGGGGAGGAAGAATTGAACCCAAGTTGGCCTTGTGCAAGGCAAATGCCCTACCCTCTGGGCTATCACTCCAGCCCAAGTAATGGAATAGCACTGTAGCACTGTCGTCCCAAGTAATGGAATATGTGATTTAAAACTTGTTGGTCTCATTTTCCATTTCAGATACACAAATAAATGGGTTTATGATTTTCATTGATCACTTGAAGTAATTTTTGTGTTTCTCATCTGATGAAAATATTCTGAGGTGAATTTTTCAGGCATTCATCAGTTAGAAGTCTTGTTTGCTACCTTGAAAAACCACACTTGGTACATTTTCCATCCCAGGGGTTGCCTACATCTCAGCTTACAATGGTGTAGTCTAGACTCTCCCCTTTGGAGAAGCTCATCTTTTTCTCTTTTTTGTTTTTGTTTTTTGAGTCACATGCAGCAGTGCCCAGACTTAGTACTGGCTCTGCACTCAGGGTTTACTCCTGGCAGGCTCGGGACCATATGGGGTGCCAGGGATCAAACTCGAGTTGGCTGCTTGCAAAGCAAGAGCCTTTCCTACTCTATTATTTCTCCAGTCTCCATCTTGTCTTGAGCACATATCACTTTCTCCACTCATGTTTCTCTAGATAAAACTATTTTACTAAAGAAAGGAGAAAGAAAAAAAAGCCATGCTTAAGTTTATAAACCAATTGATTTATAATTTACAGGTAATTTTATTTTTCAAAAAATATTTGCTGTTAAGTTAGTTTTGGACAGTTGTGTAAAATTACAGTCTGAACTGTGTGTTAGAAACTAATGAGAGTTTCATCTACCACCTATTGATTAAATAACATCATCATCATCATCATTCCTTGATAATTGAATTTCTCGACTGGTCTCAGTAACTTCTCCATTCTTTTTAGCCCTGAGATTTTAGAAGCCTCTTTCTACTCGTCTTTCCCAATGATGCTGCATTAGAGGCTCTTTCAGGGTCAGGGGAATGAGACCCAGCTTGTTACTGGTTTTGGCATATTAATACATCATGGGGACCTTGCGAGGCTCTCCCATGTGGGCAGGAAACTCCTGGTAGTTTGCTAGGTTCTCCCAGGGGAGAAGTAAGCTATAAGATATCACACAGCCGAGAATCTGCCTCATGTTTCTGGGAGCTTGCTTTTAAGTCTCTGGATGCTGTCCGTGGATGGGATTACATGGCGCTGGGGGGCAGTCCTTGGCTACTGGGAAATGGGAAATCTGGGCGGAGGAGTTTCGAACCGAGCAGGCTTGGAGGTCTCAGCCCCAGGTCCCACACACCTGGGTTCCTCTGCCTGGTACCTTCATGCGTGAGGCTCATCTGAATGTGTGCAGAGGGGCCTTGAGCATGGCTGTGGCTAGGCTCTGGAGGTCTTGGGTCACCAGGAGCTCTGCTCAGGGTGGGGAGGGAAGCTGGAGCCCATCCTCTCCGAGGGGCCCCAGGGAAGACAACTATTGCTTAAATAACCTACTCCAAATTATTATAGAATGTGGAATATTTCAATATTTCATTATTTTAATGATTGAGTTTTGCTTTTTTCTTTTTGCATTTGTACAGGAAGATGAAGTGGAAAAGCCATTTAATGACAGTGGCTGTCTTCTTGTGGATAATGATCTTTTTGAAACTGGGTTGGAAGAGGAAAATGACTCTCCACTGGATGATGAAGAGTCATTAGAATCAATAAGGGCATCTGTGAAAAACAAAGTGAAAAAGCACAAGGCAAGTAGATACTAGCATTGTAACTAACCAACTGTTTCTAACCTTTATTTTAAATTTTTATTTATTTTTGTTTTGTTTTGGGTCACACCCGGCAATGCCTAGAGGTTGCTCTGGCTCTGCACTCAGGAATTATTCCTGGTGGTGCTCAGAGGACCCATATTGAATGCTGGGGATCAAACCTGGTAGGAACTCATACAAGGCAGTTGCTCTACCACTGTATTATTGCTCTGGCTCCTTTTTTATTTATTTATTATTTATTTATTTGTTTTTGCTTTTTGGGTCACACCTGGCATTGCACAGGGGTTACTCCTGGCTTTGCACTCAGGTTACTCCTGGTGGTGCTCAGGGAACCACATGGGATGCTGGGAATCAAACCTGGGTCGGCCACGTGCAAGGCAAATGCCCTACCCTCTGTACTATCACTCCAGCCCCTGACTCCTTCTTTTTTAATTTGTTGTTCAAACCTTAATTTTTTTTTTAATCTGAAGAAAAAAATACCTCAATTATTTAGGTTTTTCATTTTAAATTTTGGAATCTTGCAATGTAAATGATAGATGCTCTCTTGTTTGGATACCAGTATTTTGATAGTCCTTATAGAAATATCTGATAGTCCTTATAAGATAGTCCTTATAGATAAAGTAAGACACATTATCTTATTTAAGAAGCAGGTAAGTATTGGGTAGATGTGTATATTTTTAAATTCTTCAGCCTCTGAGAAATGAGCCCACAGGGTCTCACAAAGGATATTACAAAGCTTTATTGTTCTGATTGTTTGGAAGCATAACTATTCTTCCTAAGAAGACATTGTCTCTGCTAATGAAAAGATGTAATAGGGATTCAACCTTATTTGAAACACGTAGTTTGTTTTCTATGCACTGTAGAATATTTGTGGGGGTGTTTTGTTTTGGTTTTGGTTTGTTTTATAATTGTTGGTTTATTATTAATACCGTCTGATTACAGATTATTATGAAAATAATCTTTTGGGAGGGAAGCAATTAAAAAACGAGTAATTGTGTGTGTGTGTGTGTGTGTGTGTGTGTGTGTTTTGCCTGGGATTTCAGCTCAGAGCCTCTTACACATGAAAGTTACTTACTGTTATATACACACTGAGATACATCCCCAGGTTCAAAAAGCGACCGTGCATGTGTGTGTATATATGTTAGGGAGGACATTCTTAGGAGACCACTTCTATTGTGGTGCTGAGGGATCCATGTAGTGCCAGGGATTGAATCCAGGATTCCTGCATGCATGCTCTCCAACCCTTTGAATCATTCCTACAGGTCCAAAAGCAATTGTTTAGTATGCAACATCCTCTTGGTTTAGTTTGTTGGTTGGTTTGGTTTTGAGGCTAGCTTAGAGGTCACTCCTGACAGTGCTGGTGACTATATGGTGACAGGAATTGTACTAGAGCCTCTCATATTAAAAGCATGTATTCCAGTTCAGTGAGCTATTTCTCCAGTCCTTCAGTTTAATTTTTTTATTAGTTTTTTTTTTGGTTTTTGGGTCACACCCAGCAGTGCACAGGGGTTACTCCTGGCTTATGCACTCAGGAATTACTCCTGGAGTGC
Source organism: Sorex araneus (assembly GCF_027595985.1). NCBI lineage: Eukaryota > Metazoa > Chordata > Mammalia > Eulipotyphla > Soricidae > Sorex > Sorex araneus. Next base: position 40,477,429 of record NC_073306.1, read on the forward strand.
TCGGGGGACCATATGGGATGCTGGGAATCGAACCCGGGTCAGCCACGTGCAAGGCAAATGCCCTCCCCGCTGTGCTATTGCTCCAGCCCCTGTTATTAGTTTTTTGTTTTGGGGTCATGCCCAGTGATGCTCAGGGATTACTCTTGGCCCTGCACTCAGAAATTACTGTAGGCAGTGCTTGGGGACCATATGGGATGCCGGTAGGTCAAGTGCAAGGCAACACCCTGCCCACTGTACTATCTCTCCAGCTCCCTTAGTTTAATTTTTGTTCATATTAATGTCTTTGTTTTTCTTTCAGGAAAAGAAACTGTCTTTGGAAAGTGGCATCAGTTCCTTTGAGGAAGAAAGTGAATTATCAAAAGGCACCGTTAGGAAGGTGAGACAGAGTCTGATGTAGTTGTCATGTTGATCTGTTTTCAACTCTTGAGATCATGGCTTTCTGGAATATTTTATTGTGTTTTTTATATTTTCCTGGTTCCTAAGATACTATTTTGTACATAGTAGCCATCTGAATACAAATTCAGTTAACTCTGTGTACCTTGCAAATATAACTGCTTAGGTTTTTGTTGTGCATTAATGCTTACTGTACCTTTTTCATCTTTTTTTCAAAAAGAGAAGGCTCTTGAAATATGTATATTTTATATTTTTGGATAATAATCTAATCTCACCTTTTGTTTTATTTAAGGAAAGGAAGGCAGCCAAATTAAGTAAGGAAGCATTAAAAAAACTGCACAGTGAAACGCAGCGCCTTATTCGAGGTAAAGCAAACCAGTATACTAATTTAGGATATCTTGTATAAGCATACTTGGAAGTTGGAAAATTTGTAGTGTTTTTTGATTATTATTTAGTTTGGGGTCATACGCAGTGGCACTTAGGGCTGTTCCTGGCTTTGTGCTCAGGGATTTCTTCCATCAGTTCTCCAGGGATCATGTGGTTCAAGGATCAAACACTGTCTTCTGGCTTGCAAAGAATGTGAAATAGCCCATTGAGCTATCTCCCTATCCCCAAAATTTTGTTTTTTAACACTTCTAATATGAATGGATTATAATATCAAGTTTAGGTTTATCCTGGTGAATGGCTATTCTAAAGCTCTTGGAATGTTCTGTTTTTGTTGTTATTTGTTTTGGGGTGACATTCAGCTTTTGTTGTTTGTTTTGGGGTCACATTCAGTGCTGCTCAGGGCTTACTTCTGGCTCTGTGGTCAGGGATCTCTCTTGACAGTGCTCAGGGGGCCATATGGTGTGTCAGGGATTGAACTTGGGTTGGTCGATTGCCTGCAAGGCAAGTGCCCTACTCATTGTACTATTTTTCTGGCCCCAGGAATATTCTTTTTAATTTTTTCTTAAAGTTTTATTGAAACACAAACAAATTTCTAGTTTTTCTAGGGCAGAGAAGGTATGGTTCTTCTTTTTTGCTTTTTGGTTCATACCCAGCAATGCACAGGGGTTACTCCTGGCTCTACACTGAGGAATTACTCTTGGCGGTGCTCGGGGGACCATATGGGATGCTGGAAATCGAACCCGGGAGGCCTCGTGTAAAGTAAACACCCTGCCCGCTGTGCTATCACTCCAGTCCCCCAGGAATATTCTTAAAGAAAAGAAAATTCCCAGGATTATGGTGGCAGTGGGAGGAAGTTATTTTTTTTTTGTTTGTTTTTTTGTGGTGCTGGGTATTGGACCCAGGGTAAATATTCTACTGCTGAGCTTCCCTCAGACCTGGAGGGAGTTTTCTTCCTACCTGCTGTATGTGCTACTTCTCCATATCTCTTTCTTTTTGTTGTTGTTGTTGTTGGAAGGCACACCCAGCCATGCTTAGAGCTTTCTCCTGGCTCTGTGCTCAGGGATCAGTCCCTGGTATGGCTCCAGAGATTCGGGGTGTCAGGGATCAAAACCAGGATTGCAAGGCAAGCACCCTGTGTATTGTACTATTTCTCAAGACCCTGGAGAGAGTTTTCTTAGTGGTTGTCTACGGACCAGCTTTATTAGGATGCCTTTGGGAATTTTGCAAATATATAAATTATAAGCTCCAGAGAAATTCTGATTCAATATGTGGTTCTGAAATTTATTTATTTTTTTTAATCTCTGGGGGCTGGAGAGATTGTACAGTGGTTAGAGTGCCTGCATCTCATGCAGTCAGTCTGGTTTTGATCCCCTGCATCCCATAATTCCTGAGTGCAGAGACAGGAGCGAGCATTGCCAGGTGTGGCCCAAAATACAAAAATTTAAAACTTTAAAATAATAAGATAAATAAAGCCACTGGTCTTCATAGAATCATACATGAAATGATACCTTTATTACCAGCAAGATAGTTTTCATTTCTGGTGCTAACTTTATACTATTTGTTGAATATAAAGTGACTCTTCAGAGTATACAATGTATGTATTTGTTTTATCTCATTTTATAGAGTCTGCACTTAATCTTCCATATCATATCCCTGAGAATAAAACCATTCATGATTTCTTCAAACGTAAACCCCGACCCACTTGTCCTGGAAGTGCCATGACGTTATTGAAGTAAGAACATCTTTCTTTATGGTTATGTATTTTTGTAAACATTCAGTTTTGCAGCAGACATCTAGTATAAAAAATTCATATTTCTAACTTCTGAAAGTTTTTTCATTGGTTTCATGATGTGAGGGATGAGAATATTTTACACTTAAGTAAATTTTTCAATTCTAGCTCATTTTCCTTTTCTAGGTCATCTAAATATCAAAAAATCATAGACTCGGCAAACTCATCGGGAGTGAGTTGTGACCAGCATAGCAAAGACTCTGAGCAGACAACAAGTGCAGGATATGAAATGGAGATTAATACAGCCCCTTCAGTTTCAAAGGAAAGCCATCTCATTACTGAGTCAGCTGAGTCGTGCAGTAAGAATTTGATGGGAAGTGAGGAGCTAGAAATTCAGGAGAAGCAGAAGCAAAATGATGCTGCAGTTTCATCTGGGGACAGCTCAGCAGGGCAACAGGAACTCACTTTCGTTAGAAATCAGGACAGTGAGGTGTATGAGGCAGGAGGACTTTCAGCACCTGAACCTCATGCCCTGGAGGGAGAAGAAGTACTGAAAAAAACAGAAGAGGTGGATAACCCTAGGCAGCAGATTAAATCAGCTGCAGGAGTGCCACCTGAAAAAGTGAGACGGTTTACACTGGATAGACTCAAGCAATTGGGAGTAGACGTTTCCATTAAACCTCGGCTGGGAGCCAGTGAAGATTCTTTTGTGATACTTGAAGAACCTGAAACCAACAGAGGTAATCTTTTGAGTTGTGGGGAATCTCTCTAGAGTGATTTATTTTGACAGCTTTTGATTATTTGGGACTGTGAGGAACAGGGAACACAAAATAACCACAACAGGACTTTTTTCTATAGGTATCTAGGAATGAGTAGAATTCCATTAAACAAATTTGGCAGGGTCGCAGAATGATCTAATTCTTGTTTGTTTGTTTAGGTTTATTGAAGCCACACCTGACAGTGTTTAGGGCTATTGCTACTTGCAGCTTTGTGCTGAGGTGGGGAAGAGAGTAGTGTACTGTCTCCTTCAGTCCTCTAGGAACTATATGATGTGATTGGGCCTTCTGCATGCAGAGCATGTGCTCAGCCCTTGAGCTATCCCTTGTGGCTATCTAATCCCTGTTTAAAATGAAAATATAGGGTCTAGAGATAATACAGAAGGTATGGTGTCTGCCTTTCATGAATCCTACCTGGGTTCCATCCCTGGCATCCCATATGGTCCACTGAGCATCACCAGAAGTAATTCCTGGGTACAGAGCTAGGAGTGACCCCTAGGCATTGCTGATCGTGGTCCAAAAATCAGCTGAACAAACAAACAATATAATTGGCCTCCTAGTGGAGAGATAAAATAGGGTTTAAGCTCTTGCTTTGCCTGTTGCCCTACCCAGTACTGCATCTGTTCTCTGTAGCACTGCCAGAAATAAGCCCTAAGCACAGGTGGGTATGCCCCCAGAACACTGAGAGCCTTGGCTCTCCCAAGCAAGCTAGGAAAGCAAGAAAGTCCCCCTACTCTAAGTAGTGAAATTTACTTTTTTTTTTAGGTGAAATTTACTTAGGAAGCTATTTGTAGTTAATACATAGAAGAGATACCTTGATATTGTGTTATAATACTTAGGAATTTGTTCCTGTTTTTCAGCCCGAAATTCTAGACCCTCTCTTGGTAGTGTTCAGAGTATAGTACAAATCTTACAGTTTGGTGCTTGGGCTGATGGCACTAGTGGGTCACCAGCACTACCCCACCAATGCTGCAGGGTAGGAGGCATGCATTGCTAATGACTGAACTCAGGGCCTTGTATATTAGGCATGTGCTCTACCACTTTGAGATATCTTCCAGACCTTATCTAATATTTTTACTAAAAGAAGTGCATGTAGGGGCCTGAGTGATGTACAGCAGATAGGGAGCTTGCTTTGCATGAGGCCAACTTGGATTTGATCCCTGGCATCCCATATGGTCCCCAGCACTACCAGGAGTAAGCCTTGAGTACTATTGGTGTGACCCCCAAATGAACAAAAATATATATTTAGAAACATTTGTTGTAAGTCCCTCCCCTAAAATGATTGTTTTGAAGGGTAAGTGGGAATCCCAGTGCTCATACTTCCCAAAAGGGCCACTCCTAGGGATTTGGGCAAACTGGGTGGTTCAATGCTCAGTTATGCTGAGGGCCATCAGGGCAATACCAGCAGTTCTTAGTGGCCCATGAGGTTTTAGTGCTCAAACTTTGGTCCTTATGCATGCAAGGCCTATGCCCCTGACCACTAAGCTATCTCTCTAGATCCTCTAAAATAATTTTTGTATATGAAAAAAAGGACAGTTGGAACATTCATTAGTTGGTGTGTGGGTTGAGTTGTAGAAATAGATACTAGTAACAAAGGAATTTTTGGTGTTTCTGTGGCTTTTTCCCTTAGACCTTTGTTGAACTAAGAAACTTAGTTTCTAATTCCTGTTAGGAATCTTAAGGAAAGAATGTGAATATGACACACTCATGATTGGTGTTTGGGTTTAGAATTGGAAGCCTTAAAGCAGCGATTCTGGAAGCATGCTAATCCTGCAGCCAAACCCAGGGCTTGTCAGAAACTGAATGTGAACATCATAGTGAAAGATAAAGGCACTAATGGAAAGGAAGAGCTAAAGACAGATGTGGTACCTGTAACTTTGGCAGCTGAAAAACTGGATGAAACAGGCCACACAAAACCAGGTATGTCTGTCCATCTTTTTTTGACTCTACACTTTGTGGTTACAGATATTTATGACTACTGAAATACTATAGTGAACAGTTGTAGAATTCTTTTCTTTGGAGACTTTAGAGATTGAATAGCTGTATCTCTCAAATGATTCATGTATAACATAAAACAATTCATAAAACAATAACTGCCCACAGTAGAAATTGCAGATAATATGAATCTTTACATTATATTAGTTTTTTTTGTTTGTTTGGTTTTGAGTTTTTGTTCTGTTTTGGGGCCATATGGGTGTTGCTCAGGGGTTACTCCTGGCTTTGTGCTCAGGAAATCACTCCTAGCAGTGTTTGGGGGGCCATATGGGATGCTGGGGATTAAACCTGGTCAACCACAAGAGGTTACTTACTTACTGTACTATCTCTCCAGCCCCTACATTGTAGAAACAAGTTATACAACCTTCTATCAGAGACAGTAGACAATATCTACAACCATATTATCGGTTCTTCACAAACTCTTTGTATGCATACATATGCATATTAAATGTGCTATATCTGAACCTTTAGTGATGGTTCAGGGGGAGGTGGTTTCAGTACTAGGAATTAAACTGTGCCTCACACATGTGACACAAGTACTCTTCTGCTGAGCCACATGCCTAGTCCCTGATTTTTAATTTTAAGAATAGTAGGATCAGGTTATTAATCCACTTTTCTCTTTAAAAATAAAAGTGGTAGGGCCAAAGAGATAATAAAGGGCTTAAGGTATTTTCCTTGCATGCTGCTGACCCTAGTTCAATCCCTGGCACCACATATATGGTTCTCTGTCCTGCTTCAGAAGTGATTCCTGAGCTGAGAGCCAGGAGTAAGCCCCAAATATCACTGTGACCCAAAGACCAAATAAAGAAAATACAAATAATTTATATTATATAAAATAAAAGTCAAAACATCTGAGGAGTGCCAAGGGCTGTGTGTGTTAAAGTGCTAAAGTATGTGCAAGGTCCTGGGTTTGATTCTCAGCACTGCATGCCCCACCCTGTAACCCTGGTCCAAGCATCATTAGACCAAGCACTGCTGGGTGTGGCCTCTGAAAATGAAATAAAATTGCTAGGGATCTAACCCAGAGCCTCACAATTGCAAGGCAATAAATAACACTGGTATTCTTATTCTATATATAAGAAAATTGAAATACCTAGCATTTAAACAACTTGCTCAAGTTTATACAAGTAGCAGGAAGCTACGACTTACTCTATACCATCTCTCTACAGAGCTCAGGTGTACTTTCTTTTTCTTTGTTGTTGGACCACACCCAACTGACCCCAGAACATACTCAGTCTCTATGTTCAGGGATCATTACTGGCAGGGCTTGGAGAACTACATATGGTGTTGGGGATCAAACTCTGGTTAGCTGCATGCAAGGCAAGTGCCTAACTCACTGTACTACCTCTCTGACTCATCAATTGTGCTCTCTATTCTTATATTATTGTTTTCTGTTTGTTTTCTCTCTCTTGTTTTTTAAATGTCTGGAATCAAACCCAGGGCCTCACACATATAAAACAAGTGCTCTACCACTGAGATATTTTTGTTTGTTTTTTCTATTTTGGGGGGAGGGTGGGATCTTGGGGCCTATACCTGGTATTGCTCTGGCATCCCTCCTATCAGTACTCAGGGGAGCATAGGCAGTGTCAGGGAATCTAATTGGGGTTGGATGAATGTAAGGCAAGCACCTTAATCTTTGTATTATTTCTCCAACCCTTTGTTTGGTTGGTTTGTTTTGGGGGAGCAGAGTCTGGGATTAAACCAAGGATCTCACACATGCAAGGCAAGTGCTCTACCACCAAGCTATATCCCAATCCATTGTTTGATTTATTTATTTTTAAGTTTGGTTTGTTTTTCTTTCATTTCCTACAGTGTTCAGGGGCTATTCTTAGCTCTGTATCAGGGGTTGCTTCCAGTGGTTATTTACATTGGTGTTTCGGATTATGCTGCACAATGCATTGAACCCAGGCCTCTCACATACAAAGCATACAGTCAAACCTATTGAATTGCCTCTCCATCCCCATTGATTGTTTTGTTTGGTTTTGGATTTGGGAGCCTTACCCAGCAGTGTTTACACCTGGCTCTGAACTCAAGGATTATTCCTGGCAGGGCTTGGGCATCATATGGGGTGCCAGGGTGGTAGGTTGCATGCAAGGCAAGTGCCCTACCACCATCCATCACTCTGGTCCTCTCACTGATGTTTTATCGAATCTACATCCAGAGGTTTGCTGTACTTGGAGGCCACTTGGGCCACGTGCCGTGGCATTATGATAGGAAAGTCTACTGCTTTTGAGATTTTTGTTGTTGTTGTTGTTTTACTTTTCAAATGTATAGCAATGTATTGTATGAGTACAGTCATAGTTTGCTTAAAGTCATGATTTTGGTTCAAGTCAACCACATACGTGACAATGGTCTCAATAGGCTATATTTAATATATAACCTAGCTCTACAGTAAACTATGCCAGCATTCATTCAACCCTTTAATTTTTGTAGGTTTTGGGCCACACTTGAATGTGCTCAAGTCTTACTCCTAGCAGTGCTTGGGGGACCATATGCAGTACTGGGGATCAAACTGGGGTTGTCCATATGCAATGCAAGTGCCTTACCCCCTGTACTGTCTCTCCAGCCCCCAACCTTTATACTCTGTTGGACTGGCACTTGTTCTGCATACCCGTTCTTTGAACCACAGTTATAACTAAGATAGTAGATCAGTGATTTTCAGCCTTTTTATACCTGAGACCAGCACTAGTCCATGGACTGATTGTTGTAGACCACTGGGCTATACTGTCTAGGCTGTGTGATTATACTCAGACTTTCTTACAACAGCAAATTCATATAAAGTGGGCTAGAGGTATGTCACAAAGTGGTGGAGATAGATGCCCAGTATGTGCGGGGATCAGCATTCCGTTCTTGGCAACATACCTCTATACTTCTCTAGCACTACCAGCCAAGTATAGCTCTGGTGGGCTCCTGGCTTCTGAGCACCACTGGTCGTGGCCCTGGTAGCTTCCAGCACCATTAGGCCCAAAGCACTGCAGTGTCAGGTTCAAACCATTGGGATGATTTTCACCAGGAGTGATAATCCTACTTCAAAAAATACAAAATCACCTAATGATGCATTTCTTAAAGTAATTTCCTTTGTTAAATGACATTTGGCTGTTGACGCTGGAGGGATAGTATAGCAGTTGGGTGCCTACCTTGTAAGCAGTCGACCTGGATTCAATCCCCAGAATCTCATATGGTCCCACTGAGCACCAGCAGAAGTGATCCCTGAGTGCAGAGCAGCCAAGAGTAAGAGTAAGCCCTGAGCATCACCAGGTGTGGCCTAGAAGGGGGAAAAAAAAAAAAAAAAGAGCATGGTTATATAATCAGACTCCTATTAATGTGTATCTTGATTATTTTGGTTTTGGGCTATTTTAACAATATTTCTGTTTTTTGTTTTGTTTTGTTCTGTTTTTAGCTTTTTGGGTCACATCTAGTGATGCACAGGGATTACTCCTGGCTCATGCACTCAGGAATTACCCCTGGCAGTGCTCAGGGGACCATATGGGATGTCTTGAATTGAACCCGGGTCGGCCGTGTGCAAGGCAAATGCCCTACCCACTGTGCTATCACTCCAGCCCCAATATTTCTGATTTTTTAAATATATAAATCAATATTTTTCTTCATGGTTTCTGGCTTCTGAGCCATAAGACTTTTTACTCACAGTAATTATAGGGTGGTAGAAATGCAAAGATTTAAAAAAATTAAAAAGATTTACAACAGGGGCTGGAGTGATAGCACAGCGGGTAGGGCATTTGCCTTGCACACGGCTGACCTGGGTTCAATTCCCAGCATCTCATATGGTCCCCTGAGCACCACCAGGGTAATGCCTGAGTGCAGAGCCAGGAGTGACCCAAAAAGCAAAAAAAAAAAAAAAAAAAAAAAAAAAAAGGAAAAAAAAAGATTTACAGCAAAAGGGTCAAAAAAAGGGAAAATACACTAATTTATAGTCATACTAGTTTTACCTAATAATAAAGACCATATTGAGTAATATTTTAATAGTAAATGGGAATTTAAATTTGTTAGAGAAGTGGCTCAATTGATAGTACAGAAGTTAGGGTGCCTTCCTTTATTCAGTCAACCCAGGTTCAGTCCTTGCTACCCTATATGACCCATGAGTCCTTCCAAGAGTAAACCCTGAAACAGAGAAAGGAGTAAACCCTGGTTACTGCTGGGTGTGGTCCCCTGCAAAAAAAAAAAATGTTGGGGAATAGCCCCTGAGCCCTAGTGTGGCCTAACTGCCTACTCTACTAAAAATAAAGGTTATTTAGATTCTTACAGTATGTAGTCTAAAACTTTTCTTTATATTTCTGCTTAGGTGAAAAACTTCAGGTGCTAAAAGCCAAACTACAAGAAGCAATGAAACTCCGAAGGTTTGAGGAGCGCCAAAAGCGTGAAGCATTATTTAAATTAGATAATGAAGAGGTATTTGAAGAAGAGGAGGAAGAAGAAGAAGAAATAACGGATGAGTCTGAACAAGATGGAGAAGAGGAGGAAGAGGAAGAATTAGAGGAAGAAGAGGCCAAAGTAGAAGAGGAGGATGAAAGCAATCAAGAGGTTTCTGGCAATTATGTAATTTTGTAATTGGTCACAATAAATAGGAGAATAGAAAATCATATTTGAATAAGAATATGATAAGCATATTTGATTGTGAGAAATTTTAGAATTAAAGATAAATGTAGCTAATTCACAGTGAATTCATATGTACTTAAAGCTTACTGTGTTCAGTTCTGTCAGTATTATTGAGCACCTACAGACTTGCAAACCTTGGCTTCTACCTATTTACCTATAGTAATATCACTGTGATCGTATTGAAATGGCTTTGTATTAATAGAGACTTTGTTTTTGTTGTTAAGTTTGTTCCTATCCAAATTTAAAAGCAGAGGGCCAGAGAGAAAGTACAGTGGGTATGGCGCTTCCTTCCCCAACATCCCAAATGGTCCCCTGACTATTGCCAGGAGTGATTTCTGAGTGCAGAGCCAGGAATGAGTTCTAAGTACCACCAGATGTGGCTCTCCTACAGCTTTTTTTTTTTTTTACCTTAATCAGGTTGAGGTTGGAATAAATTCTCAGGCAGGCCAAGATATTCCTAAGTGAATTTCATGCTTCATTGAGAAGGATATTTGTAAAAGATACTCTTGTCTTTGTTCCATAATATTATTTTCTGCCTAGGAAAATAGATGGTAATAAGATTTTTGGCATAAGAGAAAGGGAAAAAATTCTTATTAGAATGTGGACTCACTTGGAAATAATGGCTAATATTTAACCAGGATCAAAGGAGAAGGAAATAATAACTGGGCAGCATATTGTAGTCTGATTGGCTGGATATTATTAATTGTTCTGTAAATCTCAGGCTAATTAATCTATTATTGCCTCAATAAAATGATAATTCTGTGAATCCTGTAGCAACTTTGATAAAGGTATAACAACAGAAGTATGAAGAGTTCTTCCCCCACCCTCCCGATTTATTCTTTGTGGGGGAAGGGAGCACACCCAGTGATGCTTAGGGGTTACTCCTGGCTCTGCACTCAGGAATTACTCCTGGCGGTACTTGGGGAACCATATGGGATGCTAGGGGTTGAACCTGGGTTGGCTGCATGCAAGGCAAACACCCTATCCACTGTACTATTGCTCCAGCTTCAGGTATGGAAGTGTTTTAAAAGTGTCAGGGAAAATTGTTAGTAATAATGGTTAAAACTGAGCTTCCTTTATATCTAAGGATGGAACCTGCATCCTTAGATTGCATCTAACGATGGAATCTAAGTTGGAACCTGCAACTTAGCACCATCCACACATCCTATATGATGTGTTTACTTTAAATGGTGTGTTTACTTTTAAATGTTTTGACTTGTGTTATTTTCTTCTGGGTGTAATGTGATGGTGAAGATCACAGAATTCCTCAGTGGTGAAGAAATAGAAACCAAAGATGAAAAAGAATTGGACAAAGAAAATAATGACGGCAGTAATGAAACTGGCAAGTCAGTTGATCTGCTTTCTATTCCCAAACCAATCTCATCAGATTCTACCTTACTTCTATTTAAGGACAACTCTTTCAGGATGGGGTAAGTAATTCTAAGGAAAAATAAAAATTTCTGGGACTTGCCCACTCACTAAGAAGCAGAAACGGATACGTAAACAACTTATTTTCTTATTTTGTAGTTACTTTCCTAGTGAGGAAAAATCAGAAACAGATGAAAACTTGGGCAAACGACCTAGCAAACTGGGTAAGTTTTGGGGCTATACTTGGTATGCTTGGGGAATACTCCAGCTCAGTGCTCAGAGCTCTCTCTCCCAGTGGAACTATATGGAAACCATATAGTTCAGGGTATTGTACCCAGGCTCCTGCATGCAGAGCAGGCATGTTGAGCCATTTTCCTGACCCAGTTTGCACTTTTTTGTTGTTTGTTCTGGTGCCATAGTCTGCATTGCGCTCAGGGCTTACTCTTTGTTCTATACTCATGGTCACTCTTTGTGTTGCTCCTGGCACCATATGCAGTACCAGGGATTGAACTGGGGTCAGATGCATACAAGGCAAACACTTCACCCCTGTATTATCTCTCCAGCCCCCAGATTGTACCTTTTTGGTGTTTGATGTAGGAATCCCAAATAGCAGTATATAGAGAGTTTGCATGTTGCATATGGAGTGGTGTCAGGGATCAGATTCAGGGCCTCAGGCCTATAGTGCAGGCTTGTAGTACATACTCGACCATTAAGCCATATTCCTGGACTCGAGTTCCAGTTTTGCACCCGTGTGTACTTTTTCCAGTCTTAGATGCCACAGTGAAGAGTGTTTATAAATTAAAATATTTTTCTTAGTCCAGTTTTTAAAAACTAACATTCAGTTTCTTTATAATTGACATGGGGATATGATAAATAATTCCTTTAATGAATATATGTTGATTGTGTGAGCAGTGAAACATTCCCAGCATATGTAGATCAAAAGATGTGTAAGTGATTAGATAATGGAGAGAGAATCATAGGTCTTAACTGAATAGTGGGTGACTCAAAGGACTGGAGTGTATGCTTTGTTTGCAGGAGTCCTAGTTCCAATCTCTGACACCAAGTGGTCCCCTGCCACCGTACTAAATATGCTTGCCTCTCCCCAGGGGACCTTCCTCCAGTGCTCACCCCCCCCAAAAAAAAGATAAAAAAGTAAATTTTTGGTATCACTTAATTCAGAAATAAACTGACTGTATAATCCTATCTTAATACTATAATTTACCTTTAACTTAATGTTTTAGAACATATAACTTAAGAGGCTTGCCTATGAATGTTACTTAACAGTTTCATTCTCAACTCTTTTTCCTAAACAAATCCACCCTGTTTCTGGAATCATGCACTTCAAAGTTATTTCTCTTTCTTTAGATGAAGATGATTCATGCTCTTTGCTAACAAAGGAGAGCAGCCACAATAGCAGCTTTGAACTGATTGGCTCCACAATTCCATCCTATCAGCCTTACAATAGACAGACTGGCCGAGGGACTAGTGTTTTCCCTACAGCAGGAGGATTCAGATCTCCTTCCCCTGGGCTATTTCGAGCCAGTTTGGTCAGCTCAGCGTCTAAGGTAAAATGATAATGGTTTTCTAATCTTCTCCCTCCTTTTGCTTCCCACATTGCTAAATAAAGTGTGTTCAAGCCAACAACTCCCACCACATTATGTGTGTTCAGTTTTTAAAATCCACCCCCTTTGTGTATTAAAAACAAGCCTCATCCAGTGTTCTTACTTTCTTGGAGATATTTTTCTTTATGCTTCTCTTTGCTATGCATTGTCCTCCTTAACTGCAGTTGCCTGAGAGTAGATTAAATATTGCAAATAGCAGCTTCTGTTGTTGTCATGACAGTGAATGACATTTGTAAAATGTTTTGTTTTTGTTTGGTTTTGTTTTGGTGCCAGAGTTCAGGAAAGCTGTCTGAGCCTTCACTTCCCATAGAGGATTCCCAGGATCTGTATAACGCCTCCCCAGAACCTAAGACACTTTTCCAAGGAGCAGAAGACTTCCAGTTCTGTTTAGAAGATGACACTCAGAGCCAACTGTTGGATGCAGATGGGTAGGTAGTTTTATATTTCTGTGGGTGGAAATGGTGCTGGGCTCTGCTTAATTTTGTTTTAAAAATAAACCAAGCTTCTGTCACTCCATCTGTGCTTTCTCTTCTGAGAAAGAAGGTGTACAGGCCATTAGTATTGCATTCTACAAGTTTGAACAAAGTCTCTGGAAAATAAAACGTAAATAACTCTTGCTGGCATTCTGATCCTTCACTCTGCCTTATTTGAAATGCATAGCTCTTGTAAGCCTTCAAATTTTTCATTTTTCATCTTACTATTGTAATTATTGGGTAGAACTGAGAATTAACAGACTAGAACATCAGCCTTTGCTCCAGTACTTTATAAAGCCAGAAGTTATTCTCCACCCTTACTTTTTGTAGTGTTTATTCTTTTATAATTTCCCCCTCCCTTCTATTGTTACAGGGGCAAGTTTCAATCTTTTGCCTTCTGGTTTGGGATTCTGTTTTCAAATCTGGTATTGGAAATAAGTTTAGCTTTTCACTCCTGCCTTTTGTTTCCCCTAGTCCTTATGATCTTCACTGTGTTTTTAGGTTTTTAAACGTTAGAAATCATAGGAATCAGTACCAGACTCTGAAGCCTCGCTTGCCATTAGCCAGTATGGATGAGAATGCCATGGATGCTAACATGGATGAGCTATTGGACTTGTGTACTGGAAAGTTCACATCTCAGACTGAAAAACCTCTGACTGGGAAGAGTGATAAAAAAGAGAACATGGAGGAACTTCTGAATCTTTGTTCAGGAAAATTCACTTCTCAGGGTAAAATATCTAACAGAACATCAGGTTCACCACAATCACATATCTGTTTTTGTTGTTGTTATTTTTGGGGGTCACACCCAATGATGCTCAGGAGTTACTCCTGGCTCTGCACTCAGGAATTACTCCTGGTGGTGCTCAGTGGACCATATGGGACGCCAGGGATCAAACCCTTGTTGGCTGCATGCAAGACAAATTCCCTGCCCACTGTACTATCACTCTGGCCCCACAGCCAAAAATATCTTAAAGTCAGGTCCTTAACTTCTTTTTTTTCTTTTTGGGTCATATCCAGTGGTGCTCAGGGGTTACTCTTGGCTCTGCACTCAGGAATTACTCCTGGCTGTGCTTGGGAGACCTTATGGGATGCTGGAGATTGAACCCGGATCAGCCGTGTGCAAGGCAAATGTCCTTCCCACTGTACTATTGCTCTAGCCCCAGGTCCTTAACTCTTGCGTGAATATTAATTTCACAGAAAACAGGATTGGTGAATTCTTATGTGTTGATTGAATATACTGCTTAGCTCCCTGACATTTAGAGCTCTTACTTTCTTAGAATGATAAAGTATTTGGCCATATGATATGTCATTTAAGGTTTTGTATGTGCAAAACTTAGAACATTGTCTGACATTATTAATATACACGTTAACATTTTTGTGTCTGCATACCTATTATTCTCTGCTCCTTCTCCCTGCTCTTTACCAAATGCAAGATCTATAGGAGCTGGGATTTTTCTTTAGTTCACCACTGTATCTCAGGTGCCTACACATGGTAAACAGTAAAAATTTGTTGGATGAACAGGTGGAAAATTCAGAACTGTAATACACTGGTGTGTCTTTAGATTGCTGTTATTTCTTGGTAACAAATCTTCTTTATCGTGATATAGATGCCTCTACTTTGACTCCTTCAGAATCAAATAATCAGGAGAAGGAGGGTAGCATGGGTGATCCAATGGAAGAAGCACTTGCACTTTGCTCAGGCTCTTTTCCAACAGATAGGTGAGTCTCAATGATAAGTGGGAACTTGGGAAGGCCTGGTTTTCCAATAGGTTCTTTCTTTAACTTAGTAATAATAGATCATATTAGGGGCTTCATACCCTGCCAGAGATTTTTATAGTGGATTTGAGCTTCATATTTACATAGTAAGGAAATTATAACGCCTTTGTTTAGTTGATGATGTACAGGTTTTTGTTGTTGTTGTTGTTTTAAAGTCAAGAAGGGGGTCGGAGAGATAGTAGAGGAGGTAAGGTGCTTACCTTGCATGCAGCTGACCTGGTTCAATCTCTGGCACCCCAATATGGTCCCCCATGTCCCATCAGGAATGATCCATGAGCAGAGAGCCAGAGGTAAGCCCTGAGAACCACTGAGTGTTGCTAAAAAATAATAAAATTCAAAATTTAAAAGAAGACAAGAAGAGGCCAGTGAGATAGTATAGGAGGCAAGGCACTTTCTTTGCATGCAACTATGGCAGCTGTATCTGGTTTGAATCCCCAACGCCACATGGCACCACCAGAGGTCTCTTCTAACACAAAGCCAGTAATAGCCCTTGAGCATCACAGCATATGACCCTCTACCACGGGGCGGGGAAGCTTACTGTCTAATGATATTTTAGGACTGGAGAGATAGTACAATGGGTAAGGTACTTGCCTTGCTCATGGCCAATTCTGGTTTGATTCCCAATTCATACATTGTCCCCCGAACTCTGCCAGGAGTGACCCCTGAGTACACAGCTAGGAGTAATCCCTGAGCCTGAGTAACACTGGGTGTGGGCCAGATTTACTCCCCTCAAAAAAAAAAGGGGGGGTGATGGGATGGGTGGGAGGGATGCTGGGGTCATCGGTGGAAAAGAATGGGCACTGGTGGAGGGATGAGTACTCAAACATTGTATGACTGAAACACAAGCACGAAAATATGTAAATCTGTAACTATACCCTCACAGTGATTCACTAATAATAAATAATAAATTTTTATAAATAAATAAATAAATGAAACCAAAAAAAAAGGGGGGGGGTGCCCAATAATAGGCAAATGAAAGTTACTTAACAATACTAGTAATTAGGAAAACTGAAATCAGAACTGCAAGATACTTATGCATACCTTTGAGAATAGCTATTATCAAAAAGGACAAATAGGAGCCAGAGAGACAGTACAGGGCTATTGCTTGCCCTGCTTGGCCAACCTCAGTCCCCTACACTGCATATCTCCCAGGCAGTGCTAGGCATCACATTTGAACACAGAACCAGAATTAGCCCCTGAGCACTGAGTGTGGCCCAAACCCCTTTGTACCACCACCCAAAAAAAAAAAAAAAACCTAGAGACCCAAGGATAGTGCTTAGTGGTAAACAACATTTGCTCATGGAGGCCTCAATTTCAGTCTCTGGCACTGCATCACACGCTGAGTACAATCCCAATGGCACTACTTTTTGGAATATGGTGCCACAACAAAAATGTGCAATCTCTGAAGGAGCACCAAAACCCAGAGTGTATGAGCACCACAACTTAAAGGGTGTGACCTTTGGGCAATAAGATAACAACAAAAAAGGGTTATTTTGATTTTAGAGAAAGAACAAGGAAGGACATTTTTATACTACTAATGCATTGGTGAATTCAGAGAACATTATGCTAAGTGAACTTAGCCAATCACAGAATTACAAATGAAGTATGTTCCTCATTTAAATGAAGAACCTTAATAGTTGAATTCATAATAGAAAGGCTTTAGGAAGGTTTGCTAAGGGCTATGAGAAAAGAATGGAAATTTGTTATTTAATGCATACAAGATTCCACTTTTACATGATGAAAAGTGTTCTGAAGAATGGTTGCACAATGTGAATGTACACTTAACAATTAAGGAGTTTGAAGAGACAGTACAGTGGGTAGGGCACTTGCCTTGCACACAGCCAACCTGGATTCAGTCTCCCTGTCACCCCATATGGTCCCCCTAGTCCCAACAGGCAGGACCCTAAGTGCAGAGTTAGGGATAAGCCCTGAACACCACTGGGTGTGGCCCCAAAATAAACAAAATGAAGAGATTGTTGGTACTATAAAGTATTTTCAGTTCTTAAGTTAACCCAACTGCTTGTAATAAAACAAGTTTATAATTTACATTTTAGGGAAGAAGGTGAAGAAGAAGAGTTTGGAGACTTTCAGCTTGTCCCAAATGATACTGAGTTTGATAGCAATGAGGTGAGTTTGAAGGGAACAAACTAATCTTACTGAACTTCATGCATTGCTCTTGACCGTTTCCCTCCTGGTCTGAGTTACTGAGAATTCTAAGTGTAACACCTTACAATTATTCTAAGTAATATTCTGTAATGAGATGTTTGGCAGAAGTTTGTAATTTACTTTGTAGTTGAGTCCACATTTGTTCTGTCTAACTTTGGGTATGATACTATATGATTTTACAGGATGAACAAAGTGACTCTGATAATGAAGATGTGGAAGATCATGAAGATGATGATGAAGAAGATCTCCTGCAGCAGTCTGAGAAGTTGAAAAGGCAAATGTATGTGTTGTGTTCATTCCTTTGATTACTAGAAAGTTCTTCTAACAGTTGAGTTATAGTTTACGACCTTTTAAATTTAAATTTAATGGTTCTATTTTTGCGTTTTGTGGCTGGCGGATTTTTTTTTCTTTTTGGGTCACACCCGGCGATGCACCCCTGGCAGTGCTCCGGGGACCATATGGGATGCTGGGAATTGAATCCGGGTCAGCTTCGTGCAAGGCAAACGCCCTACCTGTTGTGCTCTCACTCTAGCCCCTGGATTTTTGTTTTTAAACAAGCATTTTTATTTAGTTTATTTGGGGGTTTGGGGTCACACCCGGCGATGCTCAGGGGTGTTACTCCTGGCTCTACGCTCAGGGATCACTCCTGACGGTGCTGGGGGACCCTCTGGGGTGCCAGGAATCAAACTCGGGTCAGCTGAATGCCAGGCAAGTGCTCACCCCGCTGTTCTCTCGCCCCAGCTCCTGGTTGACGGATTTAAAAAATTCTTTTCACTGAGGAGATAGCTCAGTGGCCTAGAACCCCTGTTAAGTATTCTTTCCAACCCTATGGCTATTTTCTTTTTTTGTTTGTTTGTTTTGTTTTTTTGCTTTTTGGGTCACACCCAGCGATGCACAGGGATTACTCCTGGCTCTGCACTCAGGAATTACTCCGGCGGTGCTCAGCAAACCATATGGGATGCCGGGAGTTGAACCCGGGTCGCCGCGTGCAAGGCAAATGCTCTACCCACTGTGCTATTGCTCCAGCCCCATTTTCTTTTTTTTTTTAATTATTTTTTTTTTTTTCGATTTTTGGGTCACACCCAGCAATGCTCAGGAGTTGCTCCTGGTTTTGCACTCAGAAATTACCCCTGGCGGTGCTCGGGTGACCATATGGGATGCTGGGAATTGAACCCAGGTCAGCTGTGTGCAAGGCAAACACCCTACCTGCTGTGCTATCGCTTTAGCCCCCCCCCATGGCTATTTTCTTTGTCCTAAGATGTTGTATAATTATGTCTGTATGATTGTTACAACTTCTGTCCTTGTGTTGGATGCATAAAACCTACAGAAGCACCAAACATTGTGGAAACTAAGTGACAACATCTAGTAAACAACTAAATCTTTCTGGTTTGTTTTTCCTAAGAATTTTTGTTCAAGTTTTTCCTCATCGTGGTCTTAGGCAAATGATATTTCCTTCCTTCCTCCCTTTTTCCCCCCTCCCTCCCCCCTCCCTTCCTCCTTCCCTCCCTTCCTCCTTCCCTTCTCATGAAAATGAATCATATACTTTAGAATATTAAAAAGAAAAAGGGGGCTGGAGCAATAGCACAGTGGGTAGGGCGTTTGCCTTGCACGTGGCCGACCCGGGTTCGATTCCCAGCATCCCATATGGTCCCCTGAGCACCGCCAGGAGTAACTCCTGAGTGCAGAGCCAGGAGTAACCCCTGTGCATTGCCGGGTGTGACCCAAATAGCAAAAAAAAAAGAAAAAGAAAAAGGGGGCTGGGGGCTGGAGCAATAGCACAGCGGGTAAGGCGTTTGCCTTGCTCGTGGCCGACCCGGGTTCGATTCCCAGCATCCCATATGGTCCCCTGAGCACCGCCAGGGGTAATTCCTGAGTGCAGAGCCAGGAGCAACCCCTGTGCATCGCCGGGTGTGACCCAAAAAAAAAAAAAAAAAAAGAAAAAGGGGGCTGGAGAGATTGCCCAGTAGCTAAGACATTTGTCTTGCATGTGACCAACCTGGGTTAGATTCCCAGCACCCCATATAGTCCCCCCACAGTGATCTCTGAGCACAGAGCCAGGAATAAATCCTGACACCACCAGGCATGGCCCAGAAGAAAGGAGTTCATTCATGTTCACCAATTCGAATATTTTGTGAAGAAAAAAAAAGAAGAAAATATTTGTTGGTCATTATTGCCTTGTAACTTTTGTGTGTGGTATGCCAGGGACTGATTCCAGGTCTCACACATGTGAGGCATGTGCTGTACTATTGAGCTGCATCACTGGCTTTAATCTATATATTTAGTTGAGATCTGTATAGGTTTTTTTATGTACAGTTTTGCATCTTGCATTTTTCTCTAGTTATTTCCAAAAGCTTTTTCCCCATGATATTAGACATTTGGGGCCAAGGGTGTGGCTCATGTGGTGGGACACGTGCTTCGCACTGTAAAGCCTGGCACGGTGCAGCCCCCGACCTGCCAGGTGTGGCCCCACAACATCACTACAGTGAAGGTTTATAGATAGTATTTTAATAAATATTCAGTTGTCTATTACATCTGAATTTAATATCTATTTAATATAAGATTCAGATTTCATAGATATAGATATATAATATGTATTATTTTTTGGAAGTGACTTTTGGAATTTTATATATATAGGACATTATATTGCTCTCTATTATGTTTATGTTTTTAGTCCATTCCATTCTACTAAGATTGGCTTTGGATTCTAATTTGTCATCTGTCAAATTAACTATCGCATACAGCCTTGGGTCATCAATTGATTTTTTTCTATGTCAAAAATAAAAATTTTCCCCCAAAATTTGGGGGGGGTGTCCTTCCAAACAGTGATCAGGGCTGTACGAGCCATTCCCGACAGTACTTTGCCAACTTTGCTATGTGACTGATTCTGGGATCTGGTGATGCAGAGCTGCGCGGGCCCAGCAGTACTGGGGGTCACTGGGGCCACCCTGGTTATGTTCAAAGGACTACCAGGGACATAGCCAGCAGCACTCAGAAAACCACGCAGTAGGTACTAGGGATTGAATCTAGGCCCTATATATGCTAGGCATATATGTTCTAGGTTCTTGAGCTATCTCCTCAGCCCAGGTAATGGTTCTTCTGTTGTAATTAATTATTTATTGTTGGGGGCACACTCAGTTTGCCAATACTCATTTTCCTCTCCTGGCAGTTTTCTGGAAACCCTGTGGTTCTGGGGTTTAAACCCAGGGGTCCCACATATAAAATATGTGCTCTAATCCTGTGAGCACTCCACATCCCCTTTAAACCTGAGTGCAAAATCCTCTGCTTAAAGAAATTTTACAAAGAACGTCAGCTAAAATTTTTACTGTTCAAAGAGAGGTGGTTGAGAATATTGGGAAAGTTTAGTAGCCTCTTAGGCGTAGTCAGAATCTTAAGATCTAAAGGAACTCAGCTACTTTTTTGATTTGGATTTGTTTTTGTGTCATACCTGGTGGTGCTCAGGGCTTATTCCAGGCTATATTCAGGAATCATTCCTGGCAGGCTCAAGGCACTATACGGGGTGCCAGGGATCAAAGCCAGGCTGGTCACATGCAAGACAAGTGCTCTACCCACTACATACTATAGCCCTAGTCCAGAACTTAGCATTTAAAAAGTAATTTGATGGGGCTGGAATGATGGTACTAGTGGGTAAGGGCACTTGTTTTTCAGGCTGCTGACTCGGGCTTCATCTCCAGCACCACATATAGTCCTCTGAGCCCCGCCAGGAGTTTGAGCCCTGTCATTCCATATTGTTCCTCAAGCCCACAAGGAGTGACTACTGAGTGTAGAGCCAGGAGTAAGCCCTGATGAGCACAGCCAGATGTGACCAAAAATAGCAACAACAAAAATTCTTAAATATAGAAATAAAACAATTGGAGGTAGGATACACAGGCAATAGTATTTAGAGCTTACCCGTGGCTCTGCTCAGGGGATACTCCTTGTGGTACTTGGGAAACCATATGCAGTGCTGTGGATCAAACTGGGTCAACTACAGGCAAGAAGGCAAATGCCTTACTCATTTTACTATCTCTTCAGCCCCAAAATGACATAAATATTTTATATAAACAATCTTTCAGCTAGCCACCAAATTTTTCCCACTCATGACCATACATAGTAGGACTTTGAACCCATCATACTTGTTCTCTATGGGAATTAACTAGTTCTGATTATCAGTGACTTTTTTTTTCTTTTTGGGTCATACCTAGTGGTGCTTGAGGAACCATATGGGATTCTGGGGATCAAACCCAAGTTGCAAGGCAAACACTATACCTGTTGTACTATTACTCTAGTTCCTATAAGTAACTCTTAAGCTTCAACCATCCTTCTCATTTTAGCTATCATAGAATTGGTGGGCTATCACAGATCACAGTCTATTATTTTAGAATCTCCTGGAATATATATTTGGGCATATTTGGGGTTTTTTTTTGTATATTTGGGTTTTTTGGGGGGGGTTGGGGCTGTACCTGGAAGTACTCAGGGCTTACTCTTAGCTTCACACTCAGGAATCACTCCTGGCAGGCTTGGGGAACAGTATGGAATGAAAGGGTTCAAACCTGGGTGTGCTGCATGCAAGGCAAGTGCCTTACACCTGTACAGTCTCAACAAAATAACTGAGCTCCTCACCCTTCTCACCCTAAAATCTACTTTCTGTACGTAAACAAACAGAAAATGTCCTCCAGTTGCACGAGAGGCTACTATCTCATCCCCACACCTCCCTTCATTTCAGTGCCTCTCTGAAGGGATAATATCACTCACTTTGGAAAACACTGATCTAATTGAACCCAAGCTCTGCTGCCTCTTCTCTGTGTGAACCTGGATAAATTTGCTCTCTCAGTCTCAGCCACACCTTTGAATTGAAGGGAGTATCAGTATCTTCTGAGGTAATGTGAAGATACCATATAGCACAATTATTGGCACACAGTATGTTTTAAGTGACAGGCTTAAGTGTTATCAATTTAACTTCTTATTTTTTAAAATTCCATATTCTGTGTATATTAATTGTTATATTTTCTAATCTTCAAAATTATTTTCCAGGAGATTGAAAAAATTCCTGGAAGATGAAGCGGAGGTGTCAGGGAGTGACGTGGGAAGTGAAGATGAGTATGATGGGGAAGAGATTAATGAATATGAAGAGGACGTAATTGATGAAGTACTTCCTTCTGATGAGGAGCTACAGAGTCAAATCAAGAAAATACACATGTCAGTGTCCCAGCAAGCCCTTCTGAATAATGGAAATTGTCTCAAGGGAGGCATGTAACCAGACTGAATGGCCCTAGTTTCAATTACCAAATCTCTTCCATTGTAGGAAAACAATGTTGGATGATGATAAGCGACAACTACGTTTATACCAAGAGCGTTACCTTGCTGATGGGGATCTGCATAGTGATGGTCCTGGACGCATGAGAAAATTCAGATGGAAAAACATAGGTATCTTGGTTTTTACCTCTAAAAGCAAATGGCACACCAAATATGTTTGTCCAGTGTAAACTGGCAAAACCATAGCAGGCTGTTGTGGAGAGCCTGGTTATAACCATTACTTACTATTAGCAGATGGGAAAAGTTGGTGTCTGTTTACGGTGAATAATATGGGTTCATTTGTGTCTATCCAGGCACCTTCTCCTGTGGGGATTGCAGTATACTGACAGCCTTAACTTTCCTTTAGATGATGCCTCCCAGATGGACATGTTCCACAGAGATTCTGATGATGATCAAGTTGAAGAACAGATTGATGAGACCGAAGCCAAATGGAGGAAGGAGCGAATTGAACGAGAGCAGTGGCTTAGGGACCAAGTAGGAAGTCTACACTAAATTGACCTTTTCTGGCCATAGTTTATGAGGAGAGGACCCAGTCATCCAAATTAGCACTTTCAATGCTAATTTTTAAATCTTGGACAACATATTGCTGTTCCTTGTAATTCTTGTGTTTTCTTTTATGCTTTGAGAAGGTTACCATAGCCAAGTCTCAGCATATTTTTCCAAAATCAAATAATCTTTTTGTGCATGTTTTAGAGATATAAAGTTGCAAAAGAGTAAACAAATGATTTTCCAGGTATAGAACCTGGGCTGTGCTATTTATTTTGGGAAATTCTAGGCTTTTATTAATTCTGTCTGATTTCTCTCCTCAGGTACAGCAGGGGAAAATAGCAACTGAAGAAGAAGAAGAAATTGGGGAAGACAGTCAGTTTATGATGCTGGCCAAAAAAGTTACAGCCAAAGCACTGCAGAGAAATGGTGAGACGTCCTCCATCCCTTCTCCTCTCTATAGCTTTGTGTTTGGGGCTGCACCTGTTGGTGCCTATGGACCTCCTCTCCTAGCCTTGTTAGTGCTGCAGCCTTGCTGGCAACGCCAGCCTTCAGAAGCTCTTGCAGCATAGTCATAGGCCTGTGACTAAGAGGTCAAAAGAGACTATTTTTGGATGCAAAACTATTGGGTAGTGTGTATCATACTTGTTAAGTGTATATTAATGGCTTTCCTTTGTGTTCTTAGGCAGCTCAGAAGAGTGGATTCTGGCTTCTTTATATGGTTGACCAGGATTAATATACCTGTTAGAATAAGATCTGAACCAGATATAATTGACTTCTAAGCTGAAGCTCTTAAACACATACCATATTCTGACCACTCTTATTTTTACTTGTTATAACTAGTAATTACTGGCTGCTAAAGTTCAGCTTAGTAAGCTTAAGTTATCTGTCTTCTTGTAGCCACTTGGTTATTTGGTTTGTTTTGGGGCCATACAGTGCTACTCAGGGGCCATTCCCAGTTTGGTGCTCAGGGGTTGATTTCAGAGGTATACCTCAGATCCTGAGGTACCAGGGATTGAACCCAGGACTCCTGCATGCAGTCCTTTGAGCCATCTCCCTGGGCCCACTTCATATGCTTTTTTTTAATGAAGTAGAATAATTTTTATTGAACAAAATTTACTTGGAAAGATGTGAAGGGAGAGAAAGAGAGGACTATGTGTTCTAGAGAGAACACAGACTTCTCCAAAGTGGAAAAAAGCAGTAAGAGGGAGATACATGTTGAAGGGAGAACATAGACTTGAAAAGACAAGGAAAAAAACAGAGAGAAATAAATATTCAAAGGAGAACATATTCATGGGCTTCAAAGAGCAAGCCCCACTTCATATACTTTTAAGTCACATTAAAATTAATCACTTAATAAGCTTTCAATACTTGTATTGCAAATTATAATGGCCAAAAGGAGAGAGAGAGAGCGGGAGACCTGCCATGGAGGCAGACTATGAGGAAGGTGTGGTAGGAGGGAAACTGGGAACAGTTGGAGGGATGGTGTTGGAACATTGTATGATGGAAACCCAATAATGAACAACTATGTAACTGTATCTCACGATGATTCAATAAGAATAAAATTAAATAAAACTAATCAATCTTGGATGGAGAGATAGTATAGGGGTTAAGGTATCTGTTGCATACAAGTCAACCCTGGTTCAATCCCCAATATCACGTGGTCCCCTAGCACCACTGATAACAACGCCAAGCACAGAGATTGGAGTAGTCCTTGAGCACCGCCAGGTATAACCCCCCAAACAATATCAAATCAAAAAGTTAATCTTAGGGATATATAGAGACCTTGTCTGGCATGTGAGTTGCGGGATTAGATTCCCACATGTCCTCTCAAATATTGTCACATGTAGTTCTAGTGGCCCCCAGAACCACATAGGAAGCTCCAAAACAAAACAAAAAAATTAGAATTCCTATAGCTTACTGGTTTAGCTAATGTCTTCTTTTGATTTTTTTTTTTCTTTTTGGGTCACCTGGCAATGCTCAGGGGTCATTCCTGGCTCTGTACTCCTGGTGGTCCTTGGGGGACCATATGGGATTCTGGGGATTGAACCCAGGTCAGACGCATGCAAAGCAAACTTCCTCCCTGCTGTACTATTGCTCTGGCCCCTCTTATTTCAATTTTAAAGTCATTTTACCTAAATATGTAGTCCAATGATTAAGTACAAGATTTCCATGTAAGAGACCCAAATCCTCAGCGCCAAAAAAGTTATAAGTAATTCTACCCAGTTTGCCTGGACAAACCTCTCTATTTTCTTTTTCTTTTAGTAAATCGAACTGTGGTTACCCAAGAATCAGAATCTCTACTCAGAAATCCCTTTGAAGCCATCAGACCAGGAACTACTAACCAGGTTGGTTGGGAACCTTGTAGTATGACTTCATGATCAGCAGTGCTATAAAGGCCCACTTCAAGCTAAGGGACAACTGTCACAGAGGGAGGGAGACTGCCACAGAGGAAGGGGAAGTCAATGTAATCAATGTGTAAGAAGTCTTTTTGTTGTTGTTGTTCTATATGAATAGAATAGGAATGTGTTCCCTCAGCCTGGGGTAGGCAGGGAGGAACTGGCTTCTTATTCTTTTCTTGGCCCTTGGAATTTGATACTAGATGATTCTTTTTTCTTTAGGTGAAGATGGGCTCTTTGCTAAACCAGCCCAAAGCGATGCTTCAGAAACTGGCTGCCCTTTCTGACCTCAACCCCAGTGCTCCTCGAAATTCACGAAACTTTGTCTTCCATACACTTTCTCCTGTCAAGGCAGAAGCAGAAAAGGAATCATTGAAGCCTCAGGTGGGGAATTTGAGAACTGATTTGGTTAGCTTTTCAAACCAGAGTTTATATAATTATCTGTGTGTGTTTGTATTTCCAGCTAACAGATTTATTCTGTAGTGTTAATCCTTTACTCCCCAATAAAGTACAAGGGGATTGCTGCCCCCAATAGTCACCTTGAAACTTGCATTTGGATATATTCCAGGGATTGTTTACACCAAGTGGTGTGCAAAACCAGGGCTCTCAGGCAAAGCATATGCTTCAACCCTTTGAGCTATCTCCCTAGCCCAAAGGTTATATTTCCTTCCCCCCTCGTTAACCATTCATAATTTAACTTTGAATTGCTAAAATACTAATTAAAGTAACTGTATGAGGGTCATGAGCTGGGCCTGACTCTTTGTTTTGTAGGTGAGGAAAAAATGTTCATCTGCAATAACAACAACTCCTTCACCTAAACGCCTCAAAACAGATGATAGCACTTCAGGACTGAAGCGAAGTGTCTTCAAATATTTGGAAAGCTAGCATCATTAAGAATGTCAATACTACTGTGGAGACTGAGAAGATTCTGGCATTGAAGGTTGGATAAATGCTCATGTGGGTGATACCACTTTTCTGTCATCATCAGTGTATTACAGTTGCAAACGGATTCAAGTTCGTTCCACTGCATGCCTCTGGACATCTCCTTGTTTTCTTAATATTATTTTTCTGAGTTGGTCACTAATTTTAATTCTGCAGTGTTTACAACATTAACTCATAGGGTATTTGGTGACAGCTCATTTCTCCATTAGTGTATTTTATACTTTATCCTAGCATCTTCCTGGGTTGACACCAGGAGTCGTTGCAGTGTTTTGGAGTGCTTGCAGGAGTAAAAGTATGGCTTTATAGAAAGCAGTGAATGTCAGTACCAGAATGACCCCTCATGACCCAGAGATCTGTACTGTGGTAACCAGGACTTAGTGAGAATGAGGCTTCCTAGACAGAGAAACTAGGAACCAGCAAATGAGCTATTAGTTTTTTTTTTTTCTTTTTGTTTTCATTTTTCTGTCTTTTCCCAAAGAAATTTCTAACTAACTTTTTGATTTTGAGTCACGTTTGGAGGTGCTTTAGGAAATATGTGGTGCTGGTATTTGACCTCTGGGCTACGATGTGCAAAGCATGTGCTCCAGCCCTTTGAACTTTCTTTCTGGTCCTTCCGATCCTTTTTTGCTTTCTTTACAATAAGGACTCAAACTGAAAGTTAGAAAGACCTTGGCCTTTATTTTCTGAAATGTAAGGATGAAGAGAAAGGGTGACATGAGCCCAGTGTCTGTCTACCTTAGATATTCCACAAGAAAGAGCTCTATCTCATGATTAAATTCTCTACTTCAAACACGGTTGTTTAAGGAGACTTTTCATCCTAACAAGAAGAAATATCAACATCTATTGCATTCAACTGGTTGAGTGTACCCTCACTAATCAGGATAATTTTATATTTTGGTACTTTTTTTGAGAGAAGACTATCATGGATTTATTAAAAATTTTGTTGAAGAGAATTGCCACCAATGCCAAATCATCTTAACCATCCACATCCAAATCATGCACTATCACAGGCTCTCAGAATTTTAGATACTTTTTCCCCCCTCCGAATGGAAAGCCACTACTGCTTTGGACAAACATTCCATACGCATATTGAAGTTCCTTCTCAAGAGCTGGACTTTAAAAATTAGATTTATTGTGTCCGTTTTTAATGGAATTAGGATGTAAATTTTTGACAGTTTCCAATGCATAAAATGCTAGCTTTGACAGAAACCATGTTTGTATATTTGTAATCATGTATTGGGAAAAATGTATATAAAGATGTTTTAATATGCATGTAGTATTTTCAATAAATCTAATCCTTAAGGGTGAATTTAGTGTCTGGAGTGAATGCTCATTCTTAGTAGGTGTCTGTCTAATATCTCAGCTGCCTCTTTCTCAGCAAGCCCTCTCTGGCCTAGAGTGAGAGGCTGCTATTAGTCCCTTTATTGACTTCTCAGCTCTACCCCGGGATCAGATGAATTTAAGTGGTTTGATTCAGGGGCAGGAGAGATAGTATAGACTTAAGATACTTGTCTTACACATGGCTGACCCCTATTTCATCTCTAATCCCTCATGTGATTTCTCAAGCACTGCCAGGAGTGACCTCCAAACACAGAACCAAGAAAACTGGGTACAGCTGAGTATTGATTCCCCTCCCCCTGCCCCCCAAAAAACCCCAGGTGGTTAGGTTCAGTGCAGGTGAGGAGAGCTTATATAAAAGGCATTTTTTTTTGGTAGAGAATCTAAGATGATGGTGCAAAATACACCATACAAAAATGATGGTGCAAGGTGAGAGTTACTTTCCCTCTTTCTGCACTCCTACAGTGCCCAAGGCAGTCCTTGCTGGGCAAAAGAGAACTGGGAGAGAGAACTAGGTATTTCTCCTCTTTTCTCATATCCTTTCTTATGTGGGAAAATGATTCAGATTGATCACTGAAGATAAGAAAGTAATGATGGGATTCTGGGGTGATGGTCTTTTGTTTAGGCTTCAGAAAGAGTGTACAGTGAGAAGAAAGAAAAGTCGAGTCGTGGAATGGGAGGTGGTTCAGTGGGACAGAGCACATGCTTTGCATGTTGGAGCCTTGGGTTCAGTCCTTGGGAGTGTATGATTCACCAAGCACTCCTAGGAGTGGCTCCAAAATAAAACACCATTAGTAGCTCCCAGATCCACTGGTGTGTCTTTCCCCCATTCATCTGCCCCCTCCCACCAAAATTAAATCTTACATACTAGGTCACTTTTCCACGTACTAAAATCACTCTCACTGTCATCCCGTTGCTCATCGATTTGTTCGAGCGGGCACCAGTAACAACTCTCATTGTGAGACTTATTGTTACTGTTTTTGGCATATCCAATACATCACGGGTAGCTTGCCAGGCTCTGCCGTGAGGGCAGGATACTCTCAGTAGCTTGCCAGGCTCTCCGAGAGGGGCGGAGGAATTGAACACGGGTCAGCCTCAAGAAAGGCGAACGCCCCATCACTGTGCTATCCTCCATCCCACATACTAATATAACTATCATAAAGCAAGCTAAGCTTTGACCTTGGTAACAGGATGGAAGTCAAGACTTGCGACTGACCCTTAAACCTGGTGTCCAAAGCACTGAGCCATCAGTTCAGACATGTCTACATGAGTGGCAGCACCAGAGCCTGCTGCGGTGGCTCCTGCAAGGACTCAGTTTCCCTGTAGCACTGTCACCATAGCACTGTCATCCTGTTGTTGACCAATTTGCTTGAGCGGGCACCAGTAACGTCTCATTTGTGAGACTTGTTGTTACTGTTTTTGGTATATCAAATATACCCGGAGAGCTTACCACGCTCTCTGAGGGATGGAGGAATCGAACCCGGGTACACTGCGTGCAAGGCAAAGACAAACACCCTACCCACTCTGCTATCGCTCCAGTCCTTCCTGATGACTAAATTTTAAAAGATAAAAAAAATTAAAGATTAGAACTAAAAAAGCTTTACAGCTGACAAGAGTGCAGGAGTCACACACCGGCCTTGCGCGTGGCTGCTTCGATCACCCCTGGTCCTACCGATGTTCCCAAGCATCACTGGGAATCAGACCAAGATGATCCCTTGAGCATTGCTCAGCATGGCCCCCCAAGAAACAGACATTAGGGCTGGAGAGGGAGCACATGGCTGAGCACACACAAAGCCAGACATAAGGGCTGGTTCCGTCCCAGGCACCATGGGGACCCCTGGGCACAGAACTCGTGACTCCCCCCAGGGTTTTTGTGGTGTGGCCCAAAACACAGGAGGAAAAGGGGGGCACAAACTTAAGCTTTAGCTTCATTTTCACTTCCAAAATGTGAAATTAAAAATCTACCCCCGACACGCTCTCAGCCCAGATAAGATCCGGAGCTGCTGCTCTCGAAACAGACCCTCTGCTCCTAAAGACTATGATCCAAGAGGTCTTCTAACCCATTTTGGCACCCAGAGCGGCTTCTTACAGAAATGCATCTAGACTGGGAACTGAACTAAAATATCAGAAATCCAAAACTGCGCGGCCGCTATTACGGCCGCGCAAGCTTATAGAATCTTCATTCTCAGCAATGAAAAGAAATTACTAAATGATGCCTTTTTAGCAGGCCTGATTGTTGGGGGAAAATTCCAAACAATAATAGTTCTCTATTGAAATATTGAATGTATTCAAAGTATAGAGAATAAAATGAAGATCATTAGCTACTTATGTGGGGGCTGGGTGGGAGAGGGGTATAGTGGTGTTCTTGGTAGTGGAACATGTGCACTGGTGAAGCGATGGGGGTTCAATCATTATATGACTGAGACTTAAACCTGAAAGCTTTGTATTTTTTTTCACGGTGATTCAATATAATTAAATTAAATTAAAAAAAAAATCTACCCCCGAAAGTCTACCTCAAACACCAACCCGAAAAGATAGCAAAGCAGTTAAGGCATTTGCCTTGCACGTGGCGGGCCTGGGTTTGTTCCCCAGCCCTCAATTTCCCTAGCTTGGGAATTACACACTTTGAGCAATGAGAACCCCAGGAGTCTGGGAGCTCTAGAGTATGTTCAACGTCTGTCCTTCTGCCTCCTCTTGTTCCACACTCGGGGGTAGGGACACATGGTCTCTCCTTCATTTAAACAGGTTTCTGATCTCATTAATTCAGTTCACAGTTACATAAGCTGTACTAAAGATCTCTTTCATAAAGCATCAGGTTTTCCTCACCAGAGCATTATGAAGACAATATGGAGGCAAGGTACTCAGCTCTGTGTGCTTTCTCACCACCTAACTGCTTCTCTACGAACTGGACTCACTTTAAAAATTTCTTTTTTTTTTTTCAGCTTTTTAAGTCATACCCAGCGATGCTTAGGGGTTACTCCAGGTGGTACTCAGAGAACCATATGGGATGCCAGAGATCAAACCCAGGTTGAAATAGAGCAAACACTCTACTCACTGTACTGTCGCTCCAGCCCCTCCATTTGAAAATTTCTAATAATTTTCTCCCACTGGTGGGGCTGGAATGATAGCACAGTGAGTAGGGCGCTTGCCTTGCACGCGGCCAACCCGGGTTCGATTCCCAGCATCCCATATGGTCCTCCGAGCACCGCCAGGAGTAATTCCTGAGTGCATGAGTCAGGAGTAACCCCTGTGCATTGCTGGGTGTGACCCAAAAAGCAAAAAAAAAAAAAAAAATTTCTCCCACTGGAGATTTTTGAGTGTTTAATCTGAAATTAGTCTAATAAATCATGGCGGTTCCTGTCATAAGACTTGGACACCTAAGGATTGGAAAGGATGTTTCTCAGAGGAATATTGTCATTACTGTCATTTTATCTGATTATACATCCTTGAAACAGTATTGTCTCTTCTATCTTTGTAACCTTCTCCCTCCTGGCATGTGGCCTGGAATGCAGAGTTGCTCAGTAAAAGTTAAATGACTACCTTTCAGAACTTCCATTTATCTGTAAAATGAGGATAGAAATTCAAGCCTGTTTTGGAGCTGCTGTGAGTCTACACTTGGCAACTATACGTGAATATATTATGTCAAGTACTACACTGCAAATGTAAGAAGTTGCCAATATCATAACTGCATTGTGTTTTTTTGAATCACTTTATAAGCAACTTTTTTTTTTTTTGGCGGCTTTTTGTTTTTTGCTTTTAGGCCGCACCCAGGTGTACTCAGGGCTTATTCCTGGCTCTGGCTCTGGCTCTCTGCTCAGATAGGAAAGTTATGGTGCCAGCAATTGAATACAGTTCCCCTGCATGCAAGGCAAGCCTTATCTGCTATGCTATCTCTCCAGCCCCTCAGAGATATCATAAATGTGACATCTTTAAATGTCTGATCGTTATTCTCTAAGACCTGCTCTTTCTCCTCTGGTTCCCATTTTAATGTTAAAGGCACCTCCACATACACAGACATTCTGGCTTGAAATTTGAAAGGTATTCCTGACACCTTCCCTACTCATAGACATACAGCCTCAAGTTATATCATTTTAGGGGACAGAGTGAGAGCACAGCAAGTAGGGTCCTTGCCTTGCACGTGGCTGACCTGGATTCAATCCCTGGTACCCTAGTTAGAAGTAAGCCCTGAATACTGTCAGGTGTGGCCACCTCACCCCCACCAAAACAAAAAAGAAGTTCTATTTCTCTCTAATTTTATCCTGAATCAGCTCACTTTTCCAGCTTGTAGCCATTGTCCTACTCTAAAATTCCATTATTTCTTGCCAAGGTTCATTAGTAGCCTCCTGACCACCCTTCTCCCTATTTTTCCTTCTCTTCCATCCAGTCTACACAGCACCTGGGGGTGGGGTGGGGAATGACCTTTTTATAATAAAAACTCAAAGATGTTACTTCCTCATTTAAAGCCTTTCAGTGACTTCCCTTGCACTGAGAATTAAGTTCACATTCTTAGGGCCAGGTGATGGTTTGGTGGCCTAAGCTCCAGCCTTGCAAGCATAAGGTTGTGAGTTTGATCCCAGTGGTCTTGAGTCTGGCAGTTTTGCTTCATATTGCCTGGCTCCACAAGTGATTTCTGGCTACACCTCAGCAAGCACTGCAGCTAATGGAGTGTGGCTCCTGGTGAGCATAGCAGCTGAATGTTTGAGCACCACAATCTGGGCGTCTGCTCCTGAGAGCACTAAAACTGTGTGTGTGCAACCCCTGGTCAATGCAACATCAAGGCAGGGCAGGGGGAATGACTCTCTGTGGCCTGCCCTTCACACAGTCATGCACTGCTGAATGAGAAAGGAAGCACTTTTGATGCTGTGTGAACATCATGGTGTAAAACTCCATAAACCTAGATGATGCGGCCACTACCCACCTAGAACATATGGGATCACTGTTGTCTATGAGCCCTTAGACATCCTCAAGCATCATTAGGCCTAAATGGATCATCCCATTTCCCAAATTCCAATCCACTCTTCCTTCACATCAATCGACCATAGGACCCTCCCAAATGTCCCTCCCTTTTCTCTCTTTCCCTTTCCCCTTCACTCTTTGCATTGCAAGGTATAACATATGGGTTGTTGGAGCAGTAGGGCATTTGCCTTGTACGCGGCCAACCCAGGTTCGATTCCTCCACCCCTCTCAGAGAGCCCGGCAAGCTACCAAGAGTATCTTGCCCGCATGGCAGAGCCTGACAAGCTACCTGTACCGTATTCAATATGCCAAAAACAGTTAACAAGTCTCAAAAATGGAGACGTTGCTGGTTCCCGCTCGAGCAAAATCAATGAGCAATGGGATGACAGTGACAGTGACAGTTGTTTTTTGAGGGTTTTTTTTGTTTGTTTGTTTTTTGGGTCACACCCAGCGATGCACAGGGGTTACTCCTGGCTCTGCACTCAGGAATTACCCCTGGCAGTGCTCAGGGGACCATATGGGATGCTGGGAATCGAACCCAGGTCAGCCGTGTGCAAGGCAAACGCCCTACTCGCTATACTATCACTCCAGTCCCGTGACAGTTGTCTTTTCCAAATCTCTCCTCTTTCCCTTTGGTGTTTGTACTTCTGGAAATGGTGCTCGTACGTTTTTATTTGGAGGCCACAGTCAATGGTACTTGGGGATCGCTGCCAGCATATTCCTGCAGGTTTGCTCCCCACAGTGCTGGGGCTTAAGAACAGGGCTCCAATTCTGCAAAGCATACACTCGAGCCCCTTGTGCTGTTGCCCTAATCTTTGCACATTTTTTAGCCGAGATGCTCAACAGCAGTCACACTTATAGCAATAGTGCTCTCAAAGATTTGCTTCCCTTCAGTTGTGCTGTTTGCATATGTGCCGACTGAGGTCACATTTTGATTTTGGTTTTGGGGCCACACTCAGCGCTGCTCAAGACTTACTCCTGGCGCTGCACTCAAGGATCTCTCCTGGGGGACTCAGGGATGTGGGGATTGCAACTTGGTCAGCCGTGTGTAAGACAAGCACCCTACCCGCCACCCTCTGGCACCAAGGTGATCACATTCTTTAGTTGAGGCATGTATATTGTGGTTGCGATGCTCTCTAGGGATCGCACTTCCTGGCTGCAGCACTTGCACATATGAGTTTTAGTTGTTAAGGGTCACACCCCTTTGTGGTGCTTACATACACCTGGTGGTGGTGTAGCTGGAAATAGCTTGCAGATCACAACCAGACAGGCTCAAATAGCTGAACTACCAGGATCATGCTGGGTGCATGTGGCATCACCAGGGATTTGAACTCATGACCATACATTTGCAAGGCAGGTGTTCTAAGCCACTCATGGAAATTAACGTTTAGTTAGGTATGCCTTTCCCATTGGCTAAATTCTGAAAGCAGAGGCTTTCTCTGTTTTGTTAAAACAAATATGCTTTGGATAACAGTAACAGACTCGACACATAGAGTTGTTCCATAGACAACTTATTTTCTTTATTGAACCACAAGTAATTGGAGCCTAGAAGAACTCATGGTCACCGACTTGGAGCTGAATTACTTACAATGAAATTTTTTAGTGTGAGACAGAAGAGAGCTTGTTGCTATGAGACCTCTTTGCAAGGGACAAGTGGCATCATCTTGGATATGTCATTTTCTCAGAACCTATTTCCTTATTCTGGAAAACGAAACCATATTGAAATGGCTTGAGTTGGGGAAGTAGCTCAAAGATTTGCAGGTGCAAGACCCTGAGTTTGATCTCTGACACAGCATGGCTCCTAGGCACCACCACCTGCCCTGATAACCCCCAAGCACTGTGGGGAGTCCTCCGCCCCAAAATAAAGTGAAATGATTTGGTGTAACTTACAGGGTTTACAGTAGGATCATAGGTACGAATTCGTGTGAAATGATCGAAGCGGTGCTACTGCTCGTTAACTCTGCTGAAGAAGCTAGGACTGATACTGCATTACCGTCTGGCTGAGGGGGAAGGAAAGACTGAGCCTCCCAGTACCCTTCAGCCTCGAGGTTACCATAGACCCAGTATAGCTGGTTCTCTGTGGGGTTGTTGCAGGAGTATGGTTGGAGGAGGGGAACAGGCATGGCTTTGTGTGGTGCCTACTGTCCTCTCAAATTTTACCTTTTGAAACCCAGGGGCCAGATCTCTCTGTTCCCGGTAGTCATATTGTCTGGATCTGTCCTGGCCGCGTCCTTCCCATCCCTCTTTCTGTCCTCTCCTCTCACCTTAAAGGTTTTTCATTTTCAGTTTATTGATCCAGTTCTTCCCTGTGGCGGGATACTAATGGGAAAAGGAGGGTTTGAAGTAGCTGCAGCCTAAGGGTGATGGGAGGAAGCTTTGGAGCTGGACACCAGGGTCCTTTCCCCTCTTTTCAGAGAGACACCCTGTCTGGTATTCTTTGGGGCTGGTGGGCTGGAGGTAGGGTAAAGAGGCAACTCGTAACTCCCTTTGGAGAGTAGTCTCGGGGCAGGAAGTGCTGGGGCAGGATTAGGGAGTGAGTCATCGTGTGGGTTTTTCAACCCCCATCTTTTCTCAGAGGCTGAGGGAAGGAAAAAGCAAGCTGCCCACCCCTCTCTTTGTCTTGTCTAATTTAACTTACGTTATTTATCAAAAAGACAGGTTATTTGGAAAACCAGATGGACCCAGGCAAAAATCATCTGGGTTTTCCAAACGTGAAAAATTAGGTTCTGAGGGCCTAGGAGGAAAGATGTGTGTGTGTTTGTGTGTGTATGTGTGTGTATGTGTGTGTGTGTGTATGTCTCATCCCTCAGTTTTTTTCAAGTTCTTTATGATTAGAATCTAAAAATCTAAATGAGAAAACTAGAATTTCTATATTGGTGTCTGGGAGAATGCTGAAAGATTTAATTAGCCAAGGACAAAAATGTGACAGAGCTATAAAAGAGCAGCTCGTGGCTTTCTGTTTCTTCAGACCCTGTCTCCTTCCCAGTGCCAATTTAGTAAGCAATACAGGCGCAGAGGAAGCAGAAACTTCCTCCTTTGGCCCCTTTAATGTGATTTTCCCAAAATCCTCACAGCACCTATGAAAGTTAGACATAAGGGAAGAACTCACCCCTTCATAATTTTCTGATGCTGAGATGCCAAGTGGGGGATTAAAGGTTGTGCATTCATTAAATTTTCAGAAAAGGAACTAATTTGGCAGCTACAACCAGGAAATTAAAGCGTGTGGTCCTGTTACTTCTAGGCAGCAACGTTACTAGGGAGGAAGGAAGAGGCAGGTGTGGACATAACTCTTGGCTGTGCAGGAGGAAATGTTTTGTCTGGAAGCAGAGGGAGAGCCAAGCCATCTCTCTCTTTCTCTACACAAACACACACACACACATACACACAAATACATGTATGCACACACACACATGCACACACACATACACATGCACACACACATACAACACAGCCAAGACCCCCTGTGGCTGGAAGAACCTACTTGTCCCATTGTGTCATTTTAAAAAGTGCCATTGAATGTGAAAGCCACTTCATACCATAATCTCATCTGAATAGTCTGAGTTAATACTAGCTGCACAGGGGGCCGGAGCGATAGCACAGCGGGTAGGGCGTTTGCCTTGCACGCGGCCGACCCGGGTTCGATCCCCGGCATCCCATATGGTCCCCCAAGCACCGCCAGGAGTAGTTCCTGAGTGCAAAGCCAGGAGTAACCCCTGAGCATCGCTGGGTGTGACCCAAAAAGCAAAAAAAAAAAAAAAATACTAGCTGCACAGTTGTGGAAATTAGATAAACATGTTTAAGGGTTGGAGTGATAGTAAGTTGGGTAAGGTGTTTGCCTTGCATGGGGCCTACCTGAGTTCTATCCTGGGAATCCATATGGTAACCTCTTGTCTTGCACCACCAGGAGTGATTTCTGAGTGCAGAGCCAGGAGTAACCCCCCCCCCCCAGCACCACTGGGTGTAGCCCAAAAAGGAAAAAAAATGTTATAACTGTCTGGCTCCAACACTGGCATATAATAAACCTCATTGAGTGCTTATTGAATGAGTAAATCTATGAATCTGAGAATCTGAGCACTTTTTCCTGACTCTTTCTTTTTTTGTTTGTTTGTTTTTTTGTTTGTTTTCGAGCAACAACAGGCTTGGGAGACCATCTAGGGTACTGGGGATTGAACCCAGGTTGGCTGTGTGCTAGGCAAGTACCCTACCTGTCGTACTATCTCTCCAGCCTTTCCCCTGGCCCTTTGTAAGAGTCTTCATAGCTTAAATAACCAACTTGTGGTCTCTTCCGTGGAGCTTGGTCTAACCTTACAATCCATGAACTTGTGTTTGATGAGTATCTACAGCGTGTGGGGTAAAGGCTTGGTGATGAAGGCCTTGGCGATGCAGCTGCTGGAATCCTGACTTCAGGCAGCCTTCTATGACCAGCCCTTAAGCACAAAGAAAGACTTGCCCAAGGCCAGCATCCCATCCGGCACAGCCTGCATCCTATGACAACAGGATTAGAAGATCCTGGCCATCTCTTAACTCATTTGGGGGCAAGTCTGAAGGGTTTCAGAGTTGGGGAGAAGGGGGAGGCAATAGAGGGTGATCTGAGACTAACCCAGGCCTATATTGCGTTTCACCTTCCCTGGTCCTTCCATCGATGCTGAACGTGGGTGTTAAACATCCTACATGCTAAACGGTTTCAAGGTCTGCTTCCTGGAGTGTGCGAGTCCCAATGGACAAGGACTTAAGACAGGAAAGGATGGAGCCAGGACAGGGAAGATTCTTACCGGCAGCCAACCTGGGTTCCATCCCAGGCACTCTGGTCTGCTGAGCACCTACCGGAAAGGACTCCTTTGCTCCAGCTGGGAGGTGCTGCTGTCTTTTGTGCCCACCAGAGGGCAGCAGCGTCCCACAACCTGTCCTGAGACTCAGGCGCGGGCCTGAGGTCTTTCCCCTGTCCCCGCTGTGCAGTGTTCAGCCACCTCCCTCAGTGTGGCCTCCCAGTCTCAGGAAGAAAACTTTCTGAAACTATCGAGGGCCTCAGTTGCGTTGGGCTCAGCACCCCCACCCCCACCCCCAGCAGGCGGGAGGCCAATCAGTCTTCCTGTGGCAACCCCTTCTCCCTCCTCAGCCAGGCCACCTCCTCCTGAGGATCTCCCACCTCGCCACACTTCCCACCCGCCATAGATTTGTTTTCTGTGTGACAAGGTAATTATGAGCTTGGGGCCAGGAGGCCCAAGGGCCAGTCTGAGGATGGTCACTTCAATCTGGTTCTCCCAGTTCTGCTAACGGTATTGATTTTTAGTTTTATTTATTATATGATTGTGTGTGTGTGTATGTGTGATCTAGCCCTGGTGACATGAGGTATGGAGGCGAGAGGGAAAGAGCAAATTTATTCTTGTCACAATTTAGCTTTTTGAAACCACCTACCCACCCAGCTTTTTTCTTTTCTTTTCTTTTTTTTTTTTTTAAATCTACTGGTTTTAGCATCTTTGCTTACCTGTCTTTGTTCTGCCCCTAATCCCTGAGATTCTGCCGGGAATCAGAGCCAGATGTAGTTGGAGTTGGGGGTTGGGAAGCGGGTTGGGGACAGCAGGTATGGCCCTTTGTTAGCAGCGTTTATTGCTTTCATTTTGCCTTCAGTTTTATCTCTGCTAAGCAGTCCCTGTCCTCCCCTCTCCAATTGCCTGCTCCTGTGTTTTACCCCTGGGCCAGCCCTGAGACAGCCCAGTCATGTGACTTCTATTTTTCCTTGTGCATCAGTTTCTCTGGCTGTGAAATGGGTATGACCAGGAGGTTTCTGGACAGAACGGGATTGAAATTGGACCTCCTATAAATCCTCTACTATCTTATTCCTCATACGGAAAAGAAAGGACAAGCTTTAGGCCAAACATTATTTTTAATCTGGAGGTGTCCTCTGAACCCTGGGTGATTACTGTGGGAATCAGCCAAGGCCCAGGGCAATTTGTGGGGCCACATTCCCCTCTGCCCGTTTTCTCAGAGTGCACCAGGAGAATGAATATATCATTGTTCCAGGGCGGGAGGCAGCTGCCGGGCTCCGCCCCTCGGCACATGCCAACTCCGGCTCCTGCATTGAGGGCTGCTGGGGCAAAGCAGTTTATGCACCCTACTCCCCAAATCCTATTGAAGCCTCTCCCCCTGCACGAGCCACCGCCCCAAGCCCATTCAGCCTAAACCTTTGTGTTGGAGCTTAAGTGGTTACTCGTGGGGGGCACCCAGAAAGGCCCCGTCAGACCCAGAAAGACAATGCTGCAGCACCCTCCTTCTGATGAATGGGGTGGGTGGAGGAGAGGTGGGCAGGCAGAGGGTGGGAGGGGGGCCAGGACGCAGGGATTATGGAGCCCGCAGAGGCAGCTGCTAGGAAGGGGGTAGAATGGACACCCCTCTTTCATTTCTCCTGCAGATCGGCTTTTCTTTCTTTTTATGTTTTTGGGTTTTGGTCTACATGCAGCAGTGCTCAGGATTTACTCCTGGCTCTGAGTTCAGGGATCACTCCTGGCAGGTTTGAGAGACCGTATAGGGTGCTGGGGATGGATGCTAGGTTGGCCCCATGCAAGGCAAGCGCTCTACCTGCTGTACTATCTCTCTGGTCCCCAGTCAGCTTTTCTACCTAGAGCACTTTCTCTGAATGGGCTCTAATCAACCGCCTGGGAACTCTGAATTTGACTTTTCTGCTCTCCTTGGCAGATTATCTATACTCCCTCTTGTCCTTCCAGAGCTCCAAAAGCACCCCTCCATTTCTCCTTTTTTCCTGCAGGGATGGGAGGCAGTTGGAGAAATCCATTTCCTATTTGGCAACTGCCCCACTGAACTTTAGAAGATTCCTGTGAGCCTCCTTGGGAATGTCTAAAGGTGGAGCACTCGGGGGGAGGAGAGAAGATCTCAAATGGGTGTATTGCAAAGGATTTTGTTGTTACTTATTTTTGCCACACCAAGTTGTGCTCAGGAATCACTCCTAGCAGTGCCTTCTCTGGCCTGTTTTTGTGGTGTGGGGGGGGCGGGGGGGCTGGGGGTGTTTGTGTGATGTCAACTCAGGGTTTCACAAATGCAAGGTACACACTCTATTACTGAGATACAACCCCAGCCCCTCAAGTATATGTGTGTGTCAGTTGTTATTTTTAAACTCTAAGACTTTAAAAAAGCTTTATAACTTTAGATTGAAGATACCGCCCCCACATTTTACATTTTACAGCTGAGAAAACAGCTAGATTGGGGTAAAGCAAGGACATGTCTTACTTAAGGTAATCAGTGTGTGTGTGTGTGTGTGTCTGTGTGTGTGTTGCCAGGGACTGAACCCACATGCAAGCAATTGCTTTACCTCTGAGAGATATTCCTGGCCCAAAAATTGCAATCTCTTGGCAGACCAGTGGCAGTTTGCCTTTAAGAGACAGAAGAGAACTGGATGAACAAAACAACTAGGTCACCAGCTTCCTAGCCTTCCTTGTGCTACTGAGATCAGCTCATTCTGGGAAATGAGTTTCCTTCTAAGCTGCCTTCAGGTCTCTGTGGTATATCAAAAGTTCTGGAGGGCTGGGCCTGGTTTCTAAGGCCAAGTAAAAATGTTCACAATTATTATTTGTTTAACAAAATGCAAGACATATTTTCTTTTCTTATCCTATAATGGTCTGCAGCGATAGCACAGCAGGTAGGGCGTTTGCCTTGCACATGGCTGACCCGGGTTCGGTTTCTCCGCCCCTCTCAGAGAATCTGGCAAGCTACCAAGAGTATCTTGCCCGAACGGCAGAACGTGGCAAGCTACCTGTGGTATATTCGATATGCCAAAAATAGTAACAATAAGTCTCACAATGGAGACATTACTGGTGCCTGCTCGAGCAAATCAATGAACAACGGGATGACAGTGCTACGGTGCTACAGTGCTATCCTATAAAGATTAAAAATATTTGGTATGTCTAAATTCTTTAAGTCAGATGGTGAAACTTGTTAGAAAAAGAGGAGAAAGCAGGGGCTGGAGAGATAGTAGGGAAGGGGATATTTGTCTTGCACGCAGCCAACCCAGGTGTTCCATCCCCAGCATTCCATGTGGTACCAAGCACACCAGGAGTAATTCCTGAGTGCAGAGCCAGGAGTAAGCCCTGAGCACCTCCAGGTGTGAAATCAAGTGGCAGTGGAGCTTGTCCCGAACTAGACGCTGTGCTTTGATGTGGAAACTTTAGGGATTCCTTGGTTATTTCTCTCCTGCCCATGGGTTGAAGCCCAAACTCTGGAATATAGTCAAGACCTTTCACAGTGGGACCAATTTCATCCTCCAGCTTCACCCTATGTCCATTCTCTCTCATGTCCCAGTCCCACCGGCCACCGTCATGTCTGACCACTCCCAGATCACTGCCTTCCCCCTCCTCTTCCTGGGGACTTTATCTGCATCCGTTAGGGTTGACTCAAACACCATTTCTGCAAAGCCATTCCTTGTCCTCTTGTTCTGATTACCTTTGCCTTTAGCTTCAGGCTAAAGGCAGGGAGGGAACGTCACAGTGGCTAACGCACTCTTCTCTATCCCCTTCAAAACAGGGAGTATCCCAAGATTCTACCATTTGCAATTCTGCTCAGATTCTTCTGTTCAGTAACTCAAACACAGTTAACACTCTAACTGTGCACTGAATGGGAATGAACGAAGGAAAAGAATTTGGCCTTTGAAGAGGAAATACCTAGATCCTACTTGCTCCCCTTTCATTCTACGAGAAACGATCCACCTGTAGAGGAATCCTTATGCCTATCCTATTTCCTGGGGTGAAATTCTGCTTCTATTCCCTCGTCTCCTCGGGGCCTTGTCCTGATACCTCAGGACCTCAGGGCTTGGATTTGGCTCGTTACTTCCAGTCTCTGGGGACTGACACCTGTCAGCTTGTCCACTGTTAGGCCCTCAGGACTGGCTGGCCCACTGCAGAGCCCTGTCCAGGTGGTACTAGCCTCCTTTGATTTCTGTGCCCAAGTCCTGAGTGCCAGTGGCTGGCATCCTGACTGGGGCCCTTCTGGTGAGTAGCAGAACTTATACATCTGCTTTTCTGTATTCATGCAGACATGGAGGCCCCTGCCCTCCTGGGCTGTTTCTGTTCTTCAGGCCCTAAAAATATAAGGAGTGGCCAGAACCAGTCTAAGTATTAGCCATTTTATTGCACTAATGATAAAGTACTGGAGTGTGTCACACAATGACCTCAACTAAGAAAAGCCTGAGGCCTGGCCAGAGTGAAGTACAGTGGGTAGGGTGCTTGCCTTGCATGCAGTCGACCTAGGTTCAATACCTGGTACTCCATATGGTACAAGATGGGCTTTAAAAGCATTCATCCTTTTCTCCTGCTATACTGCTGCAGAGATCCTGGCTGGCCAAGGACGTCAGCTCTCAATCCTCCCTGAAGACCCCTCCCCAATAAAATGCTTTGATTTCTGTCCTCCTCCCCCCAAAGCATTTAATACGAGGCTGGAGAGATAGTTACATATATATATAAGGCACTTACTGGACTTGTGACTGATCTGGATTTGATCCCCAGTGCCCCAAATAGTTCCTGAGCCCACCAGGAGTGATGCCTGAGTGCAGAGCCAGGAGTCAGCCCTGAGCACAGCTGGATGTGGCCCCAAACCAACCAAACAAACAATTACTTGTCAATATAGAGCTGAGTGGACTGGAGCGATAGCACAGCGGGTAGGGTGTTTGCCTTGCATATGGCCGACCTGGGTTCAATTTCTCTGCCCCTTTCGGAGAGCCTGGCAAGCTACTGAGAGTATCCCGCCTGCACGGCAGAGTCTGGCAAGCTACCCGTAGCATATTCGATATGCCAAAAACAGTAACAACAAGTCTCATAATGGGGATGTTACTGGTGCACACTCGAGTAAATCAATGAACAATGGGGTAACAGTGCTACAGTGCTATAGAACTGATAAGATATAAAACACAAGAAGGGGGGCTGGAGCAATAGCACAGCGGGTAGGGCATTTGCCTTGCATGCGGCCAACTCGGGTTCGAATCCCAGCATCCCATATGGTCCCCCGAGCACCACCGGAGTAATCTCTGAGTGCATGAGCCAGGAGTAACCCCTGTGCATCACCGGATGTGACCCCCCCAAAAAAAAAACACAAGAAGGTAGTGGTGAGTTTATACTGAACTTTCTCCTTGTTTCTTACATTTTAGATTCTGTAGACTGGAATATTTTAACATTTAGGGAGGAATTTTCCTCTTGGAGGCAGGGCAGAAGTGTGTGTGGCACACCCAGTGGTATCAGAGACGACTCACACAGTGCTTGGTGGGTCACTCCTGGCAGTGCCGGGGGACCGTGCACTACCAGGGATTAAACCAGGGATCTCTCGAAACAAACATGCTCGGACCCTTTGCACCATCTCCCTGGCCCTAGGAAGGAAGGTGACTAACCAGAGAGCAGGAAGATGATTGTCCTGCATTTCAGGCTTCTTGTGATGTAGAGGAACCGAGGAAACCAGGTCACTGTAGGCTGGACAGCTACTGGCTTCCCAGGGCAAAAAGACTCACAGCTGCTCAGACTGAGAGGTAAGTGCGACGCAAGGGGCCCCTCGCTCTGTTGGATCAGTCAGGATTTTTTTTAATTAAATTTTTTTATTAAAGCACCATGATTTATAAAGTCATTCAGAGTTTTAGTCATAAAACTAGTTCCAACACCAGTTCCACCACCAGTGTCAACTTTCCCCACCAGTGTCCCTAGGTACCCTCCTACGCGCCACCATCCCCTTGACAGGCACTTTTGTTGTTGTTGATGTTGCATTTTGGGGGCCCCATCCAGCAATGCTCAGGGGTTTCTCCTGGTTCTGAATTCAGGAATCACTCCTGGTGGTGCTGGAGGGACCCTATGGGGTGCCTCTAGGAGGGGGTCGAACTCACGTCAGCCACATACAAGGCAGATGGCCTTGAAAGTGCCAGGTCTTCAGGCACATTTTAAAGTTTGATTGTGTATATTGTTTGGGTTTCCTGCTTTGACTGTTGTCGGCTCTATGGTTTAGATTTATGTTTCTACCACACCTCTCTACACTACTGCTATGTTAGAGGTCTGGTACCGTTTCCCCTACCCTCTTACCTTCCATCTGATTTTGTTGGAATATAGTTATGAACATTCTAGGTTTAACATTGGTATGGCCAGTCTCCTCTGCCACAAAGAGTTTAGGCTTATCTGGTAATACCCATCACAGTGCTCCTGAAGCACCTCCATTCCTCCTGTGTTTATTGGAATGCAGCTCTAAACATTTTAAGACGACAT
This sequence comes from Sorex araneus, assembly GCF_027595985.1. NCBI lineage: Eukaryota > Metazoa > Chordata > Mammalia > Eulipotyphla > Soricidae > Sorex > Sorex araneus. The sequence continues at coordinate 40,521,402 of NC_073306.1, forward strand.
TGGTATGTCCCGTTCCTCTTGCCACAGGAAGCTTAGGTTTATCACAGTGCTCCTGAGGCACTTCCATTCCACTGCGTTTATCTGTAAACTCCTCTCTATGCTCTCTTCCCCAACCGGTCTATCACCTTTTCCCCCTAAGCAGACTCTGTTAATTTGTAAGATCAGATTCCTCAGAAATCTATTATTTTATATGTATGAGTGAAATATTGCTTTTCTCCTCTCCTTATGTGTTTTGAATAGTTTAGTTTAAAGCTATGTCCCTTTTGTTTGGACAAAGGAAGACAATTAATATTATGCTTTTGTAACTTGGGATTTAATTGGCTTCGAATATTATTCACTCCCGGGCATCTGCTTTCTTGACTTAAGCCTCAGTCGCCCTTAGTTCCTAGCACCTCAAAAGCAGGGTCCCAACGAGAGACTGAAAGGACCCAGGGCAAGCTGTGAGCTACCCTGGCATCGATATGGGCCAGGCCCAAACGCCAAGATTCATAAGTATAAGTTAAGAGCTTGATCACGGACAAATGCTGTCATGATCCAAAAGCAACAAGAGGGGGCTGGAGTGATAGCACAGCGGGTAGGGCGTTTGCCTTGCACGCGGCCAACCCGGGTTCGATTCCCAGCATCCCATATGGTCCCCTGAGCACCACCAGGGGTGATTCCTGAGTGCAGAGCCAGGAGTAACCCCTGTGCATTGCCAGGTGTGACCCAAAAAGCAAAAAAAAAAAAAACCAAAAGCAACGAGAGTAGGACCCTGCTAGGGATAGGAAAGACTAATCTGGCCTGAGCACTGTAATCTGAAATCGAGATGACCCCAGGAGAGCAATTCTATAAGTTTAATGTATCTCTTACTGTGTCCATACAAAATGACTAATATTATGAATGTATGCTTGTTGGACTAAGGAGAGGAGAAACACACCCATATTTACCTTTAGGCCATTCGTCTTGGTGGATAAGAATCTGCCCTGGAAGTAACTTCCCCTGAGGGAAGGACCTTACATGCACTGATTATATGATGACACTTATGTGTAAGCCCCAACCCCTCTGGCTGGGGGATTTACCTAGACTGTAAGAGGGGGGTGTGTGTGGGGGTGGAAACAGGGAGAGAAAACAGGAGTGGATGGAGATAAGATTGGAATAAAATGCAATTGAGACCAACTAGCCCGACTCCTGTTCCTTCCTTCACCTTCCCATCGCCATCGACCTCCCCGGGGTGGGGGAAACGGCGTGAGACTACCAAGCGCCGAGTACTGGCGTGGGAGAGATAGAGCGCCGCTGCCTCCTTTTTTGTGTTTACACATGATTTCATCATTCCTTGCAACCGCATATAGTACTCCATTGTGTATGTGTGTATATATATATATGTATGTATACATATATATATATCACTTTCATTATCCTCTCATCTGCCATTGGACACCTAGGTTGATTCCATAGTGTAGATATTGTGCTATAACGAATAATGGTGCGTGCGTGTCCTTTTGAATGAATGTTTTCGTTTTCAGTCAGGGTTCTTTCACATCACCGGGGAAAGAATTCAACTCAAGGTAGGCTTGGCAGAAAGTGATCGTATTGGATGGGAGAAAAAAGTGCATGTTCTCTGTACACAGAAATTAGAACCATGCCTGACTTCTGTCTTTTGTCTCTGCTTCTGTGGGTCAGGACCATTACCTCTCACTGCAGATTAGCCTTTGCCTTCCAGGGAATGTGGTCTCTACCGCCCTAGACACACGTCTTCCCTGCCCTGTAGTCATTGATGCAGGCATTGCAATTTGTGTTAATTAAGCCACGGGCAGATGTTAACCACCAGTGGTACTCACCGCTGTCGAAGTATTAACCTTATTTCAGAAAGGCCCAGGGAAGGACTCTGACTAAAGTTGTCTGACACGGGGTTCCATTATGGACACATCAGGATCCCTTTTGAGCCACGGGGAGCTGGGAGAGATGGAGGAGAGATGGGGAATAACAGTCTTAGGGTCACTGAACCATCAGATGAAATGAAGGGAGTCCGACATTCAAGGCCCGAATACCTTGAATTCAGCTCAGTGTTTCTCATCCTTTTCCAACCATGGCCCGCTTCCAATCTTGTTTCCTTCCATGAATCCTCTGTCCTACCTTAATTAGATACCTAGTCTCATGCTGATGTTTATCTGCGATTCCCTGGAATATCCTGAGAGGGGCTTCATGTGGCCCATCGTTGAGAAAAACAGCTCTAGTGTTTTTTGGTTTTTTTTTTTTGGGGGGGGGTTAGACTACTCACTTGATGGTGTTCAGGGGCTATTCTTGGCTCTGTACTCAGGAATGACACATGGCAATGCTCAGGGGATCATGTGTTATTGGGGATTGAACCAGCATTGGTCACATGCAAAGCAAGAGCCTTCCTCCAGTACTATCTCTCCGGTCTAAGAAAATCTGCTCTAGACAACCAAAGCTCAAAGCCTTCTGTAGCAAGGTTTTGGTTTATCTCATGGGAAAGAAAGGGCTGGAGCAATAGCACAGCAGGTAGGGCATTTACCTTGCACATGGCTGACCCGGGTTCAATTCCTCCATCCCTCTCAGAGAGCCCGGCAAGCTACTGAGAGTATCTCGCCCACACGGCAGACCCTGGCAAGCTACCCGAGGTGTAGCTTGGCATTCAATATGCCAAAAACAGTAACAAGTCTCACAATGGAGACGTTACTGGTACCCGCTTGAGCAAATCGATGAGCAATGGGACAACAGTGCTACAGTGATACACAGGAAAGAAAACTCTGGTGATGATAAGACTAACATGAACTTGTGACTAGGGGATAGGGAACCAGTTAATCCTTATTGAAGGATGAGAATACAGACTTCTCTGAGTATGTTCTTTCTGGAAGAGAATCCAAAGTTTGAATTTTTCTGCCTTTTCTTTTTAACTCCTTCTTTCCTTAAAATAGGATTTTATATTTAATTGTTAAGTTTTTTCTCCTTCCATTTTTTCCATAATTTTGTACATAGGATTTATACAAAATTTGTACAAAAAGGGCATGACTAGTTTGCCCTTTACTCTTTAGGCTACAGAATGGTGAGTTGGAGCAAAGTTGGAGCCACAAAACTTATGCCTCAGATGGTTCTCAGACTTGAATTCTTCTTCGATTTAAAAAAAATGAAGAAAGAGGGGCTGGAGTGATAGCACAGCGGGCAGGGCGTTTGCCTTGCACGCGGCCAACCTGAGTTCAATTCCCAGCATCCCATGTGGGCCTCCAGCACCGCCAGGAATAATTCCTGAGTGCAGAGCCAGGAGTAACCCCTGTGCACTGTTGGGTGTGACCAAAAAAGTGAAAAAGAAAAAAAAAGAAGAAGAAGAAAGAAACATAAAGAGGCATTTTCAGATGTGTTATGACTCAAAGATTATTAATTGGCTCCCTTAGTTTTGTTTTTAAAGGGACTGGGGTGGGGGTGACATAAGGAAATTACAACCCATTACTTGGTTCACTCATAAATTGGGAACCCTATAAAGTACAGAAGCTCTTTTGCCCCAAAGGCCAAATTTGTCCCAGTCTTCTTCCTAGGGTTGCCTCCAGGGAAACGTCTAAGAAGCTTTTGGCTTTTATCATTAGAGTCTATAACTATTCTGTTCTCTCCTGGCAAACAGAGTTCTCAAACTCTAGCCACTTGTCCTAAGGAAGTAGGAAGTGAGGGGAAGTAAGCTCAGGTCTCAGATCCCTTGGAGGGGCTCACTCCCCTGCCAGGGCAAAGTCTCGGGGCTAGGCAGAGGACGGGAGCCCCAGACCTGTCTGGGAACAGGTTTTTCTTTTCTTTAAACATACAGCTTTGCTCAAAGAGCTGAGAACATGCTTTGCCTGGGGTGGGGGTGAGAGGTGAGGGTGCGCATTAAATCCTCAGCACCACAAGGTCCTGTGAATTCCACCTAGAACAACCCTGAATTCAGAGATGGGAGTAGCCCTAGAACACTGCCTGGTGCAACCAAAAATATATATATATATATATTCACCATCATTAGCCATAGGGAAACATGCAGATTGATTACAACTGTGATGAGATACATGCGCATTAGAATGAAAATATATGAATTGATTTCCTGGAACTAAGGGAGCATACAGGGGGTAAGACACTTGCCTTGCATGCTGCCTCTTCTGTCTCAACCTGGTTTTATTCATGGGCACCACATATGGTTGGCAGAGCACTGCCAGAGGGTTACTCCTGAGCACCACTGAGTGGCCTCTGCCCTGACCCCAAAGATACGTGTGTGACTCTATATCTGTATTTAACTTCCCTGTAGCCAGAGACCACCCACTCGGGCAAATCGAAGATCAACGGGATGACAAGTGGTACAAGTGACAAGTAGCCAGAGAAATAGTACAGGGGTTGATGCGATGTAGGATAACATGGGGTTTGTCCTTTTAGTTTTGCCGCAGGGAACTTAGTTTACCTTAAAGCAATGTCCTTTCTGTATGGACACAGGAAGACAGTTAATGTTATGCTTTATAACTTGGGAGACAATTGACTCCAATAATATTTACTCCTGGGCATCTACTTTCTCAACTCAGTTGCCCTTAGTTCCTAGTACCCCCAAAGCAGGTTCCCGATGAGGGACGGAATGGACCCAGGTCAATCTGTGAGCTACCCTGGCATCAAAATGGGCCAGGCCAAAGTGCTACAATACTTAACTGTAAGTTGAGAGCATGGTCATAGACAAATGCTGCCATGATCCAAAAGTAACGATGAGACTAGGATCCTGCTGGGATTAGGAAGACTAACCTGGCCTGAGGATTGTGGTCTGGAATGTATAGTGAATGTCCTCAGGAAGAACCAAACTTTAAATCTGATGTATCTCTTACTGTGCTCATACAGAATGACATTGCTAGAAATATTAGAAGTAAATTTATTGTTACTATTTAAGTGGATTACTAGCTGAGGAAGGAAGAAAGGGACACACCCTGACACACCTTTGTTTGGACCCCACCCTTGAGCGGATCTCCTAGTAATCTCCTTAGATGAGATTTTGCTAATCTCCTCAAGAAATGGTTTTAGCCTTCTTTGTTGATTTGTTAATGTTCAACCCACCTTTGTGTCACCACCCTATGTAATGTGCTATATAAACTAAGACTGTGGGGAAGACGGGGGAGACAGAAGACAGAAGAGACAGAAGAAGACACAGCAAGGGGAGACACACGAGAGGACACGCGAGAAGAACAGAGAAGACACAGAAGCAGAGACAGAAAGAGGTCGGAAGAGACCAGAGGAGAGACTACAGAGACAGAGACAGAGAGACAGACAGAAGAGAGCACAGTGACACACACAGAAGCAGAGCACAGGAGGAGCCGCCCTGATCCGGTCCTTACACAGTGGCTCAAGAACACCGAACGCGAGTGGCATATGCAAGAGAGAATTGTCCCGAGTGCCTGCAGGCAACAGAACAACACGACACATATCATCTCCCCCTCCCGCGTCTCCCCCTCCTGTGTGCCACCTTTATAATTTTTTACAATGCATGTTGGGGATTAAGGCCGGAACCCAATCCCAGTTTCATTCCAGCACCACAAGTTCCCCAAGCATTGCCAGGTGTAGCCTTAGAGACCCCTGAGCACTCTGACTGTAGCCCTGGAGAACCCGGAGACAACCAGGGCCACCCAGGGCCATCCTCAGCTCTAGCATTCAACTGATTTGCCCGATTGGCTAAGAATTGCTGGGCATGACCCCCGAGGCCTTCTTAGCACTACTTAGGAGGCCCCAAATATATAATTAAAAATATAAATAGCTTTTCTGCCTGTGATGTGGCTCAGTAGTAGTGTACATGGTTTGCATATGTGAGTAATACAGACACACATGTGGATGTATATGTACATATATGTATATATGCATATACACACATATAGAAGGAAGAGAGAGAGAGAGAGAGAGAGAGGGAGAGAGAGCCCTTGGCACTGCCAGAAGCAAGCCCTCAAGTAATAAGCCTGGAGTAGCCCCTGAGCACTACTCTGTATGAACCAAAAAATCAACCACAAACAAACAAACAAAACAAAAGGACAGAGAGATGCTACCGGGGCAAGTAGCACTTGCTTTGCATGCAGTTCATGGGCTTTGATCCTAGGAATACAGTATGATCCCTTGAGTACCTCCTTTGAGTGATCCCTGAGCATAGAACCCTGTGTAAGCCCCAAGCACTGACAGGTATAGCCCACATACAAAAAAAATAACAGCAACAAAACAGGACATTGTTCTGAATAGAAGAAAATACTTGCATACCACATAACTTACAGAGGATGAAGAATTTGCAAAACTCAGGAACAACAACAACAAAAATACACATATCCCCAACAAATACTGGGGAGCTAGGAGTTGGGGAGATAGTACAGTGGGAAGGGCATACGGTTCTTGCATGTGACCAACCTGGATACAATTCAGGACACCACAAATGGTTTCCTGAGCCCTGGCCAGGAATGATCCCTAAGCATGGAACCAGGAGTAAGCCCTGAGCACAGCCAGGTGTGGGTGAAAACACAGGAAGGAAGGAAGGAAGGAAGGAAGGAAGGAAGGAAGGAAGGAAGGAAGGAAGGAAGGAAGGAAGGAAGGAAGGAAGGAAGGGAGGGAGGGAGGGAGGGAGGGAGGGAGGGAGGGAGGGAAGGAGGAAAGGAAAAGGAAAGGAAAGAAAAGGAAAGAAAAGAAAAGAAAAGAAAAGAAAAGAAAAGGAAAAGAAAAGAAAAGGGAAGAAAAGGAGAAAAGAAAAGAAGATGCTCATTATGGCAAAGTTCACACCAGATGAATAAAGAGATCTCAATCACATCACGTCTGTAAGATTGACACAGGGAACAGTACTCATTTACAAGAAAAGTTGAAATCTTGCCTTTGGCGCCACCATAGATTAAACTAAGGGGGCCCAGACTTAGTGAAATAAGTCAGGTCAAAGCAATATGGGATGATCTTGCTCATATGAAAGGCAGAGAGACAGCCGCTAACCTGCACGCAGAGGACCAGGGCTTGATTCCCAGCAGCCCATAGGGTTCCCTGGCCTCTGCCAGTAGGGATCTTTCATAGTGGACTCTGATATGGTCATAATCTACCCCTATGGTCATAAAACACTAACATTTATGATTTTATAGGTGAGTAGCTCCTGAGCACAGCTGATGTGGCCCTAAAATTACAAAATAAATTCATATAAAGTAAAAAAAAATAGAGCATCTATCAAGAGACTTTAAACAAATAAGCACAGATGATATATAATTTCAAATTTTGATGAACACCATGAAAAAGGGAGCCAGTCTACTAGAGTCTGCGGCCAAGAGATTTATTTGCGGCCAGTGACACTATATAATGGGTAGGGCCCCTGCCTTGCACGTGGCAGACCCTGGTTTCCTCCCTCCCGGGCACCCCATAGTCCCCTCCTCAACGCCCCCCCCCCACACACACACACACAGCCAGGAGTGAATGCCTGAACACAGAGCCAGGTGTAAGTCCCGAACACAGCCAGGGGTCGCCCAAAAGACAAAAAGAGAGATCTGTTTGCGGGGGGAGAACTTCGGGCAGAGGGAACCGTGGGCAGAAGCCTGCAGAGGCCCCGTCCCAGCTGCAGAGAGGCAGAGGCTGAAGGTGCGGGGACCGAGAGAGGCTCTTAGAGGGTCAGGGAGGAAGCCTCGGAGGGGTCGAGCAGAAGCGAGAGGAGGTGAGATTTGCGGGGGTCGAGCAGAAGCGAGAGGAGGTGAGATTTGCGGGGGTCGAGCAGAAGGGAGAGACGTTCATCTTCCAAGTGTATCTCAGGCAGGCGAGCCGACTGCAGGGGCCCAGGGCCGCAGGAGAGCAGAAGGCTCGGAGCCGGGGACCCCCGCGGGTGAGGCCGACCCGGGGCTGGAGAACCCCCGCGCGCCGCCGCCGCCGCAGCCGCAGCCGCCGCCGCTGCCGGGCGGAAAACCGAACCGGCCCACGTGGGCCCGGCCGCCCCGCCCCGGCGCTGACGCCGCCGCCTCGGCGGCCCGGGCCTGGGACTGGGCGCGCCTGCCGCCCGCCAGCCCCGCACCCCGCTGGCGCTCGTGTGGACGCCGCGCCCGGCCCCCGACCCCCGACCCCAGCCCGGAGGGACGCGTTCCCGCGGTGGGACCCGCGGAGGCAGTGCCAGGCCGTGAGTCCGGGCCCGGGGAGGTTCTGGACAGCAGGCGCGGCGGCGGGGGTGGGGCGGGAGGTTCGGAGGCACAGCCGCCCTGCGGCTGCGGAGGGTCTCCAGCTGCCCACATCCCGACTGACCGCCCAGCCCACCCCCCTCAGCCCTACGCTTTGAGGATTCATTCACTCGCCTAAGAGCGCCGTGGTTCTTTGGGGACGCACCCTGATCCTGGGGGGCCTGGGTCTCTGCTTTCCATCTCTGGCCTCCCCCAGTTTCCTTCATGGGCCCACCCAAGTTTGGGAAAAAGGGAATATTGGGGCGGGGAAGTTGTCCAGGCTCCGGCTGAATGGAATGGGAGTCTGGGGGTGGTACCAGGGGATTGTCACTGTCACCGCCGATGCCTGCTGGACGTGGGCCCAGGCCATGCCCGGAGACAGCCTCCTCCTGCCGCCTCCGTTCTGTTCTGACAGCCCCGTTTCTCCAATCCTAGTCGGCTTCTGTGGGCTGCAGACAGCTCTCAATTCAAACCCTGATTAGGGGAGGTGTCAGTCACTGGGCAGGAAAGAATAGTGCCCCTCCTCCCTTTTTGGGGGTCTCCCCTCCTCCCGCCCCCTGGGGCCTCAGGATGAGGCAAGCAGGGGTCAGGAACACAAGACCAACTGGGAGAGGAAGGAGGGTGAGGACAGAAGACAACAAGCCTGTTAGTGGGGGTGCAGGGTTCTGTCTGGAGAATAGGTCCCCCCCCCAGCCCCTGTTCCCCCCACACCAGCCACTGGGTCCCCACCACCTGCTTCATGCCTTGGGACATGCTGGAGGCTAGTTAGAGGGGCCCAAGCCCCAGGAAACCCCATAGACACTGCAGTTACAACACAGTTAAAGCATCTGAATACAGTCACTGACCATCTCCTCTCTGCCAGGGACAGAAAACCAGTGTTATGTACCCGGGGCCCAGAGGAAGGTGTGTGTTGGGGCAGTGGAGACAGTATCAGGAAGGTTTCAGGGAGGCGGGGCATAGGAAGGCTGGATTTTGAAGTGCTAACAGGTATTTGCTGGGTGAAGAGAGCACCTGATGGGAAGGGGAAGATGTGGAGGCCACGGGAACCATGGAGACGGATTTGAGTCATCAAGGTCATCTGGGGAGAAAGGCAGGAAGGCAGGGATTGCAGGAGGCCCCTCTGCAGGGGACTGAGAAGCAGCAGTCAGGGCTGAGGGGGAGAAAACCATAAAGGATGTTTCTAGAATCAAGGGAAAGGAACCGGAAAGAGCAGTCAGAGCACACTCGCTCCCGTGTCCCTCGGGGACGTCAGACACAGCATCCTGCCCTGCTCTGACTCATTCTTCTTCCCCTCTCTAGGCAGATGTTTGCCATCCAGCCGGGGCTAGCTGAGGGGGGCCAGGTGCTGGGCGGCCTACCCCCAAGTCAGTCTGAGCCGCGGTCAAATGGCAACTTCAACTTCATGGCCCGTGCCAAGGATGCTAATGAGAATTGGCACAAGATGTCAGGCTCTGGGGAGCCCATCCTAATGAAGAGCTCGGAGGAGCTGCTCTCTGACAACCAGGGCTTCCAGGCCCCTGAACTCCCTGAGGGAGGCATCCGCAGCCCACCCGAGGGGGCAGAGATCCCCAGAGCTGACTCTGAGAAGATGGGTGGTGCCGGCACAGTCTGCTCCCCTCTGGAGGACAACGGCTATGCCAGCAGCTCCTTAAGCATCAACAGCCCTAGCAGCAGCCCTGAGCCTGCCTGCGGGAGCCCCCCAGGCCGGGATTCCACAGATCCCCTCCTGCCCTCTGTGGCCCAGGCCGTGCAGCAGCTGCAGGCCCAAGAGCGCTACAAAGAGCAGGAGAAAGAGAAGCACCACGTGCACTTGGTGATGTACCGTCGCCTGGCCCTGCTGCAGTGGATCCGGGCCCTGCAGCACCAGCTAGTTGACCAGCAGGCCCGTCTGCAAGAGAGCTTCGACACTATCCTGGACAACCGAAAGGAACTTATTCGCTGTCTCCAACAGAAAGCAGCACCGGCCAGGCCTCAGGATCAGAGCTAAGGGTGTGTCTCCACACAGGGGCACGGAGATCTGTGTATGTAGTTTCAGGCATGTTTGCAGATTGTGCTTAAGTCATTTGATGAGTATTTGCAAGTAGTGTGAGCCTGTTAGTGTTAACGTGAAGGCAGGCCTGTGTAGGCATGTGTGGGTGAGCACCTCTGGATCAGCTCGTGCACACTGTGTGTACACATCTGGACATGCAGGCTAATGTGGACAGGCCTCTGAGTGTTAATAAATGTATAGCTTGTAAAAGTACATTTAGGGCTGGAGAGATAGTACAGGCATTAAGGCACCTGTCTTGCATGTGGCCAATCTTGATTTAATCCCTGGCACGCATGATCTCCCGAGCTCCTCTGGGAATAGGCTCTGTGCCCCCACCCTCAGAAAAAAAAAAAGAGGGAACACATTTATGTATGCATGTGGGAACATCTACTCAACAGTGTGTGTATATATGTGCAAGAGTGAGAATGTATGTGCAGGAGATATGTGTGCATGAGAGTTCTAGTGTGTGGCCTGCACTGGTCCATGTGGGAGTGGAGCCGGCAGGCCTCTGCATGGGAGGGTGTGTGTGGGCAGGGTGAAGCCTGTGAGGTAGACGAGGAGCCTGTGTCACTGCAGGCGGGCTCCTCAAGGTGTCCAGCTGTAGATGGGCACAGAATGGAAGCATAAATCCATGCACACTGGAAGCACAGACTTCCCCTCACACTCACTTTTTTTCTGCACTAGGGTCCCCCTGCTCCCTGGAGAAAGAAGGCAAACTGGCTGTCCTTTATCTGAGGATCCTGGCTGGTCCATTCTCCTGGGATTTACTTCCCAGCTGCCTTCCTTATCCCTCCCCTTATGCCTCCCATCCATTACTCTGCTAGAGCTGTGGTCACTGTTGATGGATTTGCTCTAGGGAGTTTGGTGGCTTCCCGGCCTGCTGTAGCTTTCCGGCCATGCCTTAGCCAGGGCACACGGTGGAGAATTGTCTCTCAGCTATCAGCATAGTAATGGAGACCATGGCAGGGCAACCCCAGAGAAGACACAGGGAAGTGACAATGACAGACTCTGCAACGAGTAGGAGAGGGGAATCCAGAGTACCTGTCCCCGAGAGGCCATACCTCTCCACGCAGAGGAGCTGTTGCAAACCATATTGTTTTAAGCTTCTAACGAAATATGCGCTAATGTGATATTTGATGTTCAGTATGTCAATTAAAACATTTTAAAAGAAATATGTGTGTCCAGACTTGTAAGGAATAGACAAAGGTGTCCCAGAAATCCCAGGAGAGGCTCTCGCTTGCTCGCTGTGCCCTCCTGCTGTGACTCTGGCTGTAGCAAGCATGGATATTGAATCAGTTTGTTCATTGCCCTGGAGTCGGCGTCTGGACCAGGAGGAGCCTCTGTTTGGCTTTCCAGTGTCAGCCAGCCTCTGGAAGCTCTGAGGATGCTGGCTCTACCCCCTTTTGTCACCGTGTGACCCTTGAAATGGGACTGGACAGGCTCCAGCAGAGCCTTGAGAACCAACACAAGGTGGCTGAGTCCCCGCTTTGTGCCAGAGCCAAGGTCTGTGACGGGCTGCAAGGCTGTGAGCCGTGGCAGGCACGGAACTCGCTGCCGTGGCCTCTGGCCCTCGGTCCCCCAGCTGGGAACGCAGGGACTGTTCTGTCACCAGGAGCACCGCCCCTGATGGCTGGGAGAATGAACAGGATGGGAAGCGGGGGACACACCAGCTCGGTACTTGGTGCCTGACTCTTCTTGCATGTGGAGAATGAACCTGCCTCCAGACCAACCAGGATGAATAAACAGGGGAGAAACGCATTTCTGGAGTTGGTGTTTCTGTGCTTCCTGCTGCCTCGGGGCCTCTCTCCATTCCATCTAAGCAAAACTTGGGCTGGGAACTGAGGGGAGATGGGGTGGCCGTGGGGGACACGGGAGAAGAAACTCAGCCTGCTACAGCTGAGGGCAGAAGTGGGGGCAGGTCTCTCCTCAGGCACTCACAGCCCCAGGGAGAGGCCTTCCCTCTGGGTGGCCTCATCTGTCCTTGTCCTAAGAGGCCTTTGTGTCTAGAATGGGGTGTGTGAATCTTGTCAGGGACAGTATACTGAACGTAGGGCACACACACCATACTTAACCTTCCCTGAACCCCCACTTCCCTGAAGGGTACCTTGACATGAGACACTAAGTGTGCCGACAGTGGTAAGGCCCCAGTGTGTACACATGGCTTCAGGTATTTGTGTGTGTGTGTGTGTGCGCGCGCGCGCGTGCGTGCATGTGTTTTAATGGAATCACCGCGAGTTACAATATTATGATTGAATTTCAGGCATTCAATGTCCCAACACCAATCCCTTCACTAGTATTCGCTTCACTTCATCAGTGTCCCCAGACTCCCTCCTGCCTCCCAGCCTCTGACTCTGACAGGCATTTTTTTCTTTTTCACCTTTTCGGTACTGTGATATTGTTACTGATAGGATGTCATATATGTCACCTACTTTCAGCTCCTCGTTCAGGTATTTATTTATTTATTTATAGTTTGTTTTTGGGTCACACCCAGCAGTACTCGGGGCTTCCTCTTGACTGTGCTTAAGGATCACTCCCTGTGGGGCTTGGGGGACCATATGGAGTGCCAGGTATTGAATCCGGGTCTGCCATGTGCAAGGCAAGTGCCCTACCCACTATACTACTGCTCTGGCCCCTCAAATATTTATTGAGACCAGTCTAGATTGGATCTTTTGTTTCACATTAGTTTGATGTGTGAGCACTGTGACCAGGAGTATGACTCCTGGTGAGCATGTGTGTAAACTCAGCAACAAGCATAACTGTCCGTGGCAAGAATGACAATCAAAATATGTGCCAGTACCATAACTAAAAGTGTGCAACTCCCAGCGGGCACATACACAAACCACACAAACCCTGGAACTGGAGAAAGGGCAGTTTCTAGCAGACACTACGACCAAGCATGTAGACGCTGCACCCAGGTGTGTGTTCCTGTTACAGCAACAACAGCTTCCACAAAGGGAAAAGAAATGGGATGGGATCTCAGAGAAAGCTGGCAATTTCCTTCGCCTTCCCCCAACAATGTGCCTGTAGCGTAGTCCTTTCCCTCTTTTGCTGCTGTTCCAGTGGCAGGGGTTGCCCGTGCTTATGTGGTGCTTGCCCTGATCTCACCAGGGTTCACGCTCTTCAACTGCTGAGCTCCCATACTCTGGGCTGTGTGCCAGAGCTGACATAGTAGTGCAGAGACCTTGCTTTGTGCATGCGGGTGGCATAGGGGAGTGAACTCATGGCCTCATGCCTACAAGGATGTTGGACCATCTCCTGGGCCTGGTGTGTGTGTGTGTGTGTGTGTGTGTGTGTGTGTGTGTGTGTGTGTGTGCTTTACACCTAAGTAAACCTGGAAACAATGCAGGGCATTTATAATTTTTGTCATTTCTCCATTGGTACTTTGATGGAAGGAAGGAATATTGAACCAGTTTTAACAAATTCCAATTAGGTCAGAGAGATAATCCAAGGGGCAGGTTGCTTGCCTTGCATATGGCTGACCTAGGTTTGATCATCAGCACTACTGTGTGTGATCTCAAAACAAAATAAAAATTCCACTTCTTTATTTTATTTATTTATTTATTTATTTATTTTGCTTTTCGGGTCACACCCAGCGATGCACAGGGCTTACCCCTGGCTCTACACTCAGGAATTACTCCTGGCGGTGCTGGGGAACCATATGGGATGCTGGGAATCGAACCCGGCTGCGTGCAAAGCAAATGCCCTACCCACTGTGCTATCACTCCAGCCCCCACAAATTCCACTTCTTAGATGTTATTCCAGGAGTCTCCACCAGACACTACAGACTATAACTAAAGAGTCAGAGTTTGTGTGACACGGCCTTGAACAACTTTAGCCACAGAGATGTCTGACAATGAGCCATCAAGCCCTGAGAACTCAAAAGCGTGTATTTTTCAGAAGGATCCCCTTTTCTGAATGCATAAAGGTTCCCCTGAGGACAACCAGTGGTTAAGAACTGATCCTAGCAGAGGAGGGCTGGAGAGATGGTATAGAAGGCAAGGCGCTTGCCCTGCAGGTAGCTAACCTGGGTTCAATCTCTAGAACCCCATATTGTCCCCTAAGCCCTACCAGGAGTGATACCTGAATGCAGAGCCAGTTGTAAGCCCTGAGCACCACTGGGTGTGGCCTTCTCCCAAAAAACTGATACAAGTAGGCCCAAAGAAAAAGTACAGGGATTGTCTTGCATGCCACTGACCCTGGGTAAATCCCTGGTACCATATTTGGTCCTCTGAGCACCACCAGGAGTGACCCCTAAGTATTGAGCCAGAAGTAGCCCCTGAGCACTGCCATGTGCAAATAAACAGAAACAAAGAAGCTCTTGAGGGTTATTTGCAACCCAGCCCTGCCTTTATTCCATTTGATTGTTTTGGTTTCGGAGCTGCACCTGGCAATGCTCACTCCTTGCAATGCTCACTCATGCTCAAGGTTCATTTCTAGCAGTGCTCCTGGAACCCATGTGACACCAGAGATCAAACTGCCTGGCCCTCCTATAGGCAGCATCTGTACTCTGGCGCACTAAGCAAACCCCCAGGCAACTAGCCTGCCCTTAACAACTCTTACCTGGATGGCCGGATGGGGTTTTCATCCAAAAGACTAACAATGCACAAGCCACTCAGAACCCAGCAGAGGGAAACCAGTTCCGGCCCAGTATGCTGAACACAGCCCGAGACTGCTACAGCTGGAAGGGTGCTTTATCGTATGTTATTCCGGGGGCTCTTCCAAGCAGTGCTCAGGGGGGCCAGATGCCACTTCTGGCAGTGCTTAACCCCGGAGATGCTCATGCCCAGCAGTGTCAGTGGCTCGGAGGGCTATATCAGTGGTGCTCAGATAGTGTGGCAGTGGGCATAGAACCTGGGACCTCTACATGCCACACAGAGACCCCAGCCCTTTGAGAGATGTCCCTAAGCCCCTGGGAGGTGGTTTCATTGTGTCAAGTGTTGTTGACAGTGAGGGGGACAGAGAGAGTTCATACCCTAGGCTGGGTTTGGATAGGAACCCCCCCCCCCCCAAGAGAATGAAAGAACAAAAAGTCTAATTAACACTTTTTTTTTTTAGAGTTGGGGTTGGGTTGGGCCATATTTATCGGTTCCCAGGAGCTATTCTGACTGTGCTCAGGAGTGACCCCTGTACTTCAGAGACTTTTGGTGCTGAGAAGTGTTGCTTAGTCAGAGGAATGAGGATGGGATTGGAAGTGAGACCCAAAGAATAACAGGCACAGGGCGAGAGCAGAGGCCTGAGCAGACGGAAGCACTGAAACCAGGAGGGATTGCAGGGCCAGGAAAGAAGGGACTGAGCCCTGGAGAGGTCAGCTTCATCCGGGCGGAGAGTTCACAGAGCCAGGTGCTTAAGGGTTGGAAGTCAGGAGGCATCGCTGTGGCGGGTGGCCTGGAGTGTCAGAGTTTGTGTGACACTGCTTCTTTTTTTTTTTTTTTATTTTGGCTCTGAGCTCAGGAATCACTCCTGGCAGAGTTTGCAAGACCACGTGTGGTGGTGCTGGGGATCAAACACTGGGTTGGGGACGGGCAAGCCAAGTGTCTCACTCCCATACTGTCTCTGAGGCACCAATGTGGCACTGTCTGTGAGGAGACTACATGTCCTGTGGTTCTGGCTATGACTAAGGGCCCAGATGCAGGGTTAGTGCCTCCTAATCACAGCGTGAGCACTGGCAAGAGCAGGGTGGGAAAGATCTGGGAGGGTCTGGTCAGGGAAGTCTTCTTGAAGGAAGATGATGGGTAGAGGATGAAGTTGAGTGATTTCGGGTGCACAACGAACCCAGCTATCTTTCATCCTCCACTTGCTAGCTTGTTTTCTTTTCTCAGCTTGGAATGGGAGCAATAATTCTACTTCTCTCATCTAGCTGCGTGGAGAGTTAAACGAGTTCACGCGCGCGCGCGCACACACACACACACACACACACACACACACACACACACACACACACGGCTTAGACTTGAGCCTGACCCACAGGAAGCGTGCATCAAGTTAGCTGTTAACTGTCTTACTGGGAGAGGGGGATGCCCGCAGAGAAAGACGGTACAGCCGCGGCACGATGGTACTGGCTCTTAGAAAGCACTGCTACAGGGCCTTGGGCCCCAAGCCCAGGAGTTAAATCGAGGCTGCTGTGCAAGCCGATGGGGAGAAGAGGAGCACGAGCCGGGGATATTCTGGGCGCTGACTGTGCCCGCACCCCGCAGCGGCGCACGCGCCCACACGTACACTGGCGCTCCCTCCCAGAGGCGCTCCCCGGGGCACAGACCCACGCACCCCCGCCCCCTCAGAAACAAGGCGTCCCCACCCGCCGCGCGGGCTGCCAGAAAGGTCCGCTTCTGCTCGCACACAGCCCTCCGTCTCTCTCGTCCCGGACCAGCGACCCTCGCGGCCCGGAGACGTCTTTCCCTTCACCTCCATCCTCCCTAGATTTGGGTAGAGATTCGGGCAGCCACTGGCCCTGGCAGCTGGGGCATGGCAGGTGGGGACGGGAGCTGGGTACAGAGGGACCGGAGGTGGCACGGAGAGATGAGCCCCCCCAGCCCCCCAGGGCCAGCTGCTCCCCACCGGGGATGCGTCTCTGGCCTAGGGACTGCGCAGTCTGGGTCTCCGGCGCGGGGGCCGCACAAAGCGGGACTCCAGGGCCTGGAGGGGGGCTGGAGGCCGACGATCAGCTGTTTTTCTGCCGCCCCCGAGAGGGGCTTGGCCCGGGAACGGTGCAGACAAAGGGCGCGGGGGCGGAGGGGCCGGCACAAAGCGGAAAACGGGAGGCGGCCGGGGCCCAGCCCGCCCCGCGCGCCGGCGCGCCCCGCGCTTCTGATCCGCACGCTCGCGACGCTCGTTTCCTGAGCCTAATCCAACAAGCATGAAAACGGTTCGGCCGGGCGGCCCGCGGGGCCTTTGTCCCCGCCGCCCTCCCGGCAGCTGCAGCCCCTCCCTCCCCCTCTTTGTAGCTCCTGCCCCTCGCCCCCCTGCGCCCCCCTGTATCAGCTGCCTCACAAGGCCCACGGCCTCCCCAGGCTTTCGCCTCCGGCTCTGGGGCGCACAAAGAGCTGGAGCGCCCCCAGCCTAGGGGAGGCGGAGGATTAACCCCGGGGTCTGCACAGTTGCCAGCGTGGGAGAAGCTGCGGTGAGCTCTCCGCGGTGAATAAAAACATAAGTGGGGGGAGGGCAGGACCTGTGGGTGTCCACGTGGAACTGGGTGGGAGTTAGGAGTTCGAGGGTGATTGCTCTGCCGGCCCCAGGACTCAGTAACTAGTGAGCTCTCTGCCGGCCTTGGCGCTCCCCGGGCTATCCTGAAACTGCTCCTCGCTGGCCCCCTCGGATCTTCGGTACTCTGGGCTCGAGGTTTCCATCTCCCCTCCCTGCAAACCCCTGAGTCCAGCAGGGCCTGTGGCCCGCTCTCCACACCCCTGTATGCACACACACACAAACACACGCACAGACACACAGACACACACAGATACACACACACACACACACACACACACACACACACACACACATCCCTCTCCGCCGTGTCTAACTGGCCACCGGCAGCTCATTCGGATGAGCTCAAACTTCTCCCCCTCCCCCTCCGTCCCTGGGGCTGGAGCTGGACTTGCCCATGACCTCCTCGCCTGTCAATCTCCACCTTCTGTCTTTCGCCTCCCAAGCACGTCTCTGACTCATGTCTTCCTGTCTTCTTCTCTATTTCTGTTCTTTTTTTTTAAAGTCATTTAAATTTTTATTTCTTTTATTTTGGTCTAGGTCCCGATCCAGCAACGCGCAAGGGCTTATTCCTGGCTCTGTGCTCAGAAGTGACCCCTGGTGGTACTTGGGGGAACCGTATGCAGTGCAGTGGCTAGAGTCCCGTTGTACTCTCCGAATATGTTCTTTTCTTTTTCTGGCTTTTGGGTCACACCCTGCGCTGTGTAAGGGGTGAAGGGGCGTTACTCTTGGCTCTGTGGCATGTCAGTCCCCTGGGGTTTGAAGTGGCCTTGCGGTTGCAAGCACCTTACCCCCGTGCTCTCTCTCTGGCCACTCTCCTCTCTAGTTCTGCCTCCTTAGCCAGCCCACAGTCATCTTTCACCTGGACCACCCAGGCAACTTTGGGCCTGGCACCCTCCCACATACTTGCCTCTGGCTCCAGAGTGAGCATCTAGACGATTCCATCTGCTAAAGGCATTTCCAATGCTCTTCCAACGGCTCCTCTGGCTTAGCTGGTCTTCAGTCTTCTCTGGCCGGTTCCCTGCTGGCCTGACACTTCCTCAGGATCTGGCATTCTACAAGTTACTTTCTCAGCCATTAAGATCTACCTCAAGAAAAGATGAAGTCATGAAATTTGCTTACAAGTAGATGGTTATGGAGAGTATCATGCTAAGTGAAATGAATCAGAAAGAGAGGGACACAGAATGACCGCACTCATTTGTGAAATATAAAATAATATAACATGAGACCTATACCCAAGGATAGTAGCGTCAGGGTCAGGAATATTGCTCCATAGTTGGAAGCCTGCCTCATGAGCTGGGGGAGAAGGCAGCTGGAATAGAGAAGGGATCACTAAGTCAATGATGGTTGGAGGAATCACTCAGGATTAAAGGACCAAACATGATAGCCTCTCATTATCTGTATTGAAAACCTCAATGCCCCAAAGTAGAGAGAGAATATGGGGGAAATTGTCTGCCATAGAGGCAGGGGGAGGGGTGGGATGGGGGGGCATACTGGGGACATTGGTGGTGGAGCATGTGCACTGGTGGAGGGATGGGCGTTTGATCATTGTATGGCTGAAACTCAAACATGAAAGCTTTGTAACTATCTCACAGTGACTCAATAATAATAATAATAATAAAAAAGACCTACTTTAAGAGTATTCTCGGTGGGACCGGAGAGCTAGTACAGAGGTAAGACACTTGTCTTGCACACTCATGACCCAAGTTCAATCCCCAGCAGTCTACATGGTCCCCATCCCTCCAGGTGTGATGCTTTATGCAGAGCCAGAATTAAGCCCCAAGCACTGCCAGGTGTGGCTCAAAACCCAAAACCAACCAACCAAAAAATCTTCTTATCAATAAGGGAGATAACTCTAGTAGCATGCTTCAAATGTGCGATCTCCTGGCCTTGGTCCCTGCCACCTCATGTCCCCATCCCAGCACCACTCAGGTGTAACCTGGCAGCCTCTGAGTCTGGCAGCTGTGGTCTCCATTAAAAGGCCAGGGAGATAGCTCAAAGGGCTAGAGTGCATGCTTTGCAAACAAGAGGCCCAGATTTATCACTGGCTGTGACCCCAAAACCAAAAAGAAGGGCCAGAGCAATAGTACAGGTGGTAGGGCATTTGCCTTGCACATGGGCAAGGCTGGTTCAATCCTTGGCATCCCATATGGTTGCCTGAACTCTGCCAGCAATGTCTGAGTGCAGAGCCAGGAGTAAGCCCCAGGAGAATACCACTGGGTGTGGCCAAACAAAACAAAATAAAGCAAAAAAAAAAAAAGAGGGTTTGTGATGAATTTTCCCTCTCTGGAGAGGGGATAAATGTGCAATTCTGTTCTTTCCTCACTGAATGCTCCTTCAGAGTCTGAGGCCCGGAGAAGCACAGCGGTGAGCGCTTCGAAGAAGTGAACCTGCAGAGATGCTGGGTGTCAGCCACAGCCTCACACAGGCCCCTCAAGTTGCTCCCAGGCTAAGGCGTTCCTGCCCTATGATGGTGCCAAGAGAGGCCGCACCAGGTGACTGAGTGGCCCTGGGATCCTCAGGAATGCTTAACAGAGTCAAAATCTCTGTCCCAGACTCCAAAAGGGCCTCTCCAGAGGGCCCAGAGCCCCACAATCTGCAAGCTGCTCTGTGAGACTCTGTCCTTATCATTGTTGTCACTTGCCAACTCACGGGCACTGCCTTGGGGGTGCTCTTCACATCCTCTTCTTAGAAACAGACATAAATTTTTTGCATTCAGCAAATAACTTGATCCTGTCCACTATGCAGCAGACCCTCTGTGAGCACCCGGGGACCCAGAATAGGCAGAGTCCCAGCCACAGAGATGTGCTGGTCTCTCGAGAGATCATCTGGACCGGGGTGATGAGAGCACAGCATGGCATGTGCTAATAGGGGTTTCCAACGTTCACAATGATGCTTCAGCCCTTGAACCTTCTCAAGTGTGATTCAGGTTCAGCCCTTGAGAAGCATGTTCCAATGACAGGAACAAAAAGACGCCTGGATCCAAGAAGTTAGGGAAACCTTGGGCTAAGCCTCATCTACTGGACTTCAGGGCAGTTGTCCCCAGGCCTTTACTGTGCCATTTGTTCCCGAGAGCAGGCGGTGTAGGAAGAGGTTTTTTTTTTCACGGTACCAACTATGGGACCCTTTTGATTGATTGATTGATTGATTGATTGGGGCCATACCTGGTAGCGCTTGGCGCTTACTCCTGCTCCGTGCTCAGGGATCACTCCAGATCTGTGGTACCAGGGATCTAACTCAAGTCAGCCACATGCAAGACAAAAGCCCTACCTGCAGCACAATCTCTCTGGCCCCTAGAACCGTTGTTTAAAAATATTTAATTTTTTTTTTGCTTTTTGGGGGGGGGTCACACCTGGAGATGCACAGGGGTTACTCCTGGCTTTGCACTCAGGAATTACTCCTGGCGGTGCTCAGGGGACCATATGGGATGCTGGGAATCGAACCCGGGTCGGCCACGTGCAAGGCAAACGCCCTACCCGCTGTGCTATCACTCCAGCCCCCTAATTTCTTATTTTTAATAGAGGCCACACCCAGCAGGGCAGGACAGGGGCCTGGGGGAGTTGAACTCAGCTTCACATATGATTAGCCTGTGTTGCTGGGCTTGTTAGCTGAGAGAGATCTCACCAGCTTGATGGGACCTCCGTGGTTTTTTTTGTGGGGGGGTCACACTCGGAGGTGCTCAGAGCTTAGTCCCGGCTCTGTACTCAAGGATCTCTCCTGGTAATCCTCAGGGGACTAGATGGGGTGTGGGGGATCAAACCTGGGTTGGTTGCACACAGGCGAGCACCTTCCCTACCCACTCTGCTTTCTCCAGTCCCACCCCCCCCTTGTGTTTTGTTTGTTTTTATCGATTGTCTCAGGCTTCAGTGTTCCACATTGAGGCCACCTTAGGAACTACATTGCTGAGGGATCCTAAAGAAGGAGGAGACTCATTCTGCCTGGATTGGGAGAGGAATAAGGGAGGAAAGGGACGGTCAAAGAGGTGTTTGCAGGGAGTGACGCCTGCATGGCAGAGTGAGAGCAGGTGAGGAGCAGCTTCCCAGGAACAGGGCAGGGCTCCTCAGCCAGGCACTGTCTGGAGGCAGAGGAGCATCCTGGGGCAGCAACTGCACCATGGAAGGGTTTTCCCTGTGCAACCATTTGGAACAGAGCTCTCCTGAGCTGGCCTGAAATGTCACATCACTTCCTGCGATACTGGGCAGTAGAAAGGTCAGTGAAATATTCCACTGTCTGTAAGACCTCTATCTTCAGGTATATCAAAGAGTGTCAAAGTTTGGGTTTATATATATGTATATACATATATTTAGAGATGACTGCTGGACTAGAGCTGTTACCGACTGGATTCCACGGGATGTCAAAAGACTGCGTGGCCACCCACCCACCAACAAGATGGTCAGACTTCTTCGTCCAAACCCTGAATGAACGATTTGAGGCTCTGTTCCTGGATTGAGCAGATATCATTGGGCTGCACTAGCACGCGACAGGGACAAATGAAGACGTTACTGGAGCCCACTCGAGCAAATCGAAGACCATTGGGATGACAAGTGATACAAGTGACAAGTTGTATACATATATATATATATATATACATGCATATAGATCGATATGTGAAGACTTCTATATATCAGGGTCATTGGACTTCATTCTGGGAGCCATGCAGACTTTCAAAAAGCCCTTTCTGCTTAGTGTCCACTGAATTTCAACCTGCAGAAGCCAGTGTCACGAAGCAGAGAGATTCTAGAGCTTGTAGCTGTACATGGATGTCCACATGTGTGTCCAGCCTGGGAGGGAGGCCAGGGCTGTACTTCTCTGGCAAGTTTCAAATGTCTTCTGTTCCTCATTTCATTCCTATTTGCCTCTGAGCGTTACTCCTAGAAGTCAGATCAACCTCAACCATCCTCAGAATCATCTTTTCCAGCTCATTTCTCCCTTGTAGCCCAAACCATCTTTCTAGCCACAGCAGCACAAAGACAGAGAAGGAAGCGGGAGAGGCAGAGCGGGAGGGAAGAGCAGATCCCAGAACACAGTACCTGGTGCTGGGCAGGCTTGTTTGTGGTGCTTTTCTTGTTTAACTCCTTTAATCAATCCTCACAGTTCCCCCCAGGTATTAGCACTCTTTTCATCCCCACCCGACAGCTGAAGACATTGATGCCCAGTGGGTATTGAGCATTTGCCTAAATTCAGAGCTGATGGGCAGAACCAGGATTAAAATCCAGTCACTGTGACTGCAGAGTCAGCGTGCTCACTAGCCCATGTTCCAATGACTGTCACCTCCATCCCCTGCCCCCTACCAATCAGCTCCTACCAGAATCCCCATTCTGGAAGCTAGAGCGATAAAGCAGTGTGTAAGGTGCTTGCTTGGCATGCAGCTGACCCGGGATCAATTTCCAGCATCCCATATGATCCCCCGAGTGACTCCAGGGTTGAGAGCTCGCAGGGTGTGGCCTAAAAAAAAAAAACAACAGAATCCCTATTCTGATCTCATTTTCATAATTATCTTGTCTTGAATATAGTATTCCTACTCACCCCAGGCCCAAATTATTTTATTATTCCCTTTATGTGCGGGGGTGGGGGGAGGATCCCAAGGGAAGCTCAGGAGACCTTGGGCACCACTCCCAGGGAGAAGCAAGCAGACAGGAAGTTCCAGCTGCTGGGGCTCAGGAATGTGGGGCTTGCTCTAGCCCCACAGTGCCTGCACCCCAAAGCTGCACCTGGTGACACTCCAGAGCTCCACCTAGTGCAGCTCTGAGAACCATGTGCAGTGCTGAGGGTCAAACCCAGGCCAGGTGCAGGCCCAGCACGTGCCCTAACTCTGGTACTGTCTCCTGGCTGTCCCAGGTCCAATTTGTCATCCCATTTTATCCATCCCTATCCCCACCAAGCTTTTGAATCCTTTTCATCCCTATTCCCAAGAACCTACTATTTCCTTCCTCTTCCTTTTGCCTTTAGAAAATTCGCTTTAGGGACCAGAGAGATAGTACAATGGGCGAGGTGCTTGCCTTATATGTAGACTACCCAGGTTTGATCCCAGGTATCCCATACGGTCCTCAGGGCCTCACCAGGACTGATTCCTGAAAACAGAGCCAGGAGTAATCCATGTACATAACTGAGTGTGGTCCAGAAACTGAATAAAGGAAAAAGAAAGGAAGAAGGGAGGAAGGGAAGGAGGGAGGGAGGGAGGAAAGAAGAAGAGAAACTCATGTTAGAGTCTATTTTTTTTTCAAGGAAATCAAAGTGCATTTATTTTTTTTTTTAATAAGAATCTTATTTTCTTGAATCACCATGTGGAAAATTACAATGCTTTCAGGCTTAAGTCTCAGTTATACAATGCTGAAACAACCATCCCTTCACCAGTGCCCACCTCCCACCACCAAAAAAAAAAAAAAACCCACACAGTACACCTCCCATCCCACATCCTGCCCCTGCCTTGTAAATGATAAGTTTCACTTTACTTTCTGTTTACTTTGGTTACATTCAATATTTCAACACAAACCTCACTATTATTGTTAGGAGTACCCCACTAGAGTCAGACCTGTTATGAAGAGAAATGAAGTCGGCCGCGTGGTTTTGGATTTCTATACTTTAACAACTAAGTCCAGGGAGATTTCTTCCAGATATTGGATCATTGCAAGCTTGTAAACCCCATCTGTGGTCGTCATAATATGGCGGTCACCATGCTCTTCATCCCCGGAAAGGAAGAGGCAGAGAGAGAAATACCTTTCCCCTCCTGGGCAGGCACGGGGCCTCGGCTTAGTTCTCAGGCTGGAGACATTCTTCAAGGAGCTGCCCATGCCGAAAGTAGTTTAGCTGGGTCTGGATTCACTTTCATGCAGCTGCGGAGAGGCTGCACACGCATGCGGCCCCCGGGGTCACATCTCGGCGGCAGCTAGAGTCTATTTTTAAGGTTATTAGACTAGTGACCCAAAAATATATTCCTTAAACTTTTGGAACTTGTTAGAAGGGAGAGAGAGGATGAAAGCAAGTACCACGCACTCTACAACACTGCTGGGAGCATTAAATAATGCTCTTGAAATTGTTTTATAAAATGTAAACTATTTACAAGCCAATATGTTGTTTTTGTTCATTTTTCTCTCTATGTTCTTCACCCTTTCTAGAAGCAAATGCTTTTATTGCAGTAATTGACCATTTGTTTTCTAAACAGTACTGTTTTGAAACTAATTTTATAGAAGGTTATTAAAATGGTCCTCTTTATGGTTTTTGGTTATTAATAATTAAGAGGAAATAAAAGGACCAGTTATCTGTGTTAACAAGGGTAGGAATCCTTGCCACCAAGTTCCTTGCTTTCAGTTTTTCCCTGATTAACTCTGGCATTCCTCACTGTGGATAGCTGAAAATTAAGGTGCTCTGGGGCTCATCGGGACAGGGTTGGAAAGGGGAGTGCGAATGGAGAAGCAGGTGGAAGTAAGGTAGAGATAAAAGCATAAGGAAGGGGCTGGAGTGATAGTACATAGCTGCTTGCCTTGCCGATAGCACTCCTAAGCACATCCGAGGGATCTCTAAGCACACCCAGGTTAACCAAGTATCCTAAGTATCCTAAGCACACCCAGGTTAACCAAGTACCCTCTCAGTAGCTCTAGAGGCAGTTTCTCTAACATTGTATTTTACAGGAGGACAGAGTTTCTTTAGGGGAGGAGTTCCCTTTCTTGCAGAATAGGCCCTTCTTTAATTCTCTCACACACACATTCCAGCCACTCCTGGGAAGAAGCAAAGTTATGGAGGTTTTGCCTGAGAAGGAGGTTTATCTGCACCTGCAGAGGGTTTCCTAAGTTAGGGAGCATTTACTAACCCAGCAGGTCCCCACACACTGAAGTGAGTGAGAAGGGTGGAAGAGTGCCCAAGAATGGAAAGGGGAGGGGCATGGGGTGGATGTCTGCCTCATGTTAAGCTTTACAGGTTGTGTTCTAGAGGTTTCTCCTTCTTGTTGGAAAGTAGAGTAGGGGAGGTGCTATCTCTTCCACATCCTCTACCACATGCCTGAAATCGATTTGCTTGAGCAGGCACCAGTAACGTCTCCATTGTGTATTGCTTATTACAACAAAACTTTAAGAACTGGCTAATAGAATGACCAGAAAATAAATCAGTAAGGGCCAATTAGTGATTACCATATGATTTTGACCTGTGTAAATAAGAAAATTAAAACATTTGATAGCACAGCGGGTAGGGTGTTTGCCTTGCCCACGGCCGACCTGGGTTTGATTACTGTGTCCCTCTTGGGGAGCCCGGCAAGCTACCAAGAGTATCCCGCCCTCACACAAGAGCCTGGCAAGCTACCCATGGCATATTTGGTATGCCAAAAACAGTAACAACATGTCTCACAATGGAGACAATACTGGTGCCCGCTCAAGCAAATCGATGAACAACGGGATGATAGTGCTACAGTGCTACAATATAAAAAAATGTCTATTCTCATTTACACATATACGTGTAAATGTTTTCAATTCTGGTATCTAATGTATATTACATGAAGCTTATTGATTTATTAATTTATTTTGCTTTTTGGGTCACATCCAACGATGTTCATGGGTTGCTCCTGGCTCTACACTCAGGAATTACTCCTAGCTGTGCTTGGGGGACCATATAGAATGCCAGGGGTTGAACCCGGGTCGGCTGTGTGCAAGGCAAATGCCCTACCCATTGTACTATCACTCTGGCCCCTAAATTTATTTTATACTTGGATTGCATTATGGTAATAATCATGTCTCGTGTTAGTATCAATAATAACACTTTTACAGCAATTTTTTTTTTTTTTTTTTGCTTTTTGGGTCACGCCTGGCGATGCACAGGGGTTACTCCTGGCTTTGCACTCAGGAATTACCCCTGGCGGTGCTCAGGGGACCATATGGGATGCTGGGATTCGAACCCGGGTCGGCCGCGTGCAAGGCAAACGCCCTACCCGCTGTGCTATTGCCCCAGCCCCTTACAGCAATTTTTTGGAGTTTACATGGAATAGATAAGGACTACATATGTAAATTTCCCCCTTACACCTTATATAAGCACTGTGGTTTACAAAGTTGTTCATGATGATTTGTTGCAGGCATTCAATATTCCAACTCCAACCCCACCACCATTACACCTTCCCTCCACCATTGTCTCCAGTTTTCCCAACCACCCCTTAAACCTGCCCCCATAACTTATTTATTTTATATTGCTTATTATCAATAATTTACTAACAGGATGATCAAAAAATGTTTCCTTGGGGTCAGAGTGATAGTACAGTGGGTAGGGCATTTGCCTTGCATGTGGCTGACCTGGATTCGATCCCTGGCATCTCATAGGGTCTACCTAGGCACCATCAGTAGTAATTCCTGAGTGCAGAGCCAGGAGTAACACCTGAGCATCACCAGGTGTGACCCAAAATGTTAAAAAAAAATTTTTTTAATGTTTCCTTAGAAGAAAGTGAGTGAAAATTGTTGTATCTCACCATGAAATCATTAAGTCCTTGTATAAGAGATTACTAAAATGTTATAGGTTAAGCCTTCTGTGTTTATGTTTTATTAATCGTGATTGGTTGCCTTCTACTTTATATCCCAACCAACTTGGTATGTCACTACTGATTCATCTGTGTTGTAGAGTTGTGATGTCAGCTCCAGGAAGTGCAGACTTTTTTTTTTTGAGGGGGGGGAGTCACATCTGGTGATGGTCAGAGGCCTATTTCTGGCTCTGCACTCAGGAATCACTCCTGGCAGTGCTCAGGGGACTGTATGAGATGCTGGGACTTGAACCTGGGTCGGCAGCATGCAAGGCAAATGCCCTACAAACTAAACCATCACTCCAGCCTCTAAGTCCAGACTTTTTAAAGGAGTGTTACAGCTGGAGTTAAATTTTTAAATGTGTGGTGGCTTTGAGCACTTGTCTTGTGACTGAGCTGCTCACCTCAGCCAGGAACTGTGGTTGGGTCCCCAAAGCTTTGAAATCCAGCTCAGAGAAGGCTATAATTGCCCTTAGGCATTCCTTAGGAAATACACTCTGCTGCCCATTGTGATCACACCCTCTCAGGTGCACCCAGGGGTTTGCAGTTTGGAGAACCCTTTGCCTAATTCCCTCATCATGTGCTGTCACTACCCTGAAGGCAGGTATGGGCAGGTCTTGGCAGTAGATGAGGAAAGAGGCCTGAGTACGGCCTTGCAAGCGACTGACCCCTGGGTAAGATCCCTGGCATCTGATATGGTTCCTAGAACTTGTCAGGAGGAGGGACCCTGAGCAAGGAGCCAGGAGCAAACCCTAAGCACAATTGAGTGCAGCCCCTAAACAAAACAAATCGAAATGAGAAGAGGAAAGAGACTCACAGAGGTTGTGGCCTCTGCTGCTCACTGGGTGATTCACCCCTCAGCCCTCAGTGAGTCCCTAGGACCCCTGTGGCAGGACAGGAAAGAAAGGTGTTAGGGTCCATGATCCGAGGAATGAGACAGTTAAAAATGCGAGCAAAGAAGTTCTTCATTCTCACCAAGACCATGTACGGGCCTACCAGGGGTCCCTGCACAGAGGGTGACCTCGGCTCCCTACAAGAGTCCCCTTTTATCAACCTTTACTTGGGTTTGGACCTTCCTGCCTTGGATTGGCTCCCTTCCAGGACCCTAGGGTCCTGTTTTTTCTTGATTGGCTTATCCCTTCCTTGCCACCTTCACCTGCTGACTTCCCTTCCCCCTTTTCAGGCTGTAGCCTGCCGCTTTTCCTTTTATGGTTCTGCACCTGTACTTTTTCTTCTGCTTTCCCAGGATTTATGCCAGTGATTGTGTTAGCTAGGTTAAAGATAAGCCCGATATCCTGTCCAATATGCCTGTTTAGCATTAAATCTTTACAGTGTGGGACTATGGCCAATATGGAGTCCCTCATGTCAGTTCTGCAGCCTTTCCAAGGCTCGCCAGCAAGGCCGGTGCCTGGCTGAAGGGCCGGGGCTTTTGGAGAACTTTAGTGGAACTGTATCTGTCTTAGTGCAGACTCTGGGTTTACATCTCGGTTCCCTGGGTAGGAAATAACCACTGGCGCGGCCTACTTAATTATTCAGACCAGCAAAACCGCCCTTGCATGTTGCAAAAAGCCCCATGTCGGGCTCTCGCTGCAGCCACCTAAATCCGCGGCGCTCAGCTTCGAGTGCTCGCTCCCTTTGTCTGTCGCCCGCCACGCCCCTACCAGCGTCCTTCCCTCCTAGAGGCATCTCAGACTTGAGCCCTGCGCCGGCTTCTCAAGCCCAAGGAGGCTGCTCCTTTAAGGAGGCGGGTTCCCAGGACTGAGGGGGGTGCTGGGGTGTGAGGTGGGTGTGCGAGGGAGTGGAGCCCCACCCCCGCCCCCTGCAGCCCTCCCCTAATCGCCACACTCCGCATTATTACCCGCCTAACGCAGCGTGCTTTTAAATAAAATATGCAAAGATTTCCTTCTCAAATTATCTCCTTAGGCGAATGAGCTCAACTCCAGCTCGTTAATGGAAAAAATGCAAATAGGGCCTCCCACCTCTCCTCCTCTGCCCCAGGCTCCGGACCGCTAATGTGATTTCCTTCTTTGGGGAAGTTCTGCTTCTGCTGAAACCAGGCTTCAGAAGGGTGGGGGTGCGCTCTTTCCGAAGTGCTCTGGAGGGGGAGTGAAATGCTCAGGAAGACGGTTGGGGGTGGGGCGGGATGGGGGTGGGGAGAAGGATTGGTGTGCCTCTCCACCTGTCAGCCGTGTCACAGGACACAGCGGTGGAGTCCATCCGCTGGGCTTCTGCCCTCTTGAAACTCATAGTCCAACAGGGGAACAGTCCAGATACCTTAACATGTGCTTGTTTATTTATGGTTTGGGTAATTGGAGGATCAGGGTCACCCCCAGGGATGCTGAGGAGCCCCTGGGTGCTGGGAATTCAGGCGGGGGTGAGTGTGGGCTGGGCGTGGGGGGTGTATTTCCCATGTGCAAAGCATGCACCCCAGTCCATTGAGCTATCTCCCTGGCCCGATACTTAATTCAATTAATTGATTAATTTATTCTTTTTTGAATCTCACCCAGTGGTGCTCAGGTACTCCTGGTTCTCTGTTCAGGGATCATTTCTGGCAGGTTCCACAAGCGGGTCTGAGGACTGAACCCAGGTCAACCCCATGCAAAGCAAGTGCCTTCCCTGCTGTACTATTTCTCCACATCGTGCCTCCTTCTCCTGTTTGGCCCAATATTTTACATTTAAAAAAAAAAAACTGCAGTCCCAGAGAACCCAACAGGCTGGAGTATATAGTTTTTTTGGGGGGGTTGTTTTGTTTTTTGATTTATTTATTTGATTTTGGGGCCACACCCAGTAGTGTTCAGAGCCTTATTTCTGACTCTGTGCTCAGGAATCACTCCTGGAGTTGGCTGCTGGACCCCATATGGGATGCCAGGAATTGAAACTGGGTTGGCTGCATGCAAGGCAAGTGCCCAACCTGCTGTACTATGGCTCCGCCCCGGGATGTATGTTTCACCTGCAGGAGACCCCGGTAGGCTGCGTCCCAATAACACTCCAGCCAGGCACGTCCCAATAACACCAATAACCGATCCTGAGGAATTCCACCGGTTTGAAAAGTCTCTCGCTTTGTTGAAGCCAATGGAGCAAGCCATGTGTAGGTCAGTTCCCTAGAGCAAACTCTGGCTTATTATAGCCATCATAGTACTGGAAGAGATCAAAACCAGACCCACCTGTGCCCTGACAGGCTCATCGTTACCGTGGCAACCCATAGCCCTGGAAGGATATGATCAAGACATAAAACCATAAACCAGCATTGATGTCCCCCTTGGGCCCTGTTGTCCTCACTTGTTTGCTCCTTTCTCTCATCCTTCAACACTGACTTGATCCCAGCTCGCTGCTAATCTCTCTAGATTGCTTCCTCTACCTTTTAAAAAAAAGGCTTGCTTTAATTATTTAGGTGCTCACCATAAAATTCTTCCTGGGGAAACAAGAATCAGGGTGCCTGGGAGGCCAGTGCCCCAACCCCACTTCATGCATTATCACTGGGAGCGACTCCTGAGCACTGGGTGGAGAGTAGCCCCTAAGTACCTCTGTGTACTAAAGTACCAAAACTCAATATAAATAAATAAAACAATTTCTTGTAGGGTGGTGTCTGTCATATCCAGTAGTCTTCAGGGGTTACTCCTGACTCTGAACTCAGGAATCACTCCTGGCAGTGCTCAGGAGACCATATGGGATGCCAGGGATTGAACCAGGCTCAGCCATGTACAAGGCAAATACACTACCACTGTACTATTGCTCAGGCCCCAAAGAGTTTCTTAAAAAATATAAATAAATAAAAATAAAAAACCAAAAAAAAAAAACCCTGAAGATTACATGTTATAAATAATTTAAGCACTTTGCAAGGTGGACAATCTTTTAAGAACTTTGAAATGGAACAAAAGGCAAGAAACTTTATAATTCTTCTCATTTTGGGGGCCATACCCAGTGGGACTATGGTGACTTCCACATGCAATGGGGATCGAATCTGGGATCAGCCTCGAAAAACTAAGCTTTAACCTGTGTAGTGTCTCTGGCCCTGTTCCTCTCTCCCTCTCCCTCTCTCTCCCTCCCTCCCTCCCTCCCTCCTTCCCTCTCTCTCTCTCTGTCTCTCTCTCTGTCTCTCTCTCTCCTTCCCTCTCTCTCTCTCTCTCTCTCTCTCTCTCTCTCTCTCTCTTTCTCTCTCTCCTTACTTGGTGTGGAGGACACACCTGGCTATGCTCAGGGCTTATCACTGCCTCAGGGATCACTCCTGCAAGTGCTTGGTGGACCATATGTGACATGGGGGATTGAACCTGGGTACTCCATGTGCAAGGCAAGAGCCCTACCCGCTGTTCTATCTCCCCAGCTCTTCTTTATTCTTTATAATATAAAAAGCTTCTTGCCTTTGGGGTCTAGCGAGAGAAAAAGTTCAGGGGTTGGGGGTTTGCCTTGCATGCAACCAACTGCAGTTTAATCTCTGGCATGGGGTCCCTTGAGCATCACTTGAAGAGACCCCTAAGCACCTAAAGATATGGACTCAAGCCCCTCAATTTTTAAAAACTTTTTTAAGAGAAGAGAAAAAAGAACAAGAAAGAATCTGCCTTCAAGGGCATAGTTCAGATATAGTTTAGTGGTAGGGCAGGTGCCCCTTCAATACGATGTTCTGGGTTCCTTACACACTTTCCCTCTCTCTAAGCAAAGGAGAAATCATACAGAAAAGTCTTGGTTAGCTGGGGTTCTTTTTGGGGTAAGAAGACCTAGAGTTGGTTGGTGCTCAGGGAGTGGCTGATTGAATTTGGTACATCTTTTGTCAAGTGAATTTCAAGTGAATTCTTTACAGGATAGGAGGCCTCTGGGAGGAGCAGCTCTTCTGGTCAGCAAGAGTGGCAACTGGACATCCTTAATGCGAGGACCCAGTGGCCGGCTGGCGTCTCTGCAAAAGATACATGACCTATAGAATGGGGATCAGGTGCCTGAGAGATAGTGCAGGTGTAAGGCGCTTGCCTTGCACGCAGCTGACTCATTCCATCCCCAACACTGAATGGTCTCAGCAACCCCCCACCCAAATGAAACAAACAAAAAGTAGAACTGAAGGGAACCAATCAGAATTCCAGATAAAAGAGGCCAAAGAGACAAGAAACTCAATGCAGTGACAATACTGCATTGGAAAGACTCCCTGAAGGACACTGGGACATAAAGCAAAACATGACTATTGTGTTGTGGGTATTTTACTGTGTCTGAGGTTTCCTGGATATGACTAGCTTGTCATATTATTTAGAAGAGTCTCCTTGTTTGGGAGAAATATATGTATAAGAGTTTAGAAATAAAAATATTATTTTCTACTTCGTCTCAGGTAGTTCAAATGTCATAAAATGTTAACAAATGGTGAACTGGAGAAAAATTTAGCTGTTTAGACCTTCATTAAACTCTGCTGGAAACTTTTCTGTTAATTTTTTAATTTTTCAAATTGGTTAGGGCGTTTGCCTTGCACATGGCCAACCTGGGTTCAGTTCCTCCGCCCCTCTCAGAGAGCCCGGCAAGCTCCCGAGAGTATCTTGCCTGCACGGCAGAGCCGGGCAAGCTACCCGTGGTGTATTCAATATGCCAAAACAGTAACAACAAGTCTCACAATGGAGACATTACTAGTGCCCGTTCGAGCAAATTGATGAGCAATGGGATGACAGTGATACAATGATACAGTGAAAAATTTTCATAAAAAGGAAAAGACCCCAGATAGAATATATGTTTTATATGTGAGAGACTTGGGTTTATTCCTTGAAACTGCCTGGTCCCCCTAGTTGTGCCAGGAGGAACCCAGAAGAACCCCTTAGATGTGGTCACCAAATAAAAACCAAAACACTCAGATTCACAAGTGAGCACAATTCAGGTGAGTAGTTCAGAGTCGGCATTCTCAAGGAGAACAGCACTGGAAGAGACATAGAGTGGCCAAAGGTGGATGAGCAGGGGTGAGGCAGCAAAGAGTTCCCACCAGTCTCCAACAGGAACTGAATTTCTTTGTTTTGAGGAGTTTGGAGAGTAGTCAGGGGTAAAATTCCTGAGTTTGATCCATTGCACCATATAAACACATACAACAAACATGGTATGGAGTGTGCAGAAAGACAGGAAAGGAGTGGAGAGAGGGGCTCTGAGCATGGACGGTGGGTGCTTTCTCCTGCTTTGCACTAGAAAAGTGTAAGCAGAAGAGGGACCAAAGCAGGCCTGGAGAAAGATCAACCTGGGGTTCTCTGGGCTAAAAGGAAGGGACAAGGTTGGGGAGAGTTAGAAGTGCCTGTTTCTAGTTAGAGTCTGTCTCTGCAGCAGACAGATCTTTTCCTGACTCTTCCCCAAGTCATGGAGGGATCTCGGGTGCCAGATGTCAGGCAAGGGACCCACCTCTATCCAAAACCCTGAGGGAACGTTGTCTTCAGTTCCCTTTCTGTATAGCCTGGGATTGGAGTGTAGACTGGAGCCAGGCTGTCTGGCTTCAGGTTCTACTTCTGCCCCTCACCAGTTGATATTTTGTTTGTTTTTTGGACCACACCCAGCAGTGTTCAGGGCTTCCAGAGATCACTCCTGGCAGGCTTGGGGACTTTATGGGGTGGCCAGGGATCTAACCCATGCAAGGCAAGAGCCGCTTGCAAGGCAAATGTCTGTTGTACTCTGCTGTATTATTGCTCCTGTCCCCCCTTACTGGTTGATGATTTTAAACAAATGTCTAAAGCTCACCTTCCATGTGTCTAAAACTGGGATGATAATGATGTTATTATGTCAAGGGAAATTGTGAGGGTTAAGTGTGCTGATTACGGATTGTCAAGAGTCAGAACAGTGCTTGGCCTGTAATTAGAACTCAGCAAATTAATTTTGCGCCAGGTACTTCTCTGGAAGATGTAGATGGGTGGGAAGGGGTGAAGAGACAAAGTTCCCAGCCTTACTGGACAAGTGGAACACAGATCAGAGGCGCCATATACATATATCTCAGTCTTCAAAGGTCTTCTTTTCACTAATGTTTCAACATCTACTTGGAACCTCAGGCAATTTACTACTGCAATTTGAATGTTCTTGTTGGCAGCTCTTAGAGAAGGCAGCCAGCTATGCTGGAACTAAATCTCATCTATGCTAGAACTAAACTAAATCCCACTTATGATTTTGTCGTGTTGTTTTTTTTTTTAATGTGGGAATATAATACTTAAAGGAATGAACAAACTTACAGGCACAATTTCAGGTGTTATGATAGGTTTATTAAAGAAATGTACTTGTGTAGGAGTACTTTTTTTCACACTCCTCAATTTTAAGAGTATAATACCATGAAAAAAATCACATGGGAATCAGAAACCCAGGAAAATCTACTAAACTCTCTGTCTTATTATTATCTGTAAAGTAGACCCACTATTGTCCCATCTCCTCACAGGGCTATGCTAACATTCTTCTGTAAGTGCTTTATAAACTTTGTACTGCAAGGTATGATA
The DNA here is from genome assembly GCF_027595985.1 of Sorex araneus. Lineage (NCBI taxonomy): Eukaryota > Metazoa > Chordata > Mammalia > Eulipotyphla > Soricidae > Sorex > Sorex araneus. The sequence continues at coordinate 40,555,671 of NC_073306.1, forward strand.
TCATACCTTATGGATGGCTAAGTGTAAAAACACTTAAAAATCTGTTAATGTATCCTAAGGAATATTTGTTAAAAGAGCTCAGTTCCTAAGTTAAAAAAAAGAGCAGTATTAAAACAATGTGTTATTACATTATTTACAATGTTTAATACAGCTGAAAATATCTACGAGTATATCAATAAGAGAATAGCTAGAGAAATTGCTATATCCCAGGCTCAGAGAGATAGTACTGGGGTTTATTTTGCATGCGGTGGATTGAGCCCCATCATTACATGGTTCCCTGAGAACTTCCAGAAGTGACCCCTTAGCTCAGAGCCACAGTGCTCTGGAGCTCTGCTGAGTGTGACCCCCAAACCCGAAGCCCATCCCCAAAAAGAAACTGCTACATTCAAGTAATGTTTAGGAAGAGATTGGGAAATTTTCCATTTTATTACAGAACATGAAAAAAGCAAAATGTCATAGTATTTAAGCATAGTTTACAAAGTATAAGCCAAAGTAATAAAATAAAAGGAAATATACTGAGATACTTAACAGTAATTATCTCTAGATGGTGCTATTTGGGTGTGATTTAAAAATTTTTAGGTTTTTAAAAAAATATTTCTTTTTTTTTTAGCAAAGCAAGAAACATTTTGTTCATTTATTTTATTTTTGGGGGTGGGGACACACCTGGTGGTGTTCAGGGGTTACTTTTATTTTATTATTATTTTGTTTGTTTTGGGGTCACACTGGGTGATACTCAGGGGTTACTCCTATCAGTGCTTAGGGGATCATATGAGATGCCAGGGGTCAAACCCAGGTTACCTGCACACAATGGCAAACACCCTACCTGCTGTACTATCTCTCCAGTCTCAAAGCATGATAGTTTTATTGAATGAAATTTACTCAAAAAAAGGTGACGAAAGAGAAAGAGGAATATGTGTTGAAGAGAGAATACAGGCTTCTCCAGAGAGGAAAAAGCAGAAAGAGAAATATGTATTCAAGGGAGAACACAGGCTTAAGAGAGAAATTAATTTTGTCATATTTCCAAAATATCTAATAATGTGCATAAATTGCTTTATTATGGAAATGGCATTTCTAATTGGTTTCAGAAAAAATATCCTGGGCTGGGAATATGGCTCGGTGGCAGAGTACTTACTTGCCGTGCCTGTGTGAGACCCTGGATTTGATTCTGGGCGCTGCATAATCATTTTCCAGCACTGCAGAGAGTAGCGTCCTGCCCACCCCTCCATTACCCTCAGCACCACCAGCTGTGGTCCTGAATCACCTCCTAACCCCTCCCCCCCAAACCCTATACCAATTCTTTTTGATTACAGATGAATTATGATGAAAATGCAAATTAAATGAGAATTAAATACCATTTCTACCCACAAGGAGGGCGCTAACAAAGAAACAGGTAATAACCAGTGCCAGTGAAGAAGTGAAAATATGAGAACCCTTATGATCTGATGATGGAAATGTAAAATAATGCAGCTTTACCATAATTCCACAATCTGGAAATTTTATTCCCAGCACATAAATAAATATTCAAGAGAACTGAAAATTATATTCACATAAAAACTTGTGCGTGAATGCTCATATCAGCATTATTCATATTATCCAAAGCAGAAACAATTCAACAATTTATAGATGGATCTCAATGGAATATTAACATTGAAATGGAATAAAGGGGCCAGAGATAGTTCAGCATTAAGGGTACATGCTTTGCATGCAGGTGGTCTGGATTTGATCCCTGGAATCACGTGGTCCCCTGAGCATTGCAGGGAACAACCCCCTGCAGTGAGAGAGGGGAAGGCCCCAGTGCTGCTAAGTATGGCCCAAGATAAAGAAAATATATTATATATTATGCCATAAAAGTTATAAGGGCACCAACTACAAATGTGAAACTGAAATTGTGGGATTATAAATGTGGGATTATAAATCACCGGTGGTGATCCATAATTATTATATAAGAGGGGCTCATACAGCAATCAGATTGAACGGAGTGGATCTTTAAGTTGCATTTTCATAGCATGTTGATTCTAAGAAAAATGATCTTGTTAATATAAAAGAATGACACAAAGATTATAGTTGGGAGAGTGGAGTAGAAGATAATAGGCATAACTTTTCTCTAATGCAAGAATTCTTAACATACAGGTATAGATTCTTTCAAATTGCTTTTCCAAATCACACTTTTTTAAGGGGAGGGGGGAACACTCCAGTAATACTCAGTGCTTACGCCTGGCTCTGAGCTCAGGGATCATTCCTGGTGGGTTCTGGGGCCCATAAGGGGTGTCAGAGATCAAACCCAGATCAGCCACATGCAAGGCAAATGTCCTACCCGCTGTACTATCGCTCTGGCACCCTCTATCACATTTGAAAAAATAGAGTTGTAAATGTAATACATAAGCATGTCACTGTCACTGTCATCCCATTGCTCATCGATTTGTTTGAGCGGGCACCAGTAACATCTCTCATTGTGAGACTTATTGTTACTGTCTTTGGCATATCCAATATGCCACGGGTAGCTTGCCAGGCTCTGCCGTGCGGGCTAGATACTCTCGGTAGCTTGTCGGGCTCTCCGAGAGGGGCGGAGGAATCGAACATGGGTTGGCCGCATGAAAGGCGAACACCCTACCACTGTGCTATATCTCCAGCCCATGATTAATATCAATTGTTTTTGCTTTTATTTTTTGTTTTGATTTGTTCCTTTTGTGTTTGGAGTAGCACCTAGTGATGCTGGGGATGGGGGGCGGGCACCAATCTCTGTTGCAGACTGAACCCATGACTCCTGCATGCAAAGCATGCACTCAACCCTGAGAACTCTCTCTCCAGCCCTGAATTCCAATTTTTTACTTGACATCGCAACACTCATTATCATTGACAGACTGTTATATGGAGTAATGTGGGGTCTGGGAGAGATAGTATAAGAAGTAAGGGACTTCACCTTGCATGTGGCTCACCCCAGTTCAGTCTCCAGAACCACATGTGGTCCCCCGGGTCCAGGGCCAGAAATTAATTGCTCCTGAGCATTGCCCAGTGGCATCCCAACTTATTCCCATATATAGATATATATTTTTATATGAATATATTGAATAGTTTGGTTTGTTTGTTTTGAGGCTACACCTGAAAGTGCTCAGAGATTACTCCTGGTTCTATGCTCAGGGATCACTACTGATGGTGCTAAGGAGACCATATGGGGGACCAGGGATAGAACATGGTCATCTGCATGCAAGGCAAGCACCCTGACCATTGTACTATATCTTCAGTCCCTAAATAATTCTTTATAAATTTTGTTTATCTGATGCTAGGTTCCAAATCCAGGGCGTCATGCATAAGAGGCCCACGCTCTGCCACTAAGCTATACCCCTCCTTCATGCTGTTAGATACTTAGGTTGCTTCCAATGTTTTTTTTTACCATAATAAATAATACTAAAATTAATGTAATTTTCATATTTTTCTCATATTTCAAGTTATTTGTGATAGATTTATTGGGAGGCCTCACCCAGCTGTGCTCAAGGCTTACTCCTATTTCTGTGCTCAGCAATCACTCTTCTGACGCTTGGAGACTATATGTAGTGTCAGGGATCAAAGCAGGTAAGCTGAGTGCAAGGCAAGTGCCTCACTTCTCTACTATCTCTATGACTCCTCAGTATATATATATATATATATACATATATATGTATATATATGTATATATATATTTAAAGAGCTACTTATTTTATTGATTGATTGATCTTTGCTTTTTTGGTCACACCCAGCGTGCTCAGGGGTTACTCCTGGCTCTGCACTCAGGAATTACTCCTGGCTGTGCTTGGAGGACCATATGGGATGCTGGGGAGTGAACCTGGGTCGGTCACGTGCAAGGCAATTGCCCTACCCGCTATACTATCACTTCAGCACCAACTCTGCAGTATATTCTTAAAGTGTAAATTCTGGATCAAAGGTCTTTATGACTCAATAAATATTTGGAAGTCATTTTACAGATGCATTATTGAGAATTTAACAAGTATACAAAGAATAATTATTAGATACAATTGCATGTATAACAATTTACTATGTGATAGTTTATATATTTCAATTAACAATATATATTATGGAAACAGTTGTAATTTCCTTCCTTTTCTTTCTTCCTTTTTTCCCTCCTAATTGCTAGTGAGGTTCAATTGCTCTCTTTGTTTTTGAAGTATTCCAATAAGCTTTCCTTGTAACACTAATCCTGTGCTAAAAGGCTCTTTCCACTTAAGGTAATTGATGTTCAGTGGCATTACAAGATTCTAAGAGTCTAAGACAAGTCAGAGTGTGCATGTACGTGGGAGATGAGATGGGGATGAATTCAAGAGACTGTAGGCAGAATCTAATACTCTTTTTTTTTTTAAGTAAACAGATTTTATTTAAAGGCTTTTTGAGGGAAGGAGGAAGGGATAAGTGGAAGAGAGAATAGTAAGAGTAACGCGCTCAAGAGAGAATGTGGGCTTCTCCAAGGGTGGAGAGAGCCTCTACATACATCCTAGCACTAGACACGAATGCATGAAAGTACACATCTCAAGAGGGAAGATGCGGGTGACACATGTGCTCGGCCACATAGGAGCAAGCAACACATGGGCTCAGGCAGCATATGCGCCAGAATCTAATACTCTTTATGGATGAGGAATAGACTGGGTGCAGGATAAAAGAGCATAATTGACTCCAAACTGATAAGTTTAGGCATTTGGTCATAGCTTTAGATTCAGTCCAGGGCATATGAAATTTGAATAATCCAAGGATGGCCAAGTGGTGACTGGTGTCATAGATGCAGTGGTACGTTACCTAGATCCCTTTCCTTTTCCTGTCTGTCCTTTCTTTTCCTTCTCTTTTCTTTTCATTTTTGTTTTTGGGCCACATCCTGCTGTGCTCATGGCTTTCTCCTGATTCTGTGCTCAGAGATCACTCCTGGTGGTGCTCTGGGGACTGTATGGCAAGTGCCTTACCCGTTACATATCAAACTCTGCATCCCTTAAAGCCCTCTTTAAAAGTCAAACATTCTTTCCCTGTTTCTGGAAGCATCGGTGACTGAGTGCTCTCAGCTTAGTGTCTCTCTGTAGTTGCCCCAGCTAAGAGAGCTACCTGGTCATTCTTAGCGCAGATCACTTTACTTTTCCAGGATGCCAACGTCCAATAACTGGTTGGTATAAATATAAATCTCTCTCTTGGTATCTGAAAGCATTTGATAGAATTTGACAGGTTATTTTGGGAGCTGTGAAACGTTCGATGTTAAAAATTTTTTTTTTTAATTTCCAGGGATTTAAACTTAGCTCAAATTTTTAGAGCTTCTGTCATCCTTGTACAAGGTCCTGGGTTTGGTCCCTGGCACTGCATACACTACAGCCCTTCCAGGTATGGCTCCAAGACCTCCAAATCCTTCAGGACCAGAGCTCTTACAGGTGTGGTCCTCACAACAGCGGAAGTTTTTCTATAAAAATTAATTATACGGGGATGGTGATGTGGTTCAATGGTTCACTCTTGCTTTACACATATATGGCCCAGGGTCAAACTCCAGAAGTAACTCCCACCCCCACCCCCCAAAAAAAGTAGTGATAATAATGTTCCCAGACCCTAAAAATAATTTAGCAAATTATACCATATAGAAATGTTCTGATTTTTTTATTTTAATTTTTTTTAAATCGCAGTGAAGGCAGAGCAACAGCAAAGCATTCTGATGCTAGAGCTCACTGTGGGGTTGGTCAAAGCATCTGTTTTCACCACTTGGTCCCTTCATTGGCCCAGTTCTATGTCCTTCCCTTCTGACTGAGGTTTCCTTCAGGGGCTCTCCCAGATAAACCTCCTGCCTGCAGAGTCCGTTTCAGTGTCTGCTCAGGGAACCATGTCAGACACTTGAAAATGGAAATCTAGACTTAGACTATTGTTTAAGACATAGAGACCTGAGTGTCATTTGTAAGAGCAAGAATGACAGAGTGAGGCCGTGGGTGAGTTGAGGGGAGTGAGCACCCAGGAAAGAGAGGCTGCTTGTTTGGGAAGCAGCCGCAGGGTGGGGGAAGAAAGACTAGAGAGAAAGGAGCAGAGGACCATATGTTTTCAGGATGTTTTCAGGAAGGGGACCGGTAAGAGTCTCTTAGAGGCAGGGAGAACTTGGACTGGGGTTGTTAGTTTGTTTACTTATTTGTTTTTGAGGGTGTAGGGCACATAGAATATATCCAATACTAAAATATGGTTTTAATACGGTATAATATAAATAACTTATTTTATATTTATTATTTTATAATATTATAATAGAATTATTATTTAATAAGTAGATTTATTGTTTAATTTATTATTTAATAATAAATTTATTGTTTAATAAATTCTATTTTTGTTTGTTTGTTTGTTGGGCCATACCTGGCATTGGTTAGGGGTTAGTCCTGGCTCTGGGCTCAGGGATCACTCCTGGTGGGCTCAGGGTGCTGGGGGTCAAACCCGGCTTGGTTGCATATAAGGCAAGCACCTTATCCCCTGTATTGCTGTCTGGTACCTGTCTTGTTTTGTTTGGGGGCCGCACCCAGCAGTACTCAGGGGGTTCTCCTGGCTCTGTGCTCAGGGATCACTTCTGCCCGTGCTGTGGGGGAATCAAGCCCAGGTTGCTGCATAGGGCAAGGGCCTTATGTGCTGTTCCATCTCTCTAGTCCTAACCAATTCTTTTATTTATTTATTTATTTTTTAAAAATGACTTCCATTGTTCACATCACTTTATTATTTTTTAATTTATTTTTATTTATTTATTTTTTGCTTTTTGGGTCACACCTGGAGATGCACAAGGGTTACTCCTGGCTCTGCACTCAGGAATCACCCCTGGCGGTGCTCAGGGGACCATATGGGATGCTGGGAATCGAACCCGGGTCGGTTGAATGCAAGGCAAACACCCTACCCGCTGTGCTATTGCTCCAGCCCCAATTCTCTTATTTTTTTGAAGTGGCATGAAACTTTTGTGTTTTTACATTTTTAAAAATTATAACACAGTAATTTATCAAGTTTTTCATAATACAGTTGTTTCGACTCTCATCCTACCACAACCCCTCTACCAGTGTGACCTTCCCTCCACCAGTGTCCCCACATCCCCACCCACCGCCCCAGCCTGTCCCCTTGCAGGCACAAACAGATTTACTTCATATTGTTTGCTCCAACATAAAGGCAAATGGAATTATTAAACCTTGATTGATAGTAGTCTTTTTGTGGTAATTGTTATATCACACAATGATGTGACTAAAGTCATAGTCTGAGGATCCACTGTGCTAGTTGAGCCTCTGTTGTTGTTTAGGCTCACTGAACTTGGTGATCTTCTATGAGACTTTTCAATCAGATTTGCTGTGATTCTATTGGGCTGACAGCACTATGAAATTTTGAGGTACAGGAGATATATAGATCTGGAACAATTTGGTGGCCTGCCAGTTTGATGCCAAATTGTGTAGCAGGGCTGTTCCTGTGTTGGAGGGTGCAAAGTGTGGGTGGGCTGCTGTGCCTTCAGGCAGAAAGGGGAATCTGCCTGCCCCCATTCTGAGCAGGCCCCAGAGTTCTCAGTTCCGACCAGTCTACCTGGGAAGGCTCCGTGGTATCATGTTCTTTTGGAGATGTGGCACCAGGCCATTTCTCTGCTGGCAAGATGGCAGGGTGCCAAATCAATTCTCTCTCTCTCTCTCTTTTTTTTTTTTGCTTTTTGAGTCACACCCAGTGATGCACAAGAATTAACTCCTGGCTCTACACTCATGAATAACTCCTGGCAGTGCTCGGGGGACCATGTGGGATGCTGGGAATCAAACCCGGGTTGGCTGCATGCAAGGCAAACGCCCTACCTGCTATGCTGTCGCTCCAGCCCCCCAATCAATTATTTTCATAGTTATTAAAAAATACTCCAAATATATGTATAATTTCATTGTAAATTAAATTAAAACCACAAAATTTGGCATGGGTCAAAACTCTTCTTGGGAAACACACACACAAACACACACACACACACACACACACACACACACCATCTACATTAGACTCCATGATCAGTAAATTTGGAAAACAAGGCAGTGAAGCTGAGGTGGGAGGGCGGAAAAGAGGATGTAAAATCACTGTGGCTGCTATGAAAAACTGCACTGCAACTTCTAAAAAATTAGTGTATGATCCAGAAATTTTATATATATATGTTATATATACTGTAGCACTGTCATTCCATTGTTCATCGATTTGCTTGAGGGGGCACCAATAAAGTCTCCATTGTGAGACTTGTTGTTACTGTTTTTTTGGCTTAATGAGTATGCCACGGGTAGCTTGCCAGGCTCTGCCGTGTGGGCAGGATACTTCCGGTACCTTGCTGGGCTCTCTGAGAGGGATGGAGGAATCAAACCTGGGTCGGTCGCGTGCAAGGCAAACGCTCTACCCACTGTGCTATCACTCCAGTCCATATGATATATATATATATATATATATATATGGAAATTTTGCTTCTAGTAAGTGCTCAAGAGAATTGATGCAGTGGCCAAGGAGAGCTCAAAGGATTGGAGTGCATGTCTTGCAAGTGTCAGGCCCCAAGCTTCATCCCTGGGCAAAAGCTCTAGCACTGAGCAACATCCCTGACCCAGTCTTACATATTATTTTACCACACACACAAAAATCAAACATGTACAAAGGGATTGTGACACGTTCCACTCTAGTGCATCTATCCCTGAATGTTGCTTGGATGAGACCTGAGTGGCTTAGGCAATCCACACGCCACCGTGTCACAAACCATGGAGAAGCCGCATACAAGTTGTCCCCAAACTAGCCATTAGGTTTTGGAACCAAAGCTAACTCACAGGTTACATGCACTTCATAAGCCATAGTTGAAAAATAGATTTATTGTACTGGTAACTGAACAGTTGGCTGTACCCACTGCCAAAACAAATGTCCACAGTGAACGTGTACTGACGGCTTGACCAGGTGTTTCAGAAGAGCTCAAGTTCTGCTTTTGAAAGGCTTGACCTATTTTGGGGGAATCAGAGGCTGTGGACTTGAGCACCAGTGGCAAGTACGAGGAAGCACAAAGAGGGTTATGGGATTGTTGTGCCTCTGTGAAGGGCACTACCGGAAGAGCCCTTTCCTCTACTCTCATCTTTGTGAGGAGGAGGTGGCCTTTGTGTCTAGTACGAACACACCTGCCTACACATGAATTGAAATTCCCCAGTGTAACCGATGACCTCAATACCATTGAACTGTAAACATTAATGTTAGGAGGGGCTGGGGAGGAAGCTCAAAGGGCACGAGCACATTCTTGGCATGTGGGAGCCCCAGGTTCAACCCTAGGCACTGCACAGTCCCCCAAGCACTGCTGGGATTGACTGTTCCTGCAAACACCAAAGCTGGGGATGACCCAACGAAAACAAAAATGCTTCAGAGGGAAAATTTTAATATTACATGTATTTTTGGCATATTGAATATGCCACGGGTAGCTTGCCAGGCTCTGCTGTGCAGGTGGGATACTCTTGGTAGCTTGCCGTGCTCTCTGAGAGGGACGGAGGAATTGAACCTGGTCGACCACATGCAAGGCAAACTCCCTACCCGCTGTGCTATTGCTCCAGTCAATGTGCCAAAAACATTAACAAGTCTTTACAATGGAGATCTTACTGGTGCCAGCTCGAGCAAATCAATGAACAACGGGATGACAGTGCTACAGTGCTACACATATTTTACCGCACACAAAACAAATGAAAAACAAAATGGCTGCCACAAGTTCTGTTCTTGTGGTTGAGTCACTTGGGGTACCTTTGATGCTATGCTCAAGTAACGGTAATCCCAGGGGCTGGAGCAATGGTACAGTGGGTAAGGTTCTTGCTTTGCATAAGGCAGACCCTGGTTCAATCCCCGGCACCTTATATGGTCTCTTTAGGCCTGCCCAGAGTGATTCCTGAGTGCAAAGCCAGGAGTAACACTAGAGCACTGCCGGACCCAAGAAACTAAATAAACAAACAAAACAAAACCCTAAACCAGTAATCCCAGCTCCCATTCCAGTGGCCACAGCTGTCCTTTCTGAGGATTCTGGGAAGTAGTTACATGATCCTCTAACACACTGCCTACCGCTCAGGGAGCTTAGTATGCTTGCGCAGGTTGTGGACCACAGACACAGTGTGTTGGGGGACGAGGCTGTAGTGACGTCTCTTAGGAGGGGCTGAGGTGGCCTCCCGAGGCTCAGGGATTTGGTTAAGTGCTTGCCACAGAGATGGGCACTGCTGGCATTTGCCAACTTGTCTTTGGCTCCCTCGCCGGCCCCATGTCCTTCAAACCTCCAGCTAGTCAGAGATGTGGCTGCTGGGTCTCCTCCAGCAGGTGCGTAGACAGCCAAGAGTTCAGGGGGAAAGCCCCCCACTCCCTAAGGACCCTCCAGGTCCTGAATTCAAGCTTTTTCCCAGGAGATCTTTTGTGGAAATGGTGTGAGAGCCAGACCTGAGAAAGCGTCTGGCTCCTTATTATAGGGGCGTGTGTGTGTGTGTGTGTGTGTGTGTGTGTAAAGACAAGTTTACTGAAAAATGACATGTCTCTTTTGCAATCACCCTACCAGCGTCCAGCCCGTTTATCTGTGCAGGTGGACCTGGGGATGGTCATTAAGTCTGGGTCTCAGCTGACCCTGCAGTTTCCACACCTGGGGACCCCTTTCCTGCCTGCTCCTCCACCTTGGTGCTGCCCCCATCTCTGAACACACACCTTCAGCCCCCAATTCTCCCCCTCGCCGCCCCTGCACTATATCCCCACAGTCCTCAAAACTTGCTCACAGGGGCTGGAGCGATAGCACAGCAGGTAGGGCATTTGCCTTGCACGCGGCCAACCCGGGTTCGAATCCCAGCATCCCATATGGTCCCCTGAGCACCACCAGGGGTGATTCCTGAGTGCATGAGCCAGGAGTGACCCCTGTGCATCGCCGGGTGTGACTCAAAAAGCAAAAAAAAAAAAATTTGCTCACAGATAGCTAGTTTAGGGAGGAGAAAACTGTCTGTCACTCTAGTTTATTTGGTTTCTATGTTTGGAGTCACTCGAGAAGTGCTTGGGCCTTGCTCCTGACTCTGCACTCAGGCACCATAAAGTGTGCCAGCCGTCGGGTGGGTGCTGTGATATTGCTCTGGCTCCCTGTGTGTTTCCTTCCTTCATCCCACAACCCTGGCCCCATCCCTCCTCTCCTTAAAAGCTGGGGATGAACCCCAGAGCCCCACAAATGATCCAACCCCAGCCCTGCAACTTTTATTTTTAGAATTTATTTCAAATTCACCTGCAAATTTTATAACATATCTTATTTTTGCCTTATATGTTATTGATTTTTACTGTTGTGGAGGCCCATCCCGAGTACAGGGGCACCAGTGCTTAGCCCATGATCTTAGGGATCATGCAGTATCAGCGGTCAAACCCAGGGCCTTAAATGTGCAAGGCAGGGGTTCTATCACTTGAACCATATTCTGGCCCTGGTCAAACTTTTGTTGTTGTTTGGTTTGGGGCCATACCCAGCAGTGCTCAGAACTTACTCCTGGCTCTGTGCTCAGAGCTCACTTTCGGAGGGGCTCAGGGGACTAGAGGGGATGCCATTCCTGTCTCTGTGCATGGGAGTGACCTCTGGCAGTGCTCAAGGGACTCTTTGCAGCACCAGGGACTGTACTAGGATTTGCTGAGTGGCCACATGCCAGGTAAGTGCCTTACCTCCTATAATCTCTCTCTGGTCCCTCCTAGGGAAAATTTTTAGCAGACTTAGATGTTAGAATGGTAAATGTCAAACCATATCTAGTAGAAATTTCTGGAAAAAAATTAAAAATAAGGACAGGGATGGTAAGTCATAAAGCCGAGGGCCCCAGCTTTGATTCCTGACTACACATGACCTCCCTATGGCCTCAGTTGTAGCTCTGGTGGCCCCCAGACCACTCAAGACCCCCAAACAAAACACTAAAAACTAAAACAAAGCAAGAAGAGCATAGAGAACAAAAGTAAAATAATATTAGATAGATAACAGATCTAATTCTCCAAAATTGATACTAATTCTCAGATTAAAAATAAAGATGATGCATCACACACAGGATAAATTAGTAGTTATATCAAGAATACCACAGCAAAATACTGTGGATATTTTGGATATTAAGGAAAAATAGAAATTTGTATAACTATAAATAGAAATCGTCTACCTTACAAAAGATAATATATTTTATATTAAAGGAATCAGATCGGGGCTGGAGAGATAGCACAGCAGGTAGGGCATTTGCCTTGCACGCGGCCGACCCGGGTTCAAATCCCAGCATCCTGTATGGTCCCCTGAGCACTGCCAGGGGTAATTCCTGAGTGCAGAGCCAGGAGTAACCCCTGTGCATCGCCAGGTGTGACCCAAAAAGCAAAAAAAAAAAAAAAAAAAGAAATCAGATCAACAACAAATTTCTCTGTATCAATAATAGGTTCCAGAAGGTGATGGGATAACTTTGTCATCATGTAGGGGAAAGTAACTCTGCTCAAAGTTCTGTCCCAGACTAATCTATCACAGGAGGTGAGGGCAAAGTAAAGCTATTTCAGCCACATACAAACAGAGACAGGTCTTGGTAAAAGAACTACTAAAGGATATACTTCAATGCACACAAAAATTTAATTCAAAAAGTGTGGTTGCTAGAGAAATACTGGGATTGGTTTTGCGGGGGGTGGAGGGAAGGACACTCAGTGATGCTCAGGGGTTACTCCTCACAGAGCTTGGAGGACCATATGGGGTGCCAGGGATTAAACCCAGGTTGGTCACATGCAAGGCAAGCACCCTTCCCACTGTACTATCACTCCAGCCCCACAATACTGCTTTAAGAGTTTCTAAATAAGACAGTGTTTTCCTCATCTCTACAACAGGCTTTTCCTTTGCTATTTACCCTTTATTTCTGCTCTTTAATTCTGCCCTCTTTGTTCTTCCCTTTACTCATCTAGTATAATCACATTCACATAAGTAATTTCAACTATTTATAAATAGGAGCCTCAAAAGATTCTATCTCTACTCCTGTTTGATTTTGGAGCTACATGTGGCAATGCTCAGGAACTATTCCCAGCTCAATGCTTAGGGGTCACTTCTAGCAGTGCTCTGGGAACCAGGCAGTGCTGTGAGTCAAACATGGATCCAGCCCACTAAACTATCTTGACAGTCACTGTTTAATTTTTGAAATATCAATGCCTATCATTTACTAATCAATTACTATCTGCCATGATGACAGAGTGCCTGACTAAGCTAGTTCAAAAAAAACCTAGCTCAATTTTTTAGTTTTGACAAAGAAGCCATAGTAATACAAAATGCTAACAATGCTAACAATGGGGAGAATGAATCAGTGGTGTATGGGAAGTCTGTATCACCTTTTTAAAATTACTGGGAATCTTGGGGCCAGAGTGATAGTACAGTGGGTAGGCTGCTTGCCTTGTATGCAGCTGACCTGGATTTAATCCCCAGCACCTCATATGGTCCTAGAAGGCTGCCAGGAGTGACCCCTGAGCACAGAATTAAGAGTTAGTCCTGAACATCACCAGGTGTGGCCCCCAAATTACTGAAAAGCTAAAATAATTCCAAAATTGACAGTTTATTAAAAACAGGGTCAGGAGATGGCTTAAAGTGTTGGAGTGCATGCTTTGTATGTGGACGTTTTGTTTTAAATCCTCTGCACCATGTGGGCCCCAAGCACTGCTGGGAGTGACCCCTGAGTACCAAGCCAGAAGTGGCTCCTTAACATTACTGGGTGTGAATCCCAAACAAGCAAAAATTTATTCAAACCCCACAACTACGATTGAGGCTAGAAAAGTGGAGAGATAGTACAGGGGGTAAGGCACACATCTTACATGCAGCTGACCCAGATTTGATCCCCATCTCCCCATAAGGTCACCTGAGCACTGCCAAGAGTGATCTCTAAGTACAGAGCCAGGAAAAAAAAAGCCTAAGTGTATCCAGGTATGTCCCAGAAATCAAAGAGAAAAAAAAGACAGACAGAAAGACAGACAGACAGACAGAAGCAAGGGATAGCTGAACTGGTGGCCTGGTGTCCCAAAAGAGCATGGCTTCTGGACACCCTTAAACAAGCTCTTTTCTCACTGTGAACATCAGTGTTCATCTGTGAAATGGAAAAATATCCTTTGCAGTGTACCTGCTGGGCCTGTGGTGAAAGAAAAGGGACAGGAAGGTGGTCATGATCCAAGTAGGGCAGTGGAAGTCAGACCAGGTCATGGACCCAGCAGGGAAGAAAGTCCAAGTCCTGAACAGAAGCAGAAGAGGGACTGGGTTCAGTTTGACTCAACATACTGATTGCTGAGTTGGGCTGATCTCCCCTTTGCCCCGGGAGCTAAGGCAGCCGACTGCATCACAGAACACGGGTTAGCAGAGATGAGTGCTTCCTCAACGGGGCTGCCCCAAAGCCTGGCCCTGTCCCCAACATGGTTCCTTGTGGCTTCTCTTTTCCTGCTGGATCTCCTGGGAGAGTGATGATTCAGAGGAGGTTGAGGGGATCCCGAATCCAGTAAGAGGATACAGCCAGGTTCAGGCTCAGAGGACAGGTCCTTTTTCTTTTTTTTTTTTTTTTTTTTGGTCACACCCAGAGATGCTCAGGGGTTACTCTTGGCTCTGCACTCAGGAATTACTCCTGGTGGTGCTTGGGGGAACATATATGGTGCCAGGGATAGAACTCAGGTTGGCCACGTGCAAGGCAAATGCCCTATCCGCTCTACTATCGCTCCGGCCCAGGACAGGTCCTCTTGACCCCCTCCATAAAGGTAGGCAGGCAGCTGATATCTAGGAGGAAGTGATAAATTTGGAGGCAATGAGTGAAACGGGCTCTGGAAGGTAGAGTCGGGCGTTCTGCGTGCCTGGACCCTCTTTGCATTAATTACCCAGTGATACGGTTTGTGTGCTGTGCTCCCCCTGTGCTGTTTTAATTAACAGAGATTTCCTCCGAGCAAACCAGCTGCTGTGTAAGTTGTCAAACTGTCAGCATACACAGGATGGGTGCCATGGGGACATTAAGTGTAGGGTCTACCGACATCTCTCCATCTCCTTGGTGCATTTGAACCTCCCTCAAAATCACTCCAGTAGACATGAAGGAGTAGACAGGAAGATTAAAAGAATGTTATGATCAAGAACATGGCTTTAGCTTCATGCAGACTTAGAGTTAAACTTTGGCTTACTAGAAATTTGTGATAGGGATTTGATTAGGGTTTTTTTTTCTCTTGGATTTTTTTTTGGGGGCCATACCTGGCGATGTTCAGGGGCTACACCTAGCTCTGCACTCAGGAATTACTCCTGGTGGTGCTTGGGGACCATATGGAATGTCAGGAATCAAACCCAGCTTGGCCTTGTGCAAGGTAAATGCCCTACCCACTGTATTATTGTTCCAGCCCTTAATTAGCTTTTCTGAGTCTTATTTTCTTCAGCCATAAAATTGGAAAAGTTATACTTACATTATCACAGAGATTTTTTTTTTTGCTTTTTGGGTCACACCTGGCAATGCACAGGGGTCATTCCTGGCTCATGCGCTCAGGAATTACCCCTGGTGGTGCTCAGGGGACCATATGGGATGCTGGGATTCGAACCCAGGTCGGCCGCGTGCAAGGCAAACACCCTACCCACTGTGCTATCGCTCCAGCCCCCCAATCACAAAGATTCTTGTGGGTAATGAATAGAGAAGTAGATTTTTCTTCTTAAGTAAAAAATTAGGGACTGGAATATAATAGATAGGGTGTTTGCCTTGCATGAGCTGACCCGGGTTTGATCCCCAGCACCCCAAGATGGTCTCCCCAGTCTTCTAGGAGAGACTTCTAAATTCAGAGGCAAGAGTAACTCCTGAGTACTGCCAGGTGTGGTCCAAAAAGGGGGAGATAATTATATTGGAACTAGAATTAAGGCGCTTGTTGACTTGACTTGCAGGTGGCTAAACCCAGTTTGATCCCTGGTACCACATATGGTCTTCAAGCACCACCAGGAGTGATCCCTGAGCACAGAACAAGGAATAATCCCTGAGCACCACAGGGTATGGCATCAAAATTAAATAAGGGGCTGGAATGATAGCACAGTGGGTGGGGCGTTTGACTTGCACGCGGCCGACCCGGGTTCGATTCCCAGCATTCCATATGGTCCCCTGAGCATGGCCAGGAGTAATTCCTGAGTGCAGAGCCAGGAGTAACCCCTGTGCATCGCCGGGTGTGACCCCCCAAAATTAAATAAATAAGAGAAAGAAAGAAAGAAAGAAAGAGAGAGAGAGAGAGAGAGAGAGAGAGAGAGAGGGGCTGGAGTGATAGCACAGCGGGTAGGGCGTTTGCCTTGCATGCGGCCGACCCGGGTTCAAATCCCAGCATCCCATATGGTCCCCTGAGCACCACCAGGAGTAATTCCTGAGTGCAGAGCCAGGAGTAACCCCTGTGTATCGCCAGGTGTGACCCAAAAACCAAAAAAAAAGAGAGAGAGAGAGAGAGAGAAAGAAAGAAAGAAAGAAAGAAAGAAAGAAAGAAAGAAAGAAAGAAAGAAAGAAAGAAAGAAAGAAAGAAAGAAAGAAAGGAAGGAAGGAAGAAAGAAAGAAAGAAAGAAAGAAAGAAAGAAAGAAAGAAAGAAAGAAAGAAAGAAAGAAAGAAAGAAAGAAAGAAAGAAGGAAGGGAAGAAAGAAAGAAGGGAAGAAGAAGAAGAAGAACAATAACAACAACAAAAACAACATAATACATACATACATACATACATACATATGCATTATGGGCCCAGAGGAATAGTGCAGAGCAGTCAGAGTGTCCACCTTGCAAGAATATGGTTGAGTTTAAACCCTCACACACACCAAGCACTATCCTGGTAGCGCTGCTATTTGAGCCTGGCAGCTCTGCTGCCTGTGACTCTTGGTGCTGCAAGTGATTTTCTACCATATGCAGATGTGTGTGTATATGTGTGTGCAGCACTAAAGGCATGTAACCCTGATAAGTACAGCCACTAATAAGACATGGTAATATCATGGCCAGGTACTACACATCTCAGTGAATGCTATAAGCCTATAGACTTCAATAAAGGTATAACTCCCAGTGAGCATGTGCGCAAGCACAGACCCTGAAGAAACGCCAACCTCGGTGAACTCTGCAGCTGGGTGTGTGAGCATTATGACCTGCAAATGTCACAGATTAAAAATGGACAAGCACCATGCCAGCCATGTGTGCAACCCCTGGTCATCACAAATAACATCAATGAAGGGAAGGAGGGGATAAGAATCATAGCAGCATATCAATTAAAAAGAAAAAGATGGTGGAGCTGGAGAGATAGTACAGGGATTAAGACACTTGCCTTGCCTGTGGGCTGACCCATGTTTGATCTCAATACCATATATGGTCCCTGAGCACTCCCAAGAGCGGTTCCTGAGTACAGAACCAGTAATAGGCCCTGGCCATTGCTAGGCCTAGCCCCAACCCCACAGCACCCCATCAAAAAAAAACCCCAAATTTCCTCCCTTCTATTTCCTTTACTGTTTCAGTGTGGTGCCCAGGGTCGCACGCGTGCCTGGCCGCAGTACTCACATGTTTGTCTATGGTGCTCTCACAGGCGTCGCATATCAGGTTTCAGTGCTCACCCACTCAGTCTTGGTGCTCACCAGGACTGCACATTTGTGAGTGGCACACTCTTTAGTTGTGGTGCTCCTGCAGGTTCTGAGTGTACACTCCTAGCAGGGTCACTCTCCGGAGGTTGTACTTCTGGACAGTCGTGCTGGGTGAGGGTTCACCCCTTTAGTTGTGGTGTCACAAACAAGTGACTATTGTGGCTAGAAGTCACAGTGTGTGGAGCAGCCAGAATCTTGCTGGGCCTGGATGGTGCTACAGAGGACTGAACTCACGCTCTTATGCAGGTGAGGCAGGAGATAGATGCTATTGAATTAATATTGATTGGTCATGGAAAGTCTAAGAACAGAGCAAAGAAATACGAGATCAATAAAAGGTGTACAGGGGCTGAAGGGATAACACAGCGGGTAGGGCGTTTGCCTTGCACATACCCGACCCAGGTTCGATTCTCAGCATCCCACATGGTTCCCTCAGCACTGCCAGGAGTTATTCCTGAGTGCATGAACCAGGAGTAACCCCTGTGCATCGCCAGGTGTGACCCAGAAAGCAAAATAAAAAAAATGTGTACAGAAAAATGAAAGGGAGACAGGAGAGAGTCAAAGCTTGTCCAGAGAAAAGACAACAAGTGGGCGAAAGTTCCAGTAAGTAGGGGGTGGTGATTAGTGCACCAAGAGCCCCCAACTCTAGTGTCTGAGAAGTAGATATTGCATCTCCCTCAGAGGAGATGGCTGGGAGCCCAGGAGATAGCTGTCAATCATAATTAGTAGCACTAATAACCAATAATGTATCTTTAATGATTTTATAGGGCATTTAGATATATTTTTTATCTAGTACTCCCAACCCAGTGAAGAGCATAGGATGGAATCACTGTATCACTGTCACTGTCATCCCGTTGCTCATTGATTTGCTCAAGCAGGCACCAGAAATTAATGTGAGGATGAGTAGAAATCACAACTCTGTGTTACATTTACACAGTGATGTAAAATCACTGTGGCTGCTATGGAAAACTGCACAGCAATTCTCAGGTTTTGGGAATTAACAATAAAAAATTAGTGTGACATGTACTGTGTGATCCAGAAATTATATATATATATACATATATATACACACATGTTATGTATACTGTAGTACTATTGTCCCGTTGTTCATCGATTTGCTCGAACAGGCACCAGAAATGTCTCCATTGTGAGACTTGTTACTGTACTGCCCTGCTGTACTCTCTGGCCCCTGTCCCCTTTTGGCATATCAAGTACGCCATGGGTAGCTTGCCAGGCTCTGCTGTGTGGGCGAGATATTCTCAGTAGCTTGCTGGGCTCTCTGAAAGGGGCGGAGGAATCGGACCTGGGTCAGTCTCGTGCAAGGCAAAAGCTCTACCCGATGTGCTATAGCTCCAGAATGGAATATTTAACAAAAACTCCATATGCATAAAGAAGTTTACTATGGACCAGGCTGTGTGTTGGGATTGGTAAGTGTGAGCTCGGGGGTGAGAGTGAGGACATATGTGGCCATCCCACTGTGAGTAATATGGACAGAACACTGGAGAAGACCACACTCACACCACAGGTGCTCCTGTCACAAGGTACAGGGGCCCCTCATTGTCAGGCCAGCAGAAACTTCAGCTCATCTGGGCTCCCTGGCTCCATAAAAGGAATGTTCAAAGGGAGTCTGGGCAAATCTGGCCCTTGATTAACTTCACTCTTCTGTACTCTCATCTTTTTGTTTGTTTGTTTTGGAGCTACGCCTGGCAGTGCTCAGGGCTTACTCCTTATGTACTCAGGAATCACTCTTTGCAGCTCAGGGGATAGAATGTGGTGCTGGGGATGAAATCAGGGTTGAGTGTGCAAGGCAAGTGCCTGCCCTGCTGTACTCTCTGGCCCCTGTGCCCTCAGCTTGTATCTTCACCTTTCTCCTAATTCGTCGCTCTTTTTTTTTAAAAGCCTATATGTGTACTTAGGTCTTTTCCATTCCGAAATGGCATTATCTCTCCTCAAGCTATCAATCTTTCTTCCTTTTGCTACCAAAATCCTTGGAAGGCTAGTTTGGTCAATGGATACATTTCCTCAATTTCCATTCTCTCCTCAGAATACTGAGGTATCGCTCCTACCCACCAGTCCTGATAGAGCTACCAATTAATAGTTATGCTAATACCCTGCCCTGCTATTCTCACCACATGTCTGAGCTACTTGATACTGCAGACCCTGTCTCCTGAGACCCCCTCCTCCCTTAGCATCTATAATAATGTTGTTAAGGGAATTTCATGAGACACAGATGAATGCCACTCAGAGATAATGGACTGGGAGTGTTTATTACAGAAGCTAGTGACCACAAGTAAGCTAGAATCTTAAAGAACTTTTGGTGGGACCTGCGGGAGCTGTGATCAGCAAAGCAAGTTACAGAAGCAAAAAAAAAAAAACTAGTTAATGGTTAAGCTGGCTAGGGTGATGGAGAATAGGCTTGTAGTTCGGGGACGGTCATGATGGGGGGCTTGCAGTTCTAGGAGAAATGACTTGCACTTCTGGGAAAAAACATGATGGAAGGGTATGATTCTGGGACCGGAACAGTTTGTTTGCATTGGAGTCACACCTGGCAGTGCTCAGGGCTTACTCCTCTCTCTGCACTCAGGGATCACTCATTGTAGACTTGGGAGGACCATACAGGATGCTGGGGATTGAACTTGGGTCAGCTGCATACAAGGCAAATGCCCCACCTGATCTACTATCTCTCCAGCCCCTGAAAAGTTTTTTTAGGTACTTGTTAATGGGTCACATCTGACAATGTCCAGGGGTTCCCTTCCTGCTGACAGGCTATGAGATGAATAAAGATAGAGTTGCTTTTGTCAGTCCCTGAGCTCAATAACACTACACTATCTTCTTCGTGATACCTCATTTTGGGCTCTGTCCTCCTTTTTCTCCATCTACCCCTTCAATGTTATGGTAGACAAAAACCCATTGCTGGAGCTGGAGCAATAGCACAGCGGGTAGGGCGTTTGCCTTGCACGTGGCCGACCTGGGTTTGATTCCCAGCATCCCATATGGTCCCCTGAGCACCGCCAGGAGTAACTCCTGAGTGCAAAGCCAGGAGGTAACCCCTGTGCATTGCCGGGTGTGACCCAAAAAGCAAAAAACAAAACAAAACAAAACAAAACAAAAAAAACCATTGCTTATCTATCAATCTCATCTATACACAGTTTATGTTTTTCCAGCTCGCCAGTCCTGTCTCAAGCCCAGATGTATCACTTACAATCTGGATAGTTCTATCCTATTCCTTTTGGACTGTCACCACCTTCTCACATAGACATGTTGTATATGTGCACAGAATTACATTCATATCATCATGTAACCATCATCACCATTCAACTCTAGAACTCTGCATCTTTCAAAAGAAACAATTTTTCTCTCTTACAAGTCTCTGACAATCATTTATATACCTCGTCTCAGTGGATTTGACTATTCTAGGTATTTTATAACCTAGATGGACACATACAGTTTTTATGCTTTTGTAATATTTATTTTACTTAGCATAATATCTTTAAGGTTTGTTCATGTTATAAGTCAGTTTCTTTCCTTCTTAATGGTGACTAACATTTCACTGTTTGTATGAACCACATGAAATTAATATTTTATGAGCTTAATCTATGTAATTCTCTGTAATAGAGTTTCTCATACACCTTTTTCAGGAAGTGGAAATTTAGCAGGTAAATGGCTTGCCCTCAAGTCAAAACCAGAGCTAGAACCCAAGTTCCATCCTGTCTCTCTTCACTTCTTTATTGTAAGGCCACAGGGTCCCATGTGAATGAAATTTTCTGACAATTAGTGGGGCTGGAGAGATAGTACAGCAGGTAGCACTTGCCTTGCATGTACCCAACCCAGGTTCAATCCTCATCACAAAATATGGTCCCCAGATAGCCACCAGGAGTAATCTCTGGGCGTTCCTAGGTGTTACCTAAAAGATAAAAGCAAATAAACTGATGTGGAGGGTCTGTCCCTCACCTCATACAAATCCTTATATTCTAGATTTAGCTATAGGAAACAGACTATGACAGCTCCACAAATCTCCAGGGACAAAAGAGGACAACGTAGGGACTGTGCTTGACTGTGGGTGAGGAGGGAACTTGTTAGATGGAATATTTGTCTCTGGCAGAAGGTAGACCTATCTCTGACTTTAGGGGAAGAA
Source organism: Sorex araneus (assembly GCF_027595985.1). NCBI lineage: Eukaryota > Metazoa > Chordata > Mammalia > Eulipotyphla > Soricidae > Sorex > Sorex araneus. The sequence goes on from NC_073306.1 coordinate 40,577,367, forward strand.
TCCTTGAAAGGAGATGAGATAAGAAGTGTTGGTGGGAGGAGGCAGATTTCTAGCATGAAATAGCAGTGAAAGAAGGTTTTGTAGAATTTGGGCATGATGTTCCCTGTGCATTTGCCAGAGAAGCTAGAAAGAGGCTCAGTTGTATTCCTGTGAAGCAAACTGTTCCAGACAGAACTTCAAAGGTGGGTGGGAAGGAAAGAGGGAAACATATAGAGTTGAGTGCCTTTGCCAAGTCTGGCACAATTAGGTACAAGCGTGTTTAAGGGGTGATCAGGTATGAACTACATGCTAGAAAGTGCAATGCCAGGGCAAGGTCATGCCCCAAGTCCTAAGAAGGGGAGAGACATCCCAAGCCACTCTAGCCGCAGGGCCAGTGAGCCTTGTGTCTGCTCTTATTGCCATCCCAGGCCCCGTGGAAGGAAAGCATCAAGAGGACAAATCACATCATATTAGAACCTGCCATGACTTGGCTCATGACATCCTGTGGCTTGTCTTGCCCTTGTGTAGGTTGTCACAGAAGATGTCGCCTGGTGCCTCCTTCATGGCATTGCTGATCCAATTAACTTGATCTTTCTCCTCTCCTTAGTCTTCCAGCTCTAAGCTTTCCCCTCAATCACCCTCTGCCTGAGGCTGGGTTAGCCCCTGATGGCTTTAACTCAGAGAATCCTGCAGAGATTCCCATGGATTTTTATGACACAGATACAGAGAGACCAAGCAGTGTTCCTTGGGGATCTATTAGTTTGTTAGGACTACATAACAAAGCATCACAAACTAAATGACTTCAATAACAGAAATTCATTGCTTTAAGGTACTGAAGACTAGAGGTGCAGCATCAAGGTGCCCAAAGGGCTGGTCCTTCTGAGGCTGTGAAGAAAATGCTTGCACCCATCTCTCCTAGCTACTGTGGACCTGCTTGCTGTCTTTGGCATATCTTGGCTGTAGAATTATCATCCCATCTCTGCTTCCTCCATCTATGGCCTTCTCCCTCCATATGTGTCTATCTATATTCAGGTTTTCTTTAATTTAATTTATATTTTGAGGGGACCCACAGCTGGGTGTGCTCAGGGATCATATGCTCAGGGATCGACTGGGGTTGACCTCATGCAAGGCAAACACCTTGAACCCTGTCCTATCACACATGGAGAGTATCATATTGAGTCAAATGAGCCAGAAGGAGAGGGGCAGACATATAATGACTGCACTCATTTGTGGAATATAAAAAGACATAGTATGAGACTAACACACAGAGATAGTTGAAACAAGGAGACCAGAAGGATTGGTCCACGGTTGGAAACCTGCCTCAGGGACTTGGGGGAAAGGGCAGTTGAGATAGAGAAGGGCCATTATGACAAAGATGGTTGAAAGGGATCACTCTGGATGTGAGATGTGTGCTGAAAGTGGGTAAAAGACAAAGACATGATGGTATCTATCTCAGTATCTGTATTGCAAACCATAATACCCAGAAGAAGAGAGATAGAAATAGAGATAGAGAGAGAGAGAGGAAAAGTGCCTGCCATAGAGGCAGATTGGGGGGTGGTGATGGCAAAAGGGATATGGGGATATAGGTGGTGGGAAATGCATACTGGTGCAGGAATGGGTGTTGAAACAATGTGTGACTGAAACCCAATCATGAAAGCTTTGTAACTCTATCTCACTGTGACACAATTAAATTTTTTTAAAAGCCCCTATCCTATCTCTCCACCTTCAAAATTTCCCCTTTTTTCCCCCAGCTTTTTTGGGTGTTCAGGGGTTACTCCTGGCTATGCACTCAGGAATCCCTCCCAGCAGTGCTCAGGGGACTATATGGGATTCTGTGGATCGAAATCGAGTCGGCCTCGTGCAAGGCAAACGCCTTACCCCCTGTACTATCGCTCAGGCCCTCTCCTTTTGTTTTTTTATAAAGATACCAGACACTAAATTAGGATGCATCCTTATAATATCCATATTTTACTGTGTAATCATCAAATTCTGTTATTTTTTTAATCCAAAAAGTTGGCTTATAACCTTTAATTTTGTAATCATAGACAGTTTGGTCATAAATGACTTTTAAGTAATACTGGCACAATTTTTATAAAAGCTTCCCATAAAGGTCACACCCCACTTTTTGGCAAACAGAAATCTGGCATAAAATCTGTGATGATTGCAAAGTGAAACATGGCTTGATCTCCTCCATAAAGACTCTATCTACAGGGAAGATCACGTTCTGAGGCCCTGGAGGCGCCCACATGAAGTTATAGCTAACATAACTCCAACATGTTTCTTGGAGGCTTGATTCCAGTTCATAACATGGGGTCATTCTCCTTCCCTTCCTGCTTCCCTCTGAACACCATGTGTCTTTAGAAAATGACTAAGTCTTTGTACCTAGAATGGTGTGAAATCAAACTCAGAATAAGTTCTCTAAAGGACACAGTGGTAAATATGTCTGTATCCAGGAGGAAGAGAAGGAAGAGAAAGATGGGAGGAAATAAGGAGATGGAGAAGAAATGACTTGTCCAAACTTGCTTTCAGGACAATACTAAAAAGTAAAGCAACCATTGAAAAAAAATCTCTCTAACAACTTAAGGTGCTTCTCTAAGCAGGACCCAGATCTGACCAGGATATATTAATATTACAAAATCATTTCTTTTTACAGTCAAAATGTTTTTCAAAAGAAAGCTTATCTTACTGAAGGTGTACATTTATGTGATACCATGTATCTTTATATTAAAGATGATCTCACAATAACTAAAGGATACTATAGATAAGCAAATAAATATGTGCACCCCTTGCTTTTCTTCTCACCACTATCAGGTACTCTTTTCAGTTCTCAGGATATTTTCATATACTCTGTGCTCACAAATGTGAAATAATATCGATAAACATCGAGTACCATGCCCAATATGTAAGAAGTACTCCCAAAATGTAAATTTATACCAAGTCACCAAGTTCTTGTGTACATCATGTTCTGAGGATACAGAAAGGGTGTTACTGAGAGATGATGGGGGCTCCTTCCACCCCACCCATCCATGCCAAGTGATTCGGGGTCTGGGAGTCCAAGGGTTTTCAGCTTGTGGTATAAGACTAGTGAAAAATAATGTCTGCTATCCCCAGGAACAGAACACAACCCAGCAGAAACCCCAAATCATAATTAAAAGATGCCCTGCAACTCTCTTGGCAGCATAAATTTTAAAGATGAAAGTAAATGATTAAAATAATTAAACACTTCAAGCTGACAAGCTGGAGCAGAATCTTGCCAGCGGACGTTTGTCAGTAATTAGCTAATTAATCCTGGCGCAGATTATAAGCCATAACAAACCAGTCAGGCTGAACAGAGCCGGCTGCTCAGAATTAGACTTTTAAAAAAGAGAAGCAGGGTGGGGGGAGAGAGAGGAAGCAAGGGTAGGAGAAAAATAAGAAAAGGATATGGCATTTTTGGCCAGCTGGCCTGCCCTACCAGATTGTAGGTGCCCAGCTGAAAGGGGGCTTGTTGGAGAGTTCTAGATTTGTGTATAGCCCAGAGACCCAGCAAATGATGGGACATTCAACAGAAAGCACCAGAGGAGGGGCATGCCCGAGCTTCCAAGCCAGAAGGAGTGGTGGAAAGGAATTTCAGTAGGAGGTGAAGTCCACACTGGGGGGCACAGAACATTACTCTATTCAGGGACCCCCCAAAGTGACAAGCAAGAGTCTCTTTTTGTGGAAATAAATGACTATGTCTAAGTAGAAGATCAGGGTCTAGCCAAGTGATATGAGATTAAGACAGGTTCTAGACCAGTGCTATACAATAAAAATAAAATGTGAGCCACTAATATAATAGAATAGATGAAAAAGAAACTGATTAAGAGTATTAATTTTAATACTATAATTCACTCAACCCAAATATGTCCAAAAGGCTACAATTTCAGCATCATATAATTAATCTGAAACATTTTTTCATGATATATTTACCTTTTTTGTATGTACAGAGCCTTTAAAAATCTGGGTATGTTTCCCACACTTACAACTCAGTTCAGCCTCGTCATATTCAAGTGCTCAATAGCCACATGTGATAAGTGTCCCCAGCTTGGATTTCAAAACTCCAGACCTAAAGGGAAGTGAGGGTTGGCATCCTAAACCCTGGATAGTATGCAGTAGGGTGGTGACAGACCAGAATGTCAAGATCTGTGAATCTTTCCTCAGCTACTTAACCCCTCAATGTTAGTGCTGGCTATTTTCAATCAAATCAGGTTAAAATAAAATTTTGCAGAGATTCTTCAAGATGAAAGATGTGGTGTGGACAGAGGAGAATCCAGGAGTGTTTCTGCCCTAGTGCATATGCAGCTCTATGCCCTGCCATTGGGGATTGTGTGTCTGTGCCCCATACTCACACAGCCCCTGCCACTGCTGGTGTCAGGAACAGCTTCGGTTCCTTAATAATAATCACATCTTAATAATAGTCCTGTACCAAAGATGGCACATCTCACTCTAGTGGAATGTTCTGTAAAGACTGTCAGATGGAAATTGTCTTTAAAAATTAGAATCTTTATTCCTGTCACTTTTTAAAAGATTGTGGTACAATACACACAGAGCAAGAATTCCACCTTCTTCACCATTAAAAATATCTTTTCAGTAACATTGCATTAAGTGCATTTTCATTGTTGTGCCACCAACACAATTATCTATCTCCTAAACTTTTACATCCTGTAAAACTGTTTAATTACTCATAAGACAATAACTCCCTGCTGCCCATAAACCTTGGCAAACAGTTTTCTTTCTGTAGTGGGTAGGGCATTTGCCTTGCACATGACCGACCAGAGTTTGATTCCTCCATCCCTCTCAGAGAGCCTGGCAAGCTACCGAGAGTATCCACCCGCACAGCAGAGCCTGGCAAGCTACCCATGGCATATTCGATATGCCAAAAACAGTAACAACAAGTCTCACAATGGAGACGTTACTGGTGCCCGCTCGAGCAAATCGATGAACAACGGGACAACAGTGCTATACGACAGTGCTATACGATGCTATGAATGTGACTAAGTTAGTTATTTGGGATAAGTGGAATCATAGAGTATTTGTCTTTTTGTTATGAGCTCATTTCACTTCACATAATGTGAAGGATCATCTATGTTGTAGCGCATGTCAGAAGATCCTCCCTTTTTAAGACTGACTAGGATTCTACCATGTGCAGATTACATTTTTCTCATCTATTTGTCCCTCAGTGGGCACATGGTGACTTTCTTGTTGTGGTTATTATGAATAATAGCTAATTGGGATCTTTTTGAGGAAAAGATCAACTGCTTCCAACCAGAAGTCAGTCCATTCAATCATAACCCAGAAGCTGCATTTCTCTAAAGATAGTAATTTAATCTCTCACAACCCATATTGAATCTCCAGTTAGAGAAAGGGTATCAGAGAGCCTCCGGAGCAGTGGTACAGATTTGTGTGGCCCAGTGGCTTCCCCCACTGTCCTGGGGGTAGAAGATGGGCTTTGAGTGCCAGAGTGCCATGGTCAAGTTCAGGATGTTGCTTTGGGGCAACAAAAGTCAATTGAGTCTCTAAATTCAGAGACAAAACAAACACACTCCTCTTTCCCTTCCCTGAAGCACTGTGGTTTGTTTGGTTTTGGGTCACACACAGTAGTACTTTGGGGTGGCTCCCTGTGATGCAAGAAATCAAACCCAGGTCTCCCTCATGCAAAGAATGTGTCCAATCCTTTGATTTATCTCCCAGTACCCAAGGTGTTTGCATTTCATAAAGCAGCTTGACTGGAGGCCTTGTGCTGATGAAGAATGAAACACATGCTCAGGGCCAAAGGAGGAATGCAGAGAATCTTGTGGTGACCCAGGGCTCAGGGGCATCATGGTTAGCTGGACTGATACGGAAGGCCACAAGGAGGAGGTTGGACTGCCCCTTAGAGAGAAGAGAAAAAGAACTTGAATACTTTGGTAGAGGAAGTCACCATAGACCCTTCTATTTTCTCAGCTCTTTAGAACATACCAGGTACGTTCACCTGTCATATAAGGCTGTTGGACATCAGAGGTATGGCCTCATTTGAGAGGCAATTTAGTATAATGACTAAGAGTGCAATCTTTGGATATCTGGCTAAATATGGCAGATGGAATGCATGCATTTATTTCTGGTCCTTCAACAAATCTCACTAAAATAAAAATAAAGGACTATGAAAGAAGCAATGGTGGACCACAGATGTCAACACATTTTTGAAGATGGCAAGTGGATGGAAGAGTTGGCAGAGCTGGGAGAGCTGCAAACCAAGTGCTACAACAGAGGATGCCAAAGAGGAAATAAGCCAGCTGGAGACCCGGGACCGGTGAAGGAACAAACATTGGAGGCAATGTTAGTGCAAAAGGTGGGAGTGAGACATGGGGCTAAGAATACAGGAAGAGGTTGAAAGTCTGCCTAATAATTGGGTCCCCCTTTCAGCACCCCACCACACTTTGCTATCACTCAGATAGATGAGTAGGTCTTATAAACCTAGCAGGGACAAAAGGTTCTATTCTGTTTTAAAAGTGAACTGGTCTGGGGCTGGAGAGATAATACAGTGGCTAAGGTATTTGCATTGCATTTAGTGAGCCCTGGTTTGCTCCCTGGCACCACGTATGATCTCCCAAGCATCACCAGGAGTGAACCCTGAGTGCAGAGTCAGGAGTAAACCCTGAGTACAGCTATGGGTGGCCTGAAAATGAAGAATTAAAAAAATTGAACTAGAAAGCTTCCAGTCCAGGAAGACTGTGCATAGTGGAAAGCAGGATAGAGATGTTGGGGTCAAAGAGGTGAACACACCTTGTATATTTGAGGCCCTGAATTCAATCCTCAGCACCTCAAACCCCATGTCCCGTCCCCCCAGGACTGCCTTATGTGGCCCTGATGACCCACAGCATTGCTGGGTATGAGTAGCACCATGTCACAGGACTGAGCCATCAACCCTGGTGCTCCCCTGCCCTGAGGACCTAAGCAGCACTGCATCCTGGGGCCTCAATATTGAACCACCCAATCAGAGTGGCCAAGTATTATGAGAGTGCTCCTTGAGTCCCCTGAGCACTGCTTGAGAACCTAAAAAATAAAAAAAGAGAAAAAAATAAAAACCAACTTTCTAAAAAAATAATAACACAGTATAAATGCCATAACAAAAAAGAAGTCGCCAGGGGAAAGCTAAGCAGTGAGCCAGGAGTAAGTCCTGAGCACAGCTGCATGTGGCCCCAACTCACGCTCATACAGAAGAAGAATGAAAGAAAGAAAGAAAAACAGGATCACAAGAGAATATTGTGTGTTCACCAATGAATTTAACATCAATAAATTCAACAACTTGAATAAAATTATCATTTTCTTGAATTGCTTAAGGAAAAAATGATAGCTTGAACAGCCTTGCCTTTCTTTAGCCATACACCTTCCTGATGGTGATGTTCACACAGTTTGAGTTGTGGTGCTTGCTGGGGGTTTCAGTTCAGGTGCAGTGCATGTACACCTTGCTTTCACACATATTGGGGCCTGTCTGCATTTTTAGTTATATGTTTATTCACTTACTCATTTTTAGATTTTACTTATTGAGGAGGGTTGGGGCCACACCCTTTGGTGCTCAGGGTCTACTTTGGGCTCTGTGCTCCAGGTTCACTCTGAGGTCAAACCAAGGTTGACTACATGAAAGGTAAGTGCCTTGACTTATGGTAACATCTCTGTGATCCTAGGGTGGCACTTTAAAAAAAATGTCCCTCTCGGAGAGCCCGGCAAGCTACCAAGAGTATCCCGCCCACACAGCAGAGCCTGGCAAGCTACCCATGGTGTATTCCATATGCCAAAAACAGTAACAAGTCTCACAGTGTAGACGTTACTGGTGCCCACTCAAGCAAATTGGTGAAGAACAGGATAACAGTGCTATGGTGACAGTGATGATGACAGTGATGATTTTAGGATAAAGGGCCAGGAATGCATCTCTAGCTTTCCACTGCTGTGGCAATGCTTGTTATTGGGGTCTCTTGTACAACTGGAGACCTCAGCTCTCAATCACCTTATCAAGAGCTTACTGTAGGTTTTCATGTCTTGTAATCAGATGAATCTTGACCAATGCAGGTTGAGGTGAGGGCACAGCCAACTCTTCTCCGGTTCCAGGCCAAGACTCAGGGCTTTCTCTTGTTTTTACTCCTGTCTCTGTGCTCAGGGGTCATATCTGACAAGGCTTGGAGGACCATATGGGGTGCTGGAGATTGACCCTGTGTGGTTGTGTGCAGTGTAAGGCCCTCCATGCTGTACTGTCCTCCAGCCCCGAACAGAGGATTTCAAAGGCTGGAATGCCGCCTTGGGATCTGTCCGTGGTGCTGAGCAAGTGCGCTTGTTCTCTGCTTCCCCGGACTCCTCCGCAAACCCCGGTGTTTTCTCTCCATGGTCCTGACTACAGCCCTCCTTTGTCATTCGAACCCAGGGGGCTGATATCATAGATTATGATTTAGTCATACTATCCAAATTTGGGGGCACCACAAGATGCTCCCTCTGGTTGTAGCGGTACCCAACTCAGGTAAGGTTGAGGCTAAACTCTGGTGACAGGAGGTAGAAATAACTTGGGGGCAGAAGGCCAGACAACAGCAGATAATTCCAGGCCCTTAAGGAGATGTCAAGCATGATTAACAGAGGGAATTAAGGCCACTACTAGCAGGGCAGAGTCCTAATCTTGGAACAATAGGGAAAAAACTAAACAAACCTTCCATGTAGGTTAGGGATAATTGGGGGTGAGGGAGAAAACCTTATCCTAACAGATACAAGAATGCCCAAGCACCTTAAGAGACCAAGTGACAAGAATCTCTAAGTATGGATGGATCTCACAGATCTGATTAATCAGAACCTATGTGGTTTCCTTGCTGGAACTTGATAGTTCATTCTCCCCAAAATAATCCAACGTTCAGATTTGTTGGAGGTAGAACTTCTCCAATCCAGGGCAAACACTGAGACTCTTGCTGTTATTTGCTCATGACATTTTGTAATGAAACAAAAACTTGAACTGGAATTCATCAGAGCAGGCTTCCCAGAGTGGTTGTCTCTTGAGAAGAATGGAGAGTCAATTTCCAACTAGCATTTTTAGTTCCTACTATGTGCCAGAGAAGGCAAAGTGATTTTACACACACCTCCTTGTTTAATGCAAACAAGCCAGTGAGAAAGTTATTTTTAATCCCTGTATTAGTCAGGGCTCTCCAGAAAAGCATAACCAATAGGATATATATAGACATGTATAAAAGGATATTTATTATAGGAATTAGATCATGTGGCTATGGAGGCTGAGAAGCCCTGAAATATCCCAACTGTAAGCTGAAGAACCAGGAGAGCTGCTGGAATAATTCAGCACAAGTCTGAAGACTGAGGACTTGGAGTTCTATTATCTGAAAGAGAAAATAGATGTTCCAGCCCATAAAGAGGGACTCTGACCTTCCTCCATCTCTTTGTTCTCTTTCTACGCATCAAGTGATTGGATGGTGCTAGCCTACACTGGTGAAAGCAGATCTATGGGTGGGGACAGGGTGTACAGTGCTGCTCAGGTCAGCTGCACCCAGCTCAGCTTCGTGCACGGCAAACACCTACCTCTTATACTATCTTTTGTGGCCCATTGTCTTCTTTTTTTAGTGGGATTGGGCTGGGGACAAATCCTGAATCTGTGCTCAGGAATCACTCCTGCAATGCTCAGGGGACCATATGCTCAGGGATTAAACCCAGGTTAGGTGCATGCAAGGGAAGTTCCTTACCCTCTGTACTATCTCTCCAGCCCCAGGGGCATATTTTTATTCATTTTACAAGTACTTTTGTCATCCAGAAACAGACACATTCAGAAATAATATTTGATCAGATCTCTGGAAATCCCTTAGCCAAGTCAACTTGGCACAAAATTTAATCAAAATGGGGATCAGAAAGATAGCACTTTCCTTGCTCCTGGCTGACCCCGGTTCAATCCCTGGAACCACATACAGTTTCCTGAGTACTGCCAGGAATGACCCATGAGTACAGAGCCAGAAGTACACCCTGAGCAACACCAGGTATGGTACCAACCACCCCCCTCCTCAATTAACCCAAGCAAGTAAGACTGGGGAACTGGGGCCCCAGAGAAGCAAATGAGTCACTCAAGGTTGTTTATCAGTATGTGGCTAAACCCTTGCTTCACCCATAGCAGGTGTAAGTATAGTATAGATTTCAAACTCAAGTCTGAACTCACTTACTCCCATGCTACCCTTTGAGCAAGCAGTGGCTTTTGGAAAGATTCTCTGTTCCTTTTCCAGCTGCACATTGCACCACTGAATGAGGTAGGCACCAGTCATTCCCTTCACCTCTAGTCAGGAGTGGCTATAGGTGCCCTGGGCACCTATTAATCTTGGGAGTTGAAGGAAGTTTGGAGGCCTCTGGGAGTAAGGAGGGAGAGGAAACTTCTGTGGAAGAGAAAGCTGGGGAAGACGAAGTGGGAGAGGAGAGGCTCCCTGCTGCTCCCAGACCGATTCTCACCTGCCAATCGATGGCTTCAGACTCACGCAAGTGCTAATCAGCTCCATTGACACACACAGGCTGGGGCTACAATCCATTTTCACATGGAGTGGCAGATCGATTCCTCATTCTCTGCAGTCCTCAACCAGCCTAATCAGACCACTTGTCCTTGAGGGTCTGAGAGCTGGTTAGCTCTCTGTACCTCTGGCCACACTCATGCTTTGACCTTCTCTGTATTCTTCCCCAGCTATACTCTCACTCGCAAACCATTGCAAGGCAGAGTAGTGCAGTGGAAGTTTAGCCTGGGAACCCCTCAGGGCTGGGTTCCCATTTCAGATCAGTAGCTGGATGGGTGCCCTTGGACACAACACTTTTATTCTAACCTCAGTTTTCTCTGAGTTATGGGAATAAGAATCTTATCTCTGTTGTCAGGGGAGGTGGTTCAGTGGTAGGTTCCACACCTTGCACATGGGAACTCCTGAGTTTGATATCCAGTGATTCTAATAATAATACTAATAATTATAATACTGATAATGGAACAGAACCTCTGCTCTACAGAGTCTTTGAGAAAACTCTTTGAAAAAATTACATGCAATGAATGTAAAAGTCAGAAAACACTGCAAAAGGAGCTAAAAAAAAAAAAGAGCACAAGCTGTTGCTTGTAGAATAGCTAGATTCCTAGAATAGGTAGGCCAAACTCGGCCCTCTGCCCTTTCCTATAAGCCTGCCTGACTGCCTCTTTCTTTTCATCTCTTTTTCTTTCTCTTTCTTTCTCTCTCTTTCTTTCTTTCTCTCTTTCTTTCTTCCTTTTTCTTTCTTTCTTCCTTCCTTCCTTCCTTCCTCCCTCCCTTTCTTCCTTCCTTCCTTCCTTCCTTCTTTCCTTCCTTTCTTTCTTTCTTTCTTTCTTTCTTTCTTTCTTTCTTTCTTTCTTTCTTTCTTTCTTTCTTTCTTTCTTCTTTTTCCCCTTTCTTCCTCTCCTCCCTCCCTCCCTCCTTCCTTCCTTTCTTTCTTTCTCTTTCTTTCTTTCTTTCTTTCTTTCTTTCTTTCTTTCTTTCTTTCTTTCTTTCTTTCTTTCTTTCTTTCTTTCTTTCTTTCTTTCTTTCTTTCTTTCTTTCTTCTTTTTCCCCTTTCTTCCTCTCCTCCCTCCCTCCCTCCCTCCCTCCCTCCCTCCCTCCCTCCCTCCCTTCCTTCCTTCCTTCCTTCCTTCCTTCCTTCCTTCCTTCCTTCCTTCCTTCCTTCCTTCCTTCCTTCCTTCCTTCCTTCTGTGGTGCTGGGGATTAAACAGTACCTCACACAAGAGAGTAAGTCCTCTACAGTTGAGCTGCCTCCTGAGGCCTCAAACTATCCTTAAAGTCTCACCATCTGGGGCCTAGCAAAGGGGATTTTTTCCCCTTAGGTTTTGTAAAAAGTCAATACAGCTCATGAGTCCTTTTTCTCTGACATGATTAGACCTTTTGGTAGAGGTGTCTGGGTTTTGGAAATTGAACTTAGATATTACAAAAACCTTCCCAGCAGGAAGTAGATTTAGTGGAACCAGTCGGAGTTCCTATAGAAGAGGTATTTCTAGGGCTCCCAGTAAATTTCTGGACAATGGAATCGTACCTACATTAACAAATGTGTTGTCAGTACTCATCATTTTTTGTAGAGAATTTCATCTTTATTATAATTATGTGATCTAGATATTAAATGTTATTATATAATCCTCATAATATTTTTTAAAATATTTATTTATTTATTTATTTATTTTTTTTCTTTTTGGGTCACACCCAGCGATGCTCAGGGGTTACTCCTGGCTTTGCACTCAGGAATTACTCCTGGCGGTGCTTGGGGGACCATATGGGATGCCGGGGATCGAACCCGGGTCGGCCGCGTGCAAGGCAAACGCCCTACCCGCTGTGCTATCGCTCCGGCCCCTAAAATTTTATTTATTTTTTAATTAGTGAGTCACAGTGAGGGTACAGTTACAGATTCACACATTTTCATGATTGTTTTTCCCTCATGCAATGTTTGAGAGCCCATCCCTCCACCAATGTCCATTCTCCACCACCAGTGAACCCAGTATCCCTCCACCCCCTCAATCCCATCCCCCCACCCCACCCTGCCTCTGTGGCAGAGCATTCCAATTTGATATCTCTCTTTCCTTTTGGGTGTTGTGGTTTGCAATAGGGGTATTGAGTGGTCATCCTGTCAGTCTCTAGTCTACTTTCAGCACGCATCTCCCTTCCCGCGCAGGATCTCCAATCACATATTACTTGGTGTTCCCTTCTCTATCTGGGATGACTTTCCCCCAGCGTGTGAGGCCAGCTTCCAAGCTATGGAGCCAACCTCCAGGTATTATATACTACTATTCTTGGGTATTAGTCTCCTACTCTGTTGTTCTATATTCTACAGATGAGCGCAATCTTTCTATGTCTGTCCCTCTCTTTCCGGCTCATTTCACTTAGCATGATACTTTCCATGTTGATCCACTTATATGCAAAGTTCATGACTTCATCCTTTCTAACAGCTGCATAGTATTCCATTGTATAGATGTACCAAAGTCTCTTTAACCAGTCATCTGTTCTCGGGCACTCGGGTTTTTTCCAGATTCTGGCTATTGTAAACAGTGCTGCAATGAACATATAAGTGCAGATGTCATTTTGACTATACTTTTTTGTTTCTCCAGGATATATTCCTAGAAGTGGTATTGCTGGATCAAATGGAAAGTACTCATCATTTTTATCTGGCTTCAAAATAAAGGACCAGGATCTATAGACATCCTTCACATTCTTCCCACACACATTCCTTTCCAGAAGGAGGGGTGCTCTTTACCTCTCAATCCTATCTTCTAGCCATAGATGGCCACACAATAATAGAATATTTACACTAAATGAGCTGGTCATATTACTTCTAACTTCATGGGTTTGTTTTGGGACAGTTATAAAGGTGCATGTAGAAGTGGGAAACCAGTTCACTTAACAGAGAATCGAGCAAACACACAGAAAAATTAAGCAGCAAGAAATCATGAGGCCTCTAGGGGGACTTGCTGCCTAATTCTAGTTCCAGAGAGTGTCTACTGCCTACTGTACTTACCCAAGTGGGCTTCAGGGAGAGGCTCAGTACAAACAAGCCCTTGCTAAATTGACTCGGCATATTGCTCTTCCTTCTAGCCACACAATCCTTTTTCTGGGACAGATCTCATATGTGCAGCTGCTGCTTTAACTTTTTTTTTTTAACCACTAGTGTTAACATTGCAACAGTAATTGGGACAGTCGCCAAACACCGAACCAGAAACTCTTTGGCCACAAAGCAGGTTTTCCAAAGCATTTCTGAATTAGCACCTATAGACTACACTTACTCAAGAGAGTTTCACACATTCATTCAAAAACTACCCAGTCAGATCAAATAACGACTATGCTCCCTGGTATGTGCTACATACCAGAGCTACAAATGGAGCAAATCAAAACCTCTGCAATTACCATGCTTGCATTCATTTGGCTCACCTATTTTTTCTCCATATATCATCATCACAGCACTAAATAACTGGAGCACACTTAACCACATTGATCAAACAATCAAACACATACATAGGACTTAATATGATCTAGATCTGTTATACCCTCTCTTCATATATTAATTCCCCTAATTTTTACAGCATCATGATGAGACACCATTAACATTTTGGTTTTACAGTTTAGAAAATTGAGACACAAAGAAGTTAAGCAACTTACCCAAAGTTCCACAGCTTTAACTGGTAGAAGTAAAATTTGAAACCCTTCTCTATTTTTGTTTTTGTTTTTTCTTTTTTTTTTGCTTTTTGGGTCACACCTGGCGATGCACAGGGGTTACTCCTGGCTCTGCACTCAGGAATTACTCCTGGCAGTGTTCAAGGGACCATACAGGATGCTGGGAATCGAACCCAGGTCGGCTGCGTGCAAGGCAAATGCCCTAACTGTTGTGCTATCACTCCAGCCCTGAAACCCATCTTTTTGATATCATCACCCATGACCATTTTATCATACTTCCTCTCCAAATAAATGGAAACGACCCATGTCAGACACACATCTGTATCAATTCCTTGACTTCCATCTGGTTTTATTTCTCCAGGTGCACTGACCCAGAGCTGACAATATAGAACCTCATCAGCCGCATGTGGAACCAGAGCAGTGCACAGAACTTGGCTCCAGAATACTGGAAAGGAGTCCTATTCATTGTTCATTCCAGCTCTGGCTCTGCACCGCCATTTGATCTCCCCCAGACCTGCCAGTATACTTAGATATCATGGGAGAGTCTCGTTTGGTCACCAGTGGGGGGCCCCCCCAGCCCAAAACATGCATCTCCTAACCATACTCTTGGTTCTTTCTTTCTTTTTTTTCTGTTTCTCCTTTTTGGTCATACCCAGAGATCCTCAAGGTTACACCTGACTCTACATTCAGGAATTACTCCTGTTGGTGCTCGGGGAACCATATGGGATGCCGGGGATTGAATCCGGCAAATACCCTACCCGCTGTTCTAGCTCTCTGGCCCCTCTTGGTTCTTTCTTGTTCAGAGCTCTCACAGTCAGCTGCTTTGACTCAAACCAAACCTATCCGGGAGCATGTAAGACATGTGCCCTATCCCCTGTACTGTCTCCTTAACCCCTGAATTATTTGCTGATTTTTCTCTCCCTGTGGACTCCTTAGAGTGTTCATCGCTGTGACCCCTTCAGAATCTTATGTAGTACCTGGCATGTAATTTGTCCTCAGTATATATATTTTGCAAGAATAAATGAATATTATCAAGGATAGTGATGACAGTAATGACAATGTCAACCATTCAGAAGAGTCTGATGTGTGACTACAACAGTGTGGGCGAGGGGCCAGGTACTTCATCACAGTTGAGCCCCAGGCCAGGAGGCTTCTGGGGAGATGACAAGTACCTTCTGCATGTCAACCAAGCCGTTGATGTCACTGTGATTATTTCTGCCCTTAGTGTGTTGGCGTTTTGCTACAGCATGGCAGGTGCCAGCAGCAAGCTGGCCTGCCACATTTCCTGATGGCAGAAACATCCATGAATCAAATACTCTCAGAGGATGAGCAGTAAGGAAGACCAGGCCCAGGATGGGCTTTCAGCCCAGAATCAGAATCCAAACATCAGCTCTGAGTGGTTGGGACAGGCACACATTTGCATCTCAATCCTGTCTTCACAGTTCAGAACCCTGAGACAGATAAGGGAAGGGGAGTATGGCTGGGGATGGGCTATGGGGTGGGAACCACCAGATTAAAGATACATTTAAGGTTATCATGCCCCTAAGCGAGAGGCTTTCATTAACCTTCACAGGATCAGATTCCGAGCAGGTTGAGAGGGTAGTTAGTGTGGGCTCTGAGTGGAACTTGGATTTGGGGCACAAGTACAGAAGGGACAGACAAGTTTAGGACCATAAAGGTAGTATAGCAGGTAGGGCATTTACCTTACTCACTGCCAATGTGGGTTTGATGCCCGGTGCCCCATATGGCCCCCAGTGCCCCATATGGTCCCCAGTGCCACGCCAGCAGTGATCCCTGAGCGCAGAGCCAGAAGTTAGCTCTGAGCACAACCTGGTATGCACTCCCCCTCCCAAATAAAGGCAGAGTTTAACATGGAACTTTTCAATCCCGATTCCTAGGAGACACATCAGGTTAGTTCTGTCTAATCTTGGAAACCAGAAGTCAGATAGCTCTGATGCTTGTGCAGAATCCTCAAAATTATTGAGGAGTCCTGAGCCAGGTCTTCCTTAATATTCATCCTCTGAGAGCTTATGAGTTATCCTAAAGGATCCCCAAATCACTGTAATGACAGACTTCTTGGGCACTGAAATTTTTCTAAAGTTATGGAGTGATAAGGGTGGAGCAGAGTGATCATACAGTGGGTAAGGCCTTTGCCTCACACACAAGTGAGGTGTGAGGCAAAGGCTGGAGCTAACCAGGGTGTAAGCCCCAGCACCCCATATGGTCCCTCAAATCTGCCAAGAGTGACCCCTGAGCACAGATCCAGGAGTAAGCTCCCGAGCACAGCTGAGTGTGGCCCCAAAACAAAGTTGTTAGGGGACGGTGGATGAGGGAATACTGACATGCTAGTGGTAGGTATGATGCAAAAATATTGTGATATAAAACATTAATATTGACACTATTGTAAATCATGATACCTCAATTTTAAAAATAAAATGTGTTTTTTTCTAGACAAGAACTTGAAACAATTATAGATGAAAAATAACAGTTGTCTGCCAATGATGTGCTTAGTACAGTCAGGTTCAAATAGTACAAGACAGAACAACAGGTCACTGATCTGGGCCATTTGAAACCCCTAGGGTGGATCCATCCCCTATGGAGCCTCTAGAAAGAGCTGTGGCTTTGACATCAGCAGATGGGACTCTGGTCCCTGGTGGTAGTGCGGGAGGAAGAAGGTACCTTTGCCTGAGAGCCTTTGGGATTCAGGAACCTGCTGCTGAAAACACCAGCCAGCCTTGGCATTTCTCTTTTAGGATAACCACACACCCCAGAAATGATTCACAGGGTGGGCTGCGTGGTGTCAGTGATTTTCTTGGGAGAAGTTTTCCTTCCAGATGGAGCAGTGCTAGGCCCCATTTGAGGAGGGTGGAGCAAAGTGATAGTACAGTGGGTTTGTGTTTGTCCAGTCTTTAGGTCTTTGATTTCCCATTTAACCTCCCTTCTAATACTAGCTCTATTCCAAAGATTATGAATTAAAAGCCAGATTCCTTTGCCTAAGTTACTTGTGGAAAAGCTGGAGAGAGAACGTGATATTCGAGAAGGTACTTATCTGTCCTGGCTCATCTTCTCAAAGACTCTGCTTCTACCATCTCAGCGCACCTTGGGACAGAAAGCTATTTGTTTCAAGACAGACATTCCAAATCTGTGCAGCTCGGAAATGGGCTACGACTGACAGAAGCAAACAACGTAGGAGACAAAGAAACTTGAAGGGAATGAGTGGGTTAGGACCACCTTGATGGTCATTGGAAGCTATTCATTGGATCTGTAATGAGTAATCCCTGGTGGTACTGTGGGACCATAACACTGTAGAGGATGGAACGGGGACCAGCAGCATGCAAGGCAAGCACCTTATCCCCTGTACTCTCTCTTTATCCCACAATAATTTCTCAACGGTTTGCTGTAGTTTTGGACTGGATTCCATAAAAACAGATTCTCAAATAGTTATACTTGTTCAAATGATGTGTAGGAATTCAGATCACTTGAACAAGTATAACTTGTTCATATATAGGAAGGGTGTGAGGGTGGAGAGAGATAGAGAGAAACTGTCAAGAAAGTAATCTCAGTTGATTTATAAGTAAACTCTAGAATACACAGTGTACCTCAGAGTTAGTGCCTCCCCACTGAGACAAAAGAGCCCATCTTTTGTATCCTTATCTTAGGTGCTTATTAGTTCAGGTGGGGTATTGTTTCTGCAATGAGAAGGATGACATTTCTCTAGAACAGTGGGTAACCCATAAAACATTTCTCTAAGGTTTAAAAGTTTATTGCCCCTAAATTTTGTTTGTATAGGCCTTACCCCTGGGGGCGGTTGTTAGGGTTAGAGTAGTGTCTGCCCCCTTCTGTGGTGGCTTCTAAGATGAGGGTAAGAACACCTGCTCCCTATCTTCCCATAGCACAGCACACTGAAGAAAATGGAAGAAGCCTTGAAGACAGTCTCACCAGGAACTGAACTTTGGTCACTTGATCTGGAATTTTATATTCTCCCCTAGTCACTCTATGGTAATCATAGAGACTGTCTGAGAGTCCAGGTAGATGAATGCACAGCTGTTATCAATCAACACAGCTGTGCACACGTGGATGTGTGTACATCTTTGGTTCCCCTTCAGTTCACCTTCTGTACCAATCAACTCCACTTACTTCACACAGTAAATTCCTGTCTAGGCATCTTAGCTTCTCTAAGATCTCAGTTGGTCATCATTTCTGAGAAAACTTTCAAGAGGAGCTATAGTGGAATGAACAATAGCTGATGTTGCTGCATTTAGTCCATGAACTGTAACAGCCCTGCACAGTGACCTCTACCACCACCACCCATGTTAGATCTTCCTCCTCTTTTGGGGGGAGGGGGTGTGAAACAGTTTCCTTACCAATCAATGAAGTTAAAACAGATTTTTAAAATAGCAATTTTCCAGTAGTATCTCCACAAAATGGAGAACAACTTCGTAGCAAAACTCCATTTAGTTTTTTTGTCAGTATGGGGTTGGGCCACACCAGTAGTGCTCAGGGCTTACTCTTAGCTTTTGATCATGTTCAGGGTCTTCCTCCTTTTTTTTTTTTTTTCCCTGTAAGTTCATTTGTTGGACTTCAAGAGCATGTTTATTTGAGTAAGTCAAATTTTTTCTGGTCACACCCAGCAGCACTCAGTCTTGGCTCTGCATTCAGGCACAACTCCTGGTGGCACTCAGGGGACCATAGGAGGTGCTGAGGATCGTACCTGGGTCAGCCGTGTGCAAGACAAGCACCCTACCTGTTGTACTATCTCTCCAGCCCTTGTTCCTGAATGAGTCAAATCTTTTTTTTTTTTTTTGCTTTTTGGGTCACACCCAGCAATGCTCAGGGGGTTACTCCTGGCTTTGCACTCAGGAATTACTCCTGGCAGTGCTCGGGGGACCATATGGGATGCTGGGGATTGAACCCGGGTCGGCCGCGTGCAAGGCAAATGCCCTACCCGCTGTGCTATCACTCCGGCCCCTGAATGAGTCAAATCTTGACTGGCTGACTTTTAGAAATAGGAGCTGTCACTGAATGGTTAGTCTTCAGCTATGAGTGCTTATAATTAATTGGTTTTTATTAAATGTAATTGCATGTTTTTTTTTAATTCAGGCATCAAATCCAGAACGTCATAAGGCAAAATATGTGCTCTACCACACATAAGCTATATCCGCAGCTAATTAGGTGTCAGACAGATTCTTCCTTGATACTGTGATGTCAAGAAACAGTCTATCTTTTCATAATTACGTGGGAACTTTGGGCTGGAGCGATAGCACAGCGGATAGGGTGTTTGCCTTGCACGCAGCTGACCTGGGTTCAATTCTTTTACCCCTCTAGGAGAGCCCAGCAAGCTACCAAGAGTATCTAGCCCGCACGGCAGAGCCTGGCAAGCTACCTGTGGTATATTCAATGCCAAAAACAGTAACAAGTCTCACAATGGAGACGTTACTGGTGCCTGCTCGAGCAAATCGATGAGCAACAGGATGACAGTGACAGTGAAAGTGAGAGTGGGAACTTTAATCATTTCACACTGTAGCACTGTTGTCTCACAAGGCAAACGCCTTACCCGCTGTGCTATCGCTCCAGCTCCAAGAAATTCTTGACTAAGGACTTTAGACATAGCAGCTTATTAGCAAGAATATCTGCTAAAGGATTTTCTTTAGCTTCAAGAGTATGGTTTTTTTGGGGGGGAGGGCAGGGGTCTTACCTTCATGACAGCAATTTCTTTGTGTGCATCAAGGTGTTAAGCATATTAGCTTTCAGAACATATATTAACTTGTATTTTTAGTAACTTGATGTATCTAGAAAGAACCACATTTTTATCATTTGAATTGATTTGAGTTTTACTAGAAAGTTGAATTCTAGAGGTCAGAGAGAGAGCTGAAAGTACTGGAAAACACAATTTGCATGTGGGAGTCCCAGATGAGACTGCATGGTCTCCAGAGCATTTCTGGGAAAAAATACCCCTGCCCCCAAATTACAGCTATGGCTCCCAACTCCCCCTTAAAATTTTACCTCTACAAGATACCTATTTAGTTAGTATAGAAGAATTAATATCACCCAGATATAATCATATGAGTGCTCTTTATTCCATGTGAATACAATTTCTCCTTTTGAATGATAAGGAAAGGACCAATAAAGGACCAATATACTGCAGACAGTATACCCAACAGTTGCTTCATTCTGCTCTTAGTGAAGATACCAAATCAAAACAACAGTCAATTAAACAAAGTTGTGACTGGAAAACCATAGCATCACTCAAATATTCGAGGGTGGAAAGGTATATGAAAAATATTCAGCAGAATGATAACACCATAGATATGCCACCAGATCCTTTGCCAGTTTGTTTCATTTGGGGAACCCCGAAGGGGGGTTGGTGAGGCCCTTCCCCCTGCCCCTATGGAGCCAGCCTCGGAAACCAAAATCCTCCAGAACTCAACTTCCACCATACTCACAGCCACACTTGACATGCTTAGAGGAGATTCACCCATGAGTGAATCTATTCCTAGACATGTCTTACTTTACACCACCAATATACCAAGAATAGCACACCACATTTGATGGGGCTTAAAGTAGGAGGCAACCAATTTTAGGGGGAAATACATACATACATACATACATACATACATATTTAAGTACACAAGGCTCAACTTTTAATAACATGTTACTAATCTCTTATAGAAGGGCTTAATGGCTCCTGGGTGAAATATAACAATCTTCACACACTTTCCTCTAAGAAACCTTTTTAGATCATTTTTAATGGATTATTTATTACAAGCAATACAAAATAAATTATTTTGAGTCTGCTTTGTGGGCAGGGTTTGGGGTTTGGGATGGAAATCTGATGTTGGGAAGATATAAAGGTGGTGGGATTGGTGTTCAAATATTAAATGTAATCAAATATTGTGAACAACTTTATAAAAATTAAAGACATTTAAAACAAAGAAAACTGTTCACTCTTACTACGAAAATGCAAATCAAAACCACAGTGAGGGCAGGGGGGGTAGTTTAAAAACCTCCCATTAATATGATATAACCTCACATCCAAGAGACAAACCTATATAGAAAATACTGGTATCAGGGTCAGAGAGATAATACAATGGGTAGGGCACTGGCCTTGTAGGCAGCCTACCCAGGTTCAATCCCCAGCACCCTATATGGTCTCCCAAGCCCCACCAGAAAAGATCCCTAAAGGCAGAGCCAGCAGTAAGCCCTGAGTACAACTGAGTATGGTATAAAACAAACAAACAAAAATTACTAGTGTCAGGGCCAGAAAGATAGTTCAAAAGCTGAGGTGCATGCCTGATGTACCCGGGGCACAGGGGTTCCGTCCCTGGCACTGAATGACCTCCTTTTGTAGCCCTCAGTACTGCGGGAGGCCCACCAGAAAAGACTGGAAACTTCAAAATTGTCAAGAACATGGAGGAAAATGAACTTACATACACTCATGGAAATGTAAATTGATGCAGCCTGTATAGAAAACAGCATGGAGATTTTTTTAAATAAAAAATTGGAATGGAGGTGTCAGAGTGATAGTACAGTGGGTAGTGTGCTTGCCTTGCACACGGCTGACCTGCTTTCAATTCTCTGGACTACATATGGTCCCCTGAGTCCTCCAGGAATGATCCCTGAGTGCAGAGCCAGTATCACTGAACACTTCCAAGTATGGAGCAAAAACAAACAACTAACTAAAATGGAGGAACCAGAGATGATTCAATGGGCTGAAATGCATTTGTCTGCAAGATTCTTGGATTTGACCAGTAGCACCACACGACCCCACAGCACCACCAAGAGCAAACCCTGACCACCGAGCCAGGGGTAGCCTGTAGGCATTGCAAGTTTAACCCCTAAACAAAACGAAATGAAACATAAAAACAAAAAAGTGAACTATCATATGATCTATCAATATCATACCTAAGCATTTATCTGAAGACTATGAAACTGCTAATTTAAAAGAATTTATACCCCCATATTTTTAGCAGTTTTATTTACAATAGTGAAAACATAGAATTAATTGAACCTGAGTAATAGTACTGTGGGTAGGATGAAGCCAACCTCTTCGATCCCTGGTACCACATATGGGCCCCCAAGAGCTGCCAGGAATGATCCCTGAGTGCAGAGCCAGGAGTGTGAACACAGCCAAGTGTGGCCCCAAAATAAAAACCAAATAAAAACAAAAACATGAAATTAATCTAAATGTCCATCACTAGCTAGATAAAGTAGTTGTGGTAAACTACTCAGTAATTAAAAAAGATGAAGTCATGCCTGTCACAATAACATGGATGGAATTTTTGCTCTTGTTTTGGGGCCATACCCAGTGGTGCTCAAGAGTGATTCCTGAGGGCAGAGCCAGGAGTAACCACTGAGATTGCCAGATATGGCCCCAAACCAAAAAACAAACCAAAAAAATAGTACACACTGAAAAAACATGGTGGTTACCAGAGGAAAAGGGAAGGAGGTGAGAGGAATGGGTAGGGAGGTTCATTTTGGTAGCTGGTGGCACTGAAAATTTGGAGGTGAGTTCAGTGAAACACATGTACAGAGATGTGAAGATGCACTTTCAAATTTTTATAGGCTTATAGACCAATGGTAAATCAAGAAAATGTTTTTAAAATATTTGAGGCTAGGGTGAGAGAAAGAGAAAGGGAAAGAGAGAGGGCCTAGAGTGACAGCACAGCGGGCAGGGCGTTTGCCTTGCAAGCGGTCGACCCAGGTTCGATTCCCAGCATCCCATATGGTCCCCCAGCACCGCCAGGAGTAATTACTGAGTGCATGAGCCAGAAGTAACCCCTATGCATCGCCGGGTGTGACCCAAAAATCAAAAAACAAAAGGAGAGAAAGAGAGAGAGAGAGAGAGAGAGGGAGAGAGAGAGAGAGACCCTGAGTACTGCTGAGTGTGGGTCCTCTCAAACAAGCAAAGAAACAAAAAGGTTTTTTTTTTCAGCAACCTGTGGCAGCAGGTCTGAGACAGTGAACATGCCTCTGTCACCAGTGATAGATCCTCACTGTCCTCTCCTTTGTGAGGTACCCCATTTTAGAATCCCTTCAATGCCGCTTTCTAGGACCATTCTTTTTTTTTTTTAATTTATTTATTTTTAATTAGAGAATCACCGTGAGGGTACAGTTACAGATTTATACACTTTTGTGCTTATACTTCCCTCATACAAAGTTCGGGAACCCATCCCTTCACCAGTGCCCATTCTCCACCACCCGTAAACCCGGCGTCCCTCCCACCCTCCCCAATCCCATCTCCCCCCCACCCCACCCTGCCACTGTGGCAGGGCATTCCCTTCTGTTCTCTCTCTCTAATTAGCTGTTGTGGTTTGCAATAAAGGTGTTGAGTGGCCGCTGTGCTCAGTCTCTAGCCCTCATTCAGCCCGCAACTCCCTTCCCCCACATGGCCTTCAACTACAATGTAGTTGGTGATCGCTTCTCTGAGTTGCCCTTTCCCCGGAACGTGAGGCCAGCCTCGAAGCCATGGGGTCAACCTCCTGGTACTTATTTCTACAGTTCTTGGGTATTAGTCTCCCACTCTGATATTCTATATACCATAGATGAGTGCAGTCTTTCTATGTCTGTCTCTCTCTTTCTGACTCATTTCACTCAGCATGAAACTTTTCATGCCCATCTAGGACCATTCTTGATGCAAATATTTTACAGTGAGCGCTTCAGAAGCAGAACAGAAATGAGGATGCTTATCAAGTCATTTACTGGAAAATTTATCTCAGGATAAAGAGAGTGATATAAATCAGGGCAGGGGAAATACTAAGTAAAAATGTTATCTTGTACTGAAGACTAGTTTTAGGCTGATGCATAGGGAAAATGGAGGGTAGACTATCTCTGACTTTAAGGGGTATCTGTGCAACGTACTCATGTATAGGCAGTTACAGTGGGCACCTCCAATATGACTGAATAGAATTCTCTGGAGAGATCGATGCTAATTATCATCAGTTAATATTGCTAGCTGTAGGATATAGCTACCACAGGTAATTAAAAGGAATATGGATAGGGCACCAATAGTATTTCATATATCAACATTTAAAAATATTTATTTATTTATTTATTTTTGTTGTTGTGTTTGGGGGCCACACATAGCAGTGCTCAGGGCTTTCTTCTGGTTCTGCACTCAGGGGTTACTCCTGGTAGGGCTCAGGTGCCAGGAATCAAAGTTGAGTCAGCTACTTCCAAGGCAAGTGCCCTGCCCCTTCCCACCGTACTGTCTCTCTCTGCCCCCCATTCTTGAATACTTAAGTTTGGGTCTCTAAACTGCTGATTGCTATTATATCAACTCAATAGTCTTAGGAAACTATAAGGCTCTTATATTCATGTAACCAACCAAACCTGTATCTCTCTCCCATCTCAAGAGAAATACAAAGCAAATCTCCTTTTTGAATGCATTTTTTTAAATAAATAAGAAAAAAAATGTGACTTGTACTAACATTGGAGGAGGCAGAGCTGGAACCAAACTTGCGTGTTGATTTATCAGCCTCCCACAACAGCAGAGGTTGGTAAACTATGCCCCATAGGCCAAAGTCACCTCTCCCTTCACCCCTTTCCCTGAAGAAAATTTTATTAGAACATAGCCATGTTGATCTATTTATGACTATGACTGCTTTTGCACTGCAGTGGCACGAGTACCACTTTAAAGTTTTTAATTAAAAAAAAAGAATATATTTAATAACCAGGCCCTTACAGAAAAGGCTGACTTCATGACACTTTTTCTAGAACCTCCACAGACACTTTTTTTTTCCTGAGAAGGAAAAGAGAGTCCGCTTCAAAGATCTTATATCCTTTTTTTAAAAAAAACTGGATTTTCTGATTCAGAATTCTGTAGTCTTTGTGAATGAATGAACAAATGAATGAATTTGGGCATGTACAAGGGAAAGAAGGTCTGGAAAGATACAGACAGCTGGTGGGTAGTTAGGGCTAGTGGGAGGAGGAGACATATTTAAATCTTCAGGTTTTTTTCTGTGTTATTTGTGTGTGTGTATAGTGTGACTATGTACTTTTTGCCATAAAAAAACACATGGGATAAACACAGTGACAGGGAGATAATGAGAGAAAGGAAGAGGGAGAGAAGAGAAGAGAGAAGTGGGTGAAATAAAGGGAAGAGATGAAGGACAGAGACAGAAACAGACAGACAGACAGACAGACACACATACACACACAGATTTGAGAGACTTCTCCCCTAGTGGCATTTAAGAAAAGGATTTTTCTCAGATGATGGATGCATCTGTGTACATAGTGGGATGGTTGATTTAATGACCTCACTTGCCCCTGGCATCAATCCATGATAGATGGGTTGCCCCAAACTCCCCAGGGTCTATGTTCTTTCATGGGCAGAGAGCTGGAAGAAACATTCAGAATGGAATTAGGACGAAAATTTTCTGCAGAAGCAAGTGAATTGCAGAGTTGTGTTGAAGATACAGGTGCAACTATTTCCTGTTTCACTGAATTGTGGATGTAAAACACAAATCGTGGACTAGTTCAGTTATTTTTTTCTCCCCCTTTTATCTTCCCCTCTTCTATTCTGGTTGCTGTGGATATTTTAATTGTAGCATTGGCAAGTTTTTTGTTGTGCTCAGTGGGAATGGCACACTTCAGTTTTAGTGCTGGGGGTCACAAATGTCAATGCAGTCAAGGTAGAATTCAGTGCATGGAATTTGCAGGGATGAAAGGATCTCATTCCTGCAAGGCAGATAGTTGCTTTACCACTGTTCTGTCATCTGGACCCATCATTCAGCTATTTCCTTGAAAGATTACAAGATATAAAGGGGTAGTTATACTCTTTTCTGTTAAAAATTTAGTAATATTGAGCATTGTAAAGTATTTAAATAGAGATGTGTGTAAATTTAAAAGTGAAAATTTTCCTTTCAAATCATTCTTAGCAAAGTGGTAGGTAGCTGCATATATTTGAGGCTGAAACATCTGTAAAGAGATCTCCTTTTCTTCATTTTCAGATATTCCTTTTTATTGATTGATTGATGCTCAGATATTGCTCCTGGCTCTACACAGGAATCACTCCTTGTGCGGCTTGGGGTACCATATGGGGTGCCAGGAATTGAACCCCGGTCAGTCATGTGCAAGGCAAGCACCCTGCCTGCTGTGCTATCACTTCAGTCCCCAGAAGCTTTTTTTTAAAGGCATATTACGACAACGTATTTTAATTTTCACTTAATATATCTTGCCCACAAGAAGAATTAAGTGCAATTATATTTTTCAGTTAGATTTAATTTTTATTCTATTTTAAATGGACTGGAGCAATAGCACAGTGGGTAGGGTGTTTGCCTTGCATGTGGCCGACCTGGGTTCAATTACTCCCTTCCTCTCTCTCTGAGAGCCAGGCAAGCTATGGAGAGTATCCCACCCACACAGCTGGAGCAAATCAATGAACAATGGGACAACAGTGTTATTTTAAATAATATTGCACAGTATTAATGAATGTGAATGTATATAACTCATTCTCTTTGGACATTCAGTTGGTCACCCACCCCACATTTTTTGTTATTGCAGCTCTGTAAAGACTATACCCGCACACAAGTATTTGGGTGTTTATATATATATATATATATATATATATATATAGTCTATATTTGCCCTTTAAAAAATCAAGCACACTTAACCGTTATAAATATCCTCTGTGAAATTATCCTCTGAAAAAAATCATAACTTGGGGCTGGAGCGATAGTACAGCGAGTAAGGTGTTTGCCTTGCATGAGGCCCACCTGGGTTCGGTTACCAGCATCCCATATGGTCTCCCCCGAGAACCACCAGGAGTAATTCCTGAGTGCATGAGCCAGGAGTAACCCCTGTGCATCACTGGGCGTGACCCAAAAAGAAAAAAAATCATAACTTATAATGATAAGTTATACTAGAAATTTATAATTTTTCTTTGTCTCTTATCTCTATCTTTTTTGCTGGCTATATGGGGAATGGAACCCAGGAATTCACATGTGCAAGGTATAGGCTTTGTTGCCAGTCACATACCCAGTCTCTGCTCTTTACTTTTTCACATTTCCCTAAGTCCCAGCAAGGTTGGAGATATTTTTATGTTCATTGGCTATTTGTGTTGCTTTGTGAATTGTATGTTATCACCCTCTTGCTGTTTAAAATTACTATTTGACCTATTTTTGCTTGCTTGGTTTTGGTTTGGGGGGGGCCTCACCGGGTGGTGCTCAGGAGCCCCAATGTCCACTGCTGGGAACCTGGGTGTTCTAGCCTGCAACCTGGGCCTCCTGCAACGGAAGCATGAACTCCAGTCCATTGAGGTATATCCCTGTCCTTGGTGTTGTCTTTAATTCGTGGATATGCTTTTTAAGTAACCGATATTCACTATTACACATATTTAAAAATTCTGTTTATGTTTGCCTTGGGTATTCACACTTTTACAAAGCCGAGTTGGTTCGTCTTTTCCTACGTAATTTGTGGATTCCTTATCATTCTGAGAAATACATGATTCTTTCAAATATTAAAGTTTCCTTCTGTATTTTATTTCAGTCTTCATGCTTAGGTCTTTAACGCAACCACATTCTGCTCCGGTGGAACGTGTTAATGAGAGCTCCTGTCAAATTACTTTTTCTACAATCTGGATCCCAGGAACAGAATCCGAGGCATTATTTAACCGAAAGACGAAGGCGGTGGCCGCGCAGAGAGACGCCTTCTCGGCACCTTTGCACAGAGCGCATGAGTCAGCTGGGAGCGAGCTGGGCACACGCGGGCCCAGAACCGAGAAGCCGGGCGCTTAACCCGGAAGTGGCTCGCGGAGTCTCCGCGCTTCCCGACACCCGGCGCCACGCCCACTCCCGACCTCTCGCGACAGCTGTGCGTCATTCGAGCGCGCCGGAGTCGCGGGGCGTCGCGCGGCCTGCGTCGCTCGCCGGGTCGCTCCGCCGTGCTGTCTCACCGGTGCGGCCGAGAAGCCGGCCAGTTTCGCTTTTCCTCCGACTTACAGGCCCCGCCGCCATGGAGTACCTCATCGGCATCCAGGGCCTCGACTTTGTGCTTGTCGCCTCCGACCGGGTGGCCGCGAGCAATATTGTCCAGATGAAGGACGGTGAGAGGAAGCCGGGGAGGCCCGGCCGGGCCTAGGCGCGGGGCGGCTCGGAGGGAGTTGGGGCGCGTGGGGAGGACCAGGGAGTTCCGGAGGGGCCCCCCTCTGCCCGAAGCGGGCTCGGGCGCAAAGCCCGGGGCCCCACAGGCGGGCCGGTTTAAGGCCTCGACACTGCCTGCTGCCCCGGCGCACGTCGAGGCGAGAGTCTCGGGGCTAAAGACATGCAGCTTTTTAAATGTTGCAGCCTGCGGGGCACCGGGTGTCCTGCACCCACCCCCGCCGCCCCGCCTACTGCCCCCGCCCCAAGCTCTGCCACGATTCCTCTTATCGCTGCTAAAAGGCTCTTGCAGTTGCGTCCCGGAATGGATCTAGGATCTAGGGAGCTAGCAAGCTGACCTTTCCTCTGCCTGTAGCTTCCCGTCATTGCGCCGCCGACCCTCTTTACTGGTTACCAAGTTTTCCTTGTATTTTAAATAGTGATATGTGACCGGAGATGTCCTTCCCTTCCTCCCCCTCCCCCCCGGTGTAACTTGGAAGAAGTTATTTTGCAC
Source organism: Sorex araneus (assembly GCF_027595985.1). Taxonomy (NCBI): domain Eukaryota; kingdom Metazoa; phylum Chordata; class Mammalia; order Eulipotyphla; family Soricidae; genus Sorex; species Sorex araneus. The sequence goes on from NC_073306.1 coordinate 40,606,109, forward strand.
TGCGCAGATTTCCGCATCTGTCCGGCCAGATTAGTAATAACTGCCTCGTACATGTTTTGGATGAAAAAGTTGGTGCAGATGCGTTTTGACTTTCTTTGGTCCCTAACTACTGCACTGTGCTGTCTCCCTAGAGTCAGTACTCAAGAAATGTATTTTTCAAAGATTTTGGTTGTTGAACTACAGAGTCCTAGATTGTGTTTTTGCAGTAGACCACAGACATGTTAACATCGACACATATGTTTTGGTCTAATTGTTTTAGTGTTCATTTGACAAGTAGGTTTTGAACACCTATGTATATTTCTTACAATGCTAAGTGCTTAGGGGATGCAAATGGGGTGATGTAGACCTTATCTAAAAAAGTGTGGCAAAGAGGGCTGGAGAAACAGTACAGTGTGTAGGGCACTTGCCTTGCACGCTGCTGACCCGGTTCCATCCCCAGCATCCCATGTGGCCTCCCCAGTACTACCCGAAGTCCCTGAGTGTAGAGCCAGGGACTTCGGGTAGTACTGGGGAGGCCAGTACTACCCGAATAACTTCTGAGCATTGCGGAACGTGACCTAGTTCACCCCCCAAAAAAAATTGTGAGAAGAGACTCAGATATGTGTGCGAATAATTAAACAAGAGCTAGAAAATGATGCTGTATGTGAAAAGTACAACCAAACTTTCCACGTGATGTACAGGGAGGAAGAAACTTTTTAGGTATTCGAGAAGAAAAATTTTTCTAATTATGGGATTAGGGAAAGCTTCCAGGATTGATCTTGGGTTTGAGGAAGGAAAGATTATTAAATTGGGAACTTCCTGGTATATAAGAATAAAGGGGTTTGGGGCCCAATAGTACACTCTAGGGTGTTTCCCTTTTGCATGACCAACCTGGATTTGATTCTGGGCACCCCATATCATCCCCTAGTTCTGCCAGAGTGATCCCTGAGCATAGAGCTGAGTCACTTTGAGCACTGCTGGGTGAGGACCCAAAACAAAAAGGGTAAATTGTTCATTTCATTAATGCTTTTAGTTTCTGTCATTATTTGGGGAGATGAAAAAATTCTGAGTCTTTACTTGGGGGTCTGTTTTTCTGAAGAAGAAAATTATGAAACTGGTTTTGTTACATATCTATGATATAAATTGTTCCTCAAATGAAATTACTTTTCTGAAATCCTATTATTAGTTTGTTAAAGTTCAGATTGCAAATCATGCTTTCCAAAGAGACCCATTTGTTCTGAGTTAACCTGTCCATTATTTTTATGACCTTGACACGCATGTGGTTTTAGCATAGAGTAGAATATAAGTAAAGCATTCACAAAGTCACTACCTTTACAGACTTTTGTTTTATCACAGTAGTGTATGTTAAATCACTCTAAAAAAAAATAAAACGTGCTTTAAGCCTACTTATGTCCACAATATTCTGGATGCAGCATACAAGGTATTGATAGAGAAGTCTTAGACTTCTTAAGGAGGTAGGGCTGGAGAGGTATAGGGTTTTAGGTATTTGCCTTGTATCCTTCCAGCCCCAAGCACCACATTTGCTGAATTCCAGCACCACATTTCCCTGAACACTGCCAGTAGTCGCTCTTGAACACAGAGCCAGGAAAAATCCAGGATGTGGGAGGTGGGGGGAGAGAAGGTAGAGGCCAGAAAGATAACACAGGGGCCAGAGTGATAATAAAGTGGGTAGGGTGCTTACCTTGCTCATTGCTGACCATATACAGAGCTGGGGTATATGGTTCCTTGAGCTGCTCTACCAGGATGCACCAGGAGTGACCCTAAATCATTAATTAAACCCTGAACATGATAGGAAAAAAGCAAAACAAAACTTGTGCTGTGTATAGGAAAGAAGTTAGACTGTATATAGGAATATCATGCAGCTGTAAGATAAAATGAAATCTTGAAAATTGCTGCAATGTAGATGGAGACAGTATCCTGTTAAGTAAGTCAGAGGCAGAAGGACAAACACAGGATGATCTCATTCTTCTGTGGTATAGAAACAAAAAGGAATAAATAGTAACCAGCAATGACAAACCTCTGAGTACATATTCATTTTATGTCTCTCATTTCTTGGTTTTTACAGAATTGCTCTTGGGTCTGGAGTTGTAGTTTCATATAGCACAGATCCTCTGCATTTTGCATGGCCCTGGATTTAATCTCTGTTGGCGTGGCTTTCCCTGTTCAGTCCCAGAACCACTTTAGTTGGCATGACTGCCATCAGCACTTCAGAAGCCACAACAAAAGGAATTAAGGAAATAGAGAGCTGGAGTATATGCATGTGTGAGGCTCAAGTTTGACCCCTAGAACCACGTAACTAACACAACTAGGGGTGGCTGCCTGAGCACTGCTGGGGAGGTGTGGCCCACCCAAGTATTGCTTTTAATTATGGAGTACTCCAGTCCACATAGAACGGTGTCTTTTCTTCTGAATCTTCTAGCGTGTATAATCTGAATTACCTTATCTAACACTGCATAATAATATTATACACATAGTATTTTTTTCCTATCTAGGAGTTGTGAGAGTATTTCTGTTTTACACATTTGGAAACTGGAGCTTAGGGAAGGCAAATTACTTGTCCAAATTCAAATTCAAAGATTTACCTAAATAATAAGCAATGTCTGTTGGGTTCTAGTCAGTTGACTTTCCATAGGGTTGTACGCTGATATTTATTTCAGGTCTTGTAAGTGTGTTTTTTTTTTTTTTTTCATTTGCTTTTGGGTCACGCCCAGTGATGCTCAGGGGTCACTCCTGGCTCTGCACTCAGGAATTACCCCTGGCCGTGCTCAGGGGACCATATGGGATGCTGGGATAGAACTCGGGTCGGCTGCGTGCAAGGCAAACGCCCTACCCGCTGTGCTATCACTCCAGCCCAAGATCTTGTAAGAGTTTTTAAGAATAAAAATTTCTTTACAACTACGTAGGCTATTTCTTGCACAATTCAGGGAGCTGTTAGCATCTGTCACTGTCAGCTTAGGTTCTTTCGTTTGGTTGGTTTGGTTTTGGGGCCACACCCAGCAATGTTCAGGGGTTAGTCCTGGTTCTGTGCTCAGGGATCACTTCTGGCAGGATTGGGGGACCGTTTGGATACCAGGGATCAAACCCTGGTTAGCTGCATGCAAGGCAAGTGCCATCCCTGCTGTACTTATTAATGCTTTGGCCCCATATCACTGTCAACTTTTTATCTTCCTTCAATTCTCACTGGACAAACAGTGATACTATTTAGAAAAAACTTCTGATTTCATTTATTTATTTTTTTATTTTTGGGCCACACTAGCTCAGTGTTTTAAGGATCACTCATGGAGGTGCTGAGGGTCCATGTGCAGTGCTGGGAATTGAACCTGGCTCAGCTGCATGCAAAGCCTTACGAACACTGTACTATTTTCCTGGCCAAATTATGGCTTTTATTATGTTCACAGTATAACAGTGTAATGCACCTAGATTTTCAGTCTATCTTCTAGATGAGATGTAATTCTCTTTGACAAGCTCTCTGTCCCTCCAGTAAGCTTCCCCTACCCCATTTAAAAAATAATGCGAATTAATGTTTTGAACAAACAATTCATATTAAATATTGACATTTTAGGAAATACCAGTGAGCAAAAGGAATGAGATAATAGTTTCTCTTACTCTTGCCATTTATGACTGTGGCATCTGATCTCTTCTTGGTTCTTTTAAGCCTAATTTATAAAGTGGAATCCTTTTTATAAGCAAGTTTTCAGACTGACAGGTTTTAAATCTTCTGTAGCCTATAGCATAGAAAAGTGTGTATTTGTATTTATTTAGGAGTTTCAGGGGATTTTGAGATTATTTACAGGAATATCTGGGTGTTTTTTCCTCCAATGCTTAAGAAGCCATATTACTGGTATCAGTAACTCTCAAATACTTAAAAAGTGTCTGACAGTAACATTTTATTCTTTAAATCCTATTAAGGGATTTAGCCGATTCAGTAGCTTTCAAATAGGAAACTTGTCTCCCAGGGAAGATTATTCAGCACTATTTGAAAAATGAAAAGTGAAAGTGAGAGTGAAAGGGAGATTTAGGCTTTATTGTGAAGGGACAGTTTAATTATAGAATTTTCTTCCTAAGGCCGTAATTGCTATCCATATATTTATCTTTCTAATCTGAATGAGTCTGCTTCACCTAGATAAGATTAGAATATTGGGGGAGGAGGTAAGGCATTTTAATTTAATTTAATTTTACTTTATTAAATTCTTCTTTTTACTCTGCCTAAGATCAGGGTTAAATCTAGGACCTTATGAATAGGAGTAATGCAATCTGCCACTGAGCCTCATCAACAGCCTCTTGTAAGGGATATTTAGATTGGTTAGTAGTACAGTTTTGGCGGGGCCCCCACCTGGCAGTGTTCATAGCTTATCCTGACTTTGTGGTCAGGGATTACTTCTATTAGAATCAATCTGGGATCAGCTGCATCATGTAAGGCAAAGCATCTTAACCTCGTCCATTGTATTACTCTGGCCGCAGTTTAAAAATATTAAAACTTGGGGCTGGAGCGATAGCACAGCGGGTAAGTCGTTTGCCTTGCACACGGCCCAGGTTCGATTCCCAGCATCCCATATGGTCCACTGAGCACCACCAGGAGTTAATTCCTGAGTGCATGAGCCAGGAGTAACCCCTGTGCATTGCCGGGTATGACTCAAGAAGCCAAAAAAATAATAATAATAAAAATACAATTAGGGGTTTTCTGAAGAAGAGATTTAAAAATACATATATATTAAAACTTTCTGCTTGGACAGTAGTATAAATGTTCTCTTTGATTTGGAAATGGAGTTGGTTTACTTTTTCTTGGGGGGGAAGGGCATGCACCCTGGGATGCTCAGAGGTTACACCTAACTCTGCACTCAGAAATTACTCCTGGTGGTGCTCAGGGAACCATATGAAATGCTGGGGATCCAACCCAGGTCGAAGCCAGACCTTTACCCACTGTACTGTCACTCCAGCCCCTGGTTTACTTTTTAAGGTGATTATATTCAGATAGGGTTCCCCCCCCCTTGGGGAAGACTTCTTAATTTTAAGTGAAGCATTTTCATATATGCATGCTTATAGAGAAGTAGTAAATAACATTTGTATTTGTAGATATAATGTAGGCCTTTATGATCTTGAGCTTAAAGTTAATGTCCTATTTCTATTTCCTTTAATGTTTTTATTATTCTGTTGCCTCTGCATATTTTTAATTGCCTTTTTAAAAAAAAAAATTTGGGGGGGGTTATACCTGGCAGTGCTCAGTGCTTATTCCTGGCTCGTGTATAGGGATCACTCCTGGCAGGGCTCGAGTCCCTAAGGGGTGCTGGGAATCGAACTTAGGTCACTCATGTGCAAGGCAAGTGCCTTACCTGCTGTACTATCACTCTGGCCCCTTAGCTTTTAATTGTTGGCTTCTATATATATTCTAATGATACTAGCATTAATAAAATATGCTGAGTGTAGCATGGAATATGAAAGTACAGTGCTTACTAAAGTAATAATTAGTAAAATTATTCAATACAATTGTTGACAAAACTTTTTAGTTACCTATATAATTCTAAATTTTGGATAAGATAACTTCTAACACTGTTTTCTTTTTGAGCAGATCATGACAAGATGTTTAAGATGAGTGAGAAAATTTTACTCCTATGTGTTGGTGAGGCTGGAGACACTGTACAGTTTGCAGAATATATTCAGAAAAATGTGCAGCTTTATAAAATGAGAAATGGTAGGTAATAGAATACAGTTTTGCTTAATGACGTGTCTTTTAGTTTTAAATAGAAGGAACACTCTTTACTGGCACTTCTACACAAAAGCAGACTTGTGTGGTCATGTTTTTATTTGAATCTTCTATTATAAAATCAATCTATTTTGAACATTTTCTTCAAGAATTACAGAGCAGAAAAAAAAATCTTTTAATACTGATGCTTGGAAGATAAAACTGGTTTTTCTTGGAGATGAGCATGCTAATGTCGTACTGTATTGGGTTTTTGATTTTGGAACACAGGTTCTTGGGGGGCCGTGTTCAGATCAGTGCTCAGGAGTTACTTCTAGTGGTGCTGGGGGGAGGACGGATTATGCAGTGGCCAGGATTGAATCTGGTACTCCTGTGTGCAAAGTGTTGGGAATTTCTGAATATCTGCTAAAATACCTAAGTTAAATTTTATTTTTATTTTGGGGGACAGAGAGACAGTACAGTACGTAAATCAGGGCTTGCATGTGGCCAAACCTGGTTCGATCCTTGACACCTCATGTGGTCGCCTGATTACTGTCAGGAGTGATCCCTGAGCACAGAACCAGGAGTAAGCCCTGAGTAAGCCCATGCTAAGTGTGGCCCCCCAAAAACAAAACAACATTTTGTTTTATTTCTTTATGTGACCAGCCACTATCACCATTTTAGGTATTTTTGCTTTTGCTTTGGGGACACACCCGGCAATGCTCAAGGCTTATTATCACCTTTTTGAGGTCTTTATTTCCCTTATCTTCAAAATGAGCTTGAATAGTAATGAATAATACTTACAGACTGATGCTTTTTAAGCTTGATGCCATGTAATTATAGCAAATTTACTGTGTCATAAAGGGTTCCGCCTTATCTCTGGATCTTTTCTAGGGTGGTAGTTAGATTTTTTTCCTTTTTTTTTGTTTTTGTTTTTTTGTTTGTTTGGGGGCTGTACCTAGATGTGCTCAGGGTGGTGATCTTGTGAATCATATTTGATGCCAGGGATCAAACCATGTCAGCTATTTTCAAGTCAAGTGCCTTACCCACTATACTATTTCTCTAGACTCGGTAGTTTGAATTTTGAGATATTTTGTGTACTCTCCAGGTCTAATTATACTTTTCTCTTTTTTGCTTTTGTCCCTCTTTTTTGCCACACCAGTGGTAATTTGGGACTGTTCCCAGCTCTGTTCTTGAGATAGTAAATTATGTTGGAGATTGAGCCCAGGACTCCCACATGCAGAGAATGTGCTCCAGCCCTTTGAGCTATATCTCAGCCCTTTGATAAACTCTAGAGCCAGAGAGAAAGCTCAGCTGACTGGAGAATGCATGATTTGCAGGCAGGAGGCTTAGGTTTAATCTCTGGCATTGTATGATACCCAGAGCACCTCCAGGAGGGACCTTAAACACCAGACAAGGAGTAACTCTTAAGCACTAGGTGTGACCTCAAACGAGAAAGAAAAAATGAAAAAAATTCATGTTTTGTTTTGTTTTTATTTTTTTTGTGTGTGTGTTTTCAATTTTTAAAAAAAAAAATTTGACTTTTTGGATTATACCCAGCAATGCCTAGCAGTTACTCCTGGCTCTGTGCTCAGGCATCACTCCTGACCGTGCTTGGGGGACCAGGCTGGGGATCGAACTTGCGTTGGCTGCGTGCAAGGCAAGTGCCCTCCTGCTGTACTATTGTTCCAATCCCCTTACATCTACTGGGAAAATATTTCCTTACTCCTCTGATGCAGGAAAGTTTATGATGCTCTAGTAAGAAGGACCTTATTTGTAGTTAACTTCCATACCTCTGTTTATTACCAGTCTGTTCTCTGAAAATACTCATTATTTTTTCAAATGTTTGGTTGTAATGGAAACATTATTTTTCTGTGGTTTGTCCTTGAAATCAGATTTTATTTCTGAATAATGTTATCTTTGTATTTTGGTTTGTTTATTTATTTATTTATTTGGTTTTGGGGCCATATCTGGCAGTGCTCAGAGCTTACTTATGACTGTGCTCAGGGATCATTCCTGGCAGAGCTTGGGGTTCTTATGGTTGGCTGTGTGCAAGGCAAATGCTCTAGTGCTATACTATCTCCACCACACTCATGTTACCGTTTTTAAAAGAATAGCCTTATAAAGTATGTTTCTGAGGCCGTCCTAATTTCTAACCTCTCTTCTTTCAATGTTATTTTCAAAATAAACTAAAAAATAGGCATCTAGAAGCTCTTTTAAAAACCTTGTTTATTTTTACCCTTTTCTTTTTTGTGGAAAACCACAAGCTGTTAATGAATTGATCAAGCAAGACAGAATTTGTAGGGCTGGAGAGACCTTGCAGGGATTAAGGTGCTTGCCTTGCAACCAGCTGACCCTGGTTTAATCTCTGGCACTACATGGTTACCCAAAAACCACCAGGAGTGACCCCCTCAAACATCACAGGGTATTGCCTTTGAATCTTTTGTGGCAAGGAATTACTTTCAGTACTAATATGCTGTATCACAGGTATTCCATGGGGAAAGAGAGGTAAGACATAGAAATGTGCCTCTTTGGGCTGGAGTGATACAACAGTAGGTAGAGCGTTTGCCTTGCATGTGACTATCCCTTTTCCAATTCCCCTGCACCCCATATGGTCCCCCAAGCCCTGCCAGGTATGGCTCAAAAGGCAGAAGAAAAGAAATGTGCCCCTTTTGCGAGGTGTGGAGCAGGAGGGTAAGAGGATTTATGTTACACTCAGCAGTGTTCAGGGCTTACTCCCTGGCTCTGTGCTAAGGGATCATTCTTGGCAGTGCTTGTGGGGCTATTTGCAGTATCAGAGATCAGACCAGCATTGGCTGCATGTGAGGCAAGCATCTTACCCACTTACCTACTGTCTCTCTGGCCCAGAAATGTACTTTCTATTCTCTGTGCTTTATATACTGAGTGCACAAAGGATGGGTAGACTTAAAGAACTGGAATAGTGGAATAATTTGGATTCTGTTACTTCTTCTGCTTTACTTAAAATGTTTCTCTCTTCTGCTAGGTTATGAGTTGTCACCCACAGCAGCAGCTAATTTTACACGTCGAAACTTAGCTGACTGTCTTCGGAGTAGGGTAAGTAATATAGTAGTAGCTTTAGATAACAACAGAGAAAGTTATTCTGGAAGTGTCTATGGTACTGGGGCACATGCCTAGCATGTGGAGTCCATGAGTTTGGTCCCTGGCATTGCATGCTCCCTAAGTTCTAGAGTGGCTTAGTACTGCATCAGTGTATCACCATGCACAGTCATGTCAAGTCTCTCCAAAAGTCACTCCAGGACCTCCTGAGCGATGCTTGGGAGATCAATAGGAGAAAAAAAGAACAGAAAAATCACCTGTTTTCCTTTTACAGAGTAAATATTTTTGGCTCCTCCCCCCCCTTCTGACCCTTTCCATTGCTGCTTAATCATTCTTCAATCTCTTTAGGATTGTTTTTTCTTTTCTACTATGTGTTTTTAATTAAAGCCTAGAGGAAAAATATTTATTTCCAGGAAATTTGGATGGAATACACCAACATAAAGACATGACAACCTTTGGGGGTAGAGTGATAGTATAGCAGATAGGGCACTTGCTTTGCACACAGCCAACCTGGATTCTATCCCTGGCATCCCATATGATCCCCAAACCCCAGCATAAGTGATCCCTGAGTGCAGAGTAGACTCTGAGTATAGCTGAGTGTTGCCCCAAAACAAAACAGCAAAAGGACATATGACGGGCTAGAGTGATAGCACAGCCAGTAGGGCGTTTGCCTTGCACAAGGCCCACCCGGATTAGATTCCCAGCATTCCGTATGGTCCCCTGAGCACCGCAAGGAGTAATTCCTGAGTGCAGAGCCAGGAGTAACCCCTGTGCATTGCCAGGTGTGACCCAAAAAGCCAATAAATAAATAAATAAATAACGAATGCAAGTGCAACTTTGAACACATAGCCTAGAATTCAGACTGAAAAAAAAAAAAGAATTCAGACTGAGATTAGTTTTCTGTATCACTTTGACTGTTCTTGCCAAAGCACACAACATTAATTCCTCATGACTTATTCTGGCTCTTTTGCTATTTTTGTTCATTAACATTGTGATAAAATATACATCAAATTAAGGATTAAATGTGTAAAGGATTGTGCAAGATGTACTTAGAAAGTTCATAGGATTGCCAAAGGTATATATATTATCCCCTCCCATGGGGACTTTGTAATGGAACCTTGCCATGTGACCTTACCCCCTGTGCCTGTTTACTCATCTGTGAAATCAAGATAACTTCCTAACCCCACAGGAGTGCTAGGAAAATGAATGCTTGTAAATCATAATATTTAACATTCATAGGACTTTTGCCCAGAGCATTTTGCTTAATAATTTAATCTACTCACTCTTCTACTGAGACATAAAGTAGTTAATTCTCTTTCACTAATATGGAGTGAAAGGCATAAAGTGCAAAGGGACTAGCTCCCGGTCACACAGCAGATCAGAGCTTCACTATGGCACCATAATCACTTGACTGTTCTGCTCTATGTTACCTCCTTGATTTTCCAGTAGCACTTCTAGAACATTGGTGCTGTTCAGTTTTTACAGTGATGCTAGTTTAATTTGTACTTAAGATGAATTACAGTAAATTGAAACAAGTTGCTTAATTTTTTTTTGCAGTGTTGAGAGGTTTTTTAATTTATATAAATCTTTAAACCAAATTTTTTTTTCTCATAGGTAAAAGTACTTGACTGAGAACTCACTATGTAGAACTCTTTTTCTTTAAAACAAGTTGTGGGAGCCACACGTAGTGGTGGTGGTGAGGTGAGGGTGAGGGTGGTGGGGAGGAATTGGAGATGCTTACAGTGTCTGCATCACAGTGGCATCTGGTGTGTATGCTCTAGTATTTCAGCTAATGCCCATCCTCTGAATCCTATTATTTTTATTATTATTTCAAATAGGGGCCTCCCCAGTGGCGCTTGGGAGTCCAGGTGCCACTCCTGACAATACTCAGCCCATCAGGTGGCCCTGCTGATTTCTGAAGGGTTGCTGCTTGGCCTGTGGTTTGAAGGCCACCAGAGCCACAACCTCAGTGTTCAGGGGTCCCCAGGGCAAGTGGGGTCGCAGAGCAGTCATGCACTCCAGTGCTTTGCATTTCTTTTTCTCCTTTATTCTTTTTCTTCTTCTTTTTTTTTTTTTTTTTGGTTTTGGGGCCACTCCCAGTGGTGGTCAGGGAGGCTATTCCTGGTTGTGCTTTGGTGTCACTCATGGTGCTCAGGGGACCATATGTAATGCTGGGGATAGAACCTGGGTTAGCTGCCTGCAAGGGAAGGGCCCTAACCCTTGCACCTTAATTCTAACCCTGAATTTCTTTTTCCTAATGCTTGCTTTGAACTAGGGACTTATGCAGTATGTAGTGCTTTAAGTTTGAAACATTCACATACACAGATTTGGGTGAAAGGTTAATCAGTGACTTGTTTTTGTGAGAGACAAAAGTGGATCAAATATTACCTTTCTGGGGCTGGTGTGGTAGCTCTAAGAACTGGAACAAATGCATTGCTTGCAGAAGCCCTGAGTTTGCTTTCATTTCGTTTTTGTTTGTTTTTGTTTTGTGACCATATCTGATGATGCTCAGGGGTTATTCTGGTTCTGCATTCAGCAGTTAATCTTAGCAGTGCTCAGGGGACTATATGGAATGCTGGGGATCGAACTTGTGTTGGGTGCATGCAAGACTATCATTCTAGACCCTGGGTTTGATTGCTTAATCCCAACTCTTAAGTCCCTTGAACACCACTTGAGTGCTTAATCCCAACTCTTGAGTCCCTTGAGCACTTTAGGAGGAGGATTCCTGAACTGGGACTAGCCCCTGAGCACTGCCAGGTGTGGTTCCAAAACAAATACTAATTTTTTCTGGTACCTAGATGTTCCTGAAGTAAAATTATTTTGACTCATCAGGTGAATCTTGAATGGGAATTCCTGCTTTGGGTACAATAAACATTTTGCCATGTGTGCTGCCGACAATAAGTGAATTAAGCTTCTTTTAGAATTTAGATTGGAGGTAGTCTTCATGCATATGCAGAGAATCTACTTAATATGTAGCGGAAATAAATAAGATATTTATTTATCTTAATAAATATCTCTTATAGTTACATGGAGCTCTAGTAAATATTGACGACTTCTGTCTTGTGCTTCTTGGTCCAATAACTACCTCCCCTAGTTTTCTATCTACAGTTGTTAGTTCTATAATCTGAAATTTTATTTTAGTTATTTTATTCTAGGAAGAAAGATAATGATAGATTTTAGTCTTCCGAGTAAGTACAAAATAATTGGATTTTAGTATATTCATATAATCACACCAGTTGGCACCTGAGGCTTATTTTGGGTCAGACATTGACTGTGCATAATTTTGTGTCTATATCTAAGTGTTTGCTTTCCAGTTTGCTCTCTGTGTATGTGTTTGATTCTGTAAGTATTGGGGAGGATTTTTATTGCAGCATATATAGAGTTTATGAGTCTTACATAAGCGGCTCTTTAAGATGCAATCATTACTGTTACACATAGTCTCTGGAGTTAGACTGCTTAGGTTTAAATATTTGCTTACTGATTTGCTGTCTTTGAACAAATGCTAAGCTTAATTTTTTACTGGCAGAATAACAGTACTTCATAGAATTATAAAGATTAAATGAGTAAGATACTTGCTTTGTATGTAGCCAACTGGGTTTGAATCCCCAGCACCACTTACAGTTCTTCCCATGCTCCCGAGCCAGACCATGGAATGTAGAGCCGAGAGTAAGCTCTGAGCACTGCCGGTGTGGCCCAGAAAACAAAAAGAATTAAATTTTTTTTTTTTGCTTTTTGGGTCACACCCAGCGATGCTCAGGGGTTACTCCTGGCTTTGCACTCAGGAATTACTCCTGGCAGTGCTTGGGGGACCATATGGGATGCCGGGGATCGAACCCGGGTCGGCCGCGTGCAAGGCAAACGCCCTACCCGCTGTGCTATCGCTCCGGCCCCTAAAAATTTTTTTGAATGAGGTAATCATGTGAAGCTGTGATCACAGTGTATAACACAGATTAGTCATTTTTGTTTTATGTTGCATATGCAGCTTGATTAGAGAAATAATAGCTGTATGTTTCCTATTGTTTTAGTCCAATTGACCTATTGCAAAAATGGTAATATAAATAATGACTGATACTGGTAGGGAAAACTAACATTCATAAGCTGTTTTGTGTTTATTCTAAATTGACACAGTTCAGTATGTTCTACAATCAGGTGGCTGTTTAAAATTATGAAAATTAAGATACAAAATTATTTCTAGATAAAAAAATAAGCTTGTTAATAACTAGAGCTAGAGAGAGCTCAGTGGGCTGTGTGCAAGCATTGGATACTAAAAGGAGTTGATTCTTCATTTACATTAACTATATTTCAAATACTCAGCTGCATATGGCAAATGTCTTATTATATTTAAACTTTTCAAATGTAGAAGATTCACAACATCATCAGAAGTTCTCTTGGAAACAAAACAACTTTAAAAAAACAAGAGTTGGAGAGGGATAGTACAGAGGTTATGCCACATGTCTTTCATCTGGCTTACCCTGGTTCAAATCCCTGGCACCACATGTGGTCCCTCATGCACTGCCAGGAGTCCGTATTCACTTCTAAATACAGAACTAGGAATAACCTGAGTGCTACAGGGTATTGCCAAAAACAAGGGTGAAAAAGTTCTCTTGAACATTGCTATTTTAGATGCTTATATGCTTTATTTAATGCTTAGGACACTAAAAAATAAGCATTATCCCCATTTTATTTAGAAGGATACAAAGAGTGGTTAAATAGAGAAGTAAAGTGGGTGGGTTCTTTTTTAATGTTTCCATTTATACCAGAGGCACACATATATAACCTATAAGCAACCGAACTAAGATTCTAATTTCAAATATCATACTTTTTCTTATTGTCTTTTACTTACAGACTAATTTACAAGTTTGTTTTACTTTTTAAGAAATATGAATTGTTCTGTTTTATTAAAATATTAGTGTATCCATTTAGGAACCAGACATTAAGAGATGAAGATGCAGTCCATGTATTGGGAGGATTTTATAATCAGAATGTTTATTTTACCGAAAGCAATATATAAATCTAATATTAATTCCAAACAGAATTCCAATTATATTTCTTAAGTAAATTGAAAAAAATATGGAGGTTTATATGGAATCATAAAAATCCTTGTATTGGGGGTGTTGGGAGGGAAACTGGGGACATTGGTGCACGTAACTTTTATCCCAGCACTGCATATGGTTCTCCCCAGCCTCACCAGTAGTGCTCATTGAACACCGAGGCAGGAGTGAGCCCTGAGCACCGCCAGGTGTGACCCCAAAATGAAAAAGAAGAATGAAATTTTTTGCCATTCAGAGCCCGGTAAGCTACCGAGAGTATCTCGCCCACATGGCAGAGCCTGGCAAGCTCCCTGTGGCGTATTCGATATGCCAAAAACAGTAACAAGTCTCACGATGGAGACGTTACTGGTGTCCGCTCGAGCAAATCGATGAGCAATGGGATGACAGTGACAGTGACAGCAAAATGAAAGGTGTTTCAGGGGACTATATGAAGCAAAATGAATCTGAAGAAAAAAGACAAATATTGGATGACTTCACCTATTCGTCTATTCGTGCATATAATATGAAATTGATGAAGAGATAGAAACAAGAGTGAGTATTGTCAACAGAGATAAAGGTTACTTAAGAAAAAGGTACACCTCTGAGACAAATGGGTTGTGGGGGCAGAGGGAAAGGTGGTAGTAAGGAAAAAAGATTTTTACATACGATTATATGGATAAGGTGTGAGTATATGCTCATTGTAGATGTTCAGCAAAATTTTGCTGAATAGGGGCCAGAGTGATAGTACAGCGGGTAGGGTGTTTACCTTGTATATATCCAGCCCAGATTTGATTTCCCTGACACCCCATTTGGTCTGAGCACTGCCATGGTTGATGCTGAGTGTAGAGCGGGGAGCAAGCCTGAGCACCTCCAGGTGTGGCCCTAAAACAAGAATTTGCTGAATAAAAGTCTTCCAGTTTGATTCACTTAAATTTCTAAGTATGTTGGTGTCCATTTATACACTGGGATTTTTATTAAAAGGATTTTACTAAATGGATGTTATTTCTTCATGTAAGAAGTAAAACTGAGATCAACAGAAGATGAAGAAAGACAAAGGGGGGGTGGAATCAAGGGCCTTCATTTTGGTTTTTAAATGCTTGTGTCCTTTTAAGTTGGTGCATTTCTGAATAGACCCTGAAGAGCAGAAAGATTTATTTGGCTTTTGCTAGTGACTTGACTTCCAATTTGGGAGATATATATATATATATATATATATATATATATATATATATATATATATATATATTTGGTTTCTATTAGCATGGTTTATGGAGTCAGGTACTTCATATTCTTCTCTGCTATGTTTGTGTAACCTTGATTGTTATTTATGTTTGCTAAATCTCAATTTGCTTCTCAGTTATAATAAGAGTGATCAAATGTGGCAGATTATGAGAATTAGAATTAGCCATTGGTTTAATAAGTTTAGTATATTTTGAATCTGTGTTTTGTTTACCGTGGTCAGCTGCTTGAAAAAAAATACTATGTTCCTCTAAAAATCATCATGTACAATAAGATATTTTGAGAGAGATACACTTCATGTAACTTTCCTTGTAGTATATTATTAGAATTGTTCAGTTTGGGGTCTGGAGAGATAGAAAAGGAGTTAAGGTGCCTTATATGCAACTGACCCGAGTTCATTTCAGTTTCTGGCACTGCATATGGTGCCCCAAGTACCACCAGGAGTGTCTCATGAGCACAGACCCAGGAATAGCCCCTGGGCACCAACCCCCAGCCCAAAAAAGAAAATATGTTCTATTTCATTACTGTGTCTAATTTGTAAGTAAATCACTGATATGCATGTACAGCAATTTATATATAAATGTAATTTATACACTATACAGTTGTCTTATTTTGTTCTTGTTTGCAGGCCATATCCATTTATACTCAGGGCTTATGCCTGGCCCCGCACTAAGATCTCTCTTGGCCGGGCTCCGGGGACTATATAGGATGCCAAGCGATCCAATCCAGATTAGCTGTGTGCAAGGGAAGCACCCTACCCACTATACTGTCTGTCTATCCTGTGTATTTCATCAGTTACTCCATCATTAAAGAACTGCTTTTTGATTTTTTTTTAAGCAGGATTATTTTGAAAATTTTGTAATAACTTATAGGCATATAATTTGATTAATGGGCTTTAGAAATGAAGAGTCAGTAACGGTGCTATCATTTGCGATGAATTAATGGCACATTGGTGAGGCCTTTCTGAATGCAAAAAATGGCATATATATGTGTCCATTAAGATCTTTGTTTTAGACATGTGGATTAGCTACATTTGGTAACCTGTGGGGAATGAGCTTGAGACAAAGCTTAGAGTAAAATACAGGCTTCTGTGGTCTGTAATGTTCAGAGCTTTATCACTACTAAATCCTAACCAAAATGTATTCATAGAAGTTTTCTGGGTTTTTGTTTGTTTGTTTGTTTGTTTGTTTTTGGGATCCCTATTGGTGAAACTCTGGGGACATATGCAGTGCTGGGTATAGAACAGGATTGAGGGCTGGAGCAGTAGTATGGTGAGTAGGGCACTTCATTTGGGCATGACTGACCCGTGTTCAGTCCCCGTCACCTGTAAGGTCGCCCAAACCGTGTCAGGAGTGATCCTTGAGCCAAGAGTAAGCCTAGAGCACCACTGTTTTTGCATGCCTCCCCACTCCACCCTCAAAAAAAACCAAAATATGACTATGATTGATTGCATGCAAGGCAAGTTCCTTAAAAACCCTGTCCTCTCTGGTGCTTTGAGCCTTTTCTGAAGTGGTTCATGAGCCGTTAATCATTTTTAAGTTTTTAAGACTGTGCTGAAAATGCTTTTAACAAGTAAACGATAAAACAGTTGAAAACACCTTTCAGTCTGTTGTAGTGTTTTTATTTATTTATTTATTTATTTATTGGTTTTTGGGTCACACCCGGCAATGCACAGGGGTTACTCCTGGCTCTGCACTCAGGAGTTACCCCTGGCGGTGCTCAGGGAACCATATGGGATGCTGGGAATCGAACCCGGGTCGGCCGCGTGCAAGGCAAACGCCCTACCCGCTGGGCTATTGCTCCAGCCCCTGTTGTAGTGTTTTTAAATTTTAATCTATGAAAATAATTTAGGAAGTTTAGCATGGAAGACCATGGTAAATACTAGTTTTGGTTCATATAGAGCAGCTCAACTTTTTTTTTTTGCTTTTTGGGTCACACCTGGCAATGCACAGGGGTGACTCCTGGCTCTGCACTCAAGAATTAACCTTGGCAGTGTTCAGGGGACCATATGGGATGCTGGGATTCGAACCCGGGTTGGCAAACCCGTGCAAGGCAAACACCCTACCTGCTGTGCTATCGCTCCAGCCCCAGAGCAGCTTAACTTTTATCTCATATATATTGGGGTTTCAGGAGAGATTTAACTTGAAAAAGTGACTTCACTGTTTGTGTCCCACCGAAGTCTGAAACCAAATGGTGTAGTTGAAAAGGCCCTATTCAGAAGGTTTAGTGCTAGCTCTCCCATTAGCTAGTTAGAAAAAATCTTAGGAGGAAGAATTTGAATAGTTTTCATGGCTCCTTCCAGTCTCTAGGTAGCAGGATTTAAAGATCTGACGTGAGGACCATAAACAGACCTAAACTTACTTTGTTAGTGATAGGGGAAATTATGTTGGAAAAATTTCGGGTATGTTTAACAGAAGTGACGATAAGTTGTCCCAGTAGTGCTCTTACCTGAATTTGAGTATTTTGGGGTAATAGGCACAGATATTGTGCTCCTGTCTTAAAAGAATCCTGTTGGATGTGCCTTCTATTCCAACACCACCAGTTACTGTATCAGTGAATTTGATTGGCTGGCACAATGACTTCATCTGTTTCTCTATCAATGAGATCATGTGACTTTGTGAACAGATGGCTCAGGTGAAACCTTGACTTTGCAGGTCTTGTCTTCTAAACATGACCACCCATTTGTTAAATGTGATTAAAATATCACTAACAAGGGCAATTTCACATGCTTTTTGGCAAATGTGGTTCGCAGGATGTGACATGACACAGCACTGCCTTCTTCCTCCATGTGCCATCTCCCTTGAGGCCTTGTCTCCCCTGCTCACCCCCATCTCCCCCATTCCCAGGCTTGCCTTCTAGCTCACCTGCTCCAGATGGGCGGCACAGTGGGAGGACACTGGCACAGGCAGATGTGTTTATTTTCCGGAGACAAAATGTTGTGCTGCTGCAGATGGCAATGCCTTGAAGCAAATGGCAGCCTTTGACACTGCTGCCACACAGGCTGGGCCTCTCGACAGACAGAGCTGGCTTGCTTTTGGTGGTAGGGAAATTGGGAAGAAAAGAAAATCAAGATGTTCATTGTGACACTCATGGAGTTTCAGTTTAAGCAGCAGTCCTTTTTCGAGCTGTTTTCTTCCCCACACCAAATCTTGGTGGACATGTAAGCTAACTGAATTTTCACTGTAGGACAGGAGTTACACATCTGACACTTCGTTTGTTTTCCTGTTCTTAATAGGGCGTAGATTAAAAATGAAACTATATATTACATTTATAGTTTAAAGTATATAACTATATATTAAATTTAGTGTGCTATTGTAAAACACTTGTGCATCCCAGCTCACATTCACGAAAGTCTCTTAGGATTGGGGGTGGCTTGTGTCTGCACCATGGGAGATACTGCTGTTCTATTTTTCGTGGCCATTTTGATTTTGAAAGGCCCAGCATTCATGTGTCTTGAAGATGAAATGCCTTAACTAATATGACAACAATTGATAATGCTGTTCTATTTGAAAGAGGAATAGTTCTGACAGCTGCCCTTTTCAGCATTACATTGTCATTAGGCTAGACTAAAGTCCATTAGGAAGACTTAGATATTGAATAATTGCTACACTAATCTGCCAAGAAAAAATGACTTACTATCTTTTGAAAGTTACTGTCTTCATCAAGAAACCTTTTTTTTTCTTTTTAAAAAATATGTGCTGTTTTTCCCAACCCTAGTGCTGATAGAGTTAGGAGTTTGCAGGTGTAAAGTACCCCCCCTTCCCCATCTCTCTCCAGGGGGTTGTATGTGAGAAGGTGTTGCTTTCTCACTCAGAGAGCATATATGTGCTATCCTGTTGGATGCCTGCTGTGAGCAGAGAGAACCCCTCTTCTGGTTTAATGGAATGAACCTATTGGGTGGCTGAGATTGTACAACCCTATACTGCCAACTTTTCACTTAAAGAATCTTTTCTAATTGGGCTAAATTTGTATTGTTTTGAAACCTGTGTCTTGAAACGTATGTGATTTCCTATTAATGTTTGGTTTGATCTGAGAGCATCATAGTAGTGTCTTAGTAATAAAACATGCTTTTTTTGTTTGTTTGTTTTGCCCACACCTAGCAGTGCTCAGGGACTATTCCTGACTCTGCTTGGAGCTCACACCTGGTAGTGCTTGGAGCACCATGCAGTTATGCCTGGACTTCCTGCTTGTAAAGCATGCAGTTGGCTCCTAGAACTGTCTCTCTGGGACTAAAAAATGCTTTTATTTTGAAAATATTTGCCATTCCAAATACATATTTAGCCTTTAAAGATTGCTTCAGATCAGTGGTATGGTCTCTATGGGCTTGCTTTTACAAGGTGGGGGGGGGGAGAGAGAGAGAGAAGAGAGAGAAAGAAAACTTGGTGTCATTACTTGTTCTAGACCCAGATTATGCAAGGATATCAATTGAGGTTTTCTTATTTTTACCCACAAAATATATTTCTTGAACTATGGTGGGGTTTCATGTGTTTTTACTCTGTTTAGTAGAATTATTGTAGTAAGATTATTTAGCTCACCATGTATATTTTGTGCACTCTTAGGAATGTCTTATTTTACAGAAAAGGTTTAAGAAAGTAAAAAGGGAAGGTAAAGGGGGAGAGTAATGCAGCATATTTTTTAATTGAAAAATGATAAAAATTGAGTTATCATTACTTTTTAAAATTTTTATTTTCCCTTTATACTTTATATAAACACTGGTTTACAGAGTTGTTCATAATGGTTTGTTGAACATTCAATATACCAACACCAATCCCATCACCATTGCACCTTTCCACCACCATTATCTCCACTTTTCCCAACTACTCCTTAAGCCTGCCCCATGTTAGGCCTCAGTAATTTATTTTATATTGCTTGTTATGATTTGCTAAAAGAATGATCAAGAAATGTTTTCTGGGCTGGAGAGATAGCACAGCGGGTAGGGCGTTTGCTTGCATGCGGCCGACCCAGGTTCGATTCCCAGCATCCCATATGGTCCCCTGAGCACCGCAAGGAGTAATTCCTGAGTGCAGAGCCAGGAGTAACCCCTTTGTATGACCAGGTGTGACCCAAAAAAAGAGAAAGAAAGAAAGAAAGAAAGAAAGAAAGAAAGAAAGAAAGAAAGAAAGAAAGAAAGAAAGAAAGAAAGAAAGAAAAGAAAGAAGAGAGAAAAGAAAAGAAATGTTTCCTTAGAAGAAAGTTAGTAAAGATTGTTGTATCTCACCATAGAGCCATTAAGCTCTTGTATAAGAGTTTACTAAGATTTTGTTACAGGGTTAGTCTTCTATATTAGTATTTTGTTAATCGAGATTGGATTCCTTCTACATTACATTCTATCCAATCTGGTGTGCAAACCCTGGTTTATCAGTGTTGCAGAGTTTGAGGACTCCAAGAAGTCCAAGATTTTTGAATGGGGTAATACAGTAGGAGTTAAAATTTTTAACTGGTGGCAGATTTGGGCTTGTGCATGACTGCCAGAGCTTCCAAAAGTACAGGGAGATGGGAGGTAGCCCATCCTTGACTCCATGAAAGCCTGGAGACATAAAATCTGCATACCTGAGTTTTTCAGCAGATCAGTTTCTGAATGAGGCTCATCCCGACCAGTGAAGTCTGGCCAGGAGTATGATTTTCAGCTGCCAGGGCTCTGGGCATGTGCTGGGCTCATCTGCCCCCCTCCAGGGATCTGGAGCCTTGTGTGGGATCTGGATGCATCTCTGCAACTTGTTGATCTCGTTCTAGATTTATTTATGAGTCTGTGGTCATGGCCGGTGAATGAGCTTACCTACCACTACTTTTTGAGTGCAGGGAATAGGTTAGAAAGAAAAGGGGAAGGAGAGGAATTAAAGATCTTTGGATCTTTCATTAACTGAAGGAAACTGGCAGAATTCCATATTCCCCTTCCCAGTAGCCCTTAGTATCTGGTCTCTTACAGCCAACAAATTCTCTACTTGGTAATAATTAGTAATTCAGCAAATCTACAGAATGTATTGTTTTTCAAATTGAGGACAAACATTCGTGTACCTTCAGATGTGGAAAGAGAAAAGTGTTTACTTGTTCCAAAGTGACAGCTGCCCAATAGCCATAGACTGAGGTGTTCTGGAAACAGATCCTAACCTGAGATTTAAAGGACCAGTTCTCAGGAAAGCAAAGATGTGGGAGTCATGCATACCAAGGAGCTGTGTGAGAGAGTGTATTTGATTTAACACACTTTTCTAGTGGTGTTTGGGACAGAGACTTAGTTTTTGACCCTCTTACTCAGTTATTTTAAATTGCACATGGCCAATCTGCGTTCCACCCCCAGACCCCATGTGGTCCAGTAAGCACCTCCAGGAGTGACCTGTAAACATGAGTCAGGAGGAAGGCCTGAGCACTGCCAGCTGTAGCCCAAAAGCCAAAATGAAAATTAATAAAACTTGTTTTAAATAATGGGGTGATATATACAAATCAGGATTCTAATGATTGAGAAACATAAATACATAAGAAAAATATGTAAAATTTTTCTTATGTATAAAATCTATAACCTAAAATGTTTGTTTTTGAGCATCGATGCTCAAAGCTTGTTCCTGGCTCTGTGCTCATATATCACTCCTGCTGGGGCTTGGGGGACTGTATGGAGCACCAGGAGTCAATCCTGAGTTGGCTACATGCAAGACAAGCTCTCTGCCTCACTATATCTCTGATCCCTATACGTGTTTGTTAACTACTGCTGATGTTGTAGACAAATGGTAAGATATTGAAGCTAAAGGAACCTGTGCTATGAAGACTTTGATGAAAACACTTGGCTAAAAGCTGTGAGGTTGGGGCTGGAGCGATAGCACAGCGGGTAGGGCGTTTGCCTTGCACGCGGGTGACCCGGGTTCTAATCCCAGCATCCCATATGGTCCCCTGAGCACCACCAGGGGTAATTCCTAAGTGCAGAACCAGGAGTAACCCCTGTGCATTGCCGGGTGTGACCCAAAAACCAAAAAAAAAAAAAAAGTTGTGGGGCTCTGTAAAAGCTTGTTGGTGAAGAGCAGCTTAGCACAGTAAGATGAGGTTTGGTTAGACCATTGGTTGTTCTGTGTCGAGCATTTGGGGAAAGAAAAAAGAATCAGGAAGACCAAAGAAGTGCTTCAATGAGCCGGAAAGATAGTACAGTGGGTATGGCTCTTGCTTTGCACAAGGATGTCTTGGGTTCAATCCCTAGCATCCTGTATGGTTTCCTGAACATTGCCAGGTTTGAATCCTGTGTGGAGAGCCAAGAGTAACCTCTGAACATGACAGGGTGTGGCCCCCTGAAAAGAGCTTCCAACTTCATTGAAGGGATATAGAAGCAACTTGTGTGGAACCTTGGCTTCTAATGGGGAACGCTATTCTAATAGAAGGTCTCCTAAATAGTCTTTTTCCCATTTTCTTTATATCCTTGTTGGTTTGAATATCCTAAAACATACATAGTCCAATGGAGATCTAAATAGGCTTTTCCATCAGACCATCTTATTTTTCTTTTTTGGGGTCACACCCAGCGATGCTCAAGGGTTACTCCTGGCTTTGCACTCAGGAATTACTCCTGGCGGTGCTCAGGGGACCATATGGGATGCCAGGGATCGAACCCGGGTTGGCCGCGTGCAAGGCAAACGCCCTACCCGCTGTGCTATCGCTCCGGCCCCAGACCATCTTATTTTTAAGGGAAATGATCACTTTATTTTTTTTTCTGTCTACATAACTTTATTGAGAGCAAAGGCAATCCTTAATAGTCACAAAGTGAGTACATTACTAAAGTGATGGATTTTTCTGTTGTTTATTTTATTATTTATTTATTTATTTATTTTTATTGAATCACCATGTGGAAAGTTACAAAGCTTTCAGGTTTAAGTATCAGTTATACAATGCTCGAACACCCATCCCTTCACTAGTGCACATATTCCACCACCAAGAATCACAGTACACCTCCCCCCCACCTCCGCCTCCCCAGCCCCCCACCCCGCCTTTGTAACTGATAAATTTCACTTTACTTTCACTTTACTTTGAATACATTCAATATGTCAACAAAAAACTCACTATTATTGTTTGGAGTTTCTCCCCCCAAAGTCAGATCTGCTGAAAAGGAAGCATTTGATAGTTTGTTTTCCATTGCTGAGAATGAAGAAATATGAGGTCGAGTGGCCGCACAGTTTTGGATTTCTGTATTTTAGTATTTTCGTAACTAAGTCCAGAGAAATTTCTGCCAGAAATTGCATCATTGCAAGCTTGTACCTCTGCTACTTTATATTCCACATATGAGTACAATCTTTCTATGTCTGTCTCTTTCTGACTCAAAGAAATGATCACTTTAATATTCAGCTTTCCTAGATATTAATGGACATATTTAGTATGTATAACTTAATATATATCTTGTGTGTAAAGCATCGCTCGTGTATTTGAATTTTTTAGTAATTGATTTAAGGTAAATGGAGTCTTAAATTTTCACTGAAAACTGCAAGCCCCTGAAAAATAGAATTCAGGTAGCCTTGTTGCAGACATGGTGGTGTTGGTTTTACCATTGCACAATCAGCAATTTTATTTTGACGTTATTTGGAAGAAAGCAGTATTTTTGATTAGCAAGTAAAATTAATGTAGAAAACAAATACTGTGTTAACTAGTTGGTATAATAAGGCATCTGTGCCATGTTGCATTTCAACTCATTAAATTTCTAAACTTCTAATTACGATAAAATTGCAACTTCAGTAGGAGAACCATTTAAACTTGGGATTAGTGATGGCTTTGGCAAAGTAAAATTTATAGAAATTTGGGAATTGGGAGAGATAGTACAGGGATGAAGGTGCTCACCCTATACACAGCCAACCTTGGTTCAATCCCTCGCACTGCTGAATACTGCTGGGTGTGACCTCAACCCTCCAACTTCCCCCCAAAAGAAAGAAATTTGGAGGTTATTGAGGGGGAACTCCAAACTAAATTTGTTAGAAAATGAGTTATACATAAATATTTTTTATACATAATATTTTTCCTCCTAAAATTCAGATTTAATTGACATTTATTAGATTAAGTGCTGTTTACCTGCTCTTCTTTCAGGTACTTTAACACAGAAGAACACTTGTTCTTCTCACATTCTCAAGGAAGTAGTACTATTTTTTCACATTAGAACTGGGCACTTAATGCACAATTCCTGGGCCTAGAGATAGTATAGTGGGCAGGGCATAGTACAGCAGGTCGGGCACTTGCCTTGCTTACAACTGACCTGGGTTCAAACCCCAGCACCCCAAGTGGTCCCTCAAGCACCACTGGGAGTGATCTCTGAGCTCAGAGCGAGGCTTAAGCCCTGAGCACTGCCAATGGCATATGTACACACACACACACCAGTTCCCAACTGGTTAAGCCCTGAGCACTGCCAGTGGCACACACACACACACACACACACACCCCAATTCCCAACTGGTTAAGCCCTGAGCACTGCCAGTGGTACATGCACACACACACACACACACACACACACACACACACACACACATACACACACCCCACCACCACCACCGCCGCCGCCGCCGCCAATTCCCAACTGGTAAAGCCACATTTGATCCTTGGTATTAATTCATTTCTGCCTACTTGACTGCTTTGTTGGTCATTCTCCCTTTAATTTTCTCCAAATAAGAATTATAAGTAATTATAAGTCTCATCAGATCTACCTTCAGAATACTTTTCAGACCTAGTTTCCCCTTCATTTCTACTGTTTGGTGGTGGTTTTAAGTTCAGGAAAAAAAGCTTGGGTCATCTGAGATTGTGAGTAGTTTTCATAGACTCCTCTATAGTTCTTGTACTAAAGTTTATGTTCTTTAGAATAAGATGTGTATGACAATGTGTGTCCCTTTCTGTGATTCCACTTCCCCTCCCTCCTTTGAAATCACCTAACTCGCTAAGTATACATGTCCTGTATTCACCAATAATAAAACATTTCATGTTTGTCTTCATTTATATACTCTTTGCTCTATCTGCAGTCCTTGCTCCTCTCTACCTTGGGAGCTCCCTTAGATCCAGGCTTATGTCTTTGTAACCTGGCACACTTCTCAAATGGCAAATGCTCTAAATAACATTCGTTAATATTTACATTTAAATATTTGGGTTTACGGCCACACCTGGCAGTGCTCAGGGGTTCCATCTAGCTCCGCTCTCAGGAATTACTCTTAGTGATACTTGAAGGACCATATAGGATGTCAGGGATTGAACCTGGTTGGGCTGCTTGCAAACTCCCTACCAGCTGTACTATTCTTTGACCCCTATTTATTGACTTAATAATATATTCACATTCCAAATACAAAGTGGAATGGATTAAGCATCTTCTTGTTTCATAATTATCCTGTATTATATAGATGGGAGGGGTGGCTTGTAAGTCTGGAGCACATACTTTACACGTGGGAGTCCCAGATTCAGTCCCTGGCACTGCTTGGTCCCTGAGCATCGTTAGGTATGGCATAAAGACAAAGAAAATTCTACTTTAAGCTGTGCATCTTTATGCTTCAGGCATAGTCACTGCTATGATTAGAGATCTGTGGGTTTTTATTAAAAGGCTTTGCCAAGGCTTGGGAGATATACAGTGGTTAGGATGCATGCCTTGCATTGTTCAACATGGATTTGATTCCTCATCTCCCAAGCATTGGTGAGTGCAGTCCTGGAGGCTTCCAAACACCACCAGTGAGAGCCTGGGTATCCCCTTTACTGCAGGGTACCAGCAGCATTGCATCCTGGAACCCCTGCTTTGAAGTAATGACCCAGTTGGCCAAGAATCACTGGTAGGGTCCCGGGTCCCCAATCTTTGATTGATAGAGTGAGTGAGTTCTATGTCAACAAGGGTTAAAGTCAAGGTATAGGGGCCAGGGTGGTAGAATGCTTTCCCTGCCTTACATGAGACTGGTAGGTTTGCATGTCAGTCCCTTGCACCACACTACATGCCTGAGTGCAGTTTTACTGGTGGCTAATGTGTGTGACCTTCAGCAAGCACTACATGCAGTGTATAATCCCTAGTTAGCACTAGCCAAATATGTGTTATTGCACTAACAACAAAAGGTAAGAAAAGGAGGGGAGAGACAGGATAAAAATGATTGTATTTTGTGTAAATATTAGGGTTAGGTGTTTCTTTCCTAGTCCCATCCTTACTTATAAAACCATAATTTTTTTTTTCTTTTTGGGTCATACCCGGCGATGTACAGGGGTTACTCCTGGCTCATGCATTCAGGAATTACTCCTGGCAGTGCTCGGGGGACCATATGGCATGCTGGGAATCAAACCTGGGTTGGCCGCATGCAAGGCAAACGCCCTACCCGCTGTGCTATTGCTCCAGCCCCAATACCATAATATTTTAGATCTGGAAAAGGTACTTAGATCACAAGGGTAGTTGGAAGTTGCTGAAATCATAGAAAGTTTCACTCCCCCACCCCCGCCACCCCGTGTTTGAGATAATGGAACATTGCAGTTTCAATCTGTATACAGATTCTTTCTTGAATTAAAATGATAAAATCATATTGAAAATTTTAACATTATACCCCCAAACTCACCCTAAGCAGATAATAATTTTTATTAGTGAAACATGCTCCAGGTTCCATTTAGAGCATCAGTGTAAGAAAATAATTAATCTATTTTATTGAGTTGGTTAAAAACATGCATTGCCAAAACAGCTAAGGTGCTGCTATCTATTTATTATAGATATTTAATTGAGTACCTGCTACTTTTGGGCCAGAGCAATAGCACAGCGGGTAGGGCATTTGCCTTGCACGCGGCCGTCCCGGGTTCGATCCCCAGCATCCCATATGGTCCCCCTAGCACCGCTAGGAGTAATTCCTGAGTGCAAAGCCAGGAGTAACCCCTGAGCATCGCTGGGTGTGACCCAAAAAGCAAAAAAAAAAAAAAAGTACCTGCCACTTTCTTACATAGTTTCAGACCATTTAGAGAAGTAAATCATATGGCTTGGCATTAAGCCTGCTTTTTTTTAAGGGAGCTGAAAATATGGCTTAAGTGGTCAAGCTTACCCTTAGAATGTATGAGGCCCTGAATTCAATCCCCAGTACCATATGGTAGTCCAAGCACTGCCTGGCTGGAACACCACTGGGTGTGACCTCTACATTTAAATCCCATAAAACATAAAAGATAGAATATGTATAAAATGTGATACATGAAAATGAAAACAATACATGCTGGTATGCAAAGTAGTATTTTATGAAATATTTGAGTGTGAAACTGACATGTTGAATTGTTTTCACACTAATACATGTCTTGTGGAAACGTCATCATTTCCTAGAAAAAAGCTTCAGATTTTGGAAGCCTAACTTTTGATTATAACTGATGCTAAGTTGCTGTGTGGTATGACAGGTTATTGCCCCCTCTTTGAATTCGATCCCCACATTTATAAAAGGGATATTGGATAAACTAGTTGAGCTCTTAGTCATAACTCTTTTAGTTGCTTTTTTTTTTTTCCGGGGGGGATGAAATACTTTTAGTGCTAAAGATGTAATTTTAGGCATCTTGACTACTGGAATAAATGAAATATGCTTATTAAACATGGTTCTTTCCAAAGCACAGTGCATTTAGAGTTATTATTAAAACATTGTCATCACGGAAGAGTCCTTTGTCCCATTGGTGCTTATACATCTTTGTACAAATTAGTGACCCACCGGGAATGGATGTATGCTTTAGAGACTGCTTAAAATTCCAGGGTGCATTCAGCGTATTGCAAGAGAAATTGCACCCTTTTCTAAGGCACCTCACTCGTAGCGACATCGTCCTATTCAATTAGAGGTGGCAAAGGCTGGCCTGGCTCCAAAGGAAGACTGTCAATTCCTCTCTTTTTCTGTGTCCACGCTCGGCAGGATGCTTCCTCACGCGCCCACCTCTCTCCCCCTTGCTGTGACTTTGGCTTCCGCCAGATGTCACACCGCTGCTTGTCACCGCCCAGACTCTCGTCACTGATTTTGTTGTTTCAGTGTATTTATCACAACTGTTCCCTTAAGCTGTAAAATTTATGGAATTTCACACTCTTCTTAATCACTACAGTATTCCTCTTTCATGAGCGGGAATATATTTGAGGAGTTGTATGCACAAGAGTTGGAGGGAGGGAAATACTCTTGTAGAGCTTTGCGTGTGTGTGTTCAATTCCCAAACATGTTAGGGAACCGAGTTCAAATTTTCAAAGAGGAACTAGCTAAATTCTGCAGCACTGAGAGGTGCATAGTAAGTCTATTTAAATTCCAGGGAGAAGTACATATTATATGTGTTTATTGACTATTTCCACTGGCTTGAATTTTGTCCCTTTAACAACAACAAAAAGTGGATAATATATTTGGTCTCAGTGATGCATCTTGATCATCTGTTAAAAAGGTCCTAAAAATGATGGTGTAGTAATGATGATAATAGCTAATTTGTTACTGTGTAGTAGGTGTTATATTGAGTACTTTGTATTTATTTAAATCTGTATAAATAAAGTTATTTAAAATAACTTAAAACTCTCCACTTTGAAAATATAAACGATTGGCATTGGGAATATAACACAAAAGACTTGAGCATATGCCTGATATATAGAGGCATCAAGTTCTGTCCCTAGCACTACATGATGCTGTAGTCCCTGGGTGCTTCTGAGTGTTGACCTAGTGACCGCAGAGCATGTTGATTAAATGTTTTTGAGAGTGACCCTCAGGTCTCCTAAGCACTGCTTAGGTCCCTAGGAAAAAAGCTTTTTTTAGTGTACTGGTTTGTTGGTTTTTTTGGGGGGTTGGGGGGGGTCACACCCAGCAATGCTCAGGGTTTATTCCTGGCTCATGCACTCAGTGTCCTGGTGGTTTTCGGGGGACCATATGGGATGCTAGGAATTGAACCCAGGTCAGCCACATGCAGGGCAAAAGCCTTACCCGCTCTGCTATCACTCCAGCCCCTAATGTATTTGTTAAAGGAGGAAAAGATAGTACCACTTTAATCTATTTTCTCTTTGTAACAAGAGGCAAAATTTAGGTGGCTCCTTATTTTAGAAGTGAAATTTATTTTGAGATCTCAGTTTCATTTAAAATTTTTTTTGGAGTTTGCTGGAGATATAGTGCAGATTTAAAGTACTTGCCTTGCATGTAGCTGACCTGGATTCTGTTCCTGGCACCACATATGGTCCCTCAAGCACTCACAGGAGTAAACCCTGAGCACCTCCAGTTGTCCCCAGACAAAAAACCCAAAAAGTATATGCCAAAAATAAATAAATGCTGGGACTGGAGAGATATTACAGCAGGCAAGCGGCTTTCCTTGCACATAGCTGACCCCAGTTCAATCCCTGACACCACATATGGTCCCCCAATCCTCATTAGGAGTGATCCCTGAGCATAGAGGCAGGATTCAGCCGTGAGCACCATGAGCACCACTGGGTATATTCCCCTCCTCCCCCCGACCAAAAAAAAAATAGCTTTTTCTTGGATGCTGGAGAGAGATTACAGGGTGAAGGTGCTTGCCTTGCAGCTTACCCCAGTTCAGTCCCTGACACCACATATAGCCCCTGAGCCCACCTGGTGTGGCCCAAACCTCCCCCTCAAAAAAATTATTTCCTGGCCTGGGACTGTGGCTCAATTAGTGGAGCACATGCATTGCATGTGTTAGATTCTGGATTAGATTCCCTGTCGTGGTTGGTCCCACAAGCAGTGCCTGGTGTAAGTGTAGACCTGTGCAGGCTTGGTGGTGTAGCCTTCCCAAAAATGAAATAAGTGACATTATTTTTTGTTATTAATTAGATACAACTTTGAAACTAAGCATGTTGCTGTTTGCACTGTAACCCATTGGTGGTAATCCTCAAGGATAGCCCGTGGACCTCAGCCCATCTGGAGAGAAGTTACAAAACCACTTACTGGGAGCAGTTGTCTGCCCCTGGTCCTCAGACCATTGTTGATCCTTGGGTTTAAAAAGATTGGAAACCACAGACTAGATTGTTTCACAGAATAAAAAACTTCATAAGTTAGGATATTTTTGGCAATTCTGTCAGGATTGATTAGTGTTCCTATTCAAGACAGTTGACAAATTCTTATGTTATATTGCTTATGGGAAAGAAGAGAATTGATGGGAAAGCTAGAAAATGAAACTTAAAATCAACATGATATAAATATCTGTAATGGCAAAAACTGCATGAAGGTGCTTAAATGTTGATGAATCTGGATGGAGGGTTTGTGTTTTGGTGGGGGGCAAGGGGTGGGCTTGGCGTGGTTTGGGTCATACCTGGTAGTGCCCAGCGGCTATTTCTGGCTCTTTGCTCAGGAGTTTCCCGTGACAGTGCTCTCGGAACCATGTGTGGTGCTGGGGATCAAGCCAGGATCTGCTGAATTGCAGGGCAAGCACCTTATCTCCTGAACTGTGCCCCCACCCCTTTTTCAGGATTACCAAAAGATGTCTGTTTCTCCATGCTTTGCCAATCTCAAGATAGCTCAGGTTAATATAGGTTTACAACGAAGCACACCTGCTCGAGGTGTTACTGTTTCTGAGCGTTTATGACAATGAGCAATATCACCTTAGGCCTCTGTCAAGAGTTCAGGGAGGTAGGTTGAAGGGCTGGAGCACATGCTGGCAAATGGGACCCGCAGGTTAGATCCCCAGTACCACAGTACCATGGCACTGCATGGTCCCGCAAGCTTTTCTGCCGTATGTCAGAGATCTGGCCATCTTTTTTTTTTTTTAAATTTCCATAACCATTACAAAGACATATGAGGCCTTTTTCTTACATATCAGTGCCAGGACTAGTTGGGCTTCTTCCCCTTTTTTATTTTTTTGGGTCACTGTGAACTTCGTAGATGATTGTATTTCCCAAGTGATTAATTTAGTATTTATTCTACTTTACTATCTTTACTTATATACATTATCTGTACTGCAGCCCCTTTGTTATTCATATTGGTTTCAAAACCAGGGTCACTCCAGGCAGTGATAGTGTCCTGTACTAGAGATTAAATTCTGAGAGAGAAGAAAAGTGCCTGCCATAGAGACGGGTAGGAGGCTGACCAGGGACATTGGTGTTAGGAAATGTACACTGATGAAGGGATGGATGTTGGAACATTGTTTGACTGAAACCCTATCATGAAAAACTGTGTACTCACAATGTTTCAGGAGAGAAAGAGAAAGAGAGAAGGAGGAAGGGAGAGAAGGAGGGAGAGGTAAAACTTGTGTTTTACCTCTTAAACTATCTACCCAGGCCATTATCCCAGGTTTTCAGTGAGAACACTAGATATTGGAGTAACTGTCCTAAAGCCACACGTATGTTAACAGAGTCAGATTTCAAACTCAGGTCTAATTTTTCAATGTAGCCTACCTATTTATTCCTGAGATGCTTACTTACAGTTTATTGTTTTCTTCATTCAATTCAAAATGCCTGTTCTGTGCCCTGCTTTACTTTAGTAACCCATGATAAAAGGGTGATAAAAGTAAAAGGCCTAGGAACCTAGCAAAACACAAAACTACTTGTGCATTCAGAGAGGTTCTAGCAATTGACTTAAAATTAAACCAGTTTTTAGAAGTACAAGCTAATTTTTATGAACATTTATTAGTCTTTTTTATGATATTAGGCATTAGTGACATGATAGAGCATAGAGAATGACTTCTGGTGTAATAGTCATTCAAGTGTTTATTGAGCATATACTGTATTCTTGTATATAACTGAAAAAAACAGACATAGTCCTGCCTTCATAGAACTTGTGATTGGTGTAAATGTCTGAATAGGTGAGCTGTATATTAGACATATCAAGTATGTCTAATTTTCCACAAGCAGTCATGTGCACATTCTGTAAGAATAGCACAAAATTAAGTGACTTGGAATTTGTTCCATTTCATTTTAACACTAATGAATTAAAAATGAGGGAATATTGCTGTCAATAAGCCTATCACTGTGGTTTTGTCACTTTGAATGCAGTGCTTTTTATTTTTTTAGGGGAGCAAGAGAATGACAGTACACAAGATTGAAATTTTAAAAAACTAGTGTGAATCAGAGATCTTTGATGTAGCATTGTCAGAATTTTAGAAACTGCAAGTTGTTACACAGATGTATTGATTTAATTAGTCTAGATAACACCATTTATTTATGCTTAAGCATCTCACACATGCAAAAGTTGGTAATTCAAAGTCACACAATAATTTGTGAGTTATCTTTTAAACCACGTGTTATAACTTCTGAATACCAACTTTCATGAGTGTATGTCAGATGCTTAGTATAAATAAATTTTATAGACCAATGAAAATACATACAGTTTGCTTCTGGAATTCTGCAAAACAATTTCATGTAAAATCTCAGTGACCATTTGATTGACAATGATTGTTTTTTAAAACATATTCTCGGGGCTGGAGCGATAGCACAGCGGGTAGGGCATTTGCCTTGCACATGGCCGACCCGAGTTCAATTCCCAGCATCCCATATGGTCCCCTGAGCACTGCCAGGGGTAATTCCTGAGTGCAGAGCCAGGAGTGACCCCTGTGCATCGCCGGGTGTGACCCAAAAAAGCAAAAAAAAAAAAAAAAAAAAACCATATTCTCATTGGGTGGGCAGGGTCCTCTTTGGAGGCATGACACGTTTGGGCTCTGCTGGGTAAGACCTCTTTGGGTTTTTTGTTTGTTTTGTTTTTTTGTTTGTTTTTTTCTAGTGAATCACAGTGAGGGTACAGTTACAGATTCACACCTTTTCCTGCTTGTTTTTCCCTCATGCAGTGTTCGAGAGCCCATCCCTCCACCAGTGTCCATTCTCCACCACCAATGAACCCAGTATCCCTCCCCCCCCCCATCCCAGCCCCCCACCCCACCCCGCCCCGCCTCTGTAGCAGGGCATTCCAATTTGTTCTCTCTCTCTCTCTCCTTTTGGATGTTGTGGTTTGCAACAGGGGTATGGAGTGACCATCGTGTTCAGTGGGTAAGACCTCTTTGATATCAATACATCGTTCAGGCTTGAAAAGTTTGTTTTGGGTAACCAGACACTCAGTATTCTAGTCAAAGAATGAAGGGTAGTTATCCACTTAGTAAAAAGATGGACTTGTTTTGAGACTGTTTTCAGTCTGTATTGGTGTATCTTGGAGAGGGAAACCAGAAGAATTTCCTTGTTATATTTCTCTTCTTCTTTTTTTTTTTTCTGTTCTATTTTTAACAATAAAAACACAAAGGTATTCTATATTTGCCTGATTTTGCCATACAGTTTTCACACTTAAAAAAAATGCTATTGTTAGTGGGATTGGGATGGAGACGGGTGACTTCAAGGGCCGGAGCATATGATTTGCATGTAGGAGCCCCAGGTTTTACCCCCAGCGCTGCATGTTTGTTTCCCCAAGCATCACCAAGAGTGATTCCCCGTAATGCCTTTATGTATCTTCAGCTAATGTTAAAGGTTTGGCTGGTTGGTTGGTTGCGGGGGAGGGCACATCTTGTAGTTCTCAGGCTTTACTCCTCACTCCTGGCAGCTCAGGGGATGGTATGTGGTGCTGGGGTTTGAATCTGGGTTGACCGGGTGTAAGGCAAGTGCTTTACCTGTGTACTATTGCTTCGACTCCATTATTTTTGTTTTTAAAGTGACAAGCTATAAAAAGCAAGTAGGTGTGTGACTAATAACACAAGAAATTAGGTAACATCTTCTGAAGTTTGGAGTGCCTCACTTCTTTTTTTTTTTCCTCACCACATTCCCTAGAATGTAGAAATTGGAAAGATTAATTAACTGAGTTTTACACATACGGAAACAGAAGTTCATAAGGGTTAAATGTCTTGCCTAAAGTCAGACATATTAAGAATGTTGTCACAGAATGTGGTCGAGAATTCCAGACCTTGGCAGAGTGTAGCACACTACCCTCTGGGAAATGTGATAAGCAAGTGATTATTTTTTCAGATATCTTGAGTGCTGCTGGTCAATTCTTATTTCTCTATTTGCCATCTTACTTATCCCCACGGCAGAAATTTGTTTGCAGGTTAGGACTACTGTATTATCTTAAGGATTGTTTGTATCTTTCATGCTTTATTTCTGCTAGCTTGGATTTCTAAGTAGGAATATGTTATTTTCATATGTTCTGATAGTAGTTCATTCGACTGCCAAGTACCTGTGTTAATCAGTAGTTTTAAAAATATAAGGTGGGGATCAAAGAGATAGTACAGTGGGTAAGGTGCTTGCCTTACATACGGCTGACCTAGGTTCAATCTCTGGCATCCCATATGATCCCTGAGAGCACAGAGCCAGGAATAAACCCTGAGCATTGCCAGGTGTGACCCAAAAATTAAATTAAAAATAAAATGTAAGAGGAGGGCTGATAGGGCTTGAGCCACGTGAGCCAGGCATGTGGAGATGTAGAGGCGCCTATTTTGATTTCTGGCACAGCATGGAACATGGTCTCCTGAGCATCACTAGGTGGTCTCGGTGGCCTCTGGCTCTGCCAAACCTGAGCAGTGCCAAGCTGAGTATCACCTGGAGTGACCCTGTGACTCTCTGGTCTCTGCCTGGGAGGCCCACCAGTGTAGGATGCCTTATGTTTCATGATAGGGTACATTCGATTTTAATGTTTATTTAACTAAGTGCATAGGTTTAATAGGGGTACTTATCCTACAAGGACTGGGCCACTCACTACCCACAAAAGCAAATAGGAGAGAAAAAACATTGTGCAGATAAAAAGGAAGGCATATAAAATAGGAATCTCAGCACAGAAGCCTGGGGACATAGATAGACTGAATTTAGCATGGTGAATGGTTCAGAAAAAAATAAAATCACCCATTTGGAGATGATAAGCAAGGCAGACTGGTTCAGGTTCTCTGTAGAAACTTACTTTTTCAGACTTGCTGATAATACAAAGAATAACTGTAAGTCAGCATTAAAAATTAGTTATCTTATTGGGAGTCTTACATTAGGAAAATATTACAGCTTTTTACTAAGTCTACAGTTAGAGAGCATTGCTACATTTCTTTATGGGTTGGATAATTGCTGTCTGTGTTAAAAACTTAGTGATTTGACTTAAATGCGTGAGATTTCCCCATCCCAAAACTTGTTTCTTTACTAATGAAGCATAGACTTTACCAGTTGAGGTTTTGGTCTAGAATAAACAGGCCTAGACTGAGCCACGTGTACCCTGGTGGTTGGTACTGCTTGCTGCTTTCTTTAAATTGTGACCACACTCTCAGAATTGTTGGGTTCAGCAATTAGGAAAGACAAAAGAGTTCTCAGCCTTTTTTGTTTTGGTTTGGAGAATAACACCCAGTGTTGCCAGGGCTCAATTCTGCTGTTGCTCAGGGATCCTTCTGGTGGTGCTCCGGGATCCGAATGTGGTGCTTGGGGATCAGACCTGGTCAGCCGCATGCAAGACAAGTGCCTTAACCACAGTGCCAACTCTCTGGCCCTTGAAATGCTTTTGCAACACATTCAGATTCATAAACTTTAAGAAGAAAGCACCTCTTTTTGACAGGGGCAGGTTGAGAGTGGTCTGGGAGCCTTTCTTGTGCCAGCTGAGCTGTACAGTGAATGCTGGGGCCTGCGGATGTAGTACTACTTAGAGGCCATGTGATACCTGGGATTATGGGGCTTTGGTACATACAAGACATGAGTGTATGTCTCCTAAATTCTCCCCAGCCCAAGAAGAAAGTGCTTCCATATACCTTAAAGCACCAGATGCTTTTCTGTTCAGAGCAATCAAGTTGGCTTCAACTTCCTTAAGTCCTTGTTTTCTTTTGTACTTTCCCCATTCCCTTTGCTAATTTATTGGGGTGTCCAGAGAGGTGTTGGTGGTAGTGTTCACACACACTGGGTTGCGGTATTGCAGGCTGTTTTCATAGAGGCTACACCCAGCCATGCCTAGCCCTGTGGTGCAATCCTGACAGTTCAGTCAGTTTGGTGTGGGGCTCGGGCCACCAGGGCCATGTACGCTGTGTGGGGGAATTAAACGCATCTTTGCACATACTTGGCATTGTGCTCTACCACTGAATTATCTCCCTGGTCCCCACTATTTTCTTGTCTTCAAAAGTTTATTCCCATTTATCATGGAAGAGGTGTTGATATTTCTGCTTTGACCATCGCTTTTGCCATCTTTCTTTTGCAGACCCCATATCATGTCAACCTTCTCCTCGCTGGTTACGATGAGCACGAGGGCCCTGCACTCTACTATATGGACTACCTGGCAGCCTTGGCCAAGGCCCCTTTTGCAGCCCACGGCTATGGTGCCTTCCTGACTCTCAGTATCCTGGACCGGTACTATACACCAAGTGAGTTCTCTTGGTAGGGAGGAGCCTCGTCCTTAGCTGCCTTCATTTTTGTGAACTTCTCCTTGAGGTTGGTTGACCAGGACTTGACTAAAAGAGGATGGATCTAAAGCCCAAAAAGGGGAGGGGAGGAAGAGAAGGAAAAACAGAGAGGGGGCGGGGGAAGGGAGAGAAAAATTTAGGATATTTGTGGTAGGAAAGATACATTGATGAAAGGATGGGTGTTGGAACATTGTATGACTGAAACCCAATCTGTGTATCTCACTGTGATGCAATTTTTTAAATTTTAAAAAATAAAAGAGGAGGGGCTGGAGTGATAGCACAGTGAGTAGGGCTGCCTTGAACGCAGCCGACCCGGGTTCAATTCCCAGCATCCCATATCGTCCCCTGAGCTCTGCCAGGAGTAATTCCTGAGTGCAGAGCCAGGAGTAACCCCTGTGCATTGCCAGATATGACCCAAAAAGCAAAAAATAAAAGAGGATGGATCCTTGGAGATACATTGTGGAATCTGCTCTCTTTGTCAGCAGTTATATTTACCAGACGTAATGAGAGACTTCGCATGTCCAGAGCTGCGTTTTGTTTTGTAATTCTATTGTAGAAGTTCCCCCTTTTTTACGCATTCTTGCCCTGTTTAGATGCTTGTTAGCATCTTTGCTGCAGAGAATGAGCAAGTAAACCAAGTGGTTTGTATATTTGTTTTGACTTTGTGAAGATGAACAGGTCACTAGCGTGACACCTGAAAATTTCTTTGTTTATACATCAGAGCTTTTGGAGGCCTCAAACCTTGGTCGTTCCCTTGGTTCTTATTACCTAGTGGCTGCTCTCTCCTGTAGGGAAATGCTTGTCTCTGTTTTCAGAAACTCAGCTAAGCAGAGATTTAGACAAAGGGATGATTTTTGTCAGAATTTTACTATATTCTGACCTCAGACCTAACCTCGACTTTCGCCACTATGAGTAATAGACACTTGGAATTTTTAACTGTTACAGTTACAGGCTATAGATGCAGCACAGATAACTGCTTCTCTTCTTACATTCCATTCTTTCCTGCCAGTATAGTGAGAAACTGTTTTTATTCCTTTTTTGGTGCTGCCTCTTGCTCAGCCTCAACCACACCAATGCTCCAGGCCATATCCTGAGAAGAATTAGCCTGGCCTCCTAGTGACTCTTTATTTTGACATCTATCAGTAATACAGTTGATGTGCCCACCAAAATAACCACCAACCACTCCTGCAACCTTCATGCATAATGTGTCATCCCGGTTTGCCATGCTTGTGGACAGTCCTTTTGCTGTGAGTCTCAGCTGTAGTCTGTGAATTCTCTTTCATTGTTAGAGACCCAGCTGGGAACGTGAAGCTGAACTCTGGCCTCCCCTCCCTTTCCCTGATTTGCAGCTGGCTCAGGCAGACTTAAGCCCTGGTCTAAAGTTGGGGGGATGGGCTCTAAAAAAAGAGGCAGGCTGCTGGACTTTTCCAGAGACTGGCCCTGGCTGTGGGAGACAAAATTCCGTCATGCTAATTACCCTTCCCTGTAGCAAATCAATTTGCAGTGGCTAGTGGATGCTAGAGCATTGGGTCTGGGGCACCCTCAGCTACATATGGAATAAGTTTGTTGCAGGCTAAAAGACCAGTCAGCTTGGTTTTTGTTTTGTTTTTCCAAGTTGTTTGTGTGGGATGATGACCCGAAGAGGTCTGAAGCTTGATTAAAAGTTATGGCTGGTAGTCGGACTTAAAGGTAATAACACCTTTGAGGGGCTCGAGCAATAGCAGAGCTGGTAGGGCGTTTGCCTTGCACGAAGCCAATTCTGGTTCGATTCCCAGCATCCCACATGGTCCCCCGAGCACCACAGGAGTAATTCCTGAGTGCAGAGCCAGAAGTAACCCCTGTGCATCACCAGGTGTGACCTAAAAAGAAAAAAAAAAAGTAACACCTTTGGGGCTGGAGTGATAGTACCGCAGGTAGGGCGTTTGCCTTGCACAAGGCCAACCCAGGTTAGATTCCCAGCACCTCATATGGTCCCCCGAGCACAGCCAGGAGTAACTCCTGAGTGCATGAGGCAGGAGTAACCCCTGTGCATTAGCCGGGTGTGAGCCAAAAAAAAAAAAAAATTTGATCTCTGTTCTCTTTCAGCTATCACACGAGAGAATGCAGTGGGTCTTCTTAGGAAATGTCTAGAGGAGGTAAGTAGCCCCTGTGGGATCCTGAAATAAATGTTTGTCTCTGTTTGCCAGTATTGTTACAGTTTCTTGGTTGCATTTTTTTCCCTTCTGATCCTTGCCAGAGATGTAATAAATACTTCTAACCATATATGAAGTTGCTACCAACTGAAGTGGGTAACAAGCTTATTTTTTTCTGTCATTGGTCACTTCCTTGTTGATGTCAGTTTTACAATTTAATTACTTTTCTATTTTGTTCTCCCAGATTACTGGTTCTTAAATTTTAGTATATCTAAGAATCGTCTGAGGATTTGTTTTATATATATATATATATATATATATATATATATATATATATATATATATATATATAATTAGTATTCCTGTCCCCATTCCTCATGTCCAGCCCTGATTCTGAATAGGTTATCCTAGTGTGGAGCCTAGGAATATTTTTAACTCAAAGTTTTCAGGTGATTTTACTGTATCATGTGACAAATTAGAGTCATACTTGAAGAATTGGGTGTTATTCAAACTGCTTTATTTTTGTTCGTTTGGGGACTACACCCACCAGTGCTCAGGAGTTACTCCTGGCTCTGAATTTAGGGATCACTCTTAGCACAACTTGAGGAACCATATGGGATGCCCAGGATTGGACCCGGGTTGTCTATGTGCAGGGCAAGCACCCTACCCACTGTCTATCTGGCCCCGATCTGCTTCCTTAATAGGTATGAGCCCTGAAGAGAATGCCTCCCCTGAGAATAAGGTCATAGAAATCCACTGGGAATTTTGGTCTGAGTTGGAAGAGTAAACCTTCCATTTATGAAGCCAAGAACAGACTCAACCAATTCCATCCTACTGAGGCTAAGGCTTTGGGGTATGAATGAGGAAGAAAGCAGCTCCCTTAGGCTTTTTCATTCCTTTATTGTTCTTGTGACCTAAGGCTGAACCTGAGTGTATACTTTAATGAGAGAATATGTAGAAGAGTGGGTGGGAATACTGAAGTATTATCAGTTTGCCTTTTATATAAGCCTGTCATTTCCCATCTACAGTGCCCCCTCTTGTTTATAAATCCCCTTTCCAGAACGGAAGCTGAGAATAAGTTCATGTGCTTTTCTTAACCATTCAGGATGAGAGACCATTAGTCTGGCAGCCCAAAGTGTTATGAAAACTGCCAGGAAGGAACAAAGAATTGGAGTGTATGCAGGGTACAAGCAGTCAAGTTCCAGTTTCTGGCACCATGTGGCCCCAAGCACTGCTGCACGTAGTCCTGGTGGCCCCTCACCTCACATCACTGTGCTGGAGCACTGAACCATTAGCCATTAACCATTAATACCCCCAGTACTGCATTGCTCAGGAGCTCCTAATCCCTCATGCAAAAGAAAAGCACCACCAAGAAGACATAGGATATCAGGTGCTTTGAAACTTCATTTCCCAGTGATCCTTAGGATGACTGTTTTAGAAACACAGTTGTCTTTTGGAGCTAATTTCTGGACCTAGAATCATCAGTCATAGAGGACTCTGGAAATGGAATGCTTTGGTGCTACTTAGTCCTTAGCTGTAAGGGGACTAGAGAGATAGTATAGTAGATAGTGCCTTTATCTTGTATGCAGCTGAACCAGGTTTGATCCCCGGCACCCTGAGCACTGCCAGTAAGTGATCTCTGAGTGCAGAGTCAAGAGTAAGTTTTGAGCACCACTGGGTGTGGCACAAAAACAAAATAGTCATTAGCTGTGACAGGAAATACCAGGAGAGTGTAGGCTTAAGCCCGGGGAGTATATTTCCAGGACATGCTCCTGAAGAGCAGGTAGGGACAGGACAGATACTGCAGGAGGCATGCATCCAATCCTGGCTCAATACCCTGTATCATAATCCCTGTAGCATTGCTGGGTGTCTTTCCCTCCATCCCCACCCCACAAAAAAAAGCAGGTAGAGATCATCGTGCCTTCTTTCTAGAAACTAAGTGAAGTGTCTGTGAAAGAAAGCCATAAAAGCAAAGCTGTGTTCCTTAGTAACCTCTAGCTGGGTTAGTAGACTACCTCCAGCCATGAACATAGACCACAAATCACTTGGAGCATTCTCTCAAGCAGGGGATCTTATGGTTAGTTTGGTTTTCAGTATTTTTGTTTTGTAGTATTGGAAATCAAACCCAGGACCTCAAGAATGCAAAGCATGCACTCTGCCACTGAGCATCCCCAGCCCTGAGAGTGTGGAACTCTTACTCTAATGACAGGTCACCTTGACTTGGGGGAGAATAGAGCAGGGCTGGATCCAAAAGCAGTTCTGCTGACTTCCTTCTCTCCACCCCTACAGTTGCTTATACAGACACTCATACTCTCATAATAGTCCCTATCACATGAGTGGGTGACTAGAGCTAACTGGTTTTTAATTTTTATTTTATTTTATTTTATTTTGCTTTTTGGGTCACACCCGGCGATGCACAGGGGTCACTCCTGGCTCTGCACTCAGGAATTACCCCTGGTGGTGCTCAGGGGATCATATGGGATGCTGGGAATCGAACCCGGGTCGGACGCATGCAAGGCAAACGCCCTACCCGCTGTGCTATCACTCCAACCCCTAGAGCTAACTGTTGGGCCCTCGGTGTACATCACTTTGACCCAAAGCTTA
Source organism: Sorex araneus (assembly GCF_027595985.1). NCBI lineage: Eukaryota > Metazoa > Chordata > Mammalia > Eulipotyphla > Soricidae > Sorex > Sorex araneus. The sequence continues at coordinate 40,647,079 of NC_073306.1, forward strand.
TTCCCAGGACAGTCACTTCCTTTATTGGCTTATTACCTTCAAACTTTACAAAAGGGTGTGTTTAACAAGCTGACGGGTAGTGGACATGGGGGAATAGGGCCTTAGGTTGTTGCATTCTTTCCTCAGCTCACTGAGCAGAGACAAGCTCCCAGCTGCATTTTGGGATTTCCTTTATTTCTTAGTCCTGAACTACCTACCGCCTGTTGAAAGAACCAGAACTTTTTACCTGCTTATAAAAGCACTTTACAGGGAGTACTCAGCAATTGTTTGTTAACGGATTTCCTTCATGTCTTTCTGCAGCTCCAAAAACGCTTCATCCTGAATCTGCCAACCTTCAGTGTTCGAATCATTGACAAAAATGGCATCCATGACCTGGACAACATTTCTTTCACTAAACAGGCTTCCTAACGTCAAGCCCTTCCTCCCACTTGCTAGGGAACTATTTTTGATGGGCTCCTTTATTTTTTTTCTACTCTTTTGACATGTACTCTTGATAAAAGGTAAATTAAAAATAAATCTGAATATGATTAAATCGAGCTTTCCAGTTAAAACTGAGTTCTAGTTTGCCTAACATCATCTCAGGGAAGCCATGGAGGGAGGGCGGCCTTTCCTTTGTGGATGCACTTGCTGCCCTGTAGCAGCTGCTTTGCGGCTCAGCTTCCTTTCCATCTCAGTCTTCAATATTTTGTTTGCTTATTTCTCATGCACCCTAAAGCAGTAGTACTTTTTTGCCTCTAAGTGTAAATCTAAATTAATTAGAATAGGTAATACATGCAGTTAGTAAAAAATGCAAGCAGTGCAAAGACTAGTAACAAATGTTTCTCCCTATAATTTCATCATGTTTTCCTTTTTAGAGGAAACATCATCTGTTAATTTCTTATCGATCCTTTAAGAGCGACATCATTCTTCTATAAAGCATCTGTACGTGCATAATGTACATATTTCCTTTCAAAAATATTTCAAGACCCAAGCTCCACTGGGGTAGCCCTGGTAGTCCTTGGCACTTTAAGGCCCAAGCAACTTAGCATTGAACCACTAGCCCGAGTTCACCAAGAATAGCCTGGTGGGTTGCTCACCCTGCCATATTAGAGGGTCTACATATGATTGTTTTACTTAATACTATAATGGATCTTGTTTTATATCAGTTAATATATAGCTGCCCTACTATTGATTTTCGTAGTACTCCTTTAAGGTAATTTATGTAGTTAACTAGTTTTGTTTTGTTTTTTGTTTTTGGCTTTGCTTTTTGGTCACACCCAGCAATGCACAAGGGTTACTCCTGGCTCATGCATTCAGGAATTACTCCTGGCGGTGCTTGATGCTGGGAATCAAACCTGGGTCAGTCGTCACCCTACCTGCTATGCTATTGCTCCAGCCCCTAACTAGATACATTTTACTTCCTAATCTGCCTTTCTGGGGATATAGGTGTCTCTGTGTTCAGGGGTTACTCCTTACAGGACCCAGGGAGCCATCCTCAGGTGCTGGAGATCAAATCCATGTTGGCCACATGCAGGGCAAGTAATATCTTTAAACCCCTAGGTTTTTTTTCTTTTTTTCCCCATACCCCCTGCTAACTTCCTAGATTTTATTTTATGCCACATGCCCTTAAATTTTCTGAAGTTTGCAAAGCACATAAAATCCACCAGCTATTTTATATTTCTGACCAACATCACTCAATGTTAAAATTGGTTCACATCTGCTTTAAGGTGATTAATACATAGAAAAGCAATTTATTCCTTTCTGGGGTGGGGGTGGGGGGATAGGTTGGAGAAGAGAGCAGCTGTTTTGCCTCAGGATAAGGAAACTCAGCCCTAAAGTGAAGAGGTTGGGAAAGCTGACAAGGAACCTCCAGGAGAGATGAGAGAGGGTGCTGGAATAGCAGGAGCAGCTCAGTGCTGCCAGCTGAGCTACTGCATCAAGCCTGCACCACCGGAATCCCACTGATACCTGAAGCTCGGCTGTCTCGTGGTCTTGGTTCTTTGACTAAAGTCCTGGGTTCATTCACCGGCACCATATGGTTCCTCTAATAACCCTGGGAGTGACCTCAAAATGAAAAAGAGGGTATAAAGAGTGAAATCTGGGGCCAGAGCTGACCCAGGTTTGATCCCCGGCATCTCATACAGTCCCCAAGCACTGACAGGAGTGATCCCTGAGCACAGAGCCAGGAGTAAGTCTTGAGCATCACGCAGTGTGGCCCATAAAACAAGAATGAAATGTGTCATCTGAGAGCTGGATTCGAGAGCAAAAAGCACTCATGTGGACAATCTACTATAAATGGCCATAGTAGCACATTACATTGACCCAGTCAAAATGACACATCTGCACAGGCTCACAAAGTCTCTAATACACATCGTGAGCCTCCCCATATTCACCCAAAGCAGAACTATAACCGCGGATCATGATGACTCCTCCTCTCTTCTCCGCTCACACAGAGGTGCTCAGAGCCTCTGTGTTTCTTCCTCAGAGGCCCTTTCCACCTATAAAAGCCTTTCCTCCAATTTCTGGACCTCGCCAGGACCTACTTACCTTGCGTTTTTGGTATTTTAGACTCCATCTGGTGATGCTAGGGCGGGGTTACTCCTGGCTCTTCTCTCAGGAATCAATGCCTGGTGGTTCAAACCCAGGTTTGAACCTGGGTTGGCTATGTGTAAGGCAAGTGCCCTGCCTATTGTACTGTTGCTCTAGCTCCTACCTTGCCCTCTTTGGAGGCAAGTCTAGACCTTGGATGAAAAGGAAGGGCATTCACCTTGGAGCTTTATTCACATCGCAATCTGAGTCCTGGACTCTTGACTCTCTTCCCCTCCGGAGAAGCCCATGTTCTCGATTACACTGTCTCTCTCTCCCACCCCACCCCCTGCACCCACTCCATATTCCTTAAACTATGTGTTTTTTTTTAAGAAAAAGACAGAAGGGCTTCATGTCCAGTGAAAAGATTTTATTAAAGAGAATAAGAAGCAGTCTGAGAGTCGGGGAGGTACACTGACTGCAGAGTCAAGAGAAACAACAGCAAATACGAAATCCCAATGACAACCTCAGGGTCTTGGATACTTTCCTTCCCTCTCCCTCCCAGTCCTTTGTGAATAAGCCCCCTCCCCCTTCTATCCTGGTCAGCGGGACATCTCAGTGCATGAACAGAAAACAGTGAAAGTCTCTTCCTTGTTGATCCCAGAACTCACTGGGATAAGTAAATTGCACTGGACATTTTTAAACTTTAATTACAACATACATAAATAAATAGGACAGACAACAAGACTGAAGTACAGCCTGGATTCAAGTTCTGCAATTTGTGCTTTTATCTTCTTTGTTCCGTGAGGGCCTCTCCTACTCATTTCTTTCCAATATTGGGAGGGTCCAAAGAGCCCACTGGGTCCTCCTGCCAGTATTCCTTTTCTGGGACCAGAAGATTCTGGAATGAAGGTACTAATCCTTCAGCAACACCTCGGACTAGTTAACCATTTTTCACCTGACAGTGAAGACATCAGAACCTTGGCCTTAAGAATGCTGGCTGCTGCTCGGGCCCCTCAGTGGGCAGGATTGTGCACCAAGAGCCAGTTCCCTGCCCACGCCCTTCTCCAAAGGCAAGGGTCAGAAATCACGCATGGCAGACCCTGTCCCCTTAATAAACCACCACAGGGATACCTCTCCCCTCACTCCAACCCAGAGCCTAACTCTAGGGTTCCTGGATGAATCTTCTCTTTTTTTTTTTTTACAGCCTGACTCCAATCCCACGTTTTCATCTTTTCAGGCCTGCCCCAGGGGCTCAGACCTCATTTTAGGCCTTGGGTGCCCCTTGGGCTTGGAGCTGGAGAAAGTTACTTCCGATGCTTGGCATCCTTCTCTGAAGCCTTTGTATCACCATGCCCACTGCTTGCACTGCTTAGGAACATCTTATCCAGCCCCTTGAGTGACTCCAGCAAGTAATTCTGGAAGGCTGTGAGAGCAGCACAGATGGCAGGGCCGCCGAAGCCATGGGTGATGAGGCTAAAATGTGTCAGGCAACTCTGCACCCCAGGCTCCAGGATGAGTGCTGGGCGGCTGTTGCCCAGTGGCGAGCGGTCCTGAGCCATCAGGTCTGCGAACTCCTTACAGATCTGCCTGGTGGGAGAAGGAGGGTCAGAGGGTTGAAGGACAAAGGTCTGAGCCCAGTGAAGCAGGACGAAGCACAGGAAAGGCACTTATATACGATCACTGACCCTCCCAATAGTCTGCAAAGGCTCATACCTGTTTCATAGGAAATGAAACCTAACATTCGGAGACCACACAGAGTTAAGTTTATGTGTCAAGGCCCCACTGTCTCTCCTGTGTATATCCTGTCCATATTCAGCTCAACTCCTCCTTGATCCAGGAAATTTGCCTTCATTCCCCTCTCAACTCCTTCTCAACCATTGTTCACAGAATTTGTCTTTGAAATTACTACTGAACAATCCAGGATCTGCCTTGAATAACTGAAATAATAGCGAATATGAATTATGCATCGTCTCACTTAATCCACAACAGATGTGTGCTGTTGTTACTATCATCCTATCACAAGGATGTGAAACTGGCTTGGATTAGATGATGTGCCTGAGTGACTAAACTGGGGTTTGTCTTTATCTAGGTCCAGTTTGCAACCTTTCATTTCTTTGTGTGTGCCTCAGACTGGACATTCACACACTCCTGTCTCATTGTAAACTCTTGGGAGCAAGTCAGCCAACATCTTACACATTGCCGGGCCCAGGAAGCAACTGATGAGTTAGAAGATGATTTAGTAAAGTGAGCCCGGCCCTCCAGCTGTTTCTGCAGCTACAATGATGAGTAGCCTCAAAGTTCCCCTAGGCATGGCAATCCCTTGAGCTGTGGTTCCACTTCTGTCTCAAAGACTTGAGAAAAGCCTCAGAGAAAATGAAGTTTTGTTTGTGTTTGGGGGCCACACCCAGAGGTGCCCAGGGCTTACTCCTTACTCTGCACTCAGGAATCACTCCTGGTGGGGCAAGGAGAATCTCCTGGGATGCCAGAGATTGAACCCAGGTTAAGTGTCCTACTCAGTGTACTACTGCTCAGCCCTAAGATGAAGAGTGCCTGGGGTAGGGGGACTGGATGATATTCTAAGCAGGAGGAGGGCAAGCCCAGGGACATGTTAGGAGACCGCAATCACATCTGCTGGCATGGCTTGTGCCCAAATGGTTTTTCAAAGGAGTCTAGACTTTGTAATTTTCAGTTACTTTTGACACTTTTTTTAATGTTAAAAAACTTTAATTTGGCGCCCATACCTGGCAGTGTGCTCAGGAGTGTAGGGGTAAGGCACTTGCCCTTTGCGTGTCATCCCCCAGTTCAATCCCAGGCTCCTCATGGTCCCCCAAGCATCGCTAAAAGCGACCTCCAGGGCCTGGAGTGATAGCACAGTGGGTAGGGCGTTTGCCTTGCATGGCCAATCCGGGTTCGATTCCCAGCATCCCATATGGTCCCCTGAGCACCATTAGGAGTAATTCCTGAGTGCAGAGCCAGGAGTAACCCCTGAGCATTGCAGGTGTGACCAAAAAAGCAAAAAAAAAAAAAAAATTAAAAGCGACCTCCAATACAGAGTCAGAAGCAACTCCCAGCACCACCAGGTTTCACCCACCACCCTGTACCGACTGAAGAACCCTGCTGTGTCCACACGTCCTGAGTTGTGCCCCTGTGCCATGCACAGTGTGGATCCTCAGTATGTCTGTGTCTGGTGCCACACCTCTAGAACCCCGTGGCATCCGTTGTACCCAAGTACAGTACTGATGCTTGTTGCACTGGCCTATGCTTGTGTGCAGCCCCTGCAACAGATCACCCACAGACGGCACCCTTGCTCACTTGGCAGCCAGCAGCATGCTCTTGCGGCTGTGTAGTTCCCCGGGGTCGGCGTGCTGTCGGCACAGGTACTCAGCAGCTGCCTTGGCCGGGAACTCTGTCTCACACACGTAGCCGAAGTCTCGGGCCAGGTGCACCGCCTCTCCTGGGGGCAGAGGGCAGAGAGGCGCCCTGTCACCAAGCGTCCCAGCTCCACCCCAATCCCACTGCCTTCCTGTGGGGCTCACAGGGATGAGCTCTGGGTCTGTGACTCGTCATGTGTCCCACAGCCTGAGGCTGAGATGACTGAGCCGAGTCACCACCTCTAGGGAAGGGATCCACCCTCCCCCCATGCCTTTCCACATCCAAACACGAGCCACTCACTGACTGCCCCCACCTCAGTTCTTCCCCACACCCCGTATCCACATAAACATGTGCACATTCTTTACTTCCTGGGCCCATGAGCGCCGCGTGCACCTATGTACACAGATGATGCCCACATGTCCCACACACACCCCTTATACATGACACCTGCAGTGGACACGTGATCAAACATATTCCTGCATTAGAAACAGTCACAGTAAAAGCCTCCCCTGGACACGCACATTCGTGGGCACTGGCAGGTCCGGCCCACCCTCAACCTGTGGACAGGCCCGTAATGGCACAGCCTCGTTCACCTGCCACCACAGACGCACCTGCCCGTACTCATGCGGGCTGGCAGGACTCACCCTCCACCAGTGAAGTCAGCAGGGTCACATTGGCAGCCTTGCGACGGCCAGCAGGCAAGTTGAGCCCAATTTTCTCCAGCCGTTCCCTTAGACATCGGCCCCCATTCTTGGACTTGGCCCTTGGTGTGCAGAGAAGCAGACATGAAAATGAGAAAAGATGTAGCTAAGTGACCCCAACAGGATCCTGCTGTCCCCCCAACAGCTGCTAAGGCTCAGGTCTGGCTTTGGGGATGCTCTGGGCTGCTTTAAGCTGACTGAAGCCGATTGCTAACCTCACTGGCATTGCAGCCAGATGATGGGTGATGGTGATCAGCACCCAAACTCCAGGAACCTCTCACTGTCCATAGGACTCATTTCTCAGCTGCAGGTACAGCCCAGGCTTGAAGAGGTCAGCCAGCCACCTGGGGTCTTTTCTTACCATCTCAGTGCACCAGCTAAGATGTTCACAGCTCTCCACAGACACCTCTGTGTAGTGACCCACAGGGACCCAGAGATATGTGGGGACACAGGTATATAGAGAGATGGGCATAAACTGAGGATCAAGAGTAGAGACATGGGACCAGAGAGAACACAGCAGGGAGAGCACTTGTCATGCACGTGGCTGACCTGGGTTGATCACCAGCACCCTATCTGGTCTCCCCTGAGCCTGCTAGGAGTGATTCCTGAGCACAGCCAGGTGTGGTCCAAGAATAAATGATAAAAAAAAAAAAAGAGAAAGACCCACACCCATGAAGACATACACAGACTCAGACATAGGGACTCAGGTTCACAGTCCGGATCTGAAGGACATAAGTACAGACACAAACTCCCACAAGCTCAGGGAGACCAGGAATCAGGAGCTGTCACCACACCTGCACCAGTGCAGTGCCCCCAGAGGTACAGGCATGTTGGATGTCTAGTCACAGATGTCACCTGTCCGCACACACAGAGTGGAACACAGTCTAGCTAACACACCCACTAGAAGCAACACAGGCTCACACTTACGGAGAAACACACGTGCAGGCACTTACACAATGCACTCACATGCACATACATGCACTCACGTGCATACTCACATGCATACACTCACATGCATACATACATATGCACTCACATATGAATTCACTCTCACAAGTACACACGCGCACATGAACGCATGCACACATACACATACACAGAGCTCCCACTGGAGGCCCAAGACCATGCACAGACACACACTCTGAAGACAACCACGTGTTCCATGCCCACCACCTGTCACACACACTGAGGCCCTTGCTGCCCCCCACCTCCTGGGAGGGGGCGTGTCCCACACTCTATCCTGGGGCGGGGGATACATATGGCACTCCCTCCTGCCCAGACTATTAACTCTGGCAACCCGGTGACTCCCCTGTCCCTTCTCTGTGCTTCTTTCTCTACCCTTCCCCACAGGCCATCAGGAACTGTGGGGACTTGGACCTCCCCCCAGTGTCTGTACAGTCCCCCAGGGAGAGTGAGGAGGAGGTGACCCTGTGACCCGGGGTTGAGGCTGGCTCCTTGGACCCCCTGAAAAAGGTCTGAGATAACCATTTACTGGCTGGGGAGGTGTGGGCTGGCCCTCCTACCTGCGAAGAACGCCCCCCAGGAGGGAGGCATTGAGGCACTCAGGAGGCGACAGTCGCCGCTGGACCTCCCCCACGGTCACCTTGTACTTGGATGTCGAGCTGAGCAGTGAGAGGCGGCCTGGCACGGAGCAGAAGACCTCACTGGGGTTCGTGATGCCACCGACCAGGCTGTCCTTGGCCAGTGAGAGGGCGGAGAGGCTGCTGGCTTTCGAGGGCAGGGGGACTGTGGAGCAGAAACAAGAATGGGTTTGGGAGGGTAGGAGAGAGAGAGAGAGAGCACTGAACACTGAACAGGGGCCACAGGGAACACCCACTGTGGGGCAGGCAAGCACCTCCCCTGAGTACCTCTGCATGCTGGCCTCCCTGCCAGATGCTACTCACACACAGATCCCAGCACCCTTCCAGGACTGTGCCACGGCCTGCACTGCACCATGGGAGAAACTGAGGCCCAGTGAGATCGACGCAGCTCTCCTTCAGCTGATGGTGGAAATGGAACTGAGCAATGTCTGGCTCTCGGACCCGTGTTCCTTTCTACCAAGTCAGGCTGACTTCCTGTACAAACTCAAACTGCAGGGCCCGGGAGCCCACTGAGGACACGCCTGGATGCAGGAGGCCCAGGTGCAATGCCCGGCCCCATGGCGCCCCCTGACAGCCCCCAAACTCAGACTGTTTCAGCAGTCTTGGACTTGGGGGTGTGCAGTCATAGGGACCAGGGAGTGGGGAAGCGGAGGCTGCTGTGCGGGCAGGACTCCTGGGTCACTGCAGCCCCATCTGTGCAGCACCCATATTTTGCTGGCGCCCCCCCAGTATCAATGAGGGGACCTAAGAGCTTTGAATCCCACATCCTGGGGTCAGGGAAGTTATGGCCCCACTAGGCCTCCAGCCCTGGGATAAAGACACACGCCTATCTGCCCTCCTCCCAGTGCTCTCCATCTACTACTCAGGAAAGAACAGCAGGAATTCTGAAAAGTTAATTTTCTCCAACCCACTCGGACACTCTGGGCTTTAAAAGAAAGTTCTCCTAGGGGGCTGGAGCAATAGCACAGTGGGTAGGATGTTTGCCTTGCACTCAGCCAACCCGGGTCCAGTTCTCAGCATCCCATATGGTCCCCTGAGCACCGCCAGGCGTAATTCCTGAGTGTATGAGCCAGGAGTAACCCCTGTGCATTGCAAAAGAAAAAGCAAAATAAATAAATAAACAAACAAACAAATAAATAAATAAAAAAGGAAAGAAAGTTCTCCTTAAGGGCTAATTCTGCTTGCCTTCAGGGGTAGAGAGAATAGCTGAGGCACTTCTGTGCCCTTGGCCCTCTGTTCTTTCTCAGGGCTGGCAAGAAGGTAGGCTGTCACTAAAATGTATTATCAGTATTTTCAAAACTATTATTATTCTGGGCAACACCCAGTGGTGCTTACTCCCGGCTCTGTGCTCAGGGATCATTCCTGACAGGTCTGGGGGAGGGGAGGGCAGGGGCATCTGGGGTGATGGGATCCAACATGTGGCCAACCCTGGTTCAATCCCTGACACCCACTCACAGTCCCAAACACACTGTTTGTGCACAGCCCAAATGCAAAAACAAAATCCAGTGCGTATTTTACACGGGAGCCCATTGAAATTTGAATTAGCCACCTTTAAGTGCCGAAGCTTGTAGCTCCCACCTCAGGGAGGGACAGGAATCGGTGTGCTCTGGGCACTGGGAGTGCCTCTACCTGGTTGAGAATGACCAAGCAGGACACCAGCATTGCCAGAACTCCAAGCTGGTTTATTTTGCTAGTGAGTCCAGGGATCTGCTCTTCTAACTGAAATCTCTGGATTTGTTTTGTTTTTGGTCACACCCAGTGGCACCTGGGGGCTACTCCCTGCTTGGTGCTCACTCTTGGCAGTGCTGGGGGACCAAGCAGTGCTGGGGAATCAAACCCAGACCTCCCACACACAAAGCATGTTGAGCTACGCCTCTTGCCCTGGAATATCGGGATTTTTTTTTTTTGGTGTGAGCATACCCAGCAGTTCTCAGAGCTTATTTCTGGCTGTTTGTCCAGGGTTCACTCCTGTGGGACTCAGGAGACCATAGGTGATGCCAAGGATCAAAGCAAGATCAGCCGCGTGCAAGACCTTAACCCCTGTACTATCTCTCCAGCCCAAATCTCAGGAATATTAAACATTAGAAATTACTTTAAAAAGGTGATTTAAAGTACAGACAAACAGGACATATGAGATGATGCAACACCAGGGATGGGGGACCACCAGTGTATGAGTTCTCGAGGCCCCTAGAACTGTTTCAGGGACCTTGTTCATTCTAGTCGGCAGGGCCCCCTCCTTCCCAAGCCTCCTCTGGGTGACCAGAGGGAGCTCAGTGCACTGAGTGCATGGTCTGCATGCAGAAGGTCTGGATCCAATCCCCAGTACCACACGGAGCCTCCAGAACTGCCAGGATCAGCCCCCACAGACAGAGCTGATAGTAGCCCCCAGCACCGGGGGGCGGGGGGTGGCGGTGTCCCCCAAACAAAGAATAAACCCAAGTTGACTTGGGCACCGGGTCATGTGCAAAGGCCCCCAAGATGGGATCCCCAGCCTGGCTCCCTCTCAGCTTCTCTCCCTGTCCATGTCACACTGACCCGTTCATGTCTGCCTCTCCCCGTCTTCCCCACCAACTAGGAATGCCCTGTGGCAGTCTTGGCATCACCAGGCATCCGTGACTGTGGGGTAAAGGAGTGAAGCAAGGTCCTGTGAAACCTGAAATGGGGAGAAGAGTGATGGCCCGAAGCCCAGACTGGGGTGCGGGGAGGGAGGGAGCTTCATGTCTTTGTCAGCAAGTGGTAAGAGAAGGCCCCTTTCTCCCTGCCTCCCATCCTGGCCTGCAAGGCACCCGAAGGTCATGGTGGGTGTGAAAGAAGGGAAAGGGAGCTGTGGAGAGAATGAACAGCGCAGTCATCCTACTGGCAAATACCCTGTCCCCAGAGCTGGGCCAAAATTTGGAGCAGGCCAGGAAGGTGGTTAAGTCAGAGACTCGGGGGCTGGAGAGAGAGTGCAGCTGGGTAGGGTGTTTGCCTTGCACACGGCCAACCTGGCACCCTGTATGGTCCCCTGAGCCTGCCACGACTGATCCCTGAGCTTAGAATGAGGAAGCCCTGAGTACTGCTGGGTGTGACCCCAAAACAAAACAAACAAATAGTAGAGCACTTGCTTTGTGTGTATGAAGCTCTGGGTTTGATCTTAGTACCACAGAAATAAATAACGTAATGTAAACAGAGCCTGGCAAGCTACCTGTGGCATACTGTATGCCAAAAACAGCAACAATGACGGTCCTCATTCCCCTGATCCTGAAAGAGCCCCCAATATGCCATCAGGCTACACTAGCACACGACAGGGACAAATGGAGGCGTTACTGGCGCCCGCTAGAGCAAACTGATGAACAACGGGATGGCAGTGATAGTGATACAGTGAATGTAAACAGAATCTATAGAAATGAGATATCAACAATGTATTTGTTTTTTGTTTGGGACCACACCTGGGGGTCCTCTGAGGACTATGTGGCGCCAGGGATTGAACCTGGGGCTTCTGTCTATGAAAGCATGTGCTACTCTAGCCCTCTGACCAACTCTTGTTGTGATATCAAACGTTTGGTTTTAATTTTATTTCTTCTCTAATGTATTCCTTTAATTAGATAGGAATCTCAGACATGCATTTTTCCTTCTTTCTGAAGATCTTCTTTTGACATTTCTTATAAGGTGTAATATCAAATTTGGGGTGGGGGGGTTCCCAAGCAATGCTTAGGAGGTAGTGGGGTACCACTGGTGATTCGTGGCCAGCCAGGCCGGTTGTTGAGTGCAAGGGCCTGAGGATGTGGTGCTGCTCAGGCCCTGTGCTCCTGGCAGCACTGGGAGCCTCCTGGGCCACACCTGGAAGTACCCAGGGCCTCCTAGGCTGCACCCAGCAATGCTTGGGGCACTCACAATCGAACCTAGGCCTGGTACATGCTAGGTGTGCTGTTTCCAGCCCCAGTGATGAAACATTTTTAGGGTTTGGAGCGATAGCACAGCGGGTAGGGCGTTTGCCTTGCACTCGGCCAACCCAGGTTCGAATCCCAGCATCCCATATGGTCCCCTGAGCACCGCCAGGAGTAATTCCTGAGTGCAGAGCCAGGAGTAACCCCTGTGCATTGCCAGGTGTAACCCAAAAAGCAAAAAAACAAAAACAAAAAACTTAGGACCTCAAGGGGGGGAGACAGCTCAAAGGGCTGAGTGCAGGCTTTGCAGACAGGAGGGTATGGGTGATGCCCAGCACTGCACAGACCCAAGAGCACAGAACCAGGAGTAGTGTCTAGACACAGAGCCAGAAGGACCCTCTGAGAATCGCTGGGTGCAACTGAGAACCAAAACCCAAACTGAGGACCCTGGAGGCCAGGCTTCATGAGAGGGCAAAGAGACTAAGGTCTGGAAACCCGTTTGTGTATGTGCAAGAGGGACATACGTGAGCAAGCAAGCGTTAGAGACCACATAGTAGAAACTCGGCGCTGTCACGGAGCAGTGAGGGCGAGACTGTGCGGGTGACACCAACTTGCTCAGCAAAGATTCAGCCCCAGCTCACACTACAGTCTACACCCCATACTAGAGCACGGAAGCCAGCCACTGGAGAATGGTAAGTGCTTCTGTTCCTGCTAACCTATTCACACAGTGTATGCTTGACTTATGAAAACATAGCTTATGAAAACATACCCGGACATGTGTGGGTAGATATGTGTGAGTGATATGGATGCACATGCATATGTAGACTTTGCTGCTTGCCCCATGTGGCCCCCTTTTCCTCAGCATCTCTCATCTCAAAAATGGGAAGATGTAGATCTCACATTTCCACAGACGGAAGAGCTCTGAACTGTTCAGCCTATCAGGTAAGATTCTCTCACATGAGGCCTGAGTGATAGCACAGTAGGTAGAGAGATTGCCTTTCATGCAGCCGACCCGGGTTTGATTCCCAGCATCCCATATGGTCCCCTGAGCATCGCCAGGAGTAATTCCTGAGTGCAGAGCCAGGAGTAATTTCTGAGCATCGCCAGATGCAAAAAAAAAAATTAAAAAAAGATTCTCTCACACACTATTCACAAATGATGGATATGTTCCAACCACTAGATCTGGGAAGTGTCCCACAACTGTTCCAGCATGCTGGTTAAAATTGCAGTTCCTTCTAGAAGAAAATATAGGAGAAAATCTTTATGATCTTGGGCTGGGCAAAGAGTTATTTTGCCCAATATAAACACCATAAGCATAACCCATAAAAAGTGATAAATTGGAGACTGGAGTGATAGCACAGCGGATAGAGCATTTGCCTTGCATGCGGCCGACCCAGGTTCAATTCCCAGAATCCTATATGGTTCCCTGAGCACTTCCAGGAATAATTCCTGAGTGCAGAGTCAGGAGTAACCCCTGTGTATTGCCAGGTGTTACTCAAAAAGAAAAAAAAATAAATTGAACTTAATTTAAAAATATACGTAGGGGCTGGAGCGATAGCACAGTGGGTAGGGCGTTTGCCTTGCACGCGGCCAACCCGGGTTCAAATCCCAGCATCCCATATGGTTCCTTGAGCACCGCCAGGGGTGATTCCTGAGTGCATGAGCCAGGAGTGACCCCTGTGCATCGCCAGGTGTGACCCAAAAAGCAAAAAATAAATAAATAAAAATAAAAATATACGTAATCTATGTATATATAAATTGTTTTTTGGGCAACACCTGGAGATGCTCAAGGGTTACTTCTGGTTCTATACTCAGGAATTAGTCCTGGCAGTACTTGGGGGACCATATGGGATGATGCTGGGGATCAAACCCAGGTCAGCTCTGTGCGAGGCAAGTGCCTTACCCACTGTACTATCTCTCTGATTCAAAATTTTTAAATTTTGCAACTCAAAAGACACTATTGGGTCACAGAGATAGTTCAATGGGCTAGAGCATGTGCTTTGATGCAGGAGGGATTGCATGATCTCTCAGGCACTACCACTACTGACTCCTGAGCCAGGAGTGGCCTCTAAGTACCATCAAGTGTAGCCCCAAAACAATGATACCATTAAGAAAATGAAATGGGAGCACAGAGGAAATGACATCTGCACTTGCATGTTTACTGCAGCACTGTTCACAATAGCCAGAATCTGGAAACAACCCAGGTGCCCAAGAACAGATGACTGGTTAAAGAAATGATGATCCATTGTGGAATACTATGCAGCTGTCAGAAAAGATGAAGTCATAAAATTTCTTTTAAATGGATGGACATAGAGAGTATCATGCTAAGTGAAGTGAGTCAGAAAGAGAGGGACAGACATAGAATGACTGCACTCCTTTGTCAAATATAAAATAACATAGGATGAGCCTAACACCCAAGGACAGTAGAGAAAAGGGCCAGGAGGATTGCTCCATGGTTGGAAGTCTGCAACAGTGCTGTGGAAAAGGCAGTTGGGGATGGGAAGGGATCACTAAGTCAATGATGGTTGGAAGGATCCCTCGGATGGGAGGTGTGTGCTGACAGTAGACTAAGGACCACACATGATGGCCTCTCAGTATCTGTTTTGCAAATCATGATGCCCAAAGTAGAGTAGAGAGAGAATAAAAAGGAAGGTGTCTGCCAGAGGCAGGGGGTGGGATGGGATGGGGGTGGGGGGAGGGATGCTGGAGATATTGGTGGTGGAAAATGTGCACTGACGGAAGGATGGGAGTTCAATCATTGTATGGCTGAAACTCAATCATGAATGCTTTGAAACTATCTGATGGTGATTCAATTAAAAAAAATGAAATTTAAAATTTTTTTGAAAAGAAAATGAATAGGACTGAAGAAATAGTACAGTGGGTAGGGCACTTGCCTTGCAGGTGGCCCACCCACATTTGATCCCCAGTACCACATATGGTTCCCTCAGTCCCCCCAGGAGTGATCCTGAATGCAGAGCCCAGTCAGCACTAAGCACTACTGGGTATGTCTCAAAAACTTAAAAGAAAAAAAAGAAAAAGAAATTAAGGGCTAGAGATATAGTACAGAGTTAAAGCACTGCCTGACAATTAGCCAACCTGGGTTCAATCCCTAGCACCCATATGGTCTTCTGAGCAGTGCCAGGAGTGACCTATGGGCGCACTGCCAGGAATAAGCCCTGAGCACTGCCAGGTGTAGCTTAAACACCCTTCAAAAGAGAAACAAAATAAAATTAAAAGACAAACCATAGGTTTGAAGAATGTACTTGTATAAATCATACATCTCATCAAGGATGTGTAACTAGTGGGTTCAGAATATATAAGTTAATCCTTATAAATCACTCCAGTCAGAAAATAGTCAAAATATGTGAGTAGACATTTCACTCAAACCTTCCCTGAGCAACATTGGGTATAGCCCTGGTAGCCCCTCAAGTACTACTCAGGTGATACTCATGGACCCAGCAACCCTCGGCCCAAACACTCAGCTGTCATGTTTGTGCAGTCAAGTATGGCCACTCCTGGCCTGAGCCCTTCAGTTATAAGTGAACAGCTAAGTTCACTTATAACGGAAAAAGTGCTCAATAGGACCAGAGATAGTACAGAGGGAAAGGCACTTGCCTTGCACAGGGCCAATGCAGGTTCCACCCCTAGCATCCTATAGAGGTTCCTAGACAGTCAGGAGTGACCCCAAGCACTGCCAGGGGTCATTCCTGAGCATAAAGCTAGGAATTAGCCCCCGAGTACTGCTGAGCATGACCCAACCACATATATACACCCCAAAAAATTAAAGAAAAAGTGTTCAACATCATTAGTTCTTAGAACAATTTAAAATATAACTACCGCGCGCTAACCGATTGCACCACTGGAGCTCCTAGAACAATTTAAAATAGTCTAAGATAACACTACAATGGCTATAATAAAAAAGACAAATATGAACTGTAAATGAGCATATGGAGAAATTGGAATCTCACATATTGCTAGTGGGAATATAAAATAATAAATATAGTTATTCCAGAAAACAATCTGACTGTTTTTATTTTTTGTTTTTGTTTTAAATACAGGGGCTGGAGCAATAGTACAGCGGGTAGGACATTTGCCTTGCACACAGTCTACCTGATTTGGGTCCCCGGCTCTCTATATGGTCCCCCAAGCCTGCCAGGAGTGAGCTCTGGGCACAGAGCCAGATGTAAGACCTGAGTACCATTGAGTGTGACCAAAAACAAAACAAAATAAATAAACAAAAAATAAAATACAGGGGGCTGGAGCAATAGCACAGCGGGTAAGGCATTTGCCTTGCATGTGGCCAACCCAGGTTGATTCCCAGCATCCCTTTGGTCCCCTGAGCACCGTCAGGGGTAATTCCTGAGTGCAGAGCCAGGAGTGACCCCTGTGCATCTCCAGGTGTGACCCAAAAAGAAAAAAAAATACAAGGATCAGGGAGATAGTACAGCAGGTAAGACACTTGCCTCACATGCACCTGACCTAGACTCAATCCCTGGCAACTGATATAGTTCCTTGAGCCCTGCCAGGAGTGATCCCTGAGCACAGAGCCAGTAGTAAGCCCTGAGCGAAGCTGGATATAACCCTGCCCCCCAAAAATAATAATAATACAAACTTAACATAAAGTTCAGCAACTTCACTCTGAGGAATCTACCTCGAAGCTGTGCTCAGCTCAATGGGCTAAGCACAGGTTTTGCACGAAGGAGACCTGCACAGGGTCCCCTGAGCACTGAGCCAGGTGTAGCCCTGAACACTGCTACACGTAGCCCCCCCAAAACAGAACAAGCCAGTGATCCATGGTGACCTCATGAACCTCAAAAGCATTAAGCTACACAAAAGCAGCAAAATGCAAAGTTCTATTTAAACATTCCGCATATGCAAGGAACCCAGAATCTGCCTGTTTAGAGATGAATGCAGGTCAGTGGCTGCCTAAGGTCTGGGGGGAAATGGGCATCAACTAGAAATGCCACTGAAGGAACTGGAGTAGGGAAGGTGTGACTGAACTGTCTGGTAATAGTCTCATTAATGGATGGCAATAGTGACACAACTTGGTAAGTTTGTAAGAAATCATCAAACTATTCTTATCATTGGTGAATTTTAGGTGTATACCCTTAGAGAGTTGGAGGGGTAAGGGATAGCTCAGTGTCTGGACCTCTTGCCTAGCAGGCAGGAGCCCTTGATTTGAGGCTCAGCACCACATGGTCCCCCCTAACCACTACTGGGCACAACCCCGAAGCACTGAGCTGAGTAGCTGCCAAGCACTGTCATTCTGGCCCCAAAACAGAATTAATGAATCAGCTAAAGAATGAATATGTGGAGGGGTTCTCATTCAGTACACATGGGGTGGTGGCCAGAAACCTGCATTTCTAAAGCAACACCCCCAGGGGATACAAATGTGGATCCTTGGATTATATTAGGGTACCACTAGCCCAGAGTCTAGGTGCAAGGGACAGCAGGGGCAAGGCAGACAGGCAGTAGAGTGACCCTCCTTGCATCCTACTTGCAGCTCGTGGCTCCCCCAGAGGGGGTCCCACCAATACGGCTCCTAGTCTTCACTCCCTGTTCTTACTCTGCACCCGCACTCTGGCTGCAGTGGCACTGTTTTCATTCATGTTGGGTATGGTGGTCAGACAGTGGTCTAAGAGACAAGGGAGAGGGGACTGTGGAGATTTAGGGTCAACTGGAAATTTCTGGGTTTATTTTTATTTTTTTGTGGGGGGGGGTCATACCCGGTGATGCACAGGGGTTACTCCGGGCTCTGAACTCAGGAATTACCTCTGGCGGTGCTCAGGGGACCATATGCTGGGAATCAAACCTGGGTCGGCTGTGTGCAAGGCAAACGCCTTACCCGCTGTGCTCTCGCTCCAGCCCCTGGGTTTTATTTTTTAATCATAGATTTTTTTTTGCTTTTTTAGGTTTATTTTCATTTGGTGGGGGGAACCTGGGGTCATACCTAGCGTAACTTAAGGGTTTACACCTTGTTCTATGCTCAAGGGTCACTCCAGGCAACACTAGGAGTCTGTTTGTGGTGCTGGAGATTGGACCAGGATCAGCTGCATGCAAGGTAAGTGCCTTACCCCCTACAATATCTCTCAGGCTCTGATTTCTTGATTTGTTAAAAATCTTTTAATATTACACTGGGGCTAGGGAGATCACTCAAAAGTCTCAAGCACCACCGGGTCCTCCTGAGAGCTGGCAGTCATCCCGAAGCACTGAGCCGGGAGCAGTCCCCAGCATGGCTAGGTATGGCCTCAAAACAAAAACAAACTAAAGAATAAAACATTGCACTACCGTATTATTAATCTTGATTGTGAAATTTTTTCTGGCACCCTCTTAGGTGTTACCTCAGAGGTACTTCACTCACCTCTGATTGAGTGAAGATGCCCAGAGTCCCCCTTACCCCCAGTCCAGGAGAGTAGAGGAGATGGTGAATATTTACACCAGCAACAGTCCTGGAACTCCTGCTAAGATCTGATAACAGAACCAGCAGAGAGAGATACCCCCACCCCCAACCACGCACGCACACACACACATGCACAGCAATCACCCATCCCTGGGAGGGGAGGAGGGCTCTCAATCCTCATGCCCAAATCACTCCCTGCAAATGTGACCTGAAACCCAGACACTGAACCTTCTTAACAGTTCGGCAAAGTCCCAGGTCAGGGCATTTGCATATGCTGTGCTTGGTGAAGCCCAGAGTCAAGCATGGCCATTTCTCCACCCCCACATCACACGCTCAGACTCCAGATCCATCACTGTTCACGGCACCCTAGTGAGCCCCACCAGACAATGTCTCTCCTCTAGAAAACCCCTAACCTCAGGCACTCACTGCTTGTTGAAACCCACCCAGACCCTTGGTCAGAGTTCCTGGAACAGGTCTAAAACCTAGAGGCGGGGGAGACCACTCAGGGGCCAGGGGCATGTGCCCTCCATATTCAAGACCCCAAGATGACAGCTGGCAGTGCATGCCTCTCCAGTTATCACTGGACCAGAGCACTGAACATCAGGCCAGTGGTGTAGGGGGTCGCCACAGGCCCTATGAACAGTTTGAAAGAACCCCCTCACACCACAAAAAGCAGTGGAGACAGTGGGGAGGCGGTTGCTAGAGAGAGAATACAGTGGGAAAGGCACTTGCTTTCCACAGAGCCAGTCTGGGTTTGATCCCTCGCATCCTATATGGTCCCCTGAGTCCTGCCAGAAGTGATTCCTGTGTGTAGAGTTAGGAGCAAGCCCTGAGCACCGCTGGGAATGGCCCAAAGACAATACAATAAAATTAGGAAATAACAGCAAAAACAACAAACAAGGAGAGGCGATAATATGGGAAGAATAAGGAGAAGCTCCCAACTTTTCCTTG
The DNA here is from genome assembly GCF_027595985.1 of Sorex araneus. Classification (NCBI taxonomy): domain Eukaryota; kingdom Metazoa; phylum Chordata; class Mammalia; order Eulipotyphla; family Soricidae; genus Sorex; species Sorex araneus. The sequence goes on from NC_073306.1 coordinate 40,666,478, forward strand.
GGGAGCCTTGGCCCCATGGGCCATCTCAGAGCTGCAAGGGATGGCCTTGGAGGTACATGGCGGGGTCAGGGCATGGCCTCTGCTCCCCTGGGACAAGTGCCAGAATAACAACCATTTTACAACGTCAGTCTGAGCCCTGAGAGCTTCTAAGCTCCCACAAAGTGAAGGCTGGCAGGAAGGCAGGTTTCTGGGGTAAGGCTGGGTCCTTTCTCCTTCCCCTTGCATGACACAGCTGCCCCTTATGTAGAGCCAGAACAGTGGAAGGATTTCGATGCCTCTCCTAGCCAGGCAACTCACTAGAATCCCAGGCCCACTGCCTCTCTACCCCATCCCCTGTGGACGAAACTAGGGCTCCCGCATCCGCATCTGCATCCACATCCGCAGCCAGAAGGCCCAGAGTGCCACTCAGCTACTGCCTCCCAGGACTAGCGCAGCAGCCTAGAGCCACGGTGACCTGACCACAGGGTGCCAGGAGGGGACTTTGGGCTGTGAGGCTCTGGGGCTGGCACCTGCTGGTTGGGGCACCTGCTGGGCCCCTAGAGGGCCCAGCCCTCCATGTCTGAGCCTCCGTGTATGGAGGGCTGTCCTCTCGGATGCCCACCCATTCATCCCCTTAGACCCGGAAACTTGGGGAGCCCAGATCAATTTGGGCATTTGCACAGCAACACCGGGTGCTCCTCCACAAAGGCCCATCCATGCCATAGCAAGCCCCAGCTCGCTGCTGGGCTTGGGACCCAGCGCTCCTTTTCGTGGGGAGTGCCAGCGCCGGGCTCTCACTAGCCCGCCCTGCTCAGCGGCAGCGCTCCCGGCTGTAACTCAATGTCCCGTTGGGATTGGGAGGTGAGGGGTAAGGTCGTCCGCCCTCTACTCAGCCACTGAAGTGTTGACATGGTGATTCTCTAAGTGCAACCCGGACATAAGGAACCCTGCAGAGGAGTCAATGTCAGCCCTCCGACACTTCCGACCCGACCCTCGACCCTCAGGATTAGGGAAGCAGCTTTAGGAATTCAAGCCGCACCTGCCTATGGCAAGCTTAAACATAGCTGCCCCCTACCCAGCGGGACTCTGCCCCCTCTTCCATTTAGTGCCCAGTCCAGCTCTTGCCTGGGAATGAGACTTAAGGACACTCACCTAGAGCGCCAGCCCAACCTTGCACTCTTCAGTGAGACTGAGGTCCCCAAGTCCCTTCCCAGGCTGCAGGGACTAGCCTCCCCCAGGAAACTGGCACAGTATCATCCTTGCAGAGACAGGATCTGGAGACCCATCTCACTGTCCTGTCTCAGGTGGACGCAGTCCACCAGCTCGCTTTGCCAACATCATTCCAGCACAGTTCAAAAGAGTCCACTAGGGTCGCAGTGACATTAGCAATCAGATGGGGGTAGCTTTGCACGCAGCAACCAGGGTTCCATCCCTACTTCCCCATGCCCCACCAGGAGTGATACCTGAATGCAGAGCCGGCAGTAAACCCTGAACACCACCAGTTATGGCCCAAAGACAAAACAAAAGGGTCCACTAAAGGGTCAGGAATGCTGCCCAATGGTGGAGTTTACACTTGAAAAGCACAAGGTCCGGGTTCCATCCTGGCACTCACAAATAACCCCCCAAAGCCCCCAAACCCAAGGAAAAACTGGATCTGCATCTCACATCTCTAAGGTTGGCAGGGTGGGCTGGCGCCTGCTATCTGCCCCCTCCCCAAGCCACCAACGCTCAGCCACTAGTAAATTAGGCCCAGCTTCTGGAAGTCCAGCATAGCCCCTGACTCCCCAATCCCCATCTCCAGCCTCCTCCCCATCAGCGCCGGCAGGGTAAACCAAGCCTGGTCGTGAATTCTCCTTTGAAAAACAATTCTGCCCAAATCCTGAGGGTGTGGCGCTGGCTGCTGGAGCACCAGGGCTTGTCTAAACCTCTAAATTCCTCCCAGGTACCCGCCCCAAAGCTAAGAAGCCCTCCCAATGCCTAGACCCATCCCCCCCTCTCCGGTTCTGTGTTTTACCTTTCCCCCAGATGAACAGACAGGTGTCCTCAGGCCTGAAAATCCAACCAGGGGGGAGGTTTTATGGCACCTCTGCGCAGAGACACAAAACCCTCAGGGAAAAACCACAGGAAGTGACCTTCACATGGGTAGAAATCCTCCACACCAAAGAACAAATTCTAGGACACAACAGAGACCCTGACCAGAGACAGAGATCCCCAAATGATCAGAAATGTACACATCACAGACACAGCTACAGACCACTCCCCAGGAGCCTATTGAAAGGACACCCTCATACAGACCCCAGCCTGGGGAAACAGACCCTGACAGTCCCTGTATGCGACTGAGCTCAGAGACCAGCACCCCTAAGCAAACTGCGAAAAGAGCCTCCTTGCTCCTTCCCGTTTGGAGAGAAAAATTCCTCTGGGAAACAGGGGCACTCCCGATGTCCTGCAGGAAGGAAAGTGCAGAAAGCCCGTTCCAGGTTAGGAAACAGTAATGCTACGGTAATGAAAAATCATTTAAAGAAATCCGTGGGAACAGCACCCTCATTCCCACCTCTTAAGAAACAGGGAAGTGGTTTAACTCGTTCTGCAAATTAACTCCAGACTCAGCACCCTCCCTGCGGCAGGGAGAGGCCAGGTCCTCCTCTGCCCGGTGCACGGAGGGGCTCCCGAGTCGAATGTTCCATCTAGGGCGCAACTCACCAATTGGCGCAGCTGTCCAGGCTCTGGCAGGGTCCCCAGCTTCTGATGGCCCTGTCTAGAGCCCCAGGACCACGGGGCCTCGACACACAAGAGGCACGCACCAGCGGGAAGAAAAAGGGTCTGTGCGCCCGGGACCTGCACCGTCTCGCCCGGTTCTGCCCTGGCAGAAACACGCCATTCCTTACCTTTCTTGATAACGGACTGGTCCAGGAGGCTCATTCCTGGCTCATCCATGGCCTGCAATTAGGAGAGGGCGGCAGTAAGGTCTCCAGTCGCTCCCCGGCCCCCGCGGGTCACTCTGATCTGCTCCTGCTGTTCACCATTGCTGGTGAGACCAGCCTCGCCGCGCCGTGCAAGAAGGAAATTCTGAAACTTAGACGGTCCCCTCTTTCCTCACCCAAGCCGGGGCTTCCCCGGCCCACGGGCAGTGGGCACAGATGCCCCGAAGGCCCAGCGCGAGGCACGAAAAGTGCTTCGGTCTCTGCCCACTTAATCCACCCCGGGTTCCTGCCTCCAAGGAACCGCGCGCGCATGCAGCGCCAGACCTCGGGAAGGACCCGGTTCCGTCGAATCCCAGCCCCGGGACCCCGGTGAGCAAAGGTAGCCGGGGAGAAGAGTTCCCGCGCCGCTCACTCCGCGACCAGCCCGTCCTACATCGCCGCGGCCGTCGGTCCCGGACCCTCGCGGGCTCACCTGCAGGTCCTCCAGGCCGGGCGGCGCGGCCAGCCCCGGGAGGCCGAGGGGCGCGTCCGCGAGCCCGTGCGCGCCGTCGGCCAGGCCGTGCAGCAGCCGGGGCACGGCGGCGGCGTAGTCGCGGCGCGGGTCGAGGCTCAGGGCGCGGGCGGGCGGCGCCAGCAGGCCGGGCGGCTCGTCGTGGGCGCGGGCGGCGGCGCGGGGCGCGGCCCAGGCGGCCTGCGGCGGCTGCGGCTGCGCCAGGGGCGCCAGGCCGCCGTACGGGTCGCCGGCCAGGTGCGGGAAGGCGGCGGCCGCGGCGTCGGGCGCCTGGCCGTAGGGCAGCGGCGGCTGCGGGTAGGGCGGCGGGAAGTAGGGCGGCTGGAAGTCGGCGGCGGCGGCGGCGGCCGGAGTGTGGCAGAGCGGCGGCGCCGGCCCGTAGGCCGCCTGCGGCAGCGACGACAGGCGGGCCCCGCCGGCCGCGGCGCCCAGCCCGTCGGGGCGCTCCTGGGGAAGCAGAGGGGCGCGTCAGGCGACCCCGCGGCCGCGAGGAGGCCAACCCCCGCCCGTCCCCGGCGGGGCCAGCCGCCGTCCTCCCGAATTCACGAGGCCCGGGCTCTAAACCCGAGTGACCGCGGGCTGGGCACGGCCGTGTCCCGTGCGCGCCCCGCTGAACGCCGGCCGTCCCTGCGGCCCCCAACCTCGGAGATTTCGTTGCAGGAGGTGCGGGAGGCTGGGCACGTCCAGTCTTCGGGCGCCCGGAGCACCGGGCCGGCCCGGCGTGCGTGCCCCGATGCCCCCCCCCCCCCCCGCGACCACTCACCATGGCCGAGTAAGTGTGCACCAGCATGGGGCGCGAGGCGTGGCGGCGGCCGAAGCCCCTCGCCCGACGGCGCGCGCGGCGGGGAGAGACGCGCCGAGCACGCAGCGCCCACCCGCGGGGGTCACGTTGCGACGCCGCCCGGAGCCCCGCGGGTGCCTTCGGGGCTCAGCTGCTGGCGCCCCCGGGCGGGTCCATGAGCGCTGGACGAGCGCTCGGTCGCACTTGGAAAAGTCGGGCCGGCGGGTGCCCGGCGCTCGCACGCCCCGGCTCTGAGCGCAGCCTGCTCCATGCGCTCCTGATATAGTGGCGGGGGCGCGCCGGGACTCCGGGGGCGCGCATTAAAGAGACACGCGGCGAGCGCTCCGGGGGAGGCGTGGCTTCGGCCCGACCCCCGGGGACCGCTGGCACAGCTGGTCCGAGCCGCCTTGCAGGCTCCCTTCTGTCAAGGGAGTATCAGAGAAATGGGCATTTCTCCGAGCACTCCGTCGGACTTTGTATGAGGAGGATGAGAGATGTGTGTGATCAACAGACTCAAGCCGACCTGCCTAGTGCACTCTCAGGGGTGGGGTGGTACGACTCCTTCTTTCACGAATTTTTCTGTATCAGAGTCCTTCCGAAGGGACCATTTCACTCAGGCTTTAAATAAATCCCAAAGCCAGGGCAGGGTCTGAGGTAGTCGGAGGCAAGGACTGGCCCCCAGAGAGAGTTGCCTGCTGCCCGGGTGGGCATGAGCTCCACCCGAGAGTCACTCAGACGTTTCTGAAGCTGGGAGAGCCTGGGCTGAGTGAGCTTGGCCCCCCGGCACCGGCACCGGCACCGGCACCGGTGGCTGCAGCGAATGGTGGGTCAGCCTCGGTGGACAAAGATACTAATCAGCATGGGCAGGGCGCGTTCCCTTGCACTCACTCGCTGGCTCACCGCGCTTCCACCCAACTCACACCCTCTTTCTTCCCAAACCCCACCTTCCCCCTAAGAAGCAGGGGAAAGTGAGAGGAATGCTAGAGCAGTGCAAGGGAGAGCTCTGAAGCAAAGCTGTGGATGAGAGCGGGTGGAGCACACGCCTTGCAAATATGAGGCCCTGGGTTCCAGCCCCAGCACTGCAAATGAAGAAATTAAGAACGAAGGAAAGATGTCCCAAGAGATAGTGGATAGGGTACCTGCCTTGCACACAGCAGACCTGGCACCCTGTATGGTCCCCGGAGCCCACCAGGAGAGACTTCTGGTTGAGTGCAGAGTCAGGAGTAAGCCTGAGGGCGACTGGGTGTGGCTCAAAACCAAAAGGAAGGGAAGGAAAAAATGGAAGGGAGGGAGGGAGGAAGAAGGGAGGGAAGGAGGAGCCTGAGCAATAGTACAACCAGTAGGGCTTACCTTACATGTGGCAACTCGGTTTGATCCCTGGCCTCCCATATGGTCCCCTGAGCACCGCCAGGGGTAATTCCTGAGTGAGAGCCAGGAGTAACCCCTGTGCATTGCCGGGTGTGACCCAAAACAGCAAAGAAAAAAGAAAAGAAAAGAAAAACTGAGAAGACTTAAAAAAAATAAATAAACACACACAAAAGAGAAAGAAAGAAGGAAAGAAAGAAAAAAATGAAAAATTGGGTGGAAGGGTTGCCAAATAGACAGTTGAGAGGACTAGAGTGCAGCTTTGTGTGTGGGAGACCCAAGTTCTTTCCCCAGCACCGCATGGATCCCTGAACACTTGCTGGAAGTGACTTCTAACCTGGAGCAGACTATACCATGCATTGCTGAGAGTGATCCAAAATCAACAACTAAAATAAAAACAAGAACAAGAAGATGCTGATGTTGGAGTGATTGCATAGTGGGTAGGGTATTTGCCTTGCACGCAGCCGACCCAGGTTTGATCCCTGGCATCTCGTATGGTCCCCCGAATACTACCAGGAGTAATTCCTGAGTGCAGAGCCAAGAGAACCCCTGAGCGTCGCCAGGTGTGAACCAAATATTTGAAGAAGAAGAAGAAGAGGAGGAGGAGGAGGAGGAGGAGGAGGAGGAGGAGGAGGAGGAGGAGGAGGAGGAGGAGGAGGAGGAGGAGGAGGAAGAGGAGGAGGAGGAGGAGGAGGAGGAGGAGGAGGAGGAGGAGGAGGAGGAGGAGGAGGAGGAGGAGGAGGAGGAGGAGGAGGAGGAGGAGGAGGAGGAGGAGGAGATGCCTAGACTCAGGAAGAATAGAAATAATCATTGCAAACACTTGGTATAGATTGTGCTAGATTCTGTGCTCAGCACTTGGGGAATATTGAGCTATTTAACCCTTGTAGCAGCCCTAGTAGGTCGGACCATGCATTCTCCTTCTCTGGAGAGGGAAGGGAAATGTGGCAGAGATATCTTGTAGCTGATCCAGGGAGTCTGAGTCTAGCCCCTGTCTGTACTCAGGATTCCTGTTCCATATTGCCTTTAAATCCTGCTTGCCATTGACAGGTAACTCTGGGTAAGTCCCCTTTCCCTTCTGACCCCCATTTCTGCAACCTCAACAACAGTTAGGGGAAAGGCAGAGAGGACTAGATGTTTTTGATGCTTAGGGCCCAAACCAGTGGTGCTCAGGGAGCCATGAGCTGCCTGGAATCAAACCCAGAACTCCTGCATGCAAAGCAATGTGCTCCAACCCTTAGAGCCACCTCACTGGTCCCAGATGTTTCCTTAGTTCCCTTTCTAGTGATGAAGGAAGTAAAAGTATTGGAACACGGAAAGGGCAGCATTAACTCATGAAAGATCTGTGGAAGAGAGTGGGAGGGTCTCCCAGAAATCTCAGGTCTAGCCTGGGGCACGTGGGAGAGGAAGTTACCTAAGAACTTTCTGGAGGCTGGAACCACTGGATAGGGTGGTGGATGATGCAGAATCGGGCAGCTTTAGTGCCCAGGACGGGTCAGAGTTGGGAGTGTTCCTATGTGTGTTTATTTATGTGAGTGAGTCTGTGGCAAGATCCCTCTCCCCACCCGCTTCAGCCATAGGACATCAAAAATGAAGCTTTCAGGGCAGAGAGATAGTTCAGTGGGTAAGGCACTTGCCTTTCAGGCAGCAGGCCCAATTTCAATCCCCAGCATCCCATAGAGTCCCCTTGAGCACTGCCAGGAGTGATTCCTGAGTGCAGAGCCAGGAGTAACTCCTGAGCATAGACAGGTAAGGCCCAAACAAAACAAAACAAAAAAAATTGAAGCTTTGCCCCAGGTGTATAGTATCGGGGCTCAGGCAGATTGGTGGACCTCTTGGGGAGAATCCAGAAGGGGGTTGGTGGGGGTTTCCAGCTATCTCCAGCAGGCATGGGAAGGGATGAAGAACAGGGCTGGCTGCCTGTCTGGTGGCTTCATCATGGTCCTCAGTTTACTTCCCTAAAGCTAGATCCAGCCCCTTGCCTCACACCCATCTTTTCTGGGCTGCCCACTTCTCTGGCTTCCAACTCTTTTCTTTTGTCTTTAAAATAATTGTTTGTTTGTTTGTTGTTTGTTTGTTTGTTTTGAACCCTACCTGGAAGTCCTCAGGGCTGATTCCTGGCACTGTGCTCAGGGATCATTTCTGGGTGGGGCACAGGGGACCACATGGAGTGTCAGGTATTGAATCCAGATTGGCTGCATGCAAGGTAGTGCCTTACACGAAGATCTGGAAAGATCTGTACTCTTTCCAACCAGATCTCCTCTTTTCTTTTTTTTTTTTTATTAAAAAAACATGGGTTTTTTTGTTTGTTTGTTTTCTTGGGCCACATCTGGCAGTACTCTGGGTACCTTACCTGCTGTGCTATCATCCCTCCAGCCTAAGTTGCTTCTGCTTCTGCTTCTGTTTCTTCTCCTTCCCCTCCCTCTTCCCCTCCCCCTCCTCCCCCTTCCCCTCCCCACTCCTCCTCCCCCTTCTCCCCTTCCTCCTCCTCCTCCTCCTCCTCTTCTTCTTCTTCTTCTTCTTCTTCTTCTTCTTCTTCTTCTTCTTCTTCTTCTTCTTCTTCTTCTTCTTCTTCTTCTTCTTCTTCTTCTCTCTTCTTTCTTTCTTTCCTTCTTTCCTTCTTTCTTTCTTTCCTTCTTTCTTTCTTTCTTTCTTTCTTTCTTTCTTTCTTTCTTTCTTTCTTTCTTTCTCTCTTTTTTTTTGAAGAAAAGCACAGAGATATTCCTTTAATGTAGACAAAAGCCAGAACTCTTGATACAGTTCTAAAGTTGAAACTGATTAAATAACAAAAGTTCCAATATTAAAGTCAATAAGTTTAAGGGTCAGAGCCATTGAACAGTGGGCAGAGCGTTTGCCTTGCACATTGCCAACCCAGGTTCCATCTCCTGCATCCTATGTGTTCCCCTGATCAATACCAGGAATAATTCCTGAATGCAGAGTTAGCAGTAACCCCATGCATCACTGGATGTGGCCCCAAAAAAACAAATAAATAAAACTGATGTTTAAAAAATTCAATTTTTTAATGTGAAACTTCTTATATCTCACCACGGGGTTGTGATGTCCTTGTTTGAGGATTTAGTAAGCTGTTTGTTGCTAGTTGAGCCTTCATTGCCTTTGTTTATTGAGTTCAGTGGACTTCTATGTGACTTTCCCATCTAATTTGGTGTGCTTCTACTGGATTTCAGGTTGAGGGATTTGGAGGTGCCATGCAGCTGCATACATGGCCGTGTGGTCCAGAGACATGAGGGTCTATGATCTGGGCCAATTAATTGACACGGTGTAGCTGTGGGAGGTGGGGTGACTGCCAGAGCTTCCTGAAGTACCGGCATGTGGGGAGAGACTGTCTGCCCCCACTCTGAGAAGACCCCAGAGTTCTCAGTCCAGGCACCATGGTACCTGAAATTATTTGCAGTTTGGTGTCTCTGCAGAGAATATTCTCGAAGCGGTGGAGTCGAGCCACTGGCATGGCTACAGTGCTGGGGTGTGGCTGTGGCTGCCAGGAGCTTCAGCAGGGGAGGTGCTCGGCCTGCCCGCCTCCCAAGAGTGCCCCAGAGTTTTCAGCCTTGGAGACTGGTGTGTCCACGACTTTGAGCTACTTGGCATGCATCTCCTTGGGGATTTAGTCATGAATCAGTAAGTCAGGGTGAATCAACATGGTGATGGCGGCTCTCTCTCCACATCCTTCATGTCAGTTGTCAGACTCAGGGCCAGAGAGATGGCTCAAAGGAGCCCAGCTTCCCTCCTGGCACTGCAAGGTCCCTGGGCACCAACAGGAGTAGCTCCTGAGCACTGCTGGATGTGGTTCACAAAACCAAACAAGCGCAGAAGGAAAACTTCTGCCCTTTTCTTCCTACCTATACTTTTCCTAAGTGAGTCAATGTTTTTTCATCAATTGGGGGGAGGGTGGCCACACCCAGAGGTGACCAGAGGTTACTCTCTGTGATGCTTGGGGGACTATGTGGTGCCAGGGAACAAACTCGGCTTCCTGCAGGCAAAGCATATGCTCACCCCATTTTGCTGACTTCTCTGGTGTTCTTTAAAGACTTTAATGACTGCCTGTTCGCTGTCTTCTCCCACCTTACTAACTCTAGACTGTAGTTCTCACCAGAAACCCAGACCCCTACATGTGAGTGCCAGCTGGATATTTCTCCAGGCATCTTGTTACAGCCATCTGAAACTTCCCAAGTCCAAAACTGAACTCAGCATCTCCTCCACCCCCACCGCCAACCTCAACCTGCTTCTCCTCCTGTGTTCTGTAGCTGCATAAATAGTGCTACCATCCCTCCAGTGAGAGAGAGAGGCACCCCCTAAAATGTGTGACCCTGGCATGTATTGCAACCAAAATGTGAATGAGCACCTCAACTAAATGTGAATGAGCATCCCAACTAATGAGCATATGACCGGCCGACTCTGGTTTGATTTCCAGCACTGTATATGATCCCCTGAGCACCGCTAGGAGTAATCCCTGAGCCACACCAGGAGTAACCCTGAGAACTGCCAGATATGGTCCTCCCCCCCCAAATATATATATATGAAACATATAACACATATGTCTATATATATTAAAATCCAGTTCCCAACCCAATCTTTCCCTCATCCTCTTAAACTACTTTTCATGGAATGTTGTCATTTTGAATTTTTTATTTTTACTTTTTGGGTCACACCCGGAGATGCATAGGGGTTACTCCTGAGTTTGCAGTCAGGAGTTACTGTCCTGGAGGTGCACGGGGGACCATGTGGGATGATGGGAATTGAACTTGGGTCAGCCGTGCAAGGCAAATGCCCTACCCACTTTATTATCACTCTGACTACCATATCTCTCTCTCTCTCTCTCTCTCTCTCTCTCTCTCTCTCTCTCTCTCTCTCTCTCTCCTTCTTTTGCATTTTGGGTCATACTCAGCGATGCTCAGGAGTAACTCCTGGCTCTGCACTCAAGAATTACTCCTGGCAGTGCTTGGTGGACCATATGGGATGCTGGAGATTGAACCTGAGTCAGCCGCGTGCAAGGCAAACGCCCCCTACCTGCTGTACTATGGCTCTGGCCCCACCATTTCTAACTATTAAATAGCTGTCTCCAAGCACCTTAAACTATCGCACTCTCTCTCTCTTTTTTTTTTTTTTGATTGGGGCACACCAAGCACTTCTCAGGGATCACTCCCATAGGGGGAGGTCCTGGGGATCAAATCCAGTTTGGTCAAACCCACATGCAAGGCAAGAATCCTATCCACTGTGCTATCCACACTCTTATACACTGGTAGTTTCAAAGTGTGGTTTCTGGATGAGCATTACCTACAACATTTGTGAACTTACTAGACATGCCAATCCTAGGACTCCATCCCAGACCTAACTGGATCAGTTGGGAAACTCTGAGATAATGAGTTTATAAAGGGACACCAAAGGGCCCTCAAGTTTGACAAGCACTGTATGACTGCAACAGCCTCTTACCTGGTCATTGTTTTTCCTCATCTTCTGACCCAAATCCACTTCCATACGGCAACAAAAATAACTGGACCCTTCTGAGACTCCCAAGGTTCATCTTCAGGAGGAAAATCTCTTTATGGTTTTTTTTTTCTTTTTTTTTTTAATTGAATCACCATGTGGAAAATTACAATGCTCTCAGGCTTAAGTCTCAGTTATACAATGCTGAAACAACCATCCCTTCACCAGTGCCCATATTCCACCGCCAAAAAAACCCCAGTATACTTCCCATCCTCCCCCACCCACCCCCACCTGTGTAACTGATATATTTCACTTTACTTTCTTTTTACTTTGGTTACATTCAATATTTCAACAAAAAACTCACTATTATTGTTAGGAGTTCCCCACTAGAGTCAGACCTGCTGTGAACAGATATGAGGTTTTTGAATTTCTGTATTTTAGCAACTAAGTCCAGGGAAATTTCTTCCAGAAATTGGATCATTGCAAGCTTGTATCTCTCATTAGTAGTCCTCATAATATGGGCTTAGTTCTCAGTCTGGAGACATTCTGCAAGGAGCTGCTGGTACCAAAAGTAGTTTAGCTGGCCTCTGGAATCATGCTCGTGCAGCTGCGGTAAGGCCGCACACGTGCGGCCACCGGGATCACATCTCAGCAGAGAGTGGGGCCTCTCTTTATGTTTTTGTTTTGGGGCCACACCTGCTGGTACTCGAGGCTTGTTTCTGGATCTGTGCTCAGGAATCACTCCCAACTTTCCTCCCCTGCCTCATGAACATACGAGAGCACAAGAAGATAAGGAAGAAGCAGAGCCTGTGACTCAAGTGGGGCTTGGTGCCTAGCAAGTGTTGAGTGACTGCTTATTAAATAAATGACAAGTGAATGGAGGGCAAGCTGATGAATCCCTCTACTGAAGGATCCTTGCAGTGTTTCCCAGAATGAAGATACTCCCCCGGGGGTGGGGCACTGTAACCATATAAGAAGGTCCTGATAGTAGCCCCAGTTACAATTTGGTGTGTGTGGGTGCTGATCGCTCACCTTAAAAAACAATGATTTCAGGGGCTGGAGAGATAGCACAGCGGGTAGGGCGTTTGCCTTGCACGCGGCCGACCCGGGTTCAAATCCCAGCATCCCATATGGTCCCCTGAGCACGGCCAGGGGTAATTCCTGAGTGCAGATCCAGGAGTAACCCCTGTGCATCGCCAGGTGTGACCCAAAAAGCAAAACAAAACAAAACAAAACAATGATTTCAGGGGCTGGAGCGATAGCACAGTGGGTAGGGCGTTTGCCTTGCACACGGCCAACCCGGGTTCGATCCCCGGCATCCCATATGGTCTGGGATATCCCAAGCACTGCCAGGAGTAATTCCTGAGTGCAAAGCCAGGAGTAACCCCTGAGCATCGCTGGGTGTGACCCAAAAAGCAAAACAAAACAAAACAAAACAATGATTTCAGGGGCTGGAGCGATAGCACAGTGGGTAGGGCGTTTGCCTTGCACACGGCCAACCCGGGTTCGATCCCCGGCATCCCATATGGTCTGGGATATCCCAAGCACTGCCAGGAGTAATTCCTGAGTGCAAAGCCAGGAGTAACCCCTGAGCATCGCTGGGTGTGACCCAAAAAGCAAAAAAAAAAAAAAAAACAAACAATGATTTCGGCACGCATATGCTGCCTGAGCCCATGTGCTGCTTGCGCCTATGTGGCTGAGCACATGTGTCGCCCGCATCTCCCCTCTTGAGATGTGTACTTTCATGCTTTCGTGTCTAGTGCTAGGATGTGTGTAGGGGCTCTCTCCACCCTTGGAGAAGCCCGCATTCTCTCTTGAGCGCGTTACTCTTACTATTCTCTCTTCCACTTATCCCTTCCTCCTTCCCTCAAAAAGCCTCTAAATAAAATCTGTTTACTTAAAAAAAACAAAAACAAAAAAACAGCAATTTTTTAGGGGGGGCATTGATTTTTTTTCTATAAAGGAGAGGGTAGCACTGTAGCACTGTCGTCCCATTGTTTATTGATTTTGCTCGAGAAGGCACCAGTAATGTCTTCATTGTGAGACTTGTTGTTACTGTTTTTGGCATATTGAATACACCACGGGTAGCTTGCCAGGTTCTGCGGAGCGGTGGGATACTCTCGGTAGCTTACTGGTCTCTCCAAGAGGGATGGAGGAAAATGGAGGGGGTAGGCAAAATAAATTTGGAAACCTCTGATTTAGGACTCCATATGAACAAGAAAGGCTCTGAGAATCTAGACATAGAATCTTGGTTTATGGATTCAAGGAGCTCATCTGATAAGTGAGTTGTTTTGCTTATAATTACTGAGAAGAAGAATAAATCGTCCCCATAATCTGCTACTATTCGGGGGCTCTGAAAAAACGTCAAGACCCCATGGCTATTGACTCTATTTTCCTTCTCCTTCAGGGTCAAGGTACCCCTTACTTTCTAAAGCACAGAGGTGGCTGTGTATGACTGGCTATCTACTGCCTAGGGCACATGCATACACGTGGAGGCTTGGAATGTACTCAGGGGTACATATGCAGACTCATGGAACACACAACAGAGACATATGTTGACACAGAGGCATATATGTTCAAACATACATAGATTTCCATTCGATGCATTTGGCAATTGCTTGTCTCCTGTGTTCAGAATTTCCCTTTTCCTTAAAAAAAAATGATTTAGACTTTCACTGTTTGTTTTGGCACACAGCTGGTGTTGCTCGAGGGTGATGCCCAGTTGTGCTCAGGGGTTGCTCCCCAATAGTGCTCAGGGGGCTCATGCAGTGCTAGGAATTGAACTCAGCCCTGCTGTGATGCAAAATATAGCACTCAACCATTGAGTTCTCTCTCTGGTCTTTGCATATGAACTTTCTGCAAGGAAAGAAAAAAACTTAGGACAAGAAAACAAAACAAAACAAAAAAACAAACAAGTAGAGGCCTGATTCTTTCATTGCTGACAGTCAATCTGTTCTCCAGCCATTAACTTTTCAGGGCAGGAAAATGAGTCACAAGGAGATGCTGAGGTGCCACCTTGTGGACATACCCCATAACTGCAGCTCAGGCCCTTCATCCCTCCCTGGCAGCTGTATTGCCAGGAGTATGCTCCATCTAGGCAGTCCCTCAAGCCCTATCCTGTAGCCCAGAATCCTGTCCATCCCTCTCCCGTGTAGAGAGGTTTGCTTCAGGGTTCAGCCTCTCCACCACGTGTACGCAGGACAGTGGGTCGTAAGAACTTGCTTTAGGGCCTTTCCTTCCCTGTTTTTTCACTTGACAGTTGATCTGTCAACTTTAAGGGCCCTCCCTACTGACAACTCCTAAATCTTTCACACAGATTTCTCTCCAAGCTCCAGAATGCAGAAAGCAACTGCTCCTGGTTATTCCAAAATGGGGAGCACAAGCTCACCACTGACCAAAATAATCTTACATTTCTTGGTGTCGGTCCTGCCCCCCCATCTGCCCAAACCACTGGTGAAGTGAGAGGCCACATTATGTGCTCGGTGTCCCACATCAGGAAGGGGAGTCATTCCGGGGTCTTCATCCCTCTTCACTTCCAATTCATGCGGAGCCCTATCATGGTAACTATCTGTTCACCATCACTCTCATTGGCTTAGTTCTGATGGCTTACTTCCTCTGGACTCTTTGTCCAGTTCTCCCTCCCGCAGCTGAAGTCAACTCACTAAAAATCTGAGTCTCAGTGTGATCCCACATCTCAGCACAGTGTGACTGGAGACCTGGTGGGTGCTCCAATATCAGCATCTCCCCACCCCAGTTCACACTGCACCTCAGGGTCCTGAGCTACTGTCCAGTCCCAAGTGTGAATCCTGCTGCTTGCCCGTCTGGCAAGTCCTCACCCTCAGGTGTCAGAGCAAATACTTCCTCTGGGTTTTTCCTGGACCATTCAGCCAGACGAGTGGCTCAGATACTCCAGCCACAGTTTTGCTTGGCTTTTGGGCCACACATGGCAGTGCTCAGGGCTTACTCTTGGCTCTGTGTTGAGAGATCACTCCTGGTGGGCCTTAAGGGACCGAGGATGAAACTCCAGTCAGCTGCTCACAAGGCAAATGCCCTACCCTCTGTACTATTTCTCCAGCTCCACTGTCGTACAGACACCCAGAGAGATGACTGCTTGCACCTCTAGGATCTGTCTTTTTTTTTTTTTTGCTTTTTTTTTTTTTTTGGGTCACACCCAGCAATGCTCAGGGGTTACTCCTGGCTTTGCACTCAGGAATCACCCCTGGCGGTGCTTGGGGGACCATATGGGATGCCGGGGATCGAACCCGGGTCGGCCGCGTGCAAGGCAAACGCCCTACCCGCTGTGCTATCGCTCCGGCCCCTCTAGGATCTGTCTTTTGCCTTGTGTTTCCCCTCTAGATTTTAAGCTGCTTGAGGGCAGGTAATTTCCCCAGGTAATCTATGCTAAGACCATCCAATGAATCTTCCTTTTGACACATAACCACCATATGGACCTGAACTCAGTGAACGCTTGGAGGTTTGAGGGCCTAGATCACAGGCTTCCCGACCTGTTTGACCTGACATCCTCTTCTCAGAAAAACAAAATTGCTGTGTCCCCCTCCCAGGAGAGAACAAACTTTGAGGTTACTACTGCCTTGGATGGGCTGGAGCAATAGCACAGCGAGTAGGGCGTTTGCCTTGTACATGGCCAACCCGGATTTAATTCCTCCACCCCTCTCGGAGAGCCCAGCAAGCTACTGAGAGTATCTTGCCCGCACAGCAGAGCCTGGCAAGCTACCCGTGGCATATTAGATATGCCAAAAACAGTAACAACAAGTCTCACCATGGAGACGTTACTGGTGCCCGCTCGAGCAAATCGATGAGCAACGGGATGACAATGACAGTGACAGTGACTACCTTGGATACTCCAGTATTCCCCTGGGGAGCAGTATTGCCCACTTTGGGAAACATGGGTCTAGGAAATGTCATGGAAAAGGGTCTCAGGGGCCAGCTAGACTACTTTTGGTACCAGCAGCTGCTTGCAGAAATGTCTCTAGACTGTGAACTAAGCCACAGCCGCATGCCAGCTGAGGAAGGGAAATGATGCAATTTCTAACATAAATCTCCCTGGACTTAGTTACTAAAATACTAAAATACAGAACTCCCAAACTGCGCGGCCGTGCAACTTCATAGCTCTTCATTCTCTGCAATGGAAAACTAATTATCAAATGCTTCCTTGTCAGCAGGGCTGTTTTTTTTTGGGGAAACTCCAACAATAGTGAGTTTTGTTTGAAATATGGAATGTAATCAAGGTAAAGAGAAAGTGAAGTGAAATTTATCAGCTATGCAGGCGGGGGTGGGGGGGTGGGAGGTATACTGGGTTTTTTGGTGGTGGAATATGTGCACTGGTGAAGGGACAGGTGTTCGAGCATTGTATAATTGAGACATAAGCCTGAAAGCTTTGTAACTTTCCACATGGTGATTCAATAAAATAAATAAGTTAAAAAAAAAGAAAGGGTCTCAGGGAGTGTGGGCAGGAGGCTGGTCTGCTTCCGATCTGATCGCTTTGGCTTAGGTGAGGCCTGATGGGGCAGTGAATGCTTGGGTCCCAATTCTCAAATTCTCAGACCCTTTGCACTTGGTATAGAACAGAAGTGAACAGCTGGTTGCCCAAAAGCCACATTTGGCCTGTAGATATTTGAGGTAGTAATGATTTAATTTAAAATAATTGACAGTTGGAGGGGCCAGAGAGATAGTACAGCGGATAAGGTGCTTGCCTTGCAAGCAGACCCAGCTTTGATCCCTGGCATCTTATAATATCCCCCTGAGCCCACCAGGAGTGATTCCTGAGTGCAGAGCCAGGAGTAACCAACCCTTGAGCATTTGCAGGGTGTGGCCCCAAAACCAAAACCAAACAAAAAAATTTGACAGTTGGGACCAGATAGTACAGGGGTAAAGCATTTGCCTTGCCTGTAGCTAAGCCCAGGCCAAGTTTCATACCTGGTTCTCTGAATACCATTGGGAACAACTCACAAGCAGGAAAAACAAAATCCCTACCCACCCCTCAACCCCCCCAAAAAAGAAGATTCTGACTTAAAAAAAATTTTTTTTTAAAAAGGGAGGATGTGGTCATACCTCTTTGCAACTGCTTGCTGACACAGAGGAATATTCACCCTCCCCTTGGCCCCCAGCCTGGTACATAAACATCTGAGTTTGCACACCTGCTCTAGCAATGGAGGAACAGGCCCAAAAGTCTGGTGCTCAGTGCGGAGTCCTGTTTCTGGCACATACTAGCTGCTGCCACAGTGGGAAAAAATGACATGGGAGCCACTTTGTCACCAGTAGAACGTTTATTGAGTGTCCACATGTGCACAGCTTTGAACTTGGCGATCACAGAACGCACTGGGGGAGGGAAGGGGGGAGGAAAGCAAGGGATCAGGTGAGGGGGGTGTCCCCTGGGGTTCATAAGAAAGGTAGCGTCCCTGCTGGAGCCGCCAGTCGCGTCTCTCTGCAGGAGTCATAAGCAGGGGTGGAATTAAAGCCAGGCACCACGATGGCAGTGGGGTGCAGTCACTAGGGAAACATGCGGATTCTGGGGAAGTGTCCCTCTAGTTCCTGGCTCCAGCCTGGCCAGGTGGCACCAGGGGAACAGGGATCAGATGCTCAGGTGTCCAAGCAGGGATAAGGACAGGCAAAATAAATATCCCCCCAACCCCCAGCATCACTCTGCTGCAACACGACACAAAAGCTTCAAGACCAGGGTGCACGGACTCCTGGGTCCCCTTGGGAAGCTCGGGTGGAAGGTCTCCCCACACCCACTAGGCCTGTCTGCCCATTTCCCTGGAAGGCGGGGCAGCTCAGACCCTGGGTTACTGAAGCTGACAGGAAGAACTGCAACGTCAACGCCCTGAGCCTGCTTTCAGCCCAGGGGGCCAATTAAAGGACATGAGGCCAGAGGGGGCACCACAACCTAGGGGAGCCCACGCCCTGGCCGGCAGGGCACATGGGCCAACGCAGCCAGCTCCTGCCAGCCCTGTCCCCCCCTGGGGCCTCAGACATCAGGCACAATTAACACCTTGCACCCCTCTCCCAGGGGGCTACTCCAACCTTCCCCCCCGGCCTGGCCGGGGACAGCCACGTGGATTTCCAAGCCGATCCCTACCCCTGTGTGGGGACCCAGGGGGGCGGGACGCGGTTCCTTACACGTGAGGGGTAGGCAACTGTGCCCTTGCCCTCGGAAAAGCCAGAAAGCTGGGGTGTTTCGGGAGGGAAAGTTTAGGGAGAGGGGGTTCCAGTTTGGGGGCTTCAGGGAAGATGCCTCCTCCCTCCTTCCCTAGCTGCCTGCCCCCAGGTATGTCCCCAGTGGTCACCCCTCAGGGCTCAGAGAGGCACTGCTCCAGGGCAGCCATGCGGTAGTGGCTGGCCGTCTCCTCACCTGCCTGCAGCCTCATGGCCTCCCGGCACAGCCGGTTGGCCCGGGCCAGCTCCACCAGGACCCCCTGATAGGCGGCGACCATCTCAGGCTTGACGGAGTTGGGGCTGACAGTGCCTAGCAGCTGCAGCAGCTCCTGCGGCCAGCGGGAGCGCAGGGCGGCCGGGGCCAGCCAGGGCAGCAGTGGCACGCAGCCCGTGAAGGCCTGCATGCCCAGGAACCAGAGCTCCTGCAGGTCGGCCCAGATGCCCTCGTAGTCGGGGGACAGGGCCAGCACTGCCTGGTCTGAGCCAGGTGTGGCCCGGGCCACGTGGGACTGCGACAGGAAGAGGATGGCAGCCGCGAAGAAGCCTCGGGAGGCGGGTGTTCCCTGGAGAGCTGCAAGGGAAGGGAGGGTGCGGTGGGGGGCCCGAGCCACGGGGGGGGCAGCTGCTGCACCGGCCCCTTCCCTCCTCCCTGATGCCGGCCAGGGTGGGAGTGGTGAGGAGACGGGCGGAGGGTCACCCCCCTGCCCATGCAAGCTCTCTCTGGGAGGCCAGCAGAGTCTGAGCTGGGTAAGTCTAACCTCTGGGGGTGCCTCCGTGGTTGGGGCTCTACCGGAAGGCTTGAGTACTGGGGGCAGTGTGGGGGTCACGGTCCATTGGGACACCTCCCCTTCTCAGACTGGGTCCCCTGATGGGATCCCCACACAGGGAACACGGAGGCAGTTGAGGGTACGGGCTCATTACACCCTGTTCCCGGGCATCTGCTCAGCTCCTCCAACCTGACAGATGGGGTACAGGGAACAGGCGGGGACAGAGGGACCCAAGCAGACACCCACGGCCAAAGTGGGAGACACAGAGGGCTGGCAAGGGCGCCCCTCCCCCGCGCCCCGCCAGCATGAGGCAGGGGCGGGGAGCAGGTCGATGCCAGGAGCCCCTCTCTGAGGCCTGGCAGGAGGGAAAAAACCTCAATGGAGGGAGTCAGGCCTCTGACTCAGGGCGCTGGGGGCGGCCCCACCTGACAACCGGGCTTCAGTCTCTGGGCTGCAGGGGACCCCAGGTGCCTGCGCGGTGCCTCCAGCAGGCCTGCGCTTACACCCACCACACCTTGCCTTAAAAGTCTCGAGAAGGAAGAGAATGTTGTCATTTTGGGAAGGAGGTGGGGTGGGGTGGGGTGGGGTGGGGTGAGGGAAGGAGACCTACTTCAGAGACTTCCTCTTGACTGGCAAATCCTGCAAGAGAGCCATTTTCTGCGAGCGGGAGACCGAGGCCCAGGGCACCGTGAGAACCCACCCGGATGCTCTGCCCACACCAGGGCTGGCGGCCCGCCCGGCTTACCTGGAGAGGTGCTGAGGAGACGGGCCATGAGGAGGCCCAGGGTGGCCACGTTGGCAGCCAGCAGCAGCCGCCCCTGCTGCTGCACCAGTGCGGGCAGCGACGTCATCAGGGTGTTCATGAGCGACGTGAAGCAGGCATCACGCCTGGGGAAAGACAGAGGGGAGAGAGGAGGAACGGGGTGCTGAGCAGAGCCACCCTGAGCCTGGGACACATGAGCTCCTGAGCTCCCAGCTTCACCAGAGCAGGGCGTGGCAAGAAATGAAAACGCAGGGTGAGGAGCTGACTGCAGGCCCATGCGTGACAGCTGGGGAGCAGACTCTGGGTGGGCGCACTCAGAGGGATTCCAGGTAGGCCAAACCCTCCCGCGGGGGCTGCCGTGAGACCCTTTCCTCCTAACACTAATGGAAACCCGGGGGCACGGGGAAGCAGAATGGTGACTTGGGAGCAGCGGTCCCTGGCTCCTCCGGCCCTCCTTCCCGGCCTCACTTGATCAGCCCCGGAGCGGTGACCACGAGGTTGAGGAAGATGTGGCAGCAGGTCTGCAGGCCGATCTCCACGCTGTCGGGCAGCACTGAGGTGTCGTGGCCGGGTGACGTGAGCTCCCACTGCTGCAGGAAATACTTGCACAGAAGGGAGGGCGCCCCCTCCTTGATCAGGATCTCCCGGGGCCCATCCTCAACTGTCAGGTGGCACCAGCCGGGTAGAAGAAGTCTGGGGATGTGAAAGGGACCGAAGAGTGAGAGGCCGGACAAGACAAAGGCCCCAAGGTTCCCTTCTGGGGGGAGCCCCGTCTAAGAAAAACAGAAGCTGGGGGGAAAGACCCAGCCTGTAGGCAGCGCAGAAAATGCACAAGCTTTGGTGTGCACAGATCTCCATCTGGGGTCTCTGCGGCATGAGGTGAGGGGGAAACAGAATCCTGAAACCTCCCTGCTCCCACTTACCCCCTCCCCATAACCTGGTTGAGACTTAAGTCACAGACGTGCTGGGTGGACTGAATGAGACTGTTTTGGTGAAAGGGATTGCCAAGGCCTGGCAGGTAGTTTGGCGAGTGTTCTTTTTATAGAAAAGTCTGGGTTTGGCAAGTAGAAACAAGTCCTCGCCCCCTCCGCCCCCTGCGAGAAATATTCTCAAAGACAATCCTCTACACCATTCAGAAGCCTGGCACAGCCCAGTCTGGAGGGAGAGATGCCCATGTCTTCCACTTTTTTTTTTTTTTTTTTAAGAACAGTCTGGCAGGACAAACTGCCAACGACTCACCGGAGAGCATCCCCTGGCCAGGCGGGTCCTGGGGTGGTGGGGGAGATGGCAAGGGTGGCCACTTGCTGGGAGAGGTCATTGGCCTCCTCAGCCTCCTCGTAGAGAGTCTTGGCGTAGCGCACCAGGAAGGGCAGCAGCTGGCAGACCTCTTTGCGCAGAGACGAGGTCTCCTCCGCCAGCCAGGCGCCCAGAATCCGCACCGAAGCAAACACGAAGGGCTCCTTCTGCTTCTCCTGCCCCACCTGTTATCACAGGAACCCCCCGCCCTGAGATGGAGCAGGACCAGAGGTCATCCTCTGCCTGGTCTAGGAATGATACAATGACACCAACCCTGGCCTGCCAGCCTTTCAAAGGCAGGCGTCTCGCCTCCTTTTACCCTGTGAATCCAATATCCAGCCCGAGGTGGGGACACACCCACAGGAGCCCCGCTCAGAGGCTCAAGCCAGGTCCCCGTTTCCCAACTCTAGAGTATCGCAGGGAAGGAAGCCCTGGAGCTAAGTAACCAAGGCAGCAGCTGTCCCCAGGAACGAGCGGATAGTTCGTTGGCTACCGTGTCAATAGCCTGATCAATGGGAGTGATGGTCCCCTCCCTTTGGGACCCAAGCTCCTCAGAAAGATGAGGATCCTGGCATGACTGGCATAGTGCTTGGAATACGCATGGGTGAGTCCAGTGGCTGCAGCAGGTCACTAAAGAAAACAGGATTGTGTGTGAACCCTTGTGGGGCAGACACTTAACTCTCACATGGAGGGAGGACGTGGGGGAAAGCAGCCAAATGTGAATAGCCTCATGGGAGCCCCGGACCCAGAGACCCAGGACCCAGAGACCCAGAGACTCGGGACTCAGAGACCCAGAAACCCAGGACTCAGGATCCAGAGACCCAGGATTGAGGATGCAGAAACCCAGGACCCAGAGCTCCAGAGCCTAGGACACAGGACTCAGGAAATACAAGTTCTGGTCCTGTGTCTGTGTAAAACAATGCTTTAGATTAGCAGAACAGACTGCTTGACTCTGTGTGTGTGTGTGTGTGTGTGTACTGGGGGAGGGTTGTAAGTGGGAGGTTACTGTGTTGTGTGTGTGCTGTGCTGCGAGTGCACATATGGTGTGTGGTATGGTGCTTGTGTGGAGGCTCGGGGAGGGGGAAGAGAGGGAGGCTCGGCCATACACTACTCCCTGCCGTGCTGCAGGACCAGCTCTTATCAACTGTCCTGCCCCCTTCTCCTTGCCTTCAGGTCGCCCCCACACCGGGCTCCTGGGGGTGGGGGGGACTGAGCCCTCACCTGTAGCAGGTAGTGGATGACAGCCCCAATGGCTTCCTTCATGATGCTCACGAGCTGCACCTTCTGAGGCTCCTTCAGCAGTGACTGCTCACAGCGGGTGCACTCCTGGATCCCCAGCTCCATGAGGGCATAGCAAGCGGTTACCACATCCTCTTTCACCTCAGTGCCGGTCTCCTCCAGTGCCAGCCGGACCTCCACGCAGGCCAGATTCACCAGGAGGGCCAGGAACTTGCTCCCAGAGTTGCCCGCTGGGATCCAGTCGGAGCCACAGGCGTGCGCCAGGCGGGCTGCCAACTTCAGAGCGGGGTTGCGCTGCCAGGAGCTCAGCTTGCTGCCCAGGATGCGTGCCAGCCCAGCCTGCAGATCCCGGAGGCATTCAGAGGGCACGGTAGTCGGGGGCAAGAAGATGGGCAGCAGCTGGCAGAGCTCAAACTTGCTGGCATCCTCGGCTTTCTGGAAATCTTCACTGAGGCCACGTAACACGGCCAACAGGTCAGGCTCTGCCTCCTTCCAGCACTGTGTCTCAGCAGCAGCCAGCAGCCCCACCAGGAGCGCCAGGGCCTGATCAAAGCCGTAGCCATGCCCCAGGTATGCCTGGCACAGGGCAGACACAGTGCCACCAGCAATGAGGTGCCGGGGGCCACGGGGTGTGCCTGCCACAGCTGTCAGGCACTGGTAGGTGTCATCGATCATAGAACGGCGGGCAGCATCATCGGGGTCCCCCCGGGCTGTGAGGAAGGTGCAAAGGATGGGAATCTTGTTCAGGACCTGGGTATGGGCAGCCAGTTCGGGGTCACTGCAGAAGCAGGCGAGCAAGGCGACACCCAGGGCCCGGAGGACATGGTCAGGGCAGCCATCCGGCGCCTCCTTAGTGGTCAGGAGACGATTGGGGAAGGTGAAACCAACAGCATCAAAGATCCGCCGTCGAGTTTTGGCATCGATGTCACCTGCTTTGACAGCCTTGGTCACCTAATGGGGGGGGGGGTTATGGGTTATCAGGAGGACAGCAGGAAGAGGTGGCCAAACCTGTCCCGACACCTTGGGGTGTTCACTCTTAGCAGGCCCGGGTTATATAACGGGGCTCACAGCAAACCTCCCAGAGGTCAACTTAACTAGCTCTTTCCTTTTCCCAGGAGACAGGTGAACTCTCCTCTCCACCCTCGTACCCCTGGGCTTCACCTCCAGTGAGCCCCATGGGAGATCTAGTCCCCCCTCAGCTACTGTGTTCTGCTGTTTCATTACCTGGTCAGTTGGGAAGTTCTTCCTGACATCTAATTAAGATTTCCACAACCTCAGCTGGAAGTGGTTTAGTACTGAGTGCTTAAAATCCTCCAAGGATTTAGGGTCCCTTCCTAGTTGATCCCTCCAGAGAAGTCTCTGATCCATTCCCGCCACCTTCTCAAGGGAAATGGCTCCTGCGTCTCGCCGCTTTGCCTGTCAAAACATTTCCCCTTACATTTCACCTAAACACCTCCTCTTCTGCAGTGTGAGCCCTTGACTCTGGAGCCTTCTCCCTGTTGCCATGGCAAACAAGCATCGGCTCTGCTCCCTCCTCCCTTCACCCCCCACACACCAACCCCCCCCCCCCAGCACTGCAGCTCCTGCTCTGCTGTCCCCAGCTCAGGTTCCACCAACAGGGCAAAGCCCCAAATCAACTCCTTTAACCCTCCACCTGCCTACTGCCTTCCCAGTCATTCCCCAGGACCCTTTTGCAGTCACTTGCAGTCCTGCTACTCCTTCCACCCCCAGAACAACCGTCCCCAGGCCTCAAGTACTCTGCACTAGTTACTACCTGCTGCTGTTACATATGAGTCAGCTCCCATCTGCTCCGGGACGCCCCAGAGAGCAGACCCAGGCAGTTTCCTCCAAGGCTCTTGGGGCCACAAGCCTTGTTCACCCCCATTTTCTGCTTTGTCCCGAGCCTCAAGGGAACAAGACAGAGGGGCTTCTTTGGTGCCTCTAGGGTTGCCAGAACCACCTATATACCCCTGGGGACTGGCTGACCCCATTCTTAGGAGAAACACTCAACACCCAATCCTCCCAACTCCCAATTTTCAATTAATTCCTTACTAGCAGCAGGGCTGCAAACTGCTCGCTGTCATTCTTGGCATCACGGAGGGCTCCAAGGTAGCGCTCCAGGGTGGGGTTTCGGCTCTCTGATGAGTTCAGAGCTGGCTCACAATCGGAGGCCATGGTGCCCGCCTTGCCCAACTGTGAACACAAGAGGGACTGAGCACCCCTCTGCAGAGGAGGGGGGGGGGGGGGGCGGGTGCGGGGGCGGAGGATGGGAGGGAGGGATTAGCAGAGGGCAGGGAGGATGGGGGGAGGGGTACCTCTGGACTGGCCTCCCTCCGGGGAGCCCCTTTAAGGGGCTGGCCCCTCAAGTCTTCAGGGATAAAGAAGGGAGCCTGGTCCAAGGTCACCTCCAGAAAGTGGGAAAGGACCATGTATCCTGCTGCTCGGCTGGACAGCTCTCCTCACCGATTCTGGGGGTGGGAGGGGACTGGCCCCACTGTTCAGCTGTCCCCAGGGACCAGAGGGGGGAGGGCTGTCTTCTTCCACAGAGGTACACAGGAAGGCAGGACAGACAGAGGAGCCAAGACATGCAAAGGGAAGTTCGATTATCCGGACTCAGGCTGACATGAGGGAAGGGGGCATCCTAGGTTCCTAGGTTTCTACTACCCTCCCTTCTGGCGAAGAGGCAGGACACGAGCTTCAGCAGAACTGAGGGTGAAGGGCCTGACCAGGGAAGGCTAAGAGACCCCTGGGTACCCCACCCCTCCAGCCAGGGCTCAGTCGCCCCCGCAGGCTCCTCGTCTCCCTTCCCCTCCCTCAGGCAGCAGCTGCAGCAGCAGCAGCGGCAGCGGCGGCGGCGGCGGCGGCGGCAGCTACAGCAGCAGCAGCAGCAGTAGCAGCATAAGCGGCGGCGGCGGCGGCAGCGGCGGCAGAATTAACCCCTTGTACTCTTTCTCCTCGCCCTCTCCACCCCACTGTCAGCCCGTGGATGCCAGCAGGGGCAGGAGAAGCAAGAAGCGGTCCTGGGAAGCTCCCGGGACAACGGAGAATCCAAAAGCCGGATAATCGAAGCAGGGCTGTTGAGATGGGGAGATGAGAAGGGAGGAGGGTTTCTGGCGGTCACCACCTGTCCCGCCGCAGCCAGGTCACAACACGACATTGATGAAGTCACGACAGGGCGGCGATGAGATCACACTTCACGATGGCGCGGTGATGTCACGGAGAGATCACGGCAAAATCACGACATGGGACAGCCCCCAAAGATGACAGGGCAAAAATATATATAGGTATAAATATTGCAAAGGGCTGTGACAAAATGGAGTCTCGACAGGGCACGGTGATGTCGCGATATGGCGCGAAGGAGTCGCGATAGGGTCCCCCAGGTTTGTCGGCATCGATCGGCACCGTCTCGGAGAAGCCCCGGCTGGGAAGTAGGGGAGACCTGAGGGGGCTGAGCTCACCAGGCTGCGGCCCCGAGCGGTGAAGTCTTCTCCAAAGCTCGTTGCTCCGGGAGCCTGGGGCCGCTCGCTGCTCACGCCGCGTTGCCCACTCCGGGCTCCAGGCTGCTGCAGCTCCACCCCCACCCCCGCAGAGCTCTCGGCCAATCCGCGGCGGCTTCACTCCAGGCCTTGGCCAATGGCACGGCTGGGCGCTAAGCCGTAGGGGGTGCTGCCGCTGCGGCCATCTTGCTTGTGGGCATTGCCTGAGTCTTGGCCTGGGGGTTTCCGCGGGGCGCGCTAAGGAGCCGACCGCCTGTGGAGAGCAAGAGGAGACCGCCCGGGCGTCCGGATTCCCGCGCTCGTGCGTAGTTCTACGCCGCAGCACTGCTCGCCTCCCCCTCGGGCGCGCGGCTGGAATGGAGTTTCCGGGGGGCGGGGGAAGGTGGGCTTGGCCAGCATGGGGCGTGTGTTTCCGGGTCGAGTCGGTGAGGTGGGAGGAGGCGGTGTTTCCGGTCGCCGTCGCTGTCCAGGGAGGCTGAGGCGAGAGGGAGCTGGCCGGGTGGGGACCCCGCACTACCTTCTTCTTCCTCCCCCCGGGTGAGGGGAGCGAAGGTTGGGGCCCTGACCCCATGGACCGGGAGGAGGCGGAGGCCGCCGAGAGCCGGGGCCCCGCTGTGTGGCCTTGAGCCCCGGTAGGTGGCCGGGGGCAGCTGTCTGGCAGGCCGAGGACTCTGAGCTCGAGGGAGGGGCAAGCGGATGGGCTCTTTGGGGGCGGGGGGGCGGGGGGGGCGGCTGTCCGGGTGTCGGGACCCAGCGGTGGCGCTCCTGACCGAGCTCGGGCAGCCAGCTGCTTCTGGCTTTGCAGAAGCAGAGCCGAGTCCCTGACTGAACACCCGCCTCCCGCCTTCTTCTTTCGGGGTTCGGGCCTGACGGTGCAGCTCCCTCCCACCCCGGACGGTCAGACCGACTGGACCCGGCTCTGGGCGTTTTTTTTCATTTTCTTTGCCTTCCGCAGCTTCGCCCGTCGCGTGCCGCTGGCACCCGAAGGGAAAGTGGCTGCAGGCTGAGGGGGCGGGGCCGAGCCCGCGGCGTCAATTAAGCTGAGGAACCTGGCCGCCTCGGGACTGGGCGGATTGTGCCCCACCTCGGGCTAGGCTGCGCCCGCGGTGACAGCGGGGAGCACTGCGGTGACGCGAAGGAAGTCAAAGGAGAAAGCCGCAGGCGGGATTCCAGGATGGCTTTTGCCTGGTCTCCAAGCTTGGTGGTGGTTCCCGGCTCACAAAAGATGGAGTTAGGCGAAGAGCGGGAGCGCTTAACTTAGTGTGATTAACAGACTGAAGCTAGGGACAAATTGGAAAGACGACCTCTCAGAACAATCTGTTCATTTTTCCAGCTATTTGGAAAACAAAGTCTGCAAATATAAGCAAAGCTATTCATGGCAGTCTGTTCTGTAACTTTCCCAAATATCTGAGCCGTTTTTCCCCTCCCTTTAGAGCTTTATCCTTGATTACTCATACCAGCTGAATAGACTGTTTCAGGCGTGCTCTCTCGTTGTTCAAACATATCTTATCGCTTTGTACATAAATGGAGTTCTACGTATGTAGCTGACAGACTGAACTATGATACATCCCCCATCAACCTGAAGTATTAAGTAAACATTACCCCCTGCTCTGTCTGAACAGCTGCTGCAACAGAGCGTGCTTTTATTTCGGGTGTACTTGTAACGCCCTAAATGCCAGAACTATTGCGAGCTTTTCTAGATTTTCATTTGTCAAGTATTGTGGGGGTGTGTGTTCTCTTCTGAGTTGTTACCCTTTGATTCTGTAACAATCCTATCAGGTCTTGGTGTTGTGTTCCTGCCTTTGGTCAGCCAGACGTTGCCTGGACCCTAACAGGGATTTGTGCCTGAGGCAATTGCAGGTTTCAGAGGAATAACTCTTTGGGAGATTTCATGAAATTAACTTTCCCTCTCTCAGGCATGGTTTGTAAGACTTCTTTTTTGCACTTCTAATCAACTTGCTAATCCAATGGTGTTTATTACTCCCGGTTTCAAAACCTATTCATTCTTTTATGCTTCTCTCGCCCACCTGCCATGCTATTGATGACAGCTGTTGAGTCACCTTGAGTTTAAAATCCTTTTGTGGTAGGCAGAAATGTATTGGGTAAGATCCATACACATACACATACACATGCACACTCACCCATTCCATCTTGGCAGGCTAGCGTGGTTGCTGGATATACTTTCTAACTTAGGCTCCATTTCACAATCTCCTAAACATGCCACTGGCCCACACACCTCCTCTCTGTCCCCTGCTCCCTCATAGGCAACTGCAAAACAACCAGAAATAGGAATAGATGGAAGTAAAAGATGTCCTTCAGATGTCTCAGTGAAATCCTTTTCTTTGTTTTTGTCCACACCAGAGGTGTTCAGAGGCTACTAGCTTAGTGCTTGGGAGTTGCAGTGGTTCAGTGCAATTGCAACTCAAACCTTGGTGCTCAGCAGTCGTGCAGTGTCAGGGATTGAACCCAGTCTTCCTGCATGAAAAACATCAAGAGCATTCTTCTGTGTGGCTACCCCTCATTTTTGCAGCTCTCTAGGAGTGTGTGTTTCCTGCTAGCATTGATACTGAACCTATGCAATATGCAATATTCCATCTCCCTGTATGCTGACAGAGTAATAGCTGTCAGCCTGTGCTAATTGCTGGATGGGGAAGATAGGTGCACATTTAGGGCGTAAGATTTTTGCATTGCTTCTTCAGAACTCAAGAGCATCAAAATCTTGCTGTTTAATCATAGAATATAAATATATAGAATATAGGGGATTTGTGTAAGAGAGAAGAAACTGATTAAAAGTCATTTGAGGTTCAAGGAGGTTGGATTTAGGCCACATATGGCACCTGGCAGTACTCAAGGGCTACTGCTGGTTTTGTGGTTAGGGATCCTTTCTGGAGGTGCTAAAGGGATCTTGTGGTTTTGGGAATTGTACGGAAGTCAGCCACATGCAACACAAGTGCCTTAATTCCTATACTGTCTCTGGCCTGAAAATCTACCCTCCCACCCTTCTTTTTCTTCAAGTCCTAAATCCTCTAGCCCTTTGAGTCCAGAGGAGCCATCATTATACCTTGCTAGAAGCTGTCTAAGTATTTGTTGATGTGTAGAATTCAAGCCAGAAATTGCAGTTGACTCTAAAATGTCAACTTGGGGGACTGGAGCAAACAGGGCACTTGCTTTGCATCTGGCTGGTTTGGGTTTGATCCATGGAATCCTATATGATCCCCAGAGCTTTCCAGGAGTGATCCCTGAGCACAGAGCTAGGAGTAAGTCTTGAGCATTGTAACCCCAAAAACAAAAAAACAAAAACAAAAAACACTGAAACCCTATAAAATATAAGATAGGGGCCTAGGGAGTAGGGAGATAACTCAAAGGGCTGGAGTACACGCTTTGCATGTGGGAGTTCTGGATTAAATCTCCAGCTCTGCATTGTCTTCTGAGCACTGCTGGATGTGGCCCAAATCTCAATGAAAAGTGTAAATTTGCTGTATTAACATGATAGTGGTGGGTTAGCAGCACACTGGGGAGTGCATTTCCTGCCTAAAGACAGTCACACTATAAAGTTTTTAAATAATGGGGCTGAAAAAAATATTGGAGCCAGAGTATAATATAGCAGGTAGGATGCTTGCACATGTCCAACCTGGGTTTCATCCCCAGCACTGCATATGGTCCCCTGAGCACCACTAGCAGTGACTCCTGAGCACAGACCCAGGAGTAAACCCTGATTTTATATATTTACAGACACACACCCACACCTCAGAGTACTTTTGAAGATACAATCTGGGAGAAATAATCTGAGTTTCAGTTCTAATTCTGCCACTAAGAACTTTGTGACTTTGGCCCCAGCACTTTGTTATGTCTATAAGGTTGGACCTTCAGAGGTGCCACAGTGGGATTAAACTGAGCACATGGAGAAATGTTGGGGGTTAAACTTATGACTTTGTACCTGCAAGGCAGGTGTTCTAACACTGAGCTATCTGTGAATTCTCTTGCTATGTTTTTTGATTTTTAATTTTGGAATTTGGAGACTAAACCCAACAGTGCTGAGGGCTTATTGCTGGTGCTGTGCTCAGATCACTCCTGGTGATTGGTGGCGGGGGCAGGGGGGTGTTGTGGAGGGCACAGCTATCAGTCTCAGGGCTTATTTCTGGCTCTAAACTCAGGGGTCACTTCTGGAGGAATGGGTGTGGGAATCCAGTCTGTTAGGCAAGGGCCCTACCCATTATACTATCTTTTGAGTCCCCTCTCCTGGTGGGTTTTGGGAGACCATATGCAGTGCTGGCAATTAACCCCAGTACCATCTCTCCAATCCTCTTGCTATATTTTTATCCTGTTAATTATAGACTATGTCAAAGCTCAGGTTTAAAACTTATGGCAGGGATGAGCAGTGAGAGAAAAACTTAAAAAATCTCTTCCCTCTAATTTGTCACATTCTCTAGCATTGCCCATTTCCAGGAATCAATTATTTTGTATAATTTTTTTTTCTGTCTTTCTAGTGTATTAGTTCTGCCTATCTGGAAGATCATGGAGAAGAGGCTGGGAGTTAAGCCAAGCCCTGCGTCCTGGATTTTATCAGGAGTTTGTTGGCAGGCATTCATGAAGTGTTTGGGAGACCTGTACCTGTTTTATACTTGCTTCTGCTTCAGTGTGCTGTGGTTGTCAACAGGTACCATTCTCTTTAAGATGTATTTATTTTTGAAGTGAGATAGTTTTATTAACCAAAACCTACTTAGAAAAAATAAGGGGCGAGAAAGAGAGGAAATACATGTTCATGAGAGAGAATGGGTTTCTCCAGTATGGAATAAAGCCCATAGTATTAAGATTTTTCAAAAAAGAGGTGCACTCTGAATTCTTCAGCTCATTTAAAAGACTAGTAGACAGAAAAGCAATCTGATAATTTCTTTTTTCTTTTTGGGTCACACCCGGCGATGCACAGGGGTTACTCCTGGTTCATGCACTCAGGAATTACTCCTGGCAGTGCTCAGGGAACCAGATGGGATGCTGGGAATTCAACCCGGGTCAGCCACATGCAAGGCCAACGCCCTACCTGCTGTGCTATCACTCCAGCCCCACAATCTGATAATTAACAGAAAAGGTCATCCTCTTGGTCAACCTTTAGTTCCTTGGGCTTTTGTGTCTTTTGTTTTGGAAACAAAATCTATTTTTCTTTCTCATAAGGGAGAATTGGCATCATCATTTTGATGCTTTTTGAAAATATAATGAAAAGGTTTCAAAGTTGGATGGGCTGTGTCCTTGAGCTGGATGTTTTCACTCAATATATCTTTTTTGTCTGTGTTTCTGGTTTGGGTCCACATCTGCTGTATTCATGGCTTACTCCTGGCTCTGTGCTCAAGGATCACTCCCAGCAGGGCTCAGGAGACCATCTGGATGCTGGAGATCAAATCCAGGTTGGGTACATGTAAGGCAAACACCCTACCTGCTGTACTACCTCTCCTGCCTTGTGGAGAGGCAGTACAGCAGTAGTACATAGGTAGTAGCTATGTTAACACTCTTAACATAAGTGCTTGGTAAATAGCACTTTGCTTCCTATTCTCTCTCTCTTTTTTTTTTTAAATCACACCCAGTGAACGCATAAGGCTTATTCCTGCTCTATGCCTCTGTACTCAGGGATCATTCCTGGTGATGTTGGGGTACTGTATTCCCTTCACTTTTCTTTTTCTTTTCCTTTCTTTTCTTACGGGGTATGGTTTCCTTGGTTTTTTCTTTTTTTCATAGAAGAAAGGGGAGGATTATTTGGATTGATTTCATAAGATATACTTTCCTCCTGTAGATTACTTCACTGGTAAGGAATCTTTTGTCAGGAAAGAACTAGGTATATAAATGTCAAAAAATGCCTGCCTTTTTTTTTTTCTTTTAGTGGTTTTTGTTGACATAGTTTCTTTTAGAGTATGGTATGTGAGAAAACAGCAATTTGAGAAAGACTTCTGAGTATGATGCCATTCTGGGCAATGACCAAAAGGCTTATCCCACTGTCTAGAATAACTAATCAGCCTTTTGATACTGTAATTCTAAAGTTTTCCTTTCCTAAATGAATTGATGGTCATGGTTTTGAGAATCAAGCAATTACTGTATTTAGCAATTTCGGTAACATCAACTTTGGATTTTTTGTTGTTTTGTAGTGGTGGTTGTAGATTGCATAATTATAACAGTGAAAATTGTAGTTAACAGAAAGTTGACCTAAATGATTTTTACCCAGATGATGCTTTGCTGGGACAGCTCACTATTTCAAGCTAACATTTTATGTAAGATATTTGAATTAAATAAGTAAATAAGTAACTGTTGTTGCACTATCACAGTAGGAAATTCACATTCTTTGAAGACAGTTCTGCATTACCAGGCTGCTGGTTATAAACAGTAATAAACATTACTTTTTTTTTGGTCACACCCAGCGATGCACAGAGGTTACTCCTGGCTCATGCACTAAGGATCCTGGCGGTGCTCAGGGGACCATATGGGATGCTGGGAATTGAACCCGGGTCAGCCGTGTGCTAGGCAAATGCCCTACCCGCTATGCTATCGCTCCAGCCCCAAACATTACATTTTTTTTGGAGGGAAGCAGGCTTGAGCCACACCTGGCAGTACTTAGGGATACTTGTGGCCCAGTACCCAGGGGTCACTCCTGGTGGTACTCAGGGGACCACGTTGTGCCAGCAACTGCACCTGGGCTTCTAGCACAGAAACATGGATACAAGCCCTTTGAGCATTCTCCCAAGCCCAACATTGCATATGTTATTTAATCCTCATTCAAACCCTAAAACATTACATATATTTTATTTTATATGTAAGGAAAGGTAGAAGATGTTTTGATTATGCTCACACTAGTAAGAACAAGACTGAGGATTCTTATTCCAGGTTTGCTTACTTGAGAATGCATGTTCTTTTTTGTTGTTGTTGTTATGCCTTCCAGTGATCTTTTGGAGGACCCAAGACAGGTTTTCACCCTGGGCCATAATTAGCACTTATTATTTGATATATTCTAAATACAAGTGAGAAAAAAACATTTCTGAGTTTTCATCTTGCTCTCAGTTAATCATAGCATTGTATACTCATTGAACTAATCTTTAGTATCCCTTGAGTTTATTATTTAAGAATAGCACCCCAGTGAACAAATTAAATATGATGGTGCGAAGGTGGTATTGTTAGGGTGGTTATTGTGGGGTTGAGATTGTACCAGTGTTTTTTAAGAGTTTGGAGCTTTTACCATGAAAGAACCAAGAACTGTATGTGTTCAAACTGAGTAAGCATGTATATAGCACATAGCAGATAGTTATGTTACTTATTTTAATTTATTAGAGCTTTCCCATGTCAATTAGAGAAAAGCAACAATTTTGCGGGGGTTGTCACACTCCGTAATGCTCAGGGAAACTCCTAGCCTGGTGCTTGGTGATTGCTCCCATTGTTGCTAAGGGGACTATAAGGTGCTGGGGATTGAAGTTGTATTTTCCATGTGCAAACCAGGTGCTCCTGCCTCCCTTTTTTTATTCTCACTTATCTGTGATATATAGATAACAGGACAAGAAACTGCAAGGTATAAAAGGGGAGATACCTAGATTACCCTGGTCCTTAGATTTAAATTTTTTTTTAATTTTTGCTACTGTGGTTTATAATACTGTTAGTGATACAGGGTTTCATGCAGAACACAATATAGCACTATCTCCACCCACCCCCTGCCCCCCAATATCCACCTCCCTCCATTGTCCTGGTGTCTCCTCATATCCTTCCCTACCTCCTTTCCTCCCCTATAGTAAGCTTCATACTGAAGATAAGTTCTGTTTCTGTTACCTTTGAGCATTTGTTACTTCCCTACTTAGTTTCTTTTTCTTTTTTTTAATACTTCTCATATGAGAGAGATCATTCTGTTTCTGCCCCTCTTGCTTCTGCCCTTAAGCCATCTCTGTCACCCAGATCATAATTTGGTTTTGTTTGGGGGTGACACCTGAGGTACTCAGTGTACCACATGCGGTGCCAGTGATAGAATTTGGATGGATTGCATGCAAAGCAAGTGCTTTAACTGTTGTCCTATCTCTCCCACACCTAAAACCACTAATGAAAGATGTGACAAAAGTACCAAAAATAAAAATTTTAAATGTTTTATAAATTTTTTTTAATATTCATTCTTATTACTAATTTAAAAACTAAAGGTTCACTGTATCACTGTCACTATCATGTGTCACTGTCATTTTCTCAGAAATGAGAAAATCCTGGAGCCAGGGAGATAACTCAGGGAGTACATCCCTAACATGTGCAAGCCCATGAGCTAGATCCTGACATGGTCAGATATGGCCCTATTTGCCCCTAAGCACCACTGGGGTGGCCCTGGTAGTCCCCAGAATTTCTTGGACAAACAGAGCACTGCTTAGTCTGAGCACCAGATATCATTGGGACTGACCCAGGCCCCTCCGGTTCCCTAGCACAGCTGGGAGTAATCCCTAGTTAAAGGACTAGAGCACATGTACATGCTCTATACGTTATAGCCTTGGATTTGGTCTCCGACATGACTTGGTCCACTAGCTATTGAGAGTGGCTCAAAAGCAAGCAAAATAGGCAAAACCAAAAAGTTCATATTCTTTAACCTTAAGCTTCCTTATAGGAGTTTGCTTCAAGAGCACACTCAGTGCGACTTGAAGGATAGTATAGTGGGTAAGGCACTTGTTTTGCATACTGCACACCTGGATTCAATTACCAGCACCACATATGGCTCCCTGGACCCTGCCAGGAGTGATTCCTCAGCACAAAGCCAGGACTTTGAGGAATTCTAGGTGTTTCCCCAAAACCAAAGATAAAATATGGGGTCAAAGTGATAGTACAGTGGGTAGGGCATTCGCCTTATATGCAGCTGACCTAGGTTCAATCCCAGACATTCCATATGGTCCCCTGAGTCTTCCAGGAGTGACCCTTGACTGCAGAGCCAGGAGTAACCCCTGAACACTGCCATGTGTGACCCCCAAATCAAAAATAAATAAAATAAAATAATGAAAAGTCACATTTAGGCACCAGGGGGCTAGTACAGGAAGTATGGCACTAGTCTTACAGTACTGCTAGTACCAGTTTCAAACTGCCTGCATGTAAACCTCTAAGGGTCACTCTTGAGCATAGATTCAGGATTTTCCCCATCATGACCAAAAATCCTACGTGTTGAAAATACGTTTAGATACTTGTGATTGAAAGCATTTATAACAATTATTTTCTGTTACAAAACATTGCTACAACCTGCCAATA
Source organism: Sorex araneus (assembly GCF_027595985.1). Taxonomy (NCBI): domain Eukaryota; kingdom Metazoa; phylum Chordata; class Mammalia; order Eulipotyphla; family Soricidae; genus Sorex; species Sorex araneus. The sequence goes on from NC_073306.1 coordinate 40,701,440, forward strand.
TAGAATGGTGGTAAAATTATGGCATATCCACATAATGAACTATTATTCAGCCTCAAAATTCATATTTTGGAAGAATAAGTGTATGGAAAAATGTGCCTATGTTGAGTAATAGAATCAGGATGCAGAAGCACATATTCACTATGGTGCCAATTTTGTGAAAAGAAGAAAATACTTTTATATAATAGAGAACAGCTTGGAACAAACAAATAGCTAAATGTTTTTGTGTATTTTTGAATAGTAAAATTATTATCTCTTTATACTTACCTTTTTGAGATATTTTTTTGCAATGTACATGTAGAGAAAAAAAATACCTACCTGAAAAAGCAACCACAAAGCAATAGCAGCAAAAACCTATTGTTCCTAGTCTGAGTCAGTGTTTATCTACTTGTGAATTCGTTCAGTTTGTTCTTGAACACTGATAATTTTCCTTGATAAGTTCATTCCTGACTGTTGGCTTTTATCATTTAATTCATGATTAGATGAATTCTTTCGAAAAACAAGCCGAGATAATACAGGCCTCCAGTTGTCCCTGTTCCTACTGATCATTTAGTGTCTGTTCCAGTTCTGACAGAGGCCCAGGTACCCAGTGACTTAAACATAGTGAACTTTAAAAAGAAATTTTGGTTGGGAGGGTTTGGGCCACTCCTGACAATGTTTAGGGGCTACTGGTGCTGGGAATCAAGTATGTTTTAGCTGCATATAAGGAAAGTGACTTAACCCTATAGTATCTCTGGCCCTATGAACTTCTCTTTTAAGTTTTGGTATTTTGCCACATCTGGTGGTGCACAGGGCTTACTCCTGATGGTGCTCAGAGGGCCAGGTGCACAGGGCTTACTCCTGATGGTGCTCAGAGGGCCATATGTGTTGCTGGGGATCAGACCCAGGTCAGTCGTGTGAAGGCAAGTACACTCTCTCTCCAGTCCTGTGAGCTTCTTTTTAAATTTCTGTCCTTGAATTCATTGCTATAGCTCATTGCAGAAAACAATGACTATAATTTATCTGATTAAAAGTGCTCTTTTTGTAGGCCATTATATATCACTATTTTTCTTCTAATGTTATTGTTAACTTGCTTTTAGACCTGAGATTATCACTGTCTGTACACACAAATGTGAGATAATACCAAGAACTTGAAAATTCCTGCAATGAATTGTCAGCTTCTTGAGAACAGAAATTTTGCCTGTATTATGCTAGGTACTCCTAATCAATACCAGGGGATTGCATATCATAGATACACTATAAAAGCATTTGTTGACTAAATTGATTAGTAAATTAGCAATAAGGGAATTGTCCTTTGAGAATTAAACTTGAATTAAACTTTAAAACTAATACCATAGAGAAGGGACTAGTATGACAGTAATGGTTAGAAATGATCACTTCGGACAGGAACTGAGTATTAAAAGTAGGTAAAAGAATATACCAGATAACCTTTTGGTGTATTTATTTCAAACCATAATGAGCGGGGAGAGAGGAAGAGGGAGAGGAAGGGAGGGAGGAAGGCAAGAAGGGAGGGAAGAAGTGTGTGAGAGAGAGAGAGAGAGAGAGAGAGAGAGAGAGAGAGAGAGAGAGAGAGAGAGAGAGGAGAGAGAGGAAAGAAAAGCCTGGGGGACTGGAGCGATAGCACAGAGGGTAGGGCGTTTGCCTTGCACCCGCCGACCCGGATTCGATTCCCAGCATCCCATTTGGTCTCCTCAGCACCGCCAGGAGTAATTCCTGAGTGCAGAGCCAGGAGTAACCTCTGTGCATGGCCAGGTGTGACCCAAAAAGAAAAAAAAATGCCTGGTATAGAAGTGGGGGAGGGAAACTGGGGACATTGGTGGTGGGAAATGTACACTGATGAAGGGGTGGGTGTTGAAACATTATATAAGTGAACACCCCTCCAAAAACAGGCTAATACATCCAGCATTCGAGAGTTAGTTTAAAATTAATATAGTCTTGGGGCCGGAGCGATAGCACAGCGGGTAGGGCGTTTGCCTTGCACGCGGCCGACCCGGGTTCGATCCCCGGCATCCCATATGGTCCCCCAAGCACCGCCAGGAGTAATTCCTGAGTATAAAGCCAGGAGTAACCCTTGGGCATCGCTGGGTTGTGACCCAAAAAGCAAAAAGAAATAAAATAAAATAAAGTAAAATTAATATAGTCAAAGGAGAGACATGAGAAGAAATCTTAATAAGACATGGGTTGTGGGGACTGGAGTACAGCAGCTTTGTTGTCTTGCATGCAGCCAACCCAGGTTTAATCCCTGGCATACCATATGGTAACTTAAACCTGTCAGGACTGATTCCTAAGTGCAGAGCCAAGAATAAGTACCGAGCACTGCCAGGTGTGGCCCAACCCTTCCGTCCCACCAAAACAAAATCAAACCACATGGGGAGGGGGCTGCATGAAGAGATAGCTCAGCAAGCTAACTCTATGCTTTGTATCCAGGTTCTGTACCCTGCACTGACTCTGCATGATCCCCTGAGCAATGCTGAGAATCATCTCTAAGCACAGAACTGGGAGTAGGACCTAGAGGTCCCTGAGCACCAGCAGGGTAATGATGGGTGGCCCCATCATTGTTGGGCCTGAGCCAGACCATAGCACTGAACCATCTGACCAGGTTGTTCTAGTATTGGTGGAGTACAGTAATCCAGGGTCCCTGACCACTACTCAGGAGGCCTCTTCCAAAGAAAGTAAAAACAAAAGTTGCAGTGCCTTTGAGACCAAAAAGATCTGACTTACAGTAGTGTGTGAATCCTTTTTTTTCTTTTCTTTTTTTTTTTTGGCCCGCACCTAGAAGTTCTTAGGGGCTGCTATCCCCTGTTCATTGCTAGGTGGGGCATCACTGTTGGCAGTGCTTGGGAGATGATGTAGGGCCTGGAGGTCAAGATTAAATCTGGGGCTCCTGCATGCAAAACATGTATGCCAGCCCTCTGAGCATACAAATACCTGTCCCAGATATTTGTTAAAATATAAACAAGGGGCTGGAGCGATAGCACAGTGGATAGGGCATTTGCCTTGCACTCGGCCAACCCGGGTTCGATTCCCAGCATCCCATATGGTCCCCTGAGCACCGCCAGGAGTAATTCCTGAGTGCAGAGCCAGGAGTAACCCCTGTGCATCTCCGGGTGTGACCCAAAAACCCAAAAAATATATATAAACAAATATGGGACCTGAGAGATAGTGCAGAGGTTAAGTCACTTGCACATGGCTGATCCCAGTTGGATCCCAGTATAGCATATAGGCTCCTGTGAATTGCCAGGAGTGATCCCTGAGTACAGAGCAAAGAGTAATCCCTGAACACTGCCAGGTGTAGCCCAAATCCCTGCCCCAATTTGACAAATATGTTAACATATGTAAAGAAAGAATGTCTCCATCTGGAGAGTTATGGGTGGCAGGAGATGAGAGGACCTGAGGAGCCGTGTAAACCTGCAATGAGAGTTATCTGAGACTATTAGATAACTATTAGATAGACTATTAGATAGACTATTAGACCTAAAGCTAATTGATTATGAACTTTACTGACATTCCTTTGCTTCTACATGTATAGATAAATACTTTAAGCGCTGTGGCTACATCTCAGCAGACTGGAGTGCCTTTGCAATCAACCAGACTTGGTTGATTCTTGGCATTGCCTGGTCACCTGAGCACTGAAATATCTACCTCCCTACCCCCTTGTATGTCTATTTTTTAAAATTTTGCTTGTTTTGCTCTGTATTTGAGCCACACCTCGTCATGTTCAAGGGTTACTCCTGGCTCCACACTCAGGAATCACTCCTGGTAGTGCTTGGAGGATTATGCCTGTATGGGATGCTGGGGATAGAACCTGGGTTAGCATTATGCAAGTCAAGTGCCTTACCCACTCTACTATGTTTTCACCCCACCCCCACCTGTATTTTGTAATACAGAGAAAAAGTATTTAATTCAGAATAATTTTTAAAAGTTTACTCTAATTCTGGGGACTGGAGTGATAGCACAGTGGGTAGAGCATTTGCCTCACATGCGGCCCACCCAGGTTTGATTCCTTCATCCCCCTTGGAGAGCCTGGCAAGCTACGGAGAGTATCGAACCCACACAGCAGAGCCTGGCAAGCTACCCATGGCTTATTCTGTATGTCGAAAACAGTAACAAGAAGTCTCACAATGGAGATGTTACTGGTGCCCACTTGAGCAAATCAATGAACAGTGGGACAACAGTGCTACAGTGCAGTGCTACTCTAATTCCTAGGCTAGGCACTAAGGTAGTAAAGATGAGTACAACATAATTCCTTCCCTGCAAGAACTCCCAGTTTAATGAGGGAAAGGGAGATTTAATAATATGCTGTGGTAAGAGAAAAGGGAGAGAAATATGATGCCTAGAATGGTGCTGGGATCAGAGAAGCATCTAGCTTGCAGGTAAAAGGACAGAATCAAGAAATTCTCTCCAAAGAAGCTGATGTCTAAACAGATTATTTTTGTTTTTGTTGTATTTGGCAGTGCTCAGGGCTAACTCCTGGCTCTGCACCTAGGGATCACTCCTGGCAGAGTTCTGGGGACCATATGGGATGCTGGGGACTGAACCCAGGTCGGCAGCAAGAAAAGCAAAACACCCTACCTGCTATACTATCTCTTAGCTTCTGAACAGAATTTTTGTTTGTTTGGGTTTTGTTTTTTGGGACACACCCAGTGTTGCTCAGGATTATTCCTATGTTAAGGGATCATTCCTGTTGCTTCTTGAAGGACTATATGCAGCCCCAAGGATTTGAATCAGTTTCTGCTGCTGCTGCTGCTGCTGCTGCTGCTGCTATTGTCCTGTTTTAGTTTTTGCTTTTGGGGCTACATCCTAACTCTGTGCTCAGGGATCACTCCTGGCAGTGATCAGGGAACCACATGTGGTGCCGGGGATTGAACTGGGATCCCTTTGCAAGGCACATACCCCTGTACTATCTCTCCAGTCCCCTAGTGTATTTTTTATACACATTATAACAAGTTTTATTGTTACATTTTATGTGGGTGAGATGCCAGAAACAAAACTTTAAAGAGAGTAACTAAAATAAGATAAAAGCTTAATTGTATGAATTTCCTTTCATATCCAGTGATTTATATTGTGTAATTCTTGTAAGCAAACACTATTTTTTGGTGTGTGTATGGTTTTGTTTGTTTGGTTTTTTCTACATTAGCTCTGCTCAGGGCTTATTTCTGGCTCTTCACTCAGGAATCACTCTTGATGTTGCTTGGGGGACCATACAGGGCGCCATGGATTGAATCGGGGTCAGCTGTGTTTAGGTGAAAATGTTCTACTCACTGTACTGTCTGTTCCAGTAAACACTAGTTTTTGTATTATTGCCTTAGAGAAGTGGAAGTTGTTGAAGATTTTAAGCAGAAGAGTGACACTGGTAAATTTTCAGATAATTTTTGCTGGAATTTAAAAGGATTATGTTTAGGATGGAAGAAATATGGACAGGGAGGAAGTTAGAGGTTACAGTATCTATTAGGGGCCCAAGGAGACTGCTCAGAGGGTTTTGCATGCAGGATACTGAGGTTCAACCCCTGGCACTGCATGGTCCCCTGAGCACCACCAGGAACTAACCCTTGACCACTAAGCCAGGAGTAAATCCTGAGCATTGCCATATGTGGCCTAAAAGCAAAACCAAAACAAGATGATATAATACTAGTATTTAATTCCAGAACATTTTCCTCACTCCCAAAAGAAGAACACACCTATTTCTTATGTGTCCTTCACATCAGCTTCTTGATACCAGTAATTTACTTTTGAACTTAGAATTTACCTGTTCTGGACATTTTATATAAATGGATTCATGCATTATATAGCTTTATTTGTTTGTTCAACCACACCCAGCAGTGCTCAAGTCATACTTTTGGTGGGACTCAGGGGACAATAAGGGGTGTTTAGGATTGAGCCCGTTTCAGCTGTGTGTAAGGCCAACATCCTATCTTTCTTATTCTCTCTCCAATCCCAGTATAAGGCTTTTTGTGTTGTGTTTTTTGGGCCCTACCCAACTATACTGAGGGTTTACTCCTGGCTTGTGATCAGTAGTAACTCTGTGCTCAAGGAACCTTATGTGGCGCTGGAATTAGCACCCATATCTGCCACACAGGAGGTCTTACTTGCTGTGTTAACAGTTTGTGTCCTTTTCTGTCTACCTTTTTTCATTTAACATGCTTTCAACTTTCATTTATATTGTAACATTGATCTATAGTATTCCTTTTTTGTGGCTGAATTATACTATAGGGCTATGCCATACTTAAAAATATATATATAGGGGTGGAATCCAGATTTTATGGTAGCCTTTTTTTTTAACATTTTGTTTTCCAAAGTGGCTGTACCATTTTATTTTTCCACCAGCAATGTATGAATTCCAGTATCTCTATGTCCTTGCCAACACTTATTATTATATGTTTTATTAATTAGATAGAAGAGGTTATTGAATGTTAGAAAAATTGGGGAGTGCTTAATAGAAGAAATGGAAATTGGCAATGTCCTAATACATACTCAGTTTTCAGATAGACAGACTATACACTAAAAAACAAGGATAAATGAAATATCAGATGGATATAAATAATTTACTTGTTAATTTTTTGTAAAATTGCATTATATCAATATATGTATAATAAATATATACATAAATATGTATAATTATACATGTGAATTGGGGGGGTTGTTTCTGGCTCTGTGCTTGAGAGTTGTGGTGTCAATGATGGATTGAACCTGAGCTTTCTACATGTAAAGCATGCACTCCAGCCTGTTTAGCTATCTTTTTTTTTTTTTTTTTTTTTTTGCTTTTTGGGTCTCACCCGGCGATGCACAGGGGTTACTCCTGGCTTTGCACTCAGGAGTTACTCCTGGCGGTGCTCAGGGGACCATATAGGATGCTGGGGATCGAACCCGGGTCGGCCGCGTGCAAGGCAAACGCCCTACCCACTGTGCTATCGCTCCAGCCCCTAGCTATCTTTTTGACCCTCAACAATTATTTATTGGGGGCTGGAGCGATACCACAGTGGGTAGGGCGTTTGCCTTGCATGTGGCCAACTGGGGTTTGATTCCCAGCATCCCATATGGTCCCCTGAGCACTGCCAGGAGTAATTCCTGAGTGCATTGAGCCAGGAGTAAACCCTGTGCATTGCCAGGTGTGACCCAAAAAACAAAAAACAAAAGCCAAAAAAACAAAAAAACCCAGTTATTTATTGAGCTAGGCATTATTCTTTGTTTTTGTTTTGTTTGTATTTGGGCCACACCCAGCAGTTCTCAGGGCTTACTCCTGGCTCTGTGCTCAGGGATCACTTCTGCTGGAATTGGGAGATGCCAGAGATCAAACAGGCCTGTGCAATTATAGCAGCCCTACCTGCTATACTATTACTCCAGCCACAGACATTATTCTTCATGAGGTATTTCTAACCTGCTGCTTGTCCTGGTCATCCCAATCACTGAGGATTTCTGAAAGAGCAAACCATTTTGCAGTCTTTATTCTGCCACATCTGTCCCAGTCTGAATTCTGTGAGGTTTCCGTTCTGCCTAAATCTTGACTTTTGCTAAGGTAACCAGAAACCTCCTTAGTTGGGTATCTTTACTTTTATTTCAATGTTTCTGCTGCATTTCACTCCTTTGAAAGCTTCTTCTTCTTCTTTTTTAAATAGTGTAGGAATATTGCTATTTGTTCAGCCATTGATTAAGCTGATTGAATTGGGCATGAACTCTACATTACTTTTTTTTTAATTGTATCACCGTGAGATAGAGTTACAAAGCTTTCATGTTTGAGATTCAGCCATATGGTGACTGAATGCTTCTTAAGATCCTTTCCTCAGTTGCCTTAAATTAGACCATGCATTTCTTTCTTTTTAGTTGATGGATGCATACTTTCTAATTGTTTTCTCCTTTCCCATAAATGTTGTTCTTCATGGTTCTGTTTAATCCCTTTTTTTAAATTCCAGCCTTTTGTGCTCTCCCCAAGTAATCTTATTCTTTCCCCTAATTGTAATCTATGTGTTCCCAGCTCCTAAATCTATAGATGTTCATTCTATTCTCTTCTACACTTCTGACCACATAACTACCTATTTGTCACATGTCTTCCACTGGATGTCACACAGCTATTGCTAACTTTTGTTTATTTTTGGGTCACACCCAGTGATGCTCAGAGGGGTTAATCCTGGCTCTTCAGGATTAACTCAGGAATCACTCCAATGCAGTGCACTGCTGGGAATCCAGTCAGCTCACCATGTGTATGACAAGTGCTCTATCTGCAGTATTATCTTTCCAGCCTTGCCACCACTAACTTAATCTACTAAAAATGAATTTATCATCCCTTACTCTTCTTTCTCCTTTGATTCACTTGTATTCTGAGATGGAAATTCCTGTATCAGTCTTGACTTTCTTTTCTCCTCCACATTTATTAATTTTTTTTCAGGGCCTCACATATACAGGACAAGTGCTTGATAGCACTATCTTGATACAACTATCTTACCACTAAGATACTTTTCTAGTATTCCACATTTAGATTAGTATTATAGAATGCTATTTCATATTTCCATGTAAAATCCTTTTGCATATGCTAAGTATATTCAGCCGGATGTATTCTGATTCAGATAAATGTAAGTTTTTGATGCTTTCCCAGGGGGTAACTGTTTTGAGCCTGCTCTTCAATGTTCTCATAGTCTTTCTCTATATATGTATATATTGTATATATGTATTATCTGTTATCATATCATTCTGTACCATATGTGGTTTTTGTGAGGAGAAAGATTCAGCATAAGTCTTATTCTTGTTCTAGAACCTAACTGTGGATCACCACTCAGTGTGGGGTTGCATAACTTGTTTTTGTTTTTGAGTCACACCGGCAATATTTAGAGCTTATTCCTGGCTCTGCTCTCAGGGATCACTCCTGGTGGTCTGGGGGTACCATATGCAGGTGCTGAGGATGGTACCCAGGTCAGCTGTGTGCAAGGCAAGTGCCCTACCTGCTGTATTATCTCATAGGCCCATTTATCCCAGATCTCTTTTTTTTTTTTTTTTTTTTTTGCTTTTTGGGTTACACCCGGAGATGCACAGGGGTTACTCCTGGCTCTTCGCTCTGTAATTACTCCTGGCAGTGCTCAGGGGACCATATGGGATGCTGGGAATTGAACCTGGGCTGGCCACGTGCAAAGCAAATGCCCTGCCCGATGTGCTATTGCTCCAGCCCCTATCCCAGATCTTAACCAAATATTGGCAGGGGAACCTCCCTTTGGACTACTGGAGCGCCCCCCCTCCTCTTTATATAACTTTTTCTTTTCCAGTGTCTTTACTACTTAAATTCTCACCAAACTCTTCTTGTGGGGTCCAGTGAGACTCTTCTATTGTGTTTGGATCCCTCATTTTTGTGGTCAAGAAGATGTCCCTTAGCAGAAAACTATACAGTTGTGGGTTTGTCTTTTTTTTTTTTTTTTTTTTTTTTGCTTTTTGGGTCACACCCAGCAATGCTCAGGAGTTACTCCTGACTTTGCACTGAGGAATTACTCCTGGCGGTGCTTGGGGGACCATATGGATGCCGGGGATTGAACCCGGGTTGGTCGCGTGCAAGGCAAACGCTCTACCCGCTGTGCTATTGCTCCGGCCCCTGGGGTTGTCTTCTAAATGTTCATCTTCTCGCTAAGGCAGAATGGCACTGCCTCTTACTTCTTAAGTATATTCCTACCAATTTAATAGTTATTTATGGTAGATAGTGAATCTATCTATCAGTTAGATTATATTAGTTTCTTCATGGCTGAAAGCAAAAGTCTACTGTGATTATGTGTCTACTTTACAGAACTGTCTTACTCATAGTTACATACCTAGCATTTAGCCCATAGTAGATTTGTTGGAGTAACCTGAAGATAATGTTGAAAGTAAGATCACCTTGGAATATGTTTGTTAAGGCGAAATCATTCTTTCCTACTCTGTTTTTCTCCTCCCCCTCCCCCTCCTCCCCCTCCTCCTCCCCTTCCTCCTCCCCATCCTCCTCCTCCCCCCTCCCCCCTCCCCCTCCTCTCTCTCCTCTCCCTCTCCCCCTCCCCCCTCCCTCACATAAACCAGACAACCTACTATATTTTTTAGTCTTAGCTTGGTATGTGGGTACTTTATTGCCCAGGAGGGAACAATATATGGAAGATGATTTTTGCCCTTTTCTTACCTTTTCTCTGACTCTGCTTGAATAAAGAGTGATTTTTTCCAGTTGGTGGTATTGGAAAAGATTGCTGTGGTGTGTTGGGAATAGGCAGTCATCCGGATTTGATATATTCTTTCTCTGGCCAGCTCCTAACTGGTTGCTCATGCCAGTTAAGAGCTTGCATTAGTCTGAAGTAAGTTTTCTTCAGTTTAAGAAAGTATTTGAGGGCTGGAGCGATAGCACAGCGGGTAGGGCGTTTGCCTTGCACGTGGCCGACCCGGGTTCGATCTCCAGCATCCCATATGGTCCCCCAAGCACTGCCAGGAGTAATTCCTGAGTGCAAAGCCAGGAGTAACCTCTGAGCATCGCTGGGTGTGACCCCCCAAAAAAAAGCAAAAAAAAAAAAGTATTTGAGGGGCTGGAGCAATAGCACAGCAGGTAGGGCGTTTGCCTTGCATGAGGCTAACCCAGGTTCAGTTCCCAGCATCCCATATGGTACCCTGAGCACCGCCAGGGGTAATTCCTGAGTGCAGAGCCAGGAGTGACCCCTGTGTATTCCTGGGTATGTAAAAAAAAAAAAGTATTGGAGAGGTTGAAGAGATAGTACAGTGGCTAGGGAGCTTGCCTTGCATGTGCCTAACCCAGGTTCAATTCCCGGCATCCTATATGGTCCTCTGAACCCATCAGAGTGATACCTGAGTGCAGAGCAGGAATAACCTCTCAGCACCACTGGGTTTGGCCCAAAATCAAAAAAAGAAAGTATTAGAAAGCCAATTTGTGGTATTTCAGCTGAGCTATGTTCCTGACACCTTATTACTTACTATAAGGTTGATATTTTAGGGACTGTAGGGTGGTTGCCTTGCACATGGTTGACTCCGGTTTGATCTCTGGCATCCCACCATGAGGAGTAAGCCAGGCAATGCTCTGACTCTGCACTCAGGCGTATTAGATGCACCCCTGAGCATTGCCAGGTGTGGGCCAAAAAATAAAACCAAACAAACAAAAAGTTGCTATTTTGATCTCCACCTATCGCATACTTCCACATTTTAATATTTAATTAAACTCTGGGTGGGAGAGATTAATGATCACCTTCACCCCCATAAAGTCTGCAGCTGGAACAATGTCAGGTTCTGATTTAGCAGTAGATCTGACTCTTGCTAGTTGCCATTTTTTTTCTGTTTTCATAACTGCTTGTGTGTGTTCCTGGCAGACTGAAGGCACTAAAGTCCCTTTCCTTCTTTGCTCCGACTGTTTCCTTGTAATTTGAGGACTGTGGTCCCTGCTACATCAGTCAGTCCAAGTGTTATCTTTTACAGTTAGGAGAATAATATATTTTGAATATTCATGACTCCTGTCTTCAGGAGAAAACCATTTTCAGGAGGCTTTTTAGGTGATGTTATATTTCTGCTCTTATATTTGCTGGGCACCTAATTTAAGATGGATGACTAATGGAATATATCTCAGAGCAATGAGCCTTAAGCAGAAACTTTCCCTTACCAAACTGACCTATATTCTTAACTACATTGCAAGACAGGAAGGTAATAAATTATTAATCCTAAATCTGTCTTCTCAGATTGTGGGATAATGACATGAGTATGTGGCAGCTGGGGGAAGGTACAGTTTTTTGCCTGTTACAGGGTTTTTGATTCTAAATTTCAGCTGGCACAAGGCAAGTTTATGGGATCTTGTGCCACAATTTAGTTGACCTAAGTAAAACCAGTCAGAATCCTCTAAAGTTAACTTCTCTTCTAGTGATACTAAATAATTGTCCAAATAATCTCCATGAGAGATAATTCTCATAGGTCCTTCAATCTTGGAAAAGTATATAATTTGGGTGGGTTCTTTCTGCCCTTTGGAGACATTCTGCAGGGCTGGGGAGATGGTTGAAAGAGCTAGAATAGCATTCTTCAGCCACCTTTTGATTTACAAGTGTAGAAAGGTTGAAAACCACTAGTCTGCTTTTGTTACAACTGCTGGTTTGTTGACTGGTATGCAGGACAGGTACTGAACTGCAGCTATGGAGCAGTGACCTCAAGGTGGGCACTTTGCATGTAGGAACCCAAAGTTGAATTTCTGGCATGTTATTTCTGGTCATGTTATTTCCCCAGCATGACCCCAAACATTAGGAGTAGCCCCAGCTCTGCCAAGTGTGGCCAATAAAAAGAAAAATATTATGCAAAGACAAACTTATTTCCTAACTTGTGTGATAAAGTGAAGGAGGAATTGAAAAAACAGAAGGAAAAAGGCAAAATTAGGCAGTAAATCCAATCCAGTTTATTTATTTATTTTTGAGTTTTTGGGCCATACTCACTGGTGCTCAGGAAACCAATGTTGCTACCAGCAGAGCTCAGGGAACCATGCATTGTCAAACAAGAATCCAACCAGGATCAGCTCCATGCAAGTCAAGTACTTTTACCTCTGTACTGTCTTTCAGACCCTAATTCAAAATAGGAATTTCTTTTTCTGAGGGATGGCAAAGGAATCAATAGACTTCAGGCTCCATGAGTATAGAAATGTCTCTTTTACTTTTCAGTACTTTTAGATAGTAGGTTAGATGAGGCTGGAGCGAGAGTACAACAGGTAAGGCACTTGCCTTGCTTGTGGTTAACTGAGGTTTGATCCGTGGCACCCCATATGGTCACCGGAGCCCCACCAGGAATGATCCCTGAGCTCCGAACCAGTAGTAAGTCCTGAACATTGCCAGATGTGCCCCAAAAAACAAAACAAAAAGATAATAGTTTAGAAATAAGAATTTTAGGGTCAAGCCTTTTATTTTCTCTTATTTTGGGGAGTTTATAAAAATTTTACTAATCAGAACTGCTTCCAATTTAGAGTTGTGTAGAATTGGCAGCAACATGACCAAGAACTCTGTGTATTGTTAATGTTTGGACTTCCCTTCTCAGGTGAGTAGTATGCAAGGGTTTTTTTCAAAATGCATTACTCTTGGAGCTGGAGCGATAGCACAGCGGGTAGGGCGTTTGCCTTGCATGCGGCCGACCCGGGTTCTATTCCCAGCATCCCATATGGTTCCCTGAGCACCGCCAGGAGTAATTCTTGAGTGAAGAGCCAGGAGAAACCCCTGTGCATTGCCGGGTGTGACCCAAAAACAAAACAAAACAAAAAAATGCATTACTCTTGTTTGAGTGATTAACATTTGAACTTCATTTTTTCTTTTTTTGATTGTCATACCTAGTGGTACTGGAGGTTGTTCCCATTTGTGCTGCTCAGGGGCCCTTGTACCTGAATTATACATGGGGCTTCCACATGTAAAGCATGTTCTCTGGTCCTTCGAGCTATTTTCCTGCCCTGAACTTTATGTTGTTTTTATGTTTGTTTGTTTGTTTGTGGGGGGGGTCATACCCAACTGTGCTCAGTGCTTACTCCAGCCTTTGCACTCAGGGCTTATACTCCTGGCAGTGCTTGTGGGACCATATGTGGGGGACCAGACTGGTCCCCAGTCTGGTTCAACTTTTGTCTAGTTCCAAATGAGCAGGAGGTTTGAGGTCTCTGCTAACTTTTGTAAACCACTAACACTTTTTAGAAATATAATCTAGGTAGCTGACTTTTCTGTATTTCAGTACAGTAGGCCTCCAGTTAGGATTTACAGGCATGAGGTTTATTGAAACCCATGAGAAGGTGAGATGTTCAAGAGCCTTACTTGTTGTACTATCTCTCCAGCCTGAACTTTATTTCTGAACCCCAATCTAGAAACTTCCTTAAGAAAAGTTAGTCCATGTGTCTGAGATCCTTTAGCTATTTTTGATTTTTAGACAGTACTGGGTATATTTTACAGTGAAATGATAAAAATTGGTCTTGAGTACCTACCTATAGATTTGCTGAGGGAGAGACAGTAAGCCAGGAACACAAAACAAGGACCTGGGAGTTAGAAACGTTTTACTCTGGGTCCTGTTTCTGTTAGTATTGCTGAAATCCACTTTCATCAGGTTGCTTATTTACAAAATAGGATTAACAGTACCTCACATAGTATTTTGTGAGAATTAAATAATACGTTCTTGCGGGTTGTTACCTCCATATACATAAATAATGTAACTGCTAGGCATGTGCCCTACCACTTAAAACCTGTCTCTGGCCCCCAGTCTGGTTCATCTTTTGTTTAGTTTCAACAGAACAGGAGTTTTGAGGTTTCTGCTAATTTTTTTATAACACTGACACTTTTTAGAAGTATAATATAAGTAGCTGGGCTTTCTGTATTTCAGTACAGTAGGCCTCCACTCAGGATTTACAGGCATGGCGTTTATTGAAACCCATGAGAAGACAAGATATTTTGTGCATTTTCCAAAACTGTAATATATAACCAAGGGGTATGGTTTTCTACTTCAGCCAAGGACATATCCCCTTTAGAAGAGGACTTTGTTCTACTATCATGACATTTTTGCCATGTCTGGCCCTTAGCCTTGCTTCACTGCCCTCAGCATTGATTATGTGCCAAGCTTTGCAAGTCTTGTATTACGCCAGGTTGACTCTGTCTGTTGGTTAGGACAGAGACTGGGACTGATTTAGCAGCACCTTTGGGCCTTGTGTCAGAAGTAGCTTGCAAACTTAGTCCCTTCCTTCCCTTATAACTTATTTAGTTTAGTCAGAAATGTAGTGGAGGGTACGAGGGACATTATTTCTACCCTCATGGAGCTTGTAGTCTATTGATTGCTTTGCCATCCTAGAGAACAGGAAAACAGGAATTCTTTTTTTTTTTTAAATTTTTTATTAGTGAATCACCGTGAGGTACAGTTACAGACTCACAAACTTTTGTGCTTGCGTTTCAGTCATACAATGGTTGAGTGCCCATTCCTCTACCAGTGCCCATTTTTCACCACCAATGGACCCAGCATCCCTCCCACCACCACCACCTCATCCTTCCCCCACCCCACACTGCCTCTGTGGCAGGGCATTCCCTTTTGCTCTCTCTCTCTCCTTTTGGGTGTTGTGGTTTGCAGTAGAGGTATTAAGTGGCCATCATGTTTAGTCTGTAGTCTACTTTCAGCCTGCATCTCCCATCCTGAACAGGCCCTCGTAGCACCCTTTGAGAACAGGAATTCTTGAAAGGGATGATGTTAATAGTATCAGAGATCTTTTATGTATGTAAAGCCCCATCTACAATACAATAGTATATCTCCAGTGTTCCTTTCTTTTCTTTTCTTTTTTTTTTTTTTTTGCTTTTTAGGCCACACCCAGTGATGCTGGGGTTATTTCTGACTCTGCACTCAGGAATTACTCCTGGCAGTGCTTGGGAACCATATGGGATGCCAGGGATTGAACCTGGGTCGGCCACGTGCAAGGCAAATGCCCTACCCACTGTACTATCACTCTGGCCCTCTGGTATTCCTTTCAATCCAACCCATTCCCTACCATTATTTTACCACATCCCTGAATAAGTAATGAAGGTGTTATCTGGAAATTTGGGGAGGAGTATTCCAGCTGAAGCCTTTGCCCCCAGTTTGGAAAGATTTTTTTCTCTGGTGAGTTCATGGGTATTAAGCTAGTTAGCTCTTGAAGATCTTTTCGCGTGAGGGTGCACCCACGTTTTTGGCAACAGTTTACTCAGACTCTCAGGTAAGCAAGTAAGCACGTCCAGTGTTTAGGATTCAGTATAAGCACCAACTTCCATAAATCCTGAGCATCTCTGGTCAGTCATAAAAAGAACTTGTGTAATACCCTAAGATAAGAAAGAATCATGAATGTTCTTGAATGGTGAGTTAACCATCACAGATGCTGTCCTAGGAGAAACAAAAGCAAAGAGGAATGCTGGCCAAGGCCTATCTAAGACTCTACCAACTGTAGTCTATGTCCCTAATGACGGGTGCCCAGTCTTGCTCACCCCAGTTCCCCTTTTTCAGTTCTCCTCACAAATGACAGGGTTTTGAGGAACGCTTTCTTTCCTCCAAATGGCTTAACATTATGCTTTGATTCTAATCCAGCAGCACATTTGAGATTGAAGTAAAATGTGCTCATGGATTCTTTAAGCACTTTTAGGTAATAAGGAGAATGACTAGTATTACTAGAACTGGGACATGGGTAGTTTATATTGATTTGGTTTTACTTCTGTCTTCTAATTTCAGATTAATGCCTTTTTTTTTTTTTTTTTTGGTTTTTGGGTCACACCTGGCGATGCACAGGGGTTACTTCTGGCTCTTCACTCAGGAATTACCCCTGGCGGTACTCAGGGGACCATATGGGATGCTGGGATTAGAACCCGGGTCGGCCGGGGTCGGCCGCGTGCAAGGCAAACGCCCTACCCGCTGTGCTATCGCTCCAGCCCCATGATTAATGCCTTTTTTTAAAATAAAGAAATAATTCTGCTTTATGTTTGTTTTAATTAATAGGTCATATCCAGCAATGTTTAGAGTACCATTGTTCCTGAGGCTTTATATATGCAAGATTCTGCTGCTTGAGCCACATTTCACATCTCAGATTGTTCTCTCTCTCTTTCTCCCTCCCC
This sequence comes from Sorex araneus, assembly GCF_027595985.1. NCBI lineage: Eukaryota > Metazoa > Chordata > Mammalia > Eulipotyphla > Soricidae > Sorex > Sorex araneus. The sequence continues at coordinate 40,717,987 of NC_073306.1, forward strand.
TAACCCCCCCACCCATGGTTTATTATCCTTAAATGAGGGTCACCCAAGTCAACAGGAGACCTAATAGAAGCGGTCTGTAGAATGAGTGATTCTTATTCAGAATAAATTAAGTAACCTTCTGGAGAGAAGCTCAAGAACCAGATTCCAACAGAGTGCTGAGTAATCTGCATCCAGCTGGGTTAGTCTGTGACTTTTGGCCTGTAACAAAACAAGCTCTGAAGTGCTAAAGAGTGCCAAACTTCATGTCTACCTATATAGTTGACTTCATCAGTCTGTGCTTGGTTTTCAGCTCTCAGCTATGCTCTCTAGAGGATGCTTTTTATTACTTTTTTAAATTCCCTCCCACTTCCCTTTATTGTTTTGTTATGATTGGGGAGGGAGTTAAGTTGAATTCGTTCCTCACTGTGGTGTTTACACATTTTTAGCAGTGATGGTCTCTCAGGTTTGCAGTGCTTGTATACTTAGCTGTGGTGCTCACCAGGGTTTGCACTTCTTTGGTTATGGTGCTTGCACGTTTGATGAGCATCATACTCCTAACTGAGGCACACAATTTATGGTTTTGAAGCTTGTTGGGGATTTCTCTGTTGCTCACATGTGCTTGCTGGATCATAGTTTCTGGCCATGCTACATGCTTTTTTTTTTTTTGAGTAGTGATGTTCACTGAGGGTCACACTCCTATATGTGATGCTTACACTCACTTGGCTTACACACACCCTGGAAATTGGTGGTGGTGCCTAGAAAGGATGACAGACTTAGATATACTGGGTTGAAATGCAGAGCTAGAGTCTGAGCTAGTACAGTGGTTAGAGCGCTTGCCTTGCACATGGCTGACCTGGCTTCTACCCCTGATACCACATATGGTCCCCCAAGCCTGCCAGAAGTGATTCCTGAACATAGAGCCAAGAGTAAGCCCTGAGCACCACTGGCGTGGCCCAAACAAAAATCAAGAACCAAAAACATAAATTGCAAAGCTACATGGTTGGCACATGTAGGACATTGGGGATTTAAACCCATCACCATATGCTTGCAATGCAGGTGCTTTAAGCTACTATACTATTCCTCAAACCCTATGGATTATGTTTATCAATTCTATTCTAACATTTCTTATAATGTTCTTTCTCCAGAACATTAATGAGACAAATTTTCATATTTCCATATCTGCAAGGTCAAAGGGAGGCTTGGCCGCTAATTTCAAATAAATAGACCTTGAGCAGGGTTATCAAGAATAACCATCCTGCCCAGGATGGTCAAGGCAGAAGCAGGTTTTCTGGCCTTTCTGTGGAGACTTTCACTGACAAGCATATCCTTCCTTCCTTTCCCAAGCTGTTTTGATTGAGCTGTTTCGCCTCCACTCTTTTATATTTCATGTGGGGGTTGCTGCCTTGGCAGCATGTCTGCCTCTTTGTCAGTGGGGAGGAAGAGGTAGTGTGAAGGCCCTCTGTGTATTAATGTGTTTTCAGTGATTTTCCTGTGTTCCTATTGGGGGGTAAAGAAGAGAGGGAGACAAGGAAGGAAGAGAGGAGGAGAAAGAAAAAGAAAAAGGAAGAGAGATACGGAGATTGACAACATTTGGATGTCCTTATTGCCCTGCCTAGAATTAATGTAACTTCTGAAGTAGCTCAGAAATATTGCCATGTTGCAGATGAGGTTAAAGAAAGCAGAATTCTCCATGGTTTGAAAGACTACATACTAAATAATTTGATAGGAGTATTGATCATTTGCCCAAATTTTTATTAGTAGAATGTGAGTTACAGTTAACTTGAAAATGAAGGTATAAGAAAAAGATACATAAAAGTACATGCATATAAATGAAGTCTTATTAAAAGTCTTACATCTGCATTAATTGAACTAAATAATACCAATTATCTGAATGTCATGTTAGAGTATACTTTTCTAAGATTTGTGATCCCAGTTCTTTATATGTATTTCTTGCATTCAAAGCTTAAAATATGTTATAGCTTTTTGTTTGTTTGTTTGTTTTGTTTTGTTTTTGGGTCCCACCTGGCAGCACTCAGGACTTACCCCTGGCTCTATACTCAGGCATCACTTCCTGGAGGTGCTTGGGGGACTATGTGTGCTGCTGGAGATCAAACCATCAAACCAGGGCCTCTCTACTTTATTAGAAGACTAGCTTTTTAATCTCTGTGCTATCTTTCCTGCCCCACTACAGCATTTTAGTACCTTCTCTGGGATGTGTTATTCAAATTACTGGTGATAATTAATATCAGGGTGCTATTTACATTGTCATCAACTAAATCCCATTTTTTGCCATCAGACAGTTCAAATTCTGGGGGCAGAGATACCTACAAACATTTTGAAGAAACACGAGAATATTTTCTTTTTCTTTTTTTGCCTTTTTTGATGCACAGGGGTTACTCCTGACTCTGTACTCAGGAATTACCCCAGGCGGTGCTCAGGGAACCATATGGGATGCTGGGAATCGAACCTGGGTTGGCCTCGTGCAAGGCAAACGCCCTACCTGCTGTGCTATTGCTCCAGCCCCTAAACACAAGAATATTTTTTTTTGGCTTTTTGGGTCACACCCAGCGATGCTCAGGGGTTACTCCTGGCTTTGCACTCAGGAATTACTCCTGGCGGTGCTTGGGGGACCATATGGGATGCCAGGGATCGAACCCAGGTTGGCCGCGTGCAAGGCAAACGCCCTACCCGCTGTGCTATCGCTCCGGCCCCCCCCCCCTTTTTTTTTTTGTTTTTGGGTCACACCCGGCGTTGCACAGGGGTCACTCCTGGCTCATGCACTCAGGAATTACTCCTGGCGGTGCTCGGGGGACCATATGGGATGCTAGGAATCGAACTTGGGGCGGCCGCGTGCAAGGCAAACACCCTACCCGCTGTGCTATCACTCCAGCCCCAACACAAGAATATTTTCAATGTGCTATGGGACCACAAAGAATGGAGTAGGGAAGGGCTATTATATCGCTGGCCAGTGCTAAAAGTGATGTTATAATCCCTTTAAACTTCTCCCTAATTCATTTGAAGTGACTCTTTTTCCAAACCCTGTGATTTGCCACACTGTTACTAATAGGGTTTTATGGATACAAAGACTCAACACCACACTCTCCACCGGAGTGCCCACTTCCTTTCCCCCAATGTGGTCCCAGCTCCCTCCTCCTATCCTACATCTACCCTCACCCCAAGCTCAGTTCTGTAGACTGTCTCAAGTTCTGTTGCCTTTAGGCATTACTTTTTTCCTTACTGTGTCTCTTTATATCTCACGTATGAGAGAGAAGCATGCCATTATCTGTCCCTCTCCTTGAAGTGGTTTTTAACCTACAGAGCTCCTTCCACTTTCTTATCGTGGAGAGGTAGAAGGAAGAGTATTCACAGCTTTACAAAGTCTAGAGAATAAAAGTCTTTAAAAAATTATTTCTGTGCAAGCGGCCACTCAACACCTTTATTGCAAACCACAACAGCTAATTAGAGAGAGAAAACAGAAGGGAATGCCTTGCCACAGTGGCAGGGTGGGGTGGGGGGGAGATGGGATTGGGGAGGGTGGGAGGGACACTGGGTTTACGGGTGGTGGAAAATGGGCACTGGTGAAGGGATGGGTTCCCGAACTTTGTATGAGGGAAATATAAGCACAAAAGTGTATAAATCTGTAACTGTACCCTCACGGTGATTCTCTAATTAAAAATAAATAAATTAAAAAAAAAATTATTTCTGTGCAGATACAGATTGACTTTGATTTAATTTAAATAAATTGGCTCTCAAAAACTCTGAGAATACGAACTACTCACAGTTTCATTTTCATTTACACACAGATGAGAAAGCATCTGTAGCTTTGCATTTTATTTGCTATAAGCAAAAAGTGGTTTGAGATATTTAAGTATCTGAAGCTTGGTTGTATTGAGTCCTCACATGTCTCAGTTCAGCCCACTGCAGGGTTGTTTTTTTAATGACACTTACATAATACTCCCCAAAGAGAGATTTTTAATGGGTAAATTATCATAAACGTTCCCTCTATTGGCCATATCTGTTGAAATAACACTTCATGACTTGCTGTGTTATTTTCTTCCAACCTCACTGTTTTTTTAAAATCTAATTTACATTTCTCTGCTGCAGCCCTCTAATTGGACTGCTCTCTGGAAACAACAAAACCAGCCAGCAAAAAAAAAAAAAATTCAACCAGCCAACCAACAAACAAAAACTCCTTCCCAAAAAATAAAGTAGTGCGCTGATTCAAAGTTTATTGTGTGGGTTTTGAAAGAAAATTGGTATGATTATGGTGAATACAAATAATTTATCCGCCCTGCAGACAGAGACAGCAGTCAACTACAAGTTCTTAACAACAGCATCTCAAGTGGCTGCACTGGGAATTGCTAGATATCATATCTAGATGCTTCGGCTTTTCTCTGTAGCAAAAAAAAAAAAAATCTTTTCTTTAAAACTACTTATATGTACATAATGAAGTTTATCTTTTCATCATTTTTTTCATTTGATACCTGTGCTTTTTGAAGACATGCATTTCATAGAAAGGTGTGGGTTCCTTCTCACTGCGGCTTGGAGGCGTGCTCTCCTTGCTGACAGTGTTCTTCAGAGTCTTTTAGTCATAAGGTGGTGGGAGAAAAAGTGAAGCAGGAGATTCTGAGTATATCATACGCAGCAAAGTAACTCCCTAGTTACAGGTTTTTTTTTTAAGTGCATGGTTTAATCATTTTCCTTCAATCTGCTTTTAATATTATAAAGTTCTTGATGACTAGATCTTTTCTGAACAGATAACTATGGTAGGAAAGCTATTTTTAATTATAGCAAGTTCAATGGATAGCCTCATTAAAATTTGGTTGTGTAAAGGTTTTGGACCAAATAGGCAGGTTTTTGAAAATCTAATAGCAACTTTATTCAAATTAATGAAAACTTTTAATTTGTTGATAATTGAAAGCTAATGATGTCAGAATTTTAACAACCGGTTTTCATTATTTCACCCAAGTAATTAGAATTTTGCAGCTCACCTATCACCGTGCATTTCCTTCTCATTACTACTTAGGAAAAGGGAAACAATGGATTTAGATGTCATTGGTGATGGAAGGCCATTTGTCTAGGTGATTTGGTAAGCTATTCTGTACTGTTGGTTTATTCAGAAAGTTCCATGGTAAAAACCTATCTTGCCTTTGAGTGAAGTGGAGTGGCCTGAAATAGATAGCTCAGGGAACTGAACTATGGTGGATCCTTTTATGATGAAAGATTACTTTGTGATTTGAAAGGATTTTTACTTGAGTGGTTAGGCAGGAAAGGCTTTTTCCCTAGCTGGTTACTTTGTATTCGGTTTTCTTTGCATCCATTTGGAGTTTCTTAGGTTTCTTTCATTCATTTCTCTCATCATACTTCCCTTTTGGGCTCTTCCCAATTTAACATGAAAAGCCTTTTAAATTTCCTAGTGAACAGAGAATTACTTTTTTTTATTTGTTTTTATTTTGTTTATGCTTTTGTTTTGGGGTCCTCCTTAGGTGTAAGGCAAGAACCTTACTTGCTGTACTATCTCTCCGGCCTGGAATTACTTTTCTTTCTGTGTCTTCCCTTCTTTTAGTCTAGGAAGTTAATTAACATTAAGGATCTAACTCAGATGACTAAAATTCAAGTAATTCCAGTGGGGATAATACAGAGGTTACTTGCCTTGCATTCGGCTGTGGATGTGAACCAGATTTGAGTTAACTGGTACCATATATGGTTCTCAAAGCACTGACTCAGGAGTGGCCCCTGAGCACTGTTGGGTATGCCCCCACCCCACCCCCATTTTTTTCCCAAATAATTCTTTGCTGTAATTCGAGTTTGATGTATTTTGCTACTGCTGCATGCCCAGCATTTTTCTGGGCCTACAAATAGAGAAATACAAAAATACAAAAATACCTTCCTTAAGTAGGACGAGTGTAAGGTAGATTAGTATGTGGCCATGTGAGAGAAATACTATAATAGAGTACTTTTAGGATACACAGAGGAATATTGGGTGAAGATTTTCTCCAAGAAATGGTTTCTAAACTGAAGTATAATAATACAAAAGAATGGCAGCTAAGGGATTGGAGCAATAATATAGTGGGTAGTGCACTTGCCTTACTTGCCACTGACCCAGATTCAATCCCTAGCATTCTCATATGGTCCCCTAAGCCCCTCCAGGAGTGATACTTGACTGCAGAGCCAGAAGTAGTTCCTGAGCATCACAGGGTCTGGCCCCTAACCCCCCTCCCTCCACACACACCAAAAAAGAGTGGCAGCTAATCTTCACTAGACTTTACTGTATGCTGTGTTAAGTCTTTTGCATAACTTATCTCTTAATATCTGTAACCCTATATGTTAGGTACTGTTATCATCTTTTTTACTTTTACTTTATATTTTTTGAGAAAACTAAAAACATTTTTATTGAAGATAATGTAAGTTGACTAGATTGAAATTAAAATTCAGATTTATTTCAGGGGCCAAAGTCATTAATTTTTTTTATTGAATCACCTTGAGATACACAGTAATAAAGTTGTTCGTGATCAAGTTTCCCATCCCTTCACCAGTATACATTTACATCCACCAATAATCTCGTTTTCTGCCCCCCCATCTGCCTCTATAGCAGACACCTTCCCCCCTTCTCTCTCTCTTTCTCTTTCTCTCTCTCCTCCTCCTCCCTCTCTCCCTCTCTCCCTCTCTCCCTCTCCTCCTCCCTTTTTCCTTTTTAGGCACTGTGGTTTACAATACTGTTACTTAAAGGGTATCATGCACATCACTTTACCTCCTTTCAGTACTCAATGCTTGTCCATAGTAATTATTTCCAACTATCATTGTTGTAGCAGTTTCTTCTCTGTCCTAACTGCACTTCCCCTCCCCTTACAGGGACAAAGTCTTAATCAGACTTGGGTTATGGTGTTCTGGAGTTGGAGTGAGATGAAATAAGGGTATTGATCTTGATAGGGGATTTTCTTTTGTAAACACATATTTATTTATTGGTTTGGGGGCACTTCCAGTGGTGCTCAGGACTTAATCCTGGCTCTGATTATTATTCTCACTCAAGTGGTTAGGCAGAAAAGGCTTTTTCCCTAGCTGAATCACACCTGGTGGTATTCAGGGAACCATATAGGATGCCAGGGATCAAACCTGGGTCAGCTGTGTGCAAAGCAAGTACCCTACCTGTTGTACTATCTCTCTATCCTCCTTGTAAACACATTTTTTAAAAAAATGTTTATTAGTGAGTCACTGTGAGGTACAGTTACAGACTTACAAACTTTCGTGCTTGCGTTTCAGTCATACAATGATCGAGTACCCATCCGTCCATCAGTGCCCATTCTCCACCGCCAATGATCCCACTATCCCTCCCACCACTCCCACAATGAACACATTTTTAAACTCATTTTTTTTTACAAGTTCTGTCTGAACTGAACCTATCTTTGTGTTATGGTACTGTTTGTTCTACACACTGTTTGTTCTACACACTGTCACAATTCAAAACCTTTGTGTGACAGGCTTCTTTAGTGAAAGTCTTACAGGAGATAATTTACTCTTGATTATTCATAATTAGCGAAGTACTATGAAAAGGACTGGAGCAGTAGCACAGTGGGTAAGGCTTTTGCCTTGCATGCAACTGGCCCGGGTTTAATTCCTCCATACCTCTCAGAGAGCCCGGCAAGCTACCGTGAATATCCCAGCTGCATGGCAGAGCCTGGCAAGCTACCCGTGGTGTATTCGATATGCCAAAAACAGTAACAACAAATCTCACAATGGAGACCTTACTGGTGCCCGCTCAAGTAAAATGATGAACGACAGTGCTATAGTGCTACTATGAAAAATGGTGCAGGGTTTTGTCATGAAGTTGATGGAATTTAGCAGACAACCAGAGTTAATGTCACCAGTGATTGAGAGTTACTTGTTGGTCAGCTCCTTCCCTCATGGTTTTACTTTTTACCAGAAGGGTCTTTGAGAAAGATGGTAACATTATAGCCAAGGTCGTGGAGTAAGAATAGGAACTCTTGATTCTGGTTTAGCAGTTCACTTAATTTTAGTAAATGACCTACCGCATAACATTTAACCAACTGTGCTCTTAACAAAGCTAGGCACACATCAAAGGCAATGAATAGTAATTATTTTCTTTTCTAAAGACTGCTTTGTGAAGTTGCTGCCACCTTTCAATCTAACCTTTGTGTGGCTGAGGAAGAAAATGTTGGTTCTTTTGAAAAATGAGAGGGCAGTGTTATTACCCTAGCCTTTTCCAAACTTCATAATACCTGATTGTGCCTCTCAAAGAATTTAGTTACCTCCTCTGCCTTACTTTTTGAATATGCTACTCCCTCTCAAGAGAAAACTGGTGTGGAGAGTAATGTGGAACCATTTTTATATTTGTTTATTAGTGGGTGTGGAGGTGACAAACATGCTGACAGGTAATAGGAAGGTTGGAAGGTGCCCCCTGTGGTGGTTTGTTTTTGAACAGTTCCTGAGTTGTTTTTGGGATTGATAACATACCACCAAACTTAATGCTTCTGTTGTACTGCTTGAGACTAGTTCATTCTAGGCATAATTATCAAAGGAAAGCTTTAAATGGATTCTTGACTATATTATAGAATAGGAAAATTTCAAGTAGGAATTTTAGTCTCAATGTTAAAAAAAATAAGAATTTGTCTTTAGGGCTGGAGAGATAGTACAGGGATAAAGGTGCTGCTTGCCTTACATGTGGCTGACCTGGTTTCATCCTAGGATTGCCTATGGTCCCCTGAGAAGCACTAGAAGTGATCCTTGAACTCAGAGCCAGGAGTAAGCCCTGTGCATTTCTGGGTATGCCCCCAAAACAAAACAAACAAACAAAAAATTTTTTAAATTTTAAATGTGCAACCCCTGTAAATGCTTGAAGGGGCATGGAGGCCAATCCTGGTCGTTCTTGGCCTGGACATGTTTGGGGACAACCATATCTGCATCCATTGGTACTGGAAATGGGGATTGTTTTTGGAAGTGCCTCAGATTGAACTCAGGGCCTTGCACATTGGTAAACATGTTCACCTCCAGAGCCGTCTGCTAGCCCAGTTGCTCTTTAAAAAAATTATGGAGCCAGAGGGGTAGTACAGCAGGTAGGGCATTTGCCTTGTATGTGGCTGATACAGGTTCCATCGTAGGAATCCCATGTGGTCTCCTGAGCACCGCCAGGAATAATTTCTAAGTGCTGAGCTAGGAGTACCCCTGAGTATCAATCAGTGTGACCCCAAAAGAAAAAAAAATATCCTGGTAGAACATATTCTCCTATTCCTGTCATCTTTTTCTTTTTTTTTTTTTCTTTTTTGGGTCACACCCGGCAATGCACAGGGATTACCTCCTGGCTTTGCGCTCAGGAGTTACTCCTACCAGTGCTCAGGGGACCATATGGGATGCTGGGAATCGAACCCGGGTTGACCGAGTGCAAGGCAAACGCCCTACCCGCTGTGCTATTGCTCCAGCTCCCTCCTGTCATCTTTTTCTATTGGGACACGTTTTGCTGCATTTAGCTGAGTATGAATTCCCTCCACTTTAACTTATGGTTGCTAGGGTAGTGGGTATTCTGTTTCTGCTTCATTCTTGGTTGCCTGCCAATGTAGTTTCTAAGTTAGCTGGAGAAGTCAAGCTTGTTACCTGAGATAGGAGAATGCCAGAGGCAGTAACACTGTCTCACAGAGTTGTTCAGTTTCTTAAGCGTATTTGATGAATTTCCTCTGGCAGTAATTCTTATGTTCCATAGACTTTCCTAGTCTCTGCTTGGAATTATGAAACCTGGTTTACATTTGTGCCAGATTTATTATAATTCTGTCTTTTGGGAATTGGTAATGATTAAGTAAGTATTGCTAGTTTCAGAATCTTCGATTTTGGGGATCCTTCAGGTAATGCATATGGGAGCCCTGTATTGTCTGCTTTGCTGTGACCTTAGAAAGATAGGGATTGTCTCTGCCCCCTGTTCTCACCCTAGGTAAGCTTTCTATATGCTCCTACCCACATTGGGTTCCACAATCCCCCAAAGGGTTTTTCTAAACCTAAGGTTTTTCCAACTGTAAGCCCTTTTTTGTAAGGATTTAATATTGCTTTTGCTTAGGACCTGGGATCAGAGCCAGGCTATGGTGGCGTGGGCAGGGAGAAGAACTGATCTAAAATTGGAGCTTATTTTCATCTTACCTTTTATCCTAGTTACTTCTAGAACCCAATATTGACTCTACCATTGCTTCCCTGCTTCCTCCTCCGATGAACTCTTTTTTTCTTGAGTAACAACAATGAAAATCTTAGAGAGGTTAATTACTTTTCAAAGGTTAAATTACAGTAAGTGATGAACCTTGAGCTGAAACTAGAGCCCACATCTCTTTTTAAAAATTTTATTGAATCACCGTGAGATATTCATGTTTGGATTACAATCACACAATGTTCAAAAACCCATCCCTCCACCAGTGCACATTCCCCACCACCAATATCCCCGGTATACTCCCTTTCCCACCCTCCCCCTGCCTCCATAGCAGACAATATTTCCCATACTCTCTCTCTACTTCTGGGCATCATGGCTTGCAACACAGACACGTAGAAGTTATCATGTTTGAGCCCACATCTCTTAACCATTTAAGATAGTTATTTATCTTTTAACTATCTAGAACTATTATATATAATGATTGGATAAAAATAATTGCCCCTCCATATTCTTACTATTGAACACACAAAGGAGCACCAATAAATAAGTTAATAAATACCGTTAGAATCTCACTAACTAAACATGTGAATTGTTACCAGAATACATACTTCTTCCCCTTATTGGTAACTATTAATTCTTTTGCAACACCAATCAACTTCACATTTCATATTTCTTTTATTCTTGGTCACTGACAAAAAAGATTCACACGAGGGGCTGGAGTGATAGCACAACGGGTAGGGCATTTGCCTTGCACTCTGCCAACCCGGGTTCGATTCCCAGCATCCCATATGGTCCCCTGAGCACTGCCAGGAATAATTCCTGAGTGCAGAGCCAGGAGTGACCCCTGTGCATCGCTGGGTGTGACCCAAAAAGCAAAAAAAAAAAAAGATTCTCGTCCGTTATTAAACTTCTGTTACTGTTATCCCATTGCTCATCGATCTGTTCGAGCAGGCACCAGTAACATCTCCATTGTGAGACTTGTTGTTACTGTTTTTGGCATATCGAATACGCCATGGGTAGCTTACCAGGCTCTTCCATACGGGTCAGATACTCTCAGTAGCTTGCTAGGCTCTCTAAGATGGGCAGAGGAATCGAACCAGTCCACCCCATGCAAGGCAAATGCCCTACTCACTGTGCTATTGCTCCATAATATTTTTATTTGTTTGCTTTTGGGCAACACCTATCAGTGCCCAGAGGCTTCTCTGGACTCAGTAGTTGGCAGGTGTGACCATGCAGTGCTGGGCATCAAACCTGAAGCTCCTGAATGCAAAGTGTGTGCTCCATCCTTTTGAGCTATTCAGCCCTTCAGTATAGGGTTGTTTTTTTTTTTTCCTTTTTGGGTCACAACCGACAATGCTCAGGGGTTACTTCTGGCTTTTGCACTTAGGAATTACTCCTGGCAGTACTCAAGGGGACCATATGGGATGCTGGGAATTGAACCCAATTGGCCGCAATGCAAGGCAAATGCCCTACCCGCTGTGCTATTGCTCTACCCCCCCAGTATAGTGATTATTTTTTTTAATTATGTTAGGCCACACATAGGGTTTACACCTGGTGGTGATGCTCAGGATCATGTGTGGTGCTGGGGATTGAAGCCCCATCAGCCTCATGCAAGACTAGTTACCCAGTCAGGGTTTACTTCTGGCTCTGTGCTCAGGGATCATTTCTGGTAGTGCTCATTACCACATGTGGTACTGGGGAGTGAAGCCAGATCAGCCTCATGCAAAGCTAGTGTCCTATCTAGCTTTGTATCATTTCGAACCTCCAGTATAGTTTTAAGAACATAGTAATCAAGGGCTGGGAGATGACTCAAAGGAGTGGAGCAAGAGCTTTGCATGTGGGAGGCATGTTCAACTCTGAGCACTGCATGGTCCTCCAAGCACTGCTATTAATGACCCTGAGTACCATGAAGTATGGTGTTGCGTGAATATTCATGCAGTCGGAGGTGCTGAGTCAAGGAATGCAGAAGAAATGTATGTCATGGAGGGTCCAGGTTCTCTCTGACTCTGTGACAAAGGTAGAGAGCCCCATAATCTTCTTTTATTGATCATGGAACCTCTTAAGGGTGAGGGTGCAATATAGTGACCAAAGTCACCAAAGGAGTTACAGGAAGATCATGCAAAGTTCTTCTGCATACAGGAAAACAAGTAATGTAGCATCTGCATACTGACAACAAACAGGTTAAGTACCTAGGATCTACATACTGACAATAAACAGGCTAAGTACCTAGGATCTGCATACTGACAACAAACAGGGTAAGTAGAACCAGGTATCTGTGAGAAAAGGAAGACTGACAATTTTGGTATAATTTAGGAAATTATTTACTAAGGCAGCAAGAGAAGATGTTCAGCCTTCTGATGTTCCAAACCAATGGGCTCTTCCTGGTAGCTCAGTCCAGCCCCAACAGTATGGTCCCCCTCCCCCATCTCTAAAAACACCACTTTGATCAAGTAGGAAAAACTGAAATATCCTGTTTGAATCTCAGGTTGTTTCTTAATTTCGTCCCTCCTTGTATATATTCTCTCTAGTTCAGAATAATAGAACCAGAGGTTTTTCAGGTCATTTCACAATGTACAGGGAATGAAAAAAAAAAGTACAGGAAGTGTTTGGGTTATGAAACATTTCTCTTTCATACTACTAAATAGTTGTATAGCTTACGTGACATTATTCAGGAGTCATGGAAGCAAAAGAAGACCTTGTAGGGCAAACTGGTTTTGTAGAGTTTCTTCCTCTTTTATTCCTCCTTTTAGAGATCTGTATTTAAGCAGAACTGCTAGCAACAGCCAGGGCATTAGAGAATTAAAATTTTTTTTTCTACGTTCCCTTCAATCTTGTGATCCCCCAGATTCCCTTGATCTTTTCCCCTGACTTTAAATCTGTTTCTCCCAAATTCTGTTTATAAGATATATTCTCCCAAATATTTTATATCAAGGATGATACCTCCTATTTTTTCATTTTGTGTCTTTTTTTTTTTTGCTTTTTGGGTCACACCCGGCAATGCACAGGGATTACTCCTGGACCATGCACTCAGGAGTTACTCCTGACGGTGCTCGGGGGACCATGTGGGATGGGATGCTGGGAATCGAACCTGGGTCGGCTGCATGCAAGAGCAAACGCTGTTGCTCCAGCCCTTTGTCTTCCATTTTTAAAAATTCACTCCACGTAATACCCATCTCTTCTTAACTCTTCCTTTCCTTTTTGATCCATACCCAGTGTTCTCCAGGTTGTTTTCCTAATTCAGTGCTAGGGTCACTCTTGGCAGTGCTTGGGGGAATCCTGCAGTGCTGGGGATTAAACCTGGTGCTCAAGCATGCAAGCCACATGTTCCAGCCCTTTTAGTTATCTTCTTGGCCCCTCGTCTCAATTTTTCAAGTGTAAAAAGAATATGCTGAATTATGAATTGCTTCCTTTGTTTTGGGGCTCCATCCAGATGGCTACTCTCATTTCATTGCTTGGGAATTGCTCCTGATGGTGCTCAGGGAAACATTTAATGCCTAGGATCAAATCTCAGCCCAGTGAGCAATCTCTCCAATCCCTCTACTGAATTATTAATCTCTATTTGTATTCACATTTGTTAAAATAATATAATATTTTGGAGAAAATAATATTTTCCTACTAACCTGGAGACAGTGGCTACTCATTTGTCTATATCCCATATACTTTAAACTTTGGAGATGCTGCTGCTGTCCTTAGCACTCTTTTTCTTTTCTTTTCTTTTCTTTTCTTTTCTTTTCTTTTCTTTTCTTTTCTTTTCTTTTTTTTCTCTTCTTTTCTTTTCTTTTATTTATTTATTGAATCACCATGTGGAAAGTTACAAAGCATTCAGGCTTAAGTCTCAGTTATACAATGGTCGAACACCCATCCCTTCACCAGTGCACATATTCCACCACCAAGAACCCCAGTATACCTGCCCTCCCACCCCCACCCCCCCGTATAGCTGATAATTTTCACTTTATTTTCTCTTTACTTTGATTACATTCAATATTTCCACAAAAAACCTCAGTATTATTGTTTGCAGCTCCCCCCAGCCCCCAAATCAGACCTGCTAAAAAGGAAGCATTTTATAATTTGTTTTCCATTGCTGAGAATGAGGAGATATGAGGCCGGTTTTGGATTTCTGTATTTTAGTATTTTAGTAACTAAGTCCAGGGAAATTTCTGCCAGAAATTGCATCATTGCAAGCTCATACCTCTCTTTAGTGGTCCTTATAAGATGGTGGTCGCCACACCTTTCTCCCGGGAAAGGAAAAGCGGAGAGAGAAAAACCTTTCCCCTCCTGGGGCAGCATGGGGCCATGGCTTAGTTCACAGTCTAGAGACATTTCTGCAAGAAGCTGCTGTAACCAAAAGTAGTTTAGCTGGCTTCTGGGATCATGGTCATTCAGCAACAGGCTGCACATGTGCAGCCATTCAGGTCACATCTCGGCGGAGAGCCTGCCTTTAGCACTCTTTACTGTCATTTCTTGTACATTTATCTTTCACCTTCATGTAAAATACTTAAGCTTTTTGAGGATTGTACCACTTCCTACCTTTTATCATTACTCATCTGTCAATTAATCATTCACACACACACTGCTCATAATTTAATGTGACATACGGGCCCCATGTCTTCTCGAAGTGCTGTCATCAGCCTGGATGCCTTCAGAATGATCCACCTGATACAAGATTACTTGGTTTCTTGATAGTTCATTTATTCTTCATTCTATTAATACTCCATTCCATCACATACTCATACATGTGAAGGGATTTGTTGGGGTCTAGGAGATAATTCAAAGAACTTAACATGTGCTTTCCAAATCAGAATCCTGGATTTCTTTTTCTTTTTTTTTTTTTAAATTGCATCACTGTGAGAACAGTTACAAAGCTTTTCAGTTTAATCTCGGTCATACAATGATCAAACACCCAGCCCTTCATCAGTGCACATTTTCCACCACCAAGAACCCCAGTATACGCTCCATCCCACCCCTCCCCCTGCCTGTGTAGCAGATGATTTCCACTTTACTCTCTCACCACTTTGATCACATTCAATTTTTTGACAAAAGACCCACCATTATTATTATTTTTTTTTGCTTTTTGGGTCATACCTGGTGATGCACAGGGGGTTACTCCTGGCTCTGCACTCAGGAATTACTCCTGGTGGTGCTCAGGGGACCATATGGGATGATGAGAATCGAACCCAGGTTGGCCGTGTACAAAGCAAATGCCCTACTCACTGTGCTATCGCTCCAGCCCCAGACCCACCATTATTATTTGGAATTTTCCCCAAATATCAGACCTGCCAAAAGGGTATCATCATTAGATAATTTGTTTTCTGTTGCTGGTTATGAAGAGCATTTTGGATTTCTGATGTTTTAGTAATGAGTCTGGAGGGATTTCTGCCAAAAGCCTCTGGGTAGCGAGATTGGTTTGTGTGCCTCTGGGATCATGGCTATTCCGGAGCCAGAGGAGATCAGTTGCCGTCCCATGAGGCCCCAGTCTTGTCACTGCAGTCTTATACCTGACTGTCCAATAGGCTCTGAAATGGTGGCGGCCATGCGCCGCTGGAGGGAAAAGGCAGAAGGGACAAAGACCTTTTCCTACTCGGGGTGGCACGGTGCCGTAGTTTGATGCTCAGTCCAGATGCATTTCTGTCAAAGGCCACTGGGTTCCAAGATTGGTTTGTGTGCCTCTGGGATCATAGCCGTTCAGGAGCCAGAATCCTGGATTTCATCCCTGGCATTACATGAACTCAAGAGCAGCACCAGGAGTGATCCCCAAGCAACAAGCTGGAATAGCCCTGAGCACTGCTGGGTTGGTCCAAAAACAAAAAAACAAGAACTTTGTTGAGCACCTAAATTAAATGTCACATTTCCTTATATTAGAATTGGAGACATAGTAGCAAGTATAAAAACTCAAACATGGCCCCATCATCCTGGAACTTTCAGTGTAGTGGAGAGAAAAGACATTGACCAAATGATCTCCTGTGTTGTCGCACTGGAAATCTCAAATGACAGTGTCACAGGGATTGTGCTCGGGACATGTGGGGTAGTGCTAGGGACTGAATTTTCAGGCTTGGAAAGAAGGCATTTTGCCACTAAGCTCTCCCTAGGTTCCAATTGTGTTTTTAATCTGTCTCCTCTGTCTAAATTATAAGCTTCATTAAAGCAATGCCTAGAATAAAACAGGTGCTTGGTATTATTTGTAAAGTGGATGAATGAATACGGAAATAAGGTTAATAGCTAGGTGGGAAGTAAGGGCATCTGAATTTTAATAAGATTGAGATATGGGAAATGGGAAAGAGGAAAATGGAGGTAGGAATTTCAGGATAGTCAGAAAGCCCAAAGCTGATGTGAATGAAGAACTTATTTATGGCATTACCAATCTGTGTAGCTGTGGGATTATTTTCCATTTGTTCTCAGGTCAGTTAGATACGTCCATGACTGCTGTCTTCCTATACCCACTGGAGTTAGTATCAGTACTGAAGAAGCTGAAATGTTGTACCATAAAATCTAGGCTGGATAATAAAGAACAGAAAGATGAATCCCAAATACTTCTTTTCTCTTCCTCTTCCTGAATTACCTCGTCTGTTCTTTGGCTTTAGTTTTATTCTCTTTGGAGAGGATAGAAAATTCTTTTCAAAAGCTGCAAGGTCAGTATGATTTGAGCACATAGATCAAAGTCTGCAGAGTAAAGATAGAAATTCAGGTCATATACACAGACTTTTGTTGCATTAGATTCAAGGTCACCCAAAAACCACACAATCAAGATCTATTCTGTTCAATTGATTTTACACTTAGTTTTATTTTATATAACAGAGAGGTATAGAACTATTTTTTTGTTTTTGTTTTGTTTTGTTTTGTTTTGTTTTGGGGCCATACCAAATGATGCTTAAGGAATTACTCCTGTTGATGCTTGAGGGACCATATGAATGCTGCAGATTGAATTTAGATCGGCTAGGCAAGCGCCCTACCTCCTATACTAGCTCTCCAGCCCCTTCTTTTTTTGTTTTGTCAACAAATGGCTATAAGAGAGGCTTTCTGAGCTGCCATTAGGAATCTGCATTGGAGAATAGTGGTAGAGTTGGTAGTAGCTGAGGCCATAAGGGGCCAGGGATGTACGTGAAATTGGCATAGATGAAGTTGAATTGTGGCGGGAAGGTCATATTTTATTATATTTTATGTATTGTCTTGGGGCCATGCCTGTGGTTCTTGGGGGTGGGGAGGGGTAACTATGGAGGTGCTGGGAGATCATGCAGTGCTGGGATTGAACCCAGACCTCCTGGGTGTAAAACAAGTGCTTAGCCACTTGAGCCATCTTTCTATTCCCATATTAATTTGGTTTTATTGAAAGTTTTTTCCCCCACCAGGATTGAACTCAGGGCCTGACACATGCAAGGCAAGTATTTTATTTCTGAGCTATGTCCTTGGCCCTGTACTCAGTTTATTTATTTATTTTTATTTATTTATTTATTTATTTATCCTGGTATATGGACTGGAGCAATAGCACAGCGGGTTTGCCTTGAATGTGGCCGACCCGGGTTCAATTTATCTGTGTCTCTCAGAGAGCCCAGTAAGCTACCGAGAGTATCCCGCCTGCATGGCAGAGCCTGGCAAGCTCCCTGTGGTGTATTCGATATGCCAAAAACAGTAACAAGAAGTCTCACAATGGAGACGTTACTGGTACCCGTTCGAGCAAATCGATGAACAACAGGAGGACAGTGCTACAATGCTACAATGCTATTTCTTTCTTTATTTGTTTTGGTTTTGTTTTTTTTTTTTTTTTGGTTTTTGGGTCACAACCGGTGATACTCAGGTGTAACTCCTGGCTCTGCACTCAGGAATTACTCCTGGTGGCTCTCTGGGACCATATGGGGTGCTGGGAATTAAACCCGGGTCAGCTGCATGCAAGGCAAGTATCCCACTTACTGTACAGTCACTCCAGCCCCATACTCAGTGTATTTTTTTTTTATGTTTTGTTTATGTTTTGGAGAGGTTTGGTGCTCAGGGCTTACTATTTTGGCTCTGCATTCAGGGATTAGTGCTGGCAGACTCAGGGAACCATATGGAATGCTGGGGATCAAACCAGTGTCAGCCATGTGCAAAGGTTCTACCCTCTGTACTATCATTCTGGCCTCCATACTCAAGTTTAATGAAACTTTTTGGTTTTAGGCCATATCCAGGTATGCTTGGGGACTGCTCCCAAGTGTGTTGCTGCGGGGTCCTGTGGTGCTAGGGCAGCGCTCTGACCTCCCACAAGAAAGCATGTGTACTCGCTTTTTGAGCCATTTTCTTTACCCTGAATTGTGATTTGGGGGTGGGGGGTGGATTATACCTGGCAGTGCTCAGAGATCACTTTTGGCTCTATGCTCAGGGATCACTCCTGGTAGTGTTCAGGGAACATTATACTCCATCCCATCACAGCTTTCTTTTTTAACTTACCATAGAAATATTTCTGTGGTTTTATAGCACTAAACCTCACTGTTTTCATTTGCAACATAGCGTATTATAATTACTTTCTATATAGACAGGTATTTAGGTTCTTCAAATATTTCACTAGTGCAGACTACCATATGAAATTCTTACAGTTGAGAAGTTCTCCAGAATATCACGGAATATCATTTATTGGGTAGGCATATGGCTTAGAGTTAGTATGCTTATTCAAAAGAAATATGCCTCTTCTTTGATGCTCAGAAGGACTAAACAATTTTTGGAGGGGATTACCCCTGGCACTGCTCAGGGTTTCTGGGGTTTAAACCTGGGTCTGGCCCCAAGACTAAAATACCTTTGTATGATCTGTCATAGTACATATAGTAGCCTTTTTTTTGGGGGGGAGGGGTGTGGGCTTCTTGGGTCACACCCGGCGGTGTTCAGGAGTTATTCCTGGCTCTGCAGTGAGGAATCACTCCTGGCAGTGCTCAGGGATGCTGGGACTCGAAACTTGGTCAGCTGTGTGGAAAGCAAATGCCTTCCCTGCTGGACTATTGCTCCAGCCTAGTGGCTCTTTTTTATGATTTTTCATTTTGGTTTTGCTGGTAGTGCTCAGGACTTACTCTTGGCTTTGTGCTCAGGGATCATGCTTGGTGTGGTACTTGGGGGGGCCATATGTGATGCCATGGATTGAACTCTCGTCAGCTGCATACAAGGCAAGCACCTCATTCACAATACTATTTCTCTAGCCTCTTCAGTGTGGATTTCCTAATGTTTGACAAAGCTTGCACTGTGCCTGAAAGCTTTCCCACTTGCCACATTTCTTACAGTGATAGGTTTTTTTTTTATTATTATTTACTATGTATTCTCTTATGTCCAATAGAACTGATTTCTTCATAAAGTCTTCCGTGCATTCTACTGATGTGGTTTTTTTACACTGTGAGTTTTCTTATATCCAGCAGAGGATGTTTACCTTTTGAAAGATTTTCCAAATTTCTTTTGGTGATAGCAGTTTTATCCTATATGTGTTCTTTAATGGTTAGTAAGAATTGATCTCAGGGGGCTGGAGCGATAGCACAGTGGGTAGGGTGTTTGCCTTGCACACGGCCGACCTGGGTTTGATTCTCAAAATCCCATATGGTCCCCTGAGCACTGCCAGGGGTGATTCCTGAGTGCAGAGCCAGGAGTAACCCCTGTGCATCGTTGCGTGTGACCCGAAAAGAAAAAAAAAAACCAAAAAACCAAGAATTGGTCTCAGTTATTTTCCACATACATTATACCAATATAAAGGTTTCTTACCAGTATGAGTATCCTGATGTTGTCAAGGATACCAGTTGAGTTATCCTTGAAAGCTTCATCACATTCATTACATTTATTTTATTTTATTTTTTGGCTTTTGGACCATACCTGGCATCCTCAGGGCTTGCTCCTGACGCTGAGCTAATGGATCATATGGGACTTCGAGGAAACTGTCTGGGGTTCCAGGGATCAAACTTTGGTTGGCAACATTCAAAGTGCCCTACTTGTTATACTATTTCTCTACCCTCACATTTATTACATTTAGAAAGATTTTTCTTCATCATGTATTCTTACTGATGAGTGAGGGCTTTTGAGCAACGACTTTTCCTATAATCTTTGATATTTGTAGAGTTTTTCTCTGATTATTTGAAAGAATAGAATTTTAAAATGAAAAAAATATTTTTACATTCATTATAGGAGTTAGCTCTAGAGTAAATTCATCAATGGTTAATAATTTAATGATTGTGAGACATAATACATCTGTATGGTTACTTGCTTATGTGAATTTTATGATGATTTAAAAGAGTTATCCTATACTTTTATGAAAAACATTTATGATGTTTTTCACTAATATAATTTCTGTGGCATATAATAAAGGAAGGTTTGGTGCTGGAGCAGTAGTATAGTGGGTAGGCCACTTGCGTTGCACATGGCCAGCCTGTTTCAGTCCTCAGCACCCTAGGTGGTCTCTGAGCCCTTCCAGTAGTGATCCCTGAGTACTGCAAGGTATGACTCAAAAAAAATAATAAATAAAGGGGGATTTATATTTGAGGATTTTTCCATATTGTAGTGCTCCTTCTCTGTGAAGCTTATTTCCTTCCACCTAGATTTGTATCAGTCATGGCGCTTTTTGTTTACTCTTGTAAAATACTCTGAATTTCACCTTTCAGTTGACATCTTTTTAAAGCCAGTCTTCATAGAAATGGATCTTCTAGCACTTCCCACTAGGTCTTTCTGTTCATTGCTCTAGTTGTGTGAATAATTTTGATTTGGTTAAGAGAAATCCCACAAATATCAGATTCTAATACATTTCTAGCTTCACTGTTGTACATATCTTTCAGTGGTATTCAAATGTCTCTATTCAGTCTAAGCAAAGACCTCAGTCACATTCCCAAATGTTTGTTAATCCTAGACTAGGGCCACCCTTTCTTGAACTGTTTTCCCAGGCACAGACAGAGAATCTTGAGTAAGCCAGTAGTTTTGGAGAATAGAAGGTCAAAATCAAGATATTAGTAAAGTTGACCACATTTTGTTCCCTGAGCACAGCCAACTGTGCTTTCCCCTACACCCACCCACCTCCACCGTGCCAGATGAACTCTATAAACAACTTTAATTTTGGGGGTTTTTTTTGGTGCCATACCTAGTGGTGCTTAAGGGCTTCTTATCATGTACAAGTACCTTTGTAGGCAGTACTTGAGGGACTGTGTGGTACTGGGGATTGAAATAGGGTTAATAATGTACTGGCAAACATTGTAGCCCCTGTACTATCTAATCTATAATTTTCATTTAAAAAATGCTTTGACTTTATCTATGAAAATGGAAGTGAATTAATATTTCAGGAAAATCAGTGCCATGCCTAAAGGAAACCCAGAAGTTTATCCAGAAGTTTAGCCAAAATATTACATAAGCTAATCATAGTAGGTCACTGTTGTACTTCTGTTTATTTCCTAGTGTACTCAGAAATTTTCTCAGAAATTTGTGCTCAGTGTTTGGGGGATGCTCCAGGCAGTGCTCAAGGGACCATTCAGTGCCAGAGGTTTAGTTCTAGATTCCTTATGCATGCTCCAGCCTATTGAGATAGCCTCCCAGGCTTGTTTCTTTCTTTTTTTTTTTTTTTTCATCATGACATGGCTTATCATTAGGAAGTTCATTCTAGCAGTCCATCTCAAGATGAAAAAATTTTTGTTTTTGAACTTCTATGACCGCTTCAGTCTGAACAGAATCAAAGGCCGCCTCCTCCTCCTCCTCCTCCTCCTCCTCCTCCTCCTCCTCCTCCTCCTCCTCCTCCTCCTCCTCGAACCCAGGTCAGCCGCGTGCAAGGCAAATGCCCTACCAATGTGCTATGGCTTCAGCCCCTCAAAGGCCTTCTTTAAATCAATGAACGTTAGACAGAGTGGCATCTTGAACTCTCATGAAACCTCAGTGAGCTTGGTCACCATATGGATGTGGTCAGTCATGCTGAATCCTTTTCGGAACCCGGCTTGCTCCCATGGTTGTCCTTTATCTTGTATTTTGACAACCCTATTCTGGATGACTCGGATGAACAACTTGTAGACGACAGACAATAGGCAGATCGGGCGATAGTTGCTGGTGTCGTGGATGTCTCCCTTCTTGTACAACAGGATGGTCCTGCTGGTTTTCCATTGGGACGGAACCTTGCATTCAGACAGTGTGTGAAGAGCCAAGCCACCGTATTGATGAGTACCGGTGGCAGATTCTTCAGGTGTTCAGGTCTGACCTTGTCTGAACCGGGTGCTATACACTTCTTTACCGACGAAATGGTGTGTTGGATTTCAGAAGGGAGAACGCTGGGAACAGCATATCCATCCTGCGGAATTTGGTATGTGGGCAGGTGGACATGGCTATCGAAGAGAACCGAGTAGAAGTCATGGATAACCTTCTCCATTGCCCTTCTGGAAGATGTGATAGAGCCATCAGGATGTCAGAGGGCAGTCATCTTGGTCATGTAGTTGACAAATGAGAGGCAGGCATTGCAAATACTTTTCTTCAAGTATTGGTGCATCAGCCAATACTACTGCTCTTCTCTCTTTGAGGTGTTCCTTTCCTTTATTCGCTTCTCTGCACAGCTCTTTTTTTTTTTAATTTTTTATTAGTGAATCACCGTGAGGTACAGTTACAGACTTACAAACTTTTGTGCTTGCGTTTTAGTCATGCAATGGTTGAGTGCCCATTTTCCACCACCAATGGTCCCAGCATCCCTCCCACCACCCCCACCCCATCCTTCCCTCACCCCGCCTCTGTGGCAGGGCATTCCCTTTTGCTCTCTCTCTCCTTTTGGGTGTTGTGGTTTGCAGTAGATATTAAGTGACCATCATGTTTCAGTCTAAAGTCTACTTTCAGCCCGCATTTCCTATCTCGAATCGGCCCTCTGAGCACCCTTTATTTGGTGGTCTCTTCTGTATCTGAGCTGCCTTTTCCCATGTTTATATTCCACAAATGAGTCTGCACAGTTTGTGAGCTCGGATGTTAGCTTGTGATTGCCTGAGGTTCGCACCAAACCACGTAGGTGAATGAACTCGAGAGTTTTCAAAGACAGGCATCTTTTTGTGGCTTTCTCACTCTCGGCATTCCTCGCACAGTCATGGAGGTGCTGAACAGTAGATCGTATTCCTCGTCAGTGTTGTCAAGGACGGCATCTTCCATATTGCCTCAATAGTGCCAAAGAGCTCCCAGTTGGTGGTCATTCTGGGAGTTCTCTTCTTAAACTTTGCAGCCCTTTCTCCCCACTCCGTGGAGTAGAATTTTGCATGAAGGAGATGGTGGTTTGATTCCGTTTGGAATTTTGAGACAACAGCGACATCAGTCAGGCAAAACCATCGATTGAATATGATGTGGTTGATTTCATTGTGAAACTGTCCACTGGGAGACTCCCATGTCCAACATTTAGATTCGGCCTTCTGGAACTGTGAGTTATCATGGATGGTCTTGGTCAACATGATGAACTCAGACAGTCTCTTACCCTGTTCATTCCATTCTAGGCCGTGGGTCCCAATGTGGAGTTCTTCAGGTGACCTTGGTCCTATCTTGGCATTAAAATCACTGACAATGACCTTGTAGAAGGTATAGTCTTTATAGAACTTCTCCAGCTCCATGCAGAACTTCTCAATTTCTTCTTCATCTTAGTTGGATGTTGGTGCGTAGATGAAGAAGATAGAAACTGCCGGCAATGAGCCACATCTGTTCAAACGTAAGCGTCCGATTTGGGTTGTTACACATTCGAACGAATTGATGCTCATGGCCAAGTTCATGTTGATAAGGACACCAACACCACCGACAACTCTACTGTAGCATTTTCTGAGGAACAGTTCTTCTTCAGTTTTTAAAATGGCATGATGTGATTGATGCCCTCTCCTCTCGGTCAGTCCAATGACGTCGTTCTTGGTCTTCTGCGCTTGCACCATCAGGTCCTCAATGGATGCTTCTGATGCTAGCGTACATGCATTGAAAGTACAGACAGTCATTTTAGTTCTTCATTTTGGCAGCCTAGTTTGGCCCTGAGATTTTATCAGTCTCTCCTTGCTCATTCTTCCCAATGCTGCCATATTGGGGGCTCTTTCAGGGTCAGGGGAATGAGGCCTGTTATTGTTACTGTTTTTGCCATATTGAGTATGCCATGGGTAGCTTGCCAGGCTCTGCTGTGCGGGTGGGGTACCCTAGGTAGCTTGCCTTGCCCTCCGAGAGGGACGGAGGCTTTTAGGGCGGCTCCTAATTGCCCTTACAGGTGCTCCCAGTCTACTGAATGTAAGCTTTTGGTCGACTGGCATGTTGTAACGATCTGCACACTGACAAACACACACCTGCTTTTGCGTCTCTGGGCAGCACCTGTTGGTTCACTCTTTGCCGGTTGACACCGTTGCCACCCCCCGCCACGATGAGGCGGTGAACCATTGAGGGGTCATCGAAGCCCTAGCCAAACAGGGCGTTCTCTGTACATCAAACTAGCCAAACTCAATACATCAGGATCCTCTGTGAACTGTATTACAGATTCACCACCAGGATCTTACCATTCTACAAGGAAGTGATCATCGACATACAGAGAGGAGATCGGCAGGGTGATACCATTTCACCAAAACTCTTCAGTTCCACCCGAGAACATCATGCGACGACTGGAATGGGAAGGAATGGAAGTGAAGATAGACGGTCGGCAACTATGCCACCTCCACTTCACTGATGACATTGTTCTAATAACACCAAACATTAACCAAGTGGCACAAATGCTGGCCGACTTTGACCATGAGTGTGGAAAGGTCAGACTGCAGCTGAATCTCACGAAGACAATGTTGATGAGAAATGAACTAGTTCCTGATGTCCCATTTGCTCTCACTGGAACGAACATTTCCGAATGCAGGAGTTATATGTACCTAGGTCTAGAACTCAACATGATAAACGACCTGGCCCCTGAATTGTGCGGGAGGTCTTCATTCAGCGTGGAATGCCTTCATGAGCTTTGAAGAAGTGGTTAAGAGGACGAAGAACCTCCTGCTCCGGGCACATCTTTTTGACTTCACCGTTCTTCCTGCACTAACATACGCCTCAGAGACCTGGGCCCTATGAAAACAGATGAGAATGCTAAAGAGGAATTGAAAGAGCTATGCTTGGAGTATCACATTTCACTCAAGTGAGAGAAGGAATCTGGAGTTCCAACCTCTGTCGATGATCAACAATCAAGGATCAGGGATGCTGCCTCGTTTGCCAAGGTGTCGAAAATCAGATGCGCTGGACACATAATGTGATTTGGAGACGACCGCTGGACTAGAGCCATTACCGACTGGATTCCACAGGATGTCAAAAGAACGCCTGGCTGCCCACCTACGAGATGGTCAGACTTCTTTGTCAAGATCCTGAACAATATTCCTCATACTCTCTCTCTACTTTTGGGTATTATGGCTTGCAATACAAACACTGAGAGGTCATCATGTTTGGTCCATTGTCTGCCATGGAGGCAGAGAGGAGATCGGCAGGGTGATACCATTTCACCAAAACTCTTCAGTTCCACCTGAGAACATCATGCGACGACTGGAATGGGAAGGAATGGAAGTGAAGATAGACGGTCGGCAACTATGCCACCTCCACTTCACTGATGACATTGTTCTAATAACACCAAACATTAACCAAGTGGCACAAATGCTGGCCGACTTTGACCATGAGTGTGGAGAGGCGGTGTATACCAGGGATATTGGTGGTGGGGAATGTGCACTGGTGGAGGGATGGATGTTTAATCATTGTGTGATTGTAACTCAAAGAAGAAAGCTTGTGACTGTCTCGCAGTGATTCAATAAAAATTTTTAAAAATAAAATAAAATAGGGGTTGGGGGGCTGGAGTGATAGCACAGCGGGTAGGGCGTTTGCCTTGCACGCGGCCGACCTGGGTTCGAATCCCAGCATCCCATATGGTCCCCTGAGCACCGCCAGGGGTGATTCCTGAGTGCATGAGCCAGGAGTGACCCCTGTGCATCGCCGGGTGTGACCCAAAAAGCAAAAAAAATAAAAAATAAAAATAAATAAATAAAAATAAAATAGGGGCTGGAGAGATAGCACAGCGGGTAGGGCGTTTGCCTTGCACGCGGCCGACCCGGGTTCAAATCCCAGCATCCCATATGGTCCCCTGAGCACAGCCAGGGGTAATTCCTGAGTGCAGAGCCAGGAGTAACCCCTGTGCATCGCCTGGTGTGACCCAAAAAGCAAAAAAATAAATAAATAAATAAATAAATAAAATAAAATAAAATAAAATAAAATAAAAAGGAAAGAAATGTCAGGAATAAAATCAGGGTCATCTGTGTGAAAAGCAGGTGCATTACCTTCTGAACTCGCCCTGGCCCTGGCCCACTTAAAAGAGAATTTTCTATTATTGACTTTAAGAACTCTTAAAATATCTTATACATGAGTTAGTTGTCAGAGGTATCTTTTTATAAATGTTTTTCTTGTTAAAAAAAAAAAAGACCCTGAATGAATGGTTTGATGCTCTTGATGCTCTTCGTGTTCCTGGAGCGAGCAGACGCCATTGGGATACACTAGCACATGACAGGGTCGAATGGAGATGTTACTGGCACCTGCTCAAGCAAATCAGTGAGCAACAGGATGACAAGTGATACAAGTTTTTGAACTATACCTGGCAGTGCTCAGAGCTAACTCCTGCCTCTGTGCTTAGGGATCACTATTGGCCAGGCTCTGGAGACCACATGGGATGCCAGAGATTGAACTTGGGTCAGCTATGTGCAAGGCAAGCACCTTATCCACTGGATTATCTCTCTGATCCATCATGGTGAAAATTTCTGATAAACTTGACCACTGCTTTGGCTGATACTCTGATAAGCAAAACCTTTCACTTTGCAGATAGTAAATGGATCAAACTATACTCTACAAGAAGATCAACGTACTGATCCTCTGATCAGTTTGTGTTGCTTCCAAGTTAGTGGGGTAAAATTTCAGACTGTTTAACTATCTGATACTCAAATCCCGTAATCCTTAGAAATAACTAAGAGCTAAGTGAGGAGATATATGGTAGAACTCAGCCCTCCCTCTAGACTAGTGTTTCTCAAATGGGGACTATATAGCCCCCTTTAGGAGCCTAGGATATTCCAAGGGCACAGTGAAAATTGAATCAGTGTGTGTATGGTCATGGCACTATGGCACTAGACTAGGGGTCCAACCAGTAGGACAGGGGGAACCATAGAAAGAAACAAGGTCAGAAGGGGGCTACAGTGATAAGAAGGCTGAGAAACACTGGTCTAGACAATTTCATCAGAATCACTTTTCAGTTTTGTGAACTGGAGTCCTATGTAAAGGTCTTTGTGGAAGGGACTCATTGAAAAGGGCAGCCGGTGATGCATGCAAAGTAGTACATCTATGAAGCTAAAATATCTGAGCCAAATTCATACTCTTGCTTCTTCTATTCCACTTACTAGACAGCTTTCCCACCCTCTTAAAAACCAGTCTTCAAAATAGCCTCAGATGTTGATGTTCAGGGCTCTTTACAGCGCAGTAGTCGCTGTTTTTATTTCATCTTAAAATATTTTTATTCTTGTTTTTAGATGCCAGTGAGAGCAGGTGCCAGCAGGCGAAGATACAATTTGGAGTTGGCCTGAGATCTGGGGGAGAAAATCACCTCCAGCTTTTTGAAGGAACCTCCTCTCTGCAGTCATGTTGGACTGCCTGCTGCCAGGACTCTGCCTGCCATGCCTTTTGGTGGTTAGAAGGGATATGCATTCAGGCAGACTGCAGCAGGCCTCAGAGCTGCCAGCCTTTTAGGACAGCCTCTTCTAATTCCCTGCTGGTGTTTTTTAAAAAAGCCCAGACTGCAGACTATTCAGACTTTCCACCTGGAGATGATATACCACATATTCTGGGGCTAGATTGGAGCAGGACACCTTGGAGGAGACAGGACTCACGCAAAGCTCCACTCAAACCTGCGATATCTTTGAGTGACCCACAGAAGTTTATCAGGAAGCTTCGGAAGAGAGAGAGTTCCAGTAAAGTAGTTTCACCTACAGTTACACTACCGTCGGAAATGAATGATTCCAAGGAACTAGAACCACAGAATACCAGTGGCTCTGCAGAGGTAAGCATATTGTAAATAAGGAGAGAGAAGCCTAAATATGTGTTTGTACTTGGTACATTTGAACTATGAGCAGTGAAGCTGGTGCTATGGGCAGCACTCATTGGCTGAGGAATGCCTGTACCAAGCTGCTGGGGGTGACATCTTGGTGCTGCCCCAATGTTTGAGGGTTATTTCACATTTGAAATGTTCATGTCTTGCTGGTCTGACCATTGTTTTGATAAAGGCAAAAAGCTGCTCATTAATCTAGTCTAAGATGATTCTTGGCTACAGGTAAGTGTAGTTGTGTGGGTGGGCTCCACCAACGGTTCTGCAGTATTTTGTGCCAGATTGCAAAATACTTGAATGATATGGTTGCAGCCAAGCTCTCCCGCCTCATCTGTCTGTAGTCATATTCCTTATGAGATAGTTTCTATTCCAGTCTGAAGTAGCCACACCTGGCACCACAGAACGAAGGCCTGACCTCTGACATAAATTCTCACCACATTTTGTATATCAAGATTAATAACACCACTTGAGTTTATTCTGGTTTTCATGTTTCTTTATTGTTGTTTTTCATGGGCAAATGGTTAAAAGGAATGACTCATTTTTTGCTCAGTCTCCTTTGGTTACATTGCCTTATTTTTATATTTGTTTTGTCCTAGTTGTTTCTATCAAGTTGAAGCCAGAGTGGGGAGTCTGCTACATTCCAGGCTCTGTTGTTGTGTGTGCTAATTATTGTATTATATCACTTTATCTAATTTTCTTATTTAAAAAAAAGTGTGTTTGTGAGGATCAAACTCAGGGTCTTACACATGCAAAGCAAGTGCTCTACTGCCAATTACATTTTGTTTAATTTTCATGTTAATATTTCCATGCAGATATTATCAGCCCTATTTTACTAGTGAGAAAACTGAGATCCAAAATGGTTAAACCATCAAATCATGAAGCTAATAATCTAGAATGGGAACCCAGGGATGGAACAATACATAGTAGGTAGGGTGCTTGTCATACGTGCAGCTGACCCAGGTTCAATCCCCAGCCACCACTTATGGTTCCCTAAGTTCCACCAGAAGCCTTACACAGAAGCCTTACACAGAGCCAGGAGAAAGTCCTGAACATCTCTGAGTGTGGCCCAGAAACCCAAATGGGAACCCAGATGTTTTATATAAATATATATATATGTGTGTGTGTGTGCGTGTGTGTGTACATATATATACATATATACCTACATATATATAAAACACACACATATACATATGTGTGTGAATATATATATATATATTTAAAATTTACAATAGTAGAAATACTGTCTTAGGTTTAGTATACCGATAAACATCATTGTGTATGTGTGTATATGTGGAATGTTGCTTGGGAAATATGGGGCTGAATGTGGGATGTGTATGTGTATTGCTAGGGATCAAACCCAGGCCTCATGCATGGAAAGCATGTGCTTTACTACTGACCCATACTTTTCTGAGTACTGGAAACAAACAGTGATTAAGACATGGTTTGTGGGGGCTGGAGTGATAGCACAGCAGGTAGGACATTTGCCTTGCACTCGGCCAACCTGGGTTCAAATCCCAGGATCCCATATGGTCCCCTGAGCACCGCCAGGGGTGATTCCTGAGTGCATGAGCCAGGAGTGCCCTGTGCATCGCCGGGTATGACCCAAAAAGCAAAAAAAAAAAAAAAAAGACATGGTTTGTGTACCCTTAAGGAATTTACAAAGACATGAAGATAGATCTGTATCTTTATATATATGTATACAGATATAAATAGATACAGATATAAATAGATACATATGTATATATCACTGTATCACTGTCATCCCATTGTTCATCGATTTGCCCGAGCTGGCGCCAGTAACATTTTCATTTGTCCCTGTCGCATGGTAGTGTAGCCCAATGGCGTCTGCTTGCTCCAGGAACACGAAGAGCACATTGTTACTGTTTTTGTCATATCAAATACATCACGGGTAGTTTGCCAGGCTCTGCCGTGCACATATGTATATATATCATTTATAATGATATATTAATATATTTTTGTATAGAATAGAAGTATGAAAGAAAATGGTTCACCTAGCAGGCAGGTAGTTCACTGTATCACTGTCACTGTCATCCCATTGCTCATCGATTTGCTCGAGCGGGCACCAGTAACGTCTCCATTGTGAAACTTGTTGTTACTATTTTTGGCATATCGAAAACGCCACGGGTAGCCTGCCAGGCTCTACCATGTGGGCGAGAACTCTCAGTAGATACCTCTCCGAGAGGGACGGAGGAATCAAACCCGGGTCGACTGCGTGCAAGGCAAACACCCTACCCGCTGTGCTGTCGCTCCAGCCCAGGCAGGTAGTTAGTAGTAGATATAGGGAGTTATTATTATGTATAGAGATGTTTCTTAGAGGATATATAGGTTTTCACTAGAGGCTAAAGTTGGTTTAAAAAAACATTCTGGAAGGAGTCAGTGTGATAGTTCAAAGGGAAAGTGCTTGTCTTACTCATGGACAATTCAGGTTCTTTTCTCAGCATCACATATTGTTACCCAAGCCCCACCAGCAATGATCCCTGTGCATCACAGAGCCAGGAACATGTATACACACCCCCAGCCCTGAATACTGCTGTGTGTGGCTCCCTTAACAGGAGAATATACACATACACAGACACACAATCAGGAGCATACATACTTATGTACACACACATTCACACACACACACACACCAGATGGAATTTATTAAAATTTTTTTTTATTTGTTTTTCTTTTTTTGCTTTTTCGGCCATGCCCAGTGATGCACAGGGGTTAGTCCTGGCTCTGCAGTCAGGAATTACTCCTGGTGGTACTGGGGGACCATATGAGATCCTGGGAATCGAACCCGGGTTGGCCATGTGCAGATATATGTATCTACCTACCCTCTGTGCTATCGCTCCAGCCCCTATTAAAATTTTTTTAAGCGAGGAATAACATCAGATGTATTGCCATGTGCGTAAAAATATCAAAGAGCAAGAGTGCACATGGACCATTAAATAGGAGTCTCTTCAAGCCAAGAAACCATGGTACTAAAGAAGAAAGTTGGAGATAGAGGAAAGGGTTTATTTAATTATTATTTTGGTTTTTGGACACACCCAGCATGCTCAGGAATCACTCCTGGTGGGCTCAAAGAACCATATGGGATGCCAAGGATCAAATCCTGGTCAGCCACATGCAAGGCAATTGCTTTACCTGCTCTGACCCCAAAGATAGAGGAAAGGGAAGATAATCCCACAGAGTTTCCATGTTCAGACTTTGTTAGCATGTGAAATTACCCAGAGGTGTTATTAAAAGCAGGTTTCTGGGGGCTGAAGAGATAGTACAGAGGCTAAGGACTGATGCCTGTTTAATCCACATCTGTTTCTATTGAGTACGACATGTGGTCTCCTTAAGCACTGCTGGCAATGACCCCTGAGTATAGAGCCAGGAGTAAGCCCTAAGGTATGATCCATAATTACCCACCCACCCAACCAGTCAGCAAAAAATCAATTTGTTTCCGCTTCCAGCTCCAGCATTTTGGATCCAGTAGGTCTCGACTCAGGCCTGAGAATTGACATCTATAAGTTTCTGAAGAATGCTGATGCTGCTGGTCTGAGAACCACTGCCTTACAGGGCAGATGTGTTTAGAATTCAAAGCACAGAGCACAAGATCAGCCTGAAACAGCAGGAAAGACATCTCTTTTGTTGTGACAGGAAGGCAGAAATGCTGGATATAGGTGCACTTCTGCTGGGTTTTTAGATTCCTTAGAAGTAAATTGTGACAGTTTTAATCTCATTTTTGGTGTTTTTTTTTTCCTTCTGAAGTGGACTATATAATGTATTCAAGATAGAAACAGAAGTAAGTTTTGTAGAGTTAGGTTGATAGTAGGCAGTAAAATCATAGGTTGAAAGAGTGATAAATGTCTGCTACAGCCATTGTGAAAGGTAGGAGATGGATAAAGAAATAGAGACACTGCTGGGTAGCATTGAAGATCGAGACCATGATTTATGAGTGATATTTATTATTATAGTTTGTATGATTCTCATCAGTAGCTCCTCAACCATGTTGAGAAAAGCCTGGTAGTTTGATTTATCTAAGTTCAGAGCTTTGCCAATTTTGTATAGAATAGAAGGAAATTTGGGCTTGGAAATTATGGTTCTTTTTATTGGGGGGGTGGGCCACTCCCAGTGGTACTCAGGGCTTACCCCAGCTCTGTGCTCAGAAATCATTCCTGGCAGTGCTCAGGAAACCATATAGGGTTCTGGAGATTGAACCCAGGTCAGCCTCATGCAAGGTAAATGGCCTGCCTGTCTGTCATACTATCACTCTGGCACATGGGAATTATGGTTTTTAAGAGAGTGGATGAGGGCTGTTAAGTTAGTGTAGGGGTTTCCAATAAAGACTCATGCCTTGCATGCTACTAACTCCACTTTGACCTCTGGTGCTATAGGGTTCCCTGAACATTGATGGATGGTGTAGCCCTGAAGGCTCCCCAAGACCACTGGATGTGGCCTGAACAGCCTCTGATCTCAATTAGAGTGACCTTATGTGTCCTCTTCACTGCAGAACTTGGGCAGCTCTGCATCCTCAACCCTCACATTGAATTTCAGTCCAGTTAGAATTATCTAGAGAAGCACCTTGGCCTCTAGAGCACTGTTTGGGAGTCATCCCTCCTGTATTCCCCCCCAGCTCCACCACCACTACCAAAAGAAGATCGTAAAATATAATATATATATATATATATATATATATATATATATATAGGAAGAGAGACAAAGATATGGAGGTCTAGAAGATCGGATATAGAGGAGTTCTGCAATTATTGTGGTGTTCCTGGAATTAAACCCAGCACCTTGCATATTTGAGGCAAGTGCTCTACCACTGAGTTATATTCCCAGCCTGGTGTTTGGCATTTAGAGAAAGATGTAGGAGAATAAAGTGGCCGAGTCCTGAAATAATGGGAGCTAGTAGCCAAAGTAAGGGATGTTCAGGGACCAGGTGATAGATGGAGGGTTAGAGTGCTAAGTTCCATCATTAGCGCTGCATGGTTCCCCAAGTACTGCCTTGAGCAGCCTCTCTAGCACCAAGCCTGGAGTAACCCCTGAGCACAGCTGGGTGTGGCCTCCAAATAAAAACTAGAATAGTTTTTTGACATTTGAAGATAGGATTTTAGAAGTAGAGAAGTCTGTTATAGGATTTTAGGGTATAGCTGTGGAAGAGTGTTGCTGGGGTGGAGTAGAGATTTATTGAAGGTGAGGTGTCAAAAGAACTCCATGAAGCTCCAAGAACATCTCCAGTGGAGTTGCCTATGTAGAGATAGATTTTAATAATGATGATGATAAGACAGTAGTCACTAATGTTTCCCCGGTGATCCATTACTATATGCTAGGTATCATCCTGAACTCTTAATTCATACACCAAATCCTATGTTGTACTGTTACCATCTCTCTTATAAATGAAAAATCTCAGGAATAAAATGGTGAAGGAACATGGGCCAGAGTGATAGCACAGTGCGTAGGGCTCTTGCCTTGCATGTAATTGAAGAGGGTTCATTCCCTGGCATCCCATATACTCCCCCGAGCACCACCAGGAATGATTCCTGAGCACAGAGTCTGGAATAAGTCCTGAGCACCACAGGGTGTGACCCAAAAAACAAAACCAAAAACAAATCTAGAAAGAAGGTGAAGAAATAGCTAATCTTAACCTTATTTTGCAAATAAGGTTAATACTGTGATAGGGGACTAGAGGCAGTTCCTGGTGATATTCTGCCAATTAGGTGGATATTTCAGTGTTTGTGTCTAGTAGTCCTGGGGACCAGCAGAGCTAACCCTGCATGCTTTGGGGGACTTTTGGGGTCATACCTAGTGGTTTTCATAGGCTCTCCCGGGCTATAGCTGCTGGTGGTGTTCAAAGGCCCATGTGGGTGCCAGAGATTGAATTCCAGTTCCTGTGCATGCAAGCTGTACTCTCCTGAGTATGGAGTTATCTCCTTAGCCCCCCCAAAAGGGCTTTTTTATGAAGAATACAAAATAGTTTGCAAAGGGCATTGGGAAGGGAAGCCAATAAAATAGTAACCCACCATAGTCCTTGAACGATGAACCCCAAGAGTGGGAATGGGTCTTTTTGCTGTTTTTGTTTTGGGCCACACCTGGCTGTACTCGTGGCTAACTCCTGGCTCTGTGCTCAGGGGACATCCTGATGAGGCTCTGGAGAACATTGTGGTGCCAGGGATCAAACCCAGGCTGACTTCAAGCAAGACAAGTACTTTACCCACTGTACTATTTTTGGCCCAAAATTCTTAAACTGTGATCATGACCTCATATAGATTCATATAACTGAATATGGGTATCATGAAAAAGCGCTTAAGAATATTTTTTTTAGGATTTATTATCAATAAATGTTTCATTTGTATACCCCAAGTGTACCTGTTTGCTAGGGTTGCATACAATTTTTCAGATAAAAAGCAGTTGCAAGTGGAAAAACTTAAAGAAGCCTTGGTATAGAGGCTGTGTATAGTTTGCCAACATATGTAGGCGTTGCTAAAAAATAGGGCAAAGTGCAGTTTTCAGATTCAGACAAGTTATATTTCACCATATTTTCTATGCATAGCAGCTTGATTCTTATCCTTAGACCATGGGTAGCTCTAAGGGTGATAAGATTCTTGTGCATAATGGATAATTAAGTGATTAGTAGGTAAATCTTTCAGATGAGGATTTGTAGTTCAATTTGCTTTAAGAACCAGGGAAAGGAAAAGAAGTGTGTATTCTGCAGATCTTCTCCTTCTAATTAGGAATGGCTGGCCAACAGCACTAGTTTCTAGTTTGTACTGTTTTCATTAAGCTAAGTCAAGCAACTCTGCATCTAAAGCGACAAGAAATTATACCATAAGTTGCTCTTGTGTTAACCGAATGAAATGCCTGCAGAGCAGCAAAGGCTTTGGGCTGTCAGTTGCAATTTTATTCTTTGGGGCACAGACATACCTAATGGCCAGAAGCAATTCGAGAGTAGACAGGCATATCACCAATTTATTCACACTTTCTTAAGTTAAAAGATAAAGAAACGTGTACTCCTTACTTTAAATGCTGCATCCTTTCTATACCATGAACCCCTGAATTGTTGGCAGGAGGATCTTGAAGGCTTGTTGATTGGGTACTGGAACATTCACAGTACAAACAGTTCCACACTGGCAATTAATTGCTGCCAGTCCTGCTTTGTGTATGGAGGAGGAATGTTCTCTTTGAACCCAGGAAATTAAGGCGCAATTAGGTATTGCTCTGTGTAAGCTTTCACTTTAGAAAGACTGAAGTGCTCTTCTCTGCTCACCCTTTCCTCCTTTCGTCATTAGTCTTAGCATTTCAGCACCTGTAAGCCAGTGAGTGACTTTCTGTGGAACAAAGGACAGAGAAGATAATGAACTTAATAAGTCCTACGATATCTGTCTGCTGCCTTTTTCCACCCAAGAAGAAACTTTTATGCTGATTTTGTGTAAGGACAGAGCCTACCTCTTACCAGAAGACAAGCATTGGGTGTGGGCAGCAAAGAACTGCCTTGCATAATCAAGTACAGAAACCCCAGCAGTCCTGTTTCTTTTTTCTTTCTGTTTTAGGTGGTGTTTTGTTTGGTCGTTTTCTTTTCATTTTTGTTTTAAAATCTTTAATCCTTTGTAGACTTGTGAAATTTCTACCAGGGGTTCATTTATTCTTCTGGCTATTATTTCCCAGCAGATGTGGACCTCCCTCTAGGCCGAGTTTCTTCTTAGTTATCTGAGCAGCAGACAGGTTGCTAAGCACATCAAGATTTTTTGTCCCTAGGCCCCATTCCAGCTCTTTGGAGCAGGTAATTTGTGTAAGTTTCCCAACCTTTCCTGACTTAGGCCCTTTAGGAAATGTTTGTGTGCATAAATCACTAAGTGCTCCCCCAACTCGCCCCCCACTTCTAATCTTAAATGAATGGCTTATTGTGTAGAGGAAAAACTGGATAACCTGTTTCCTTGTGTGTGATTGTGCAGAAATTCCTGCAGTTTTACTTCCCCCTTTTCAAGAGTATTTGCTGTCTAAATTACAGTATCTTTTTCTTTTTACTCTGAAACTTAGTTGCTATTTTTTGGGGGGTAGGGAAGTAGGTTGTGGAGTTGGACCAAACCCATTGGTGCTCAAGGCTAATCCTGGCTCAGTTCTTGGAGGACCATATACAATGCCAGGATTGAACCATGGTTGGCAGGATGCAAGGCAGAGGCAAGCAATCTCTCTGGCCTGTGGTATTTACTATGTGAAATGAATTTTGAAAATGTGTTTGTTTGCTGCTGAAGAAAGTGATAATGAGGGTTTTGCTGTGAATTCATGACCAGATTTTCTAGTTCATGTGGAGAATGTGAGCCATTAAAGGGGAAAAATCTCAAAACTAGCCATCTCTTATTTAATACTCCAGTCAATTCATCTTTCTCCCTTCACAAGTGGCCTTAGTATCTCCAAAGAGGTTTTAAGGAGACATAATTATGTAATTGGCTGCTAATGATCCCACAGATGACTTGGAAAATAATGTCTGTTTCCTAGACGGTTTTTCAAATGGTATGGGGAACCAGAGTGCTACTACCTTTTGCTTAACCTATCTCTGTAGCCACAGCACCTGCATGGTAAAGATGCTATTGTCCCACCAGCCTCATAAGGCAGCCGTCAAGCTGCACCTGAGGTCCATGTCATTTTTGTAGCATGGGCCTTGATCCCCACTAGCTGAGTTTTTGGGTAGCTGAAAGAGTTTCAGGAGGAGACAGTAGTGAAGTAGAATAGTTTTACTTAGAAAATATGAGAGGAGAGAGAAAAACATTCAAGAGAGATGCGGTCTTTTTCAGAGAGGAAGAAGGTAAATTGAAAGAAAGGAATTTCACATCCCAAGTTGAGATCCAGGCAATCCTCAAACGGGGATACATGTGGACTTGCATTTGCTTGTTTTGTGGTGCTCAGGGCTTACTCCTGGCTTTGTGCTCAGTGATCAGTCCTGGTGGTGCTCAGGAAACCACAGGGGTACTGGGGTTCAAACCTGAGTCAGCTGCTGTACTATCTCCCCGGCTCCTGTTTTTGGTGTATTTTTGGTTTTTGTTTCGAAAGGATCATGGTGTATTTGGGGTTTTGAATCACGGTTGGCAGAGCCTGGTGGCTACTTTCAGATCAGAGTTAGTCTCAGCAGTGTTTGGTGCTGAAGATTGAACTTTGGCTTCTGCATGTAAAGTATGCAAGTATGCTCCAACCCCAACTGAGCTATCTCTCTATCTCTACAACCTTTGTTAATTTTATTCCCTGCCACTACCCCCCACCTTTTTTGCTTGTTTGTTTTGTTTTGAGGGCCACACCTGGTGGTCCTCTCAAGGCTTACTGCTGGCTGTGCACTCAGAAATTACTCCTGGTGTTGCTCAGGGGACCACAAGGGGTGTCGGGGATTGAACCACATGCAAGGCAAGCACCCTGCTTGCTGTACTATCTCTCCAACTCCAATTTTATCCTTATTTTAAGCTTTCCAATTAATTGAGTACTTTTTAGTTCCCTTTTTCTTTATCTTGTTGACTTATTACATGGTTAAGCAGAATAAGGCCATCTTCTCTGGGTATGGTGATGATTCCTAATCCCAGGAATCTGTAAATATATTACATGGTAAAGGGTAATCAGGGTTGTAGATGGAATTCAGATTGTTAATTGACTGACTTTAGAATAGATTATACTGCATTATCTGGGTAAACCCATAATAATCATAGGAATAATTTCAAGTGGAAGATGAAGATGTAATCATGGAAGAAAGAGACAAAAATACGTAACTTTGATACATAAAATTGGAGAAAGGGCAGAGAGGTGGGTACTAGTGAGCCTAGGGAGGTGGGTAGTCTCTAGAAACTGAAAATCACAGGAAATTGATTCTCTTCCAAAGGGAACAAAATCCTGCCAATATCTGGTGACCCCCTACAGTGTTCCTTGATTTTAACCCAGTAAGATTTTTATTGCATTTTCCTCCTTTCTTTTTTTTTTAAAAATCACATTTATACTGGCAGTGATTAGGGTATATTCCTGGCTCTGTGCTCAGGGATCAAACCCAGGTCAGCTGTATGCAAGGCAAGCCCTACCTACTATACTATCTGGCCTATGTATTGCATTTCTGTTCTACATAACTATAAGACAATAAATTTGTGAGGCCAGAGCAATAGTACAGCAGGTAAGGCACTTGCCTTGTACATGGCTAACCCTGGTTCTATACCTAGCACCCCAAATGTTTCCCAAACCTGCCAGAAGTGATCCCTGGGTGCAGAGCCCAGAGTTGTGAGGTAAGGCCAAAAAACCTAAATAAATAAATAAATTTGCACAGCTTAAACTGCTATGTGAAAATTTTTTACAGCAACAAAAAATATAATGAGTAGTGACAATTCTTTGTAATGTAGTTTGACTGCTGTGGTGTTTCTGATGCCAGTATTTAAAAATTTTGATAATTTTATTTTTGAAAACTAGGGGGCCATCCCCAGAATAGCTCTTAGGCCCAGCAGTGTTCAAGGACTGCCAAGGCCACAACTGGTGGTGTTCAGGGGGCCACAGGTTGTGTGGGATTAAACTTAGAGCCATAGGCTTCTAGGAATGAGCTGTGCCATTTGAGATCTCCTCTGCTGTCCTTTATTTTCTTTTTTTTTACCTTTTTTTTTCTTTTTGGGTCATACTCAGCAATGCACAGGGGTTACTCCTGGCTCATGCACTCAAGAATCGCTCTGGGCGGTGCTCTGGGAATCGAACCCGGGTCAGCCACATGCAAGGCAAATACCCTACCTGCTGTGCTATTGCTCCAGCCCGCCATTTATTTACTTTTGGGTTTTGGGCCACACCCAGCAATGCTCAGGAGTTACTTCTGGCTCTGTGCTCAGGGATCATTCTTCAGGGATCAGGCTCGAGTGACCTATGAGGTGTCCGGGGTCTAACCCAGGTTGGCTGAGTGCAAGGCAAGTGCCCTATCTGCTGTACTATTATGCTGGCCCCAACCCTTACTATCCTTAAATACAAAAAGATATGTGTGTATTATATATTTACTCCCCTTTTATTGTGGTTGTTATGCACACTTGGTTTGGTGC
Source organism: Sorex araneus (assembly GCF_027595985.1). NCBI lineage: Eukaryota > Metazoa > Chordata > Mammalia > Eulipotyphla > Soricidae > Sorex > Sorex araneus. Next base: position 40,757,186 of record NC_073306.1, read on the forward strand.
TTATCAGGGGTCTCATACTTGGTTATGGTGTTTGCATTTGTTGTGGTTCTCATTGAACCATAATAGTTGCATGTTTGGTTGCAGTGCTTACACTTGGTCACACTGCCTGTTGCAGTACTAAGAATCACAGTAGTAGTGTTTCGGTGTGCACTGGGTGTGTGGGGTGGTGCTGGAGATCAAATTCAGACATGTGCCATAAAGGATTGTGCTTTACCACTGAATCATCTCTGGGCCCTGAGAGTATACATCTCTAGCTTATAAAGAACTCATTCATATAACATAACCAATTCATTTGTAGTATAATGCTATTAAAGCAGTATACTTTTGTTTCCTTTTTTCAGCCTTTCTGCTACTGTTGTCACATACTTTACTTTTACATATTATAAACCCTACAATATATTGTTGGACTGGAGCGATAGCACAGTGGGTTGGGCATTTACCTTGCATGCGACCAACTTGGGTTTGATTCCTCCGTCCCTCTCGGAAAGCCTGGCAAGCTACTGAGAGTGTCCTGCCCGCACGGCAGAGCCTGGCAAGCTACCCGTGGTGTATTTGATATGTCAAAAACAGTAACAAGAAGTCTCAAAGTGGAGACATTACTGGTGCCCATTTGAGCAAATCAATGAACAACGGGATGACAGTGACAGTGACAATATACTGTTATTTTTGCTTTTAGTAGCCAGTTAACTTTTAGTAGATTTAAACAATCAGACATCAGGAGCTGGAGAAATAGTACAGAGATTAAGGCTCTTGCCTTGCACACAGCTAGCCCTGTTTTGGGACCATATTGGGTTCCATGAGCACCTGAGGAGTTATCCCTGAGCATCACTGGTATGACCCAAACATCCTCTCCTGTGCCTTCCAAACAATAAAACATAGGTATGTATATACATATATATATGTGTGTGTGTGTATATATATATATATTTCTCTCTCTCTCTCTCTCTCTCTCTCTCTCTCTCTCTCTCTCTCTCTCTCTCTCTCTTTGGGAGATAGCCCCCAGATTTGATATCCAACACTGGATGGTCCCCAGTACACCACTGGGTGTGAGCCTTCTCTACATCCCAATGTTACCCAATTAGTTACTATTTCTAGTGTTCTTCATTAATTTGTGCACGCTCTAATTTCATCTAGTGTACTCTTCATCTTGAAGGACATCATTTCTTAGAGTTTAGGGGATGATGAATTCTTCTAAATTTTGTGCATCTGAAGTCTTTATCTTTGCAAAAACATTTTCACTGTTTAAATAAATCTAAGCTGGCAGGATTGTGTTTGTTTTTTCTTTAACTACTTTAAACATTTTGTGTTTAGTTTCTGGCACTCAAATATATATTGCGGCATTGTCTTCTAGCTTTTTGTTTCCATGGAGAAATCTGTTGTAATTTTTATTTGTTCCTTTATATATAATGCACCCCTTTTCTTTGACTACTCACGATTTTTCTCTTTGTCACTATTTTAAGCAGTTTGATGGTTACTGTTTAGTGTAGCTTTCTCTTTTTTCGGTTTTTGTTTTGGCTTGGGGTTTGTTCTGTTTTGGTTTGTATTTGGCCTCTCTGGTTGTGCTGTGGCCACCAGAGCTACACCTGGCAGTTCTAGAGAGGTCATGTGGTGCTGGGGATTGGGGGGCGAGGGGGCCGGGAGCTATGAGACTACACATCGTAAATTTTCCCAAGTTGGCTGCTGGGTATTTTTGTATAACTGTAGTTTTGTTTTGTTTCATTTTAATTGTTGTGGGAGCCACACCTAGCAGTACTCCGGAGCCAGTCCCGTGGCTGCTGAATGTCTCTGTACGTGCACACAGTGCTAGGGATTGAACACAGATTGAACACATAGGCAAGGTGCATGCTCTGCTTCTAGAATTACAGCCTATCTGACCCTTTGGGGAAGGGCAGGGTTTAAGGAGACAGTGCTCTGCCCAGATTACCTCCTGCAGAGCATGTGCTTCAGTCCTTGAAGCTATCTGCCTTGTCCTGTGCATCTTTCATATCTTTTTAAATCAGTTAATTTGTGTTTTTTGGTAGATATTCAGGGGTAGAACCTGGATCACATGGTAGAGTTTTGAGAGTCAGCTCTGTTTTCTGTAGGGGTTGGACCAATTCACATTTCATGAAGTGTGAATGAGGGTTCCTTTTTTCACATTTTTTTCTTGACTTTTTGATAAAGGTCATTCTCACAGTTGTGAGATTTGTTGTTTTGATTTGCAGTTCCCTGATAATGAGCTTTTTTTTTTTTTTCATGTGCTTGCTGTCTTGTCTATATGTCTTCTCTGGTGAAGTGTCTGTTCATCTTTATTTTGTTTTGGGGCTACACTTGGCAGTGCTTAGGTGATATTTCTGGCTCTGCACTCAGGGATCACTCCTGGCAGACTGGGGGACCATGCTGGGGACTGAACCAAGGCTGGCCATATGCAAGTCAAGCTCCCTACCCACTGTACTATCACTCCAGGCCCCTTTGTTCAGCTCTTACCCCTGTTTTTCATAAAGGTTCTTTATTTTGTTGTTAAGTTTTGTGAGTTTTCTATATTTCATGAATATTAACCCTTTGTTAGATGTATGATGTCTGGAAATTTTCTCCCAGTCATTCAGTAGAATGTCTTTAATGACAGTTTCTTATGCTGTGAAGCTTTTTTTAGATTGGGGTGATCCCAATTTGTTTGTTTTTGCTTTTGTTTTCCATGTTAGTGAAGCAAAATTTCTTAACAGACTGTTATTGCAAAAGTGGATTTTTTTACTTGCTGGTAGATTCTTGAGAATTATTTGGAAGATTTGAATACGAAACTCAGATGCTTGGGGCCAGAGCCTAGTACAGTGATAGGGCACTTGCCCTGAACCTGGCCAACCCAGGATCAGTCCCCAGTCCCTTAGGATCCCCTGAGTATGCCAGGAGTATAATTCCTAAGCACAGAGCCAGAAGTAACCCCTGAGCATTGCTGAGTGTGGTAAAAAAACAAACAAACAAACAAAAACCCAACCTCAGATGCTTAAGTTAACATAAGAGTTCTATAGGTGGGTTTGGATCTCTCCCCAATTTTCAGACCTCTCTTTTTACTCATGGTGTAAAATGGCCCTGGTCTTATTTCCCTCCTTCTCCCCTGTGTGTCCAAAAAACAAATTACGAGGCCGAAGTGGCTGTCTCTCGCTGATGGCAATGGGTGGACAAAGGAAGGAACGAGGGCCGGGCTGGTTGGTATTAATTGCAGTTTATTCCAATCTCATCTCCATTCTCTGATTCTCCCTCTGCTTCTGCCTCCCCCAGCCCACTCTTACAGCCTTAGTTAAATCCCCAAAGCATGAGGGGTTGGGGTAATAATTACATGTAGGTGTGGCATATAATCAACAGAGGTAAAGTCCTTCTCTCAGGGGAAGCTTCTTCTAGGACAAATTCTTATTCAGTAAGATGACCCACCCATGGCAGACAATATTCCCCATACTCTCTACTTTTGAACATTATGGCTTACAACACATGGAGGCAGGGGAGGGTGGGAAAGGGGGGGTATACCAGGGATATTGGTGGTGGAGAATGTGCACTGGTGGAGGGATGGGTGTTTGATCATTGTGTGATTGTAACCCAAACATGAAAGCTCATAACTATCTCACAGTGATTCAATAAAATAAAATTAAAAAAAAAAAGATGACCCACCCAGGGGCTGGAGCGATAGCACAGCGGGTAGGGCGTTTGCCTTGCACGTGGCCGACTTGGGTTCGATTCCCAGCATCCCATATGGTCCCCTGAGCACTGCCAGGAGTAATTCCTGAGTGCAGAGCCAGGAGTGACCCCTGTGCATGCCGGGTGTGACCAAAAGAGAAAAAACAAAAAGACCACCCAAGAGTGAAATTCCACCTATGGGTGTGTTTCTCGTTTTCTTAATCCAACAAACATATAAACATTCATAATATTAGTCATTTTGTATGGATACAGTAAGAGATACATTAAACTTATAGGATTGCTCTCCTGGGTCATCTCACTATAGATCTCAGACTATACTGCTCAGGCCATATTCACTATATCACTGTCACTGTCCATCCCGTTGTTCATCAATTTACTTGCATGGGTGCCAGTAATGTCTCCATTTGTCCCAGCCCTGAGATTTTAGCAGCCTATCCTTACTCATCTTTCCCAATGATTGGAGGCTCTTTCAGGTCAGGGGAATGAGACCTGTTATTGTTACTGTTTTTGGCATATCAAATATACCACCGGGAACTTGCCAGGCCCTGCCGTGTGGGCCGGATATTCTTGGTAGGTTGTCGGGCTCTGAGAGGCATACATATATATGCGCCTCTCTGATCTTATGGAAAATGGGTAGGGAGTATCTTATGATGTGTTGTGTGGCCGCAAAGCAGCCACGCAGTCCAAGAGCATGTTCACTCATGTGTGAGGCTCGGCCTAAGTATGTGGAAAGCGGCCTGGAGTGTGGTGGCAGTTGGGTAGTGGAGGTCGGCTGCTGGGTCTGATGTCGGTGGGCCCCACAGGTGACTTCTGTGAAGCAGGGAGGAGAAAAATGGTCACTTTCTCCCCATCCGCGTCTACCACCCAGGACCCAGGGTTACTGGGTTCCTGTCTCGCTCTCGGAAAAGAATTTCAGGAGTAGACAAGCAGTGAAGTAAACAGATTTTATTTAGGGTTTTTTGAGGGAAGGAGAAAGGGATAAGTGGAAGAGAGAATAGTAAGAGTAACGCACTCAAGAGAGAATGTGGGCTTCTCCAAGGATGGAGAGAGCTCCGCACACATCCTAGCACTAGACACAAAAGCATGAAAGTACACATCTCAAGAGGAGAGATGTGGGTGACACGTGTACTCGGCACTGCATGTGCTCAGCCACGTGGGCACAAGCAGCACATGGGCTCAGGCAGCATATGCGCTCTTCCCTTGTTCAAGGTGGCCTTTTATAGGGTTTTTTCAACCTGCCCCCACCTGGGGTTTCTTCCCAGGTAAAAGTCTGTTGCTAAGAAGGTTACCAGGGATGTTGGGAGTGGTGATGGTATTCTTTCGGCTGGATCACATTTTAATCAGATTAAGGGAGAGGCCTGAGAGTTTGAGGAACTTCATGGGGAGGGGTCCAACCTCCTCAGGGTCTGCTGAAGGTCTTATCAGGTCTGTTTTCTGTATCCACAGGATTGATCAGTTTTAGGATTCTCCTTCCCAGAAACTTTGTTAATCTAAATTTCATTGCCAAGGGCCTTTCCCTATCTACCTGCCTACATCAGCTCTGGATCCCTTGGGGCAGGGAGGGCTCTTACCGCGCGCCCCCCCCCCCCCCCCGGGGCACCCCGAGTGAAAATAGCCTGGCACAGCCTTGAGTTCTGGAGGGTGGCCGATGAGATTATCTGGCAGGAGGTGGCTTATGGGTGTGACCCCTGGATCTGACCTTAAAAGTTAACAGAGTCTGATTAGGGGGATACAAGTGATAGACTGGTTGGGGAAGCAGAGCACAAAGAGATTACAGATAAGCAAAGGAATGGGAGCACTGTGATGGGTGTAACCCTATAAACCTAAGCTCCCTGAGGTAAGGTAGAAAGGACAAACCAATATTAAGCCTAACATGTTTAGAGCTATATTCCAACACTCCTCTTCCCCCTGCCCCTCCTCCTCCTCCCTCTCTTTCCCTCTTTCCCTCCTGATTCTCTCAGGGTGTAGGTGAGTGTTTGAAGAGAGGATGAGAGTGATTGGCAAGGGCATAATGGGTGAGGGGAAGGCTGGCTTCGGACTTCCTTTTATATGCTGTTATCCCTCCACCCCCACCAGCCACCCGTTAACTATTTTGATTGAATACGTTTTCCAGGGGCAAGATTTGAACTTTAAAATGGCAAGTTAAATTAGCTAGCTCACTTGGCACTCCACCCTTCCACTCCCACTGTATCAATACCACTGAAACCAATACCATAGAATGTTTGCTTATGCTTTCTTCAGTAAATTTTATAATTTCAAATATAACATCCATTTAAAAAATTTTTTTTATTCTTTTTGCTTTTTGGGTCACACCCCATGATGCTCAGGGATTATTCCTGGCTCTGCACTCAGGAATTACTCCTGGCAGTGCTCGGAGGACCATATGGGATGCTGGGAATTGAACCCGGGTAGGCCGCATGCAAGGCAAACGCCCTACCCACTGTGCTATTGCTCCAGCCCCTAACATCCAAATTTTTAATCTACTTTTAGGTAACTTTCATGCATGGGTGAGATGGCTATTTATTTGTTTTATTTTGCATGTGACTCCAGTTTTCCCAGCACCATTTGTTGAAGAGAGTATCTATTTCTTTGTTTCATGCTGGGTTTTTGGTTTTTCTTTTGTTTGTTTGTTTGTTTGTTTGGAGGAGGGGGCTTGGTGGCCATACCTGGCAGTGCTCAGCGCTTAGTCCTGGCTCTGTGCTCAGTGATTACTCTTGGTGGGACTTTGGAGATCATATAGGGTGTCAGGGATCAAACCCGGCTTGGTCACATGCAAGGCAAGTGCCCTGCCCACTGAGTTATGGCAGCCCCTTTTGCTGGTTTTTAAGTTGGGATACTAAATCTGTTGTTTTACCACATTCTGATTGGAAGCAGATCTCAGTGTTTCCTCCCCAACCCCAGAACTTTATTATATCTGTTTATCAAGACCTGCCCTAGGCTTTGCCCCTTCTAGGAAGTCTTCTCTCATGTTTACTGCCCCCTTTTGTGCCCATATGCTCTCCTAAATATTTGTATAAAAGCTTAAACTCTGTCATTGTCTTTTTAGACCAAGGATATGGTGTTTACCATTCAAATACAGCTCTCAAAAAATATCCTTTATTGTTGAGCCCTTACATATCTAGTTGTTCTTTCAATGAAAGGATAGTCTATATTTCTCTTATTTACTTGTATTTATCTGCCCAGTGAGTTTGGTAAGCTGCTCTTGCCAAATCCTTACCTGATTGAAGCTCTCTGCGTTATTTCATTATCATCATCATCATCTTATTATCGATTTTCTCGAGTGGTCTCAGTAATGTCTCCATTCGTCCAAGCCCTGAGATTTTATTTATTTATTTATTTTTTTCTTTTTTGGGTCACACCTGGCATTGCACAGGGGTTACTCCTGGCTCTGCACTCAGGAATTACTCCTGGCGGTGCTCAGGGGACCTTATGGGATGCTGGGAATCGAACCCGGGTTGGCCGCATGCAAGGCAAACGCCCTACCCGCTGTGCTATCGCTCCAGCCCCCAAGCCCTGAGATTTTAGAAGCTCTCTTTACTCATCCTTCCCAATGGTGCCGCATGGAGGCTCTTTCAGGGTCAGGGAATGAGACCCATCATTGTCACTGGTTTTGGAATATGAATACGCCACGGGGAGCTTGCCAGGCTCTCCGATGTGGGCAGGAAACTCTCAGTAGCTTACCAGGTTGTCCTTGTCCGAAGGGGAGAATTAGGCTATAAAATGCTTCTAGGAGCTTGGTTTTATAGTCTCTGGGTGTTGGCCGTTGGTGGGATTACATGGCCCCAGGTAGTTTCTGGGTGTGACCGCCTAGCTACTGGAAAATGGGGGATCCGGGCATTATTTCATACTGGTTGCAATAAGTCCTTTTTTGTTTGTTTGTTTTTGACTTGTTTTTTGTTTGGGGCCACACACAGTAGTGCTCAGTACTTGGTCCTGGCTTAAGGGACTATATGTGTGCCAGGTATTGAACTCAGGTCAGCCATTTGCAAAACAAGTGTCCTATCTGCTGTACTTTCCAGCCCCAGCAGTAATTATTTCTTCCTTGTTACTTATCCTGGTTCTTTTCATTCTCTCTGACTGTTTTATTTTATCTATTCATATCTTAAATACTAATAATTCTGTTTTGTTTCTTTTTCCCCCCACTGAGCCCAAGGCCCAGTATTCTATTTTGGAGCCTCTGCTTCCTTGACTTACATGCTTTTCTTGGGCAAGTTCATCTACTCCCATGACTTCAGCTACTATATTTGGGAGCTTGATTCCAAACTGGGTCTTTTTCTTAATTATCCAGAAGAAATTCAGATTTAATATGCCTAAAATATAATTTGCCTGTTATTTCCTTCAAGCTACTCTTTTGTAATCTTTCTTAGTTTTTAATCACCATCACAGTAATCCCTCATTCAAGCTAGAAGCACAGGGGCTTTCTCATATTCTTTTCCCTAAGCCCTAGATCTATTTGGTTTCATAAATATTCTTGACTGTCACTGTCACTGTCATCCCGTTGCTCAACGATTTGCTCGAGTGGGTATCAGTAACGTCTCCAATGTGAGACTTGTGACTGTTTTTGGCATATCAAATACGCCACAGGTAGCTTGCCAGGCTCTGCCGTGCGGGTGAGATACTCTCGGTAGCTTGCCAGGCTCTCCGAGAGGGGCGAAGGAATCGAACCTGGGTCGGCTGTGTGCAAGGCGAACATCCTACCCGCTGCGCTATCGCTCTAGCCCATAAATATTCTTAATATTTTTAAGTCCATGTAACAGAGAAAATTTCCAGTAAGACTAGCCAAGTAAAGTGGATTGACTCCTGAATATTCCTACAGTTAATAAGTTAAAAAAATGTAAAAATGTACTTAAAGATACTGGAAGGGATCCAAGCGGACAGAAGGTAGAGGAGAGTTTATGCAAAACTGCAACTGGAAGTGGTAAGAAATGTGAGTTTGTAGCTTAAAAATTTTTTTCGGCCTGAGGGCACTCACCAAAGCAAAAGAATAAAGCGGCAAGAGCAGAATTCAGGAAAGAAAATTTATCTTTTGAAGCTAGAGAGATAGTATGGTGGGTAAGAAATTTGTCTTGCACATGTTCAACCCAGGTTGGATCCCTGGCACCTCATATGGTCCTGCCAGGAGTTATCCCTGAGCCTTGCATTAGGAGTAAGTCCTAACACTACCCAAAACAACAAAAAAGTATCTAAATATAAGGAGGTGTGCTGGAAAGGTAATACAGCAGGTAGGGTCTTTGCTTTACAGGAGGCTGACATATGTATATGTATCAAACACATCAAGAGCAGACCCCATATATATGTGTCTGGTTTGGGGGCCACACCCAGCAGTACTCAAGGCTTACATCTGGCTCTGCACAGGGATGAGTTCTGGAGGACTAGAAGGGACCATATGGGGTACTAGGGATTGAACCAGGGTTGGCCTTGTGCAAGGTAAACACACCTACCTGCTGTACTTATTCTTTGGGCCCTAATTTTATATTCCTACATTGCATACATAGGTGAAATCATCCAATACTTAGCCTTTTTTTTTTCTTTTTTAATCCCTTCAAGCTCTTTCCATTTGTGATGTAGAAATACAACAAATTTTGGTATATTGGATTTTGTGGTCAGCCATTTTACTCGAGTTTTCTGCTTTTTAAAAATTATTTATTTATTTATTTATTTATTTGGCTTTTTGGGTCACACCCAGCGATGCTCAGGGGTTTCTCATGGCTTTGCACTCAGGAATTACTCCTGGCAGTGTTTGGGGGACCATATGGGATGCCAAAGATCGAACTCTGGTCGGCTGCGTGCAAGGCAAAAACCCTACCCTCTGTGCTATTCCTCCGGCCCCAAGTTTTCTGCTTTTTAAAGGAGTGAAATCCCCCCCTTGACCCTTCTCCCACCACGTGTAGCAGAAATTTGAAGTTCTATTGTGGTGAAAGAGGTTAGAATCTAAGACTGGAGTTCTGGAGAGTAATCCTTGCTTTGTTTTTATTCTAGACCTCACCCAGCTGTGCTCAGAGCTTAAACTTTACTCTGTGCTAGAGAGATCTCTCCTAATGGGGCTCAGGCAACCATATATGGTTTCAGGAATTGACCCCTGGTGGACTGTGTGCAGGCAGGAGCCTTGCCCACTATACTCTCTCCAGCCCAGGAGTAATCTTAGGAAGCAAAGGGGGGCTGAAATGATAGTTTGCCTTGCACACAGCCAACCTGGGTTCAATTCCCAGCATCCCATATGGTCCCCTGGGCACCGCCAGGAGTAATTCCTGAGTGCAGAGCCAGGAGTAACTCTTGTGCATTACTGGGTGTGACCCAAAAAGAAAAAAAAAAAGCAAAGGAAGTACATCAAGAGCAGACCTTAAATATGAATATGATCACTGGTCAGACTGTGCATGGCCAGTCATGAGATTTTATCAGCAGACTTGAAGGGACCTCAGGTTAAAACAAATGCAGCTGCTGTACACATAAACTTTTGACAGAGTGATAGTACAGTGGTTAGTGCTTTTGTCTTGCATGTGGCCAACCTGAGTTCAATTCCTGACATCCCGTATGGCCCCCCAAGCCCACCAGGAGTGATCCCTAAGCACAGAGCCAGTAGTAAGCCCTGGCATCACTAGATGTAGCCCCAAATCCCCAAATAAATAAATAAATAAATAAATAAGTCAGCTGCAAGAATTACATAGATATGAGGGGCTGGAGCAATAGCACAGCGGGTAGGGCGTTTGCCTTGCAAGCGGCCGACCCGGGTTTGATTCCCAGCATCCCATATGGTCCTCTGAGCACCGCCAGGGGTGATTCCTGAGTGCAGAGCCAGGCGTAACCTCTGCGCATTGCCAGGTGTGACCCAAAAGCAAAAAAAAAAAAAAAAGAATTGCATAGATATGCAACTAGATGAACAGTAGTAATAGACATATACTCCAGGCTATCTCAAATATCAAACTAGCAGAATACTTAAACAGTGTGTTCAGAAAGGTAAAGGAAATTAAAGGAAAATGTAGTGAATAAGTATACTATTGGGCTGGAGAGAGAGTACACAGGCTTGCATGCAAGGCTAACCTAGGTTCAATTCCCATCACCCATATGGTCCCTCAAGTCCCACCAAAGTGACTCCATAGCACAGAGCCAGGAGTAAGCCCTGTGAACCCCTGGGTGTGGGGTTCAAAAATAAAACAAAAACTTGACAAAACTTTTTTTTTTTTTTTTGCTTTTTTTTTGGGGGTCACACCTGGCAATGCACAGGGGCCACTCCTGGCTCTGCACTCAGGAATTACCCCTGGCGGTGCTCAGGGGACCATATGGGATGCTGGGAATCGAACCCGGGTCGACCGCATGCAAGGCAAACGCCCTACCCGCTGTGCTATCTCTCCAGCCCGTTTTTGTTTTTGGGTTCCACCTGGCGATGCACAGGAGTTACTCCTGGCTCTTCACTCAGGAATTACCCCTGGCAGTGCTCAGGGGACCATATGGGATGCTGGGATTAGAACCCGGGTCGGCCGCGTGCAAGGCAAACGCCCTACCCGCTGTGCTATCGCTCCAGCCCCCAAAACTTGACAAAACTTAAATAATATCATAAGGGGTAAAACAGTGTCCCCCCAAATAATTTATACATAGAACATCAGGATATGACCATATTTGGCAGTAGACTCTTTGCAGATATAATTATTGAAGATCTTAAGGTTAAATCACCTGTGTCATCCTGTTAGGACTGGGTCTAATGCCAAAAACTGGTGTAATTATTGTTCATTATTATTCTTTTTTGGTTTAGGGAGTTCTCAGAAGTTTCTCTTAATGGTGCTCCTGTGTGTAAAGCATATTCCCAGCCTATTGAGCTCTGTCTCTGGCCCTGAATAAGAGGTCTTTATAAGAGGAAGGAGAAGGAGGTTAGGGAAATACTTTGAAGGGCTGAGTGCATGTTTTCCATGTAGGAGGCCTAGTTCAACCCATGACACTATATGGTTTCCTGAGACAGAGTCAGGAGTTTGCAGGGGAGGGTAAAAAGAGGGGTGTGTGTGAGAGAGAGAGGGAGAGAGAAGAGAGAGAGAGAGAGAGAGAGAGAGAGAGAGAGAGAGAGAGAGAGAGAGAGAGAGAGAGAGAGAGAGAGAGAAGTTATATTGCACAATTCAGAAATGCCATTAGGTGGCCAGAGCGATAGTACAGTGTGACAGTGGGTAGGGTATTTGCCTTGCATGTGGCTAATCTGGGTTAATCCCCAGCATCCCATATGGTCCCCTGTGCATCACCAGGAGTAATTCTTGAGTGCAGAGCCAGGAATAAGCCCTGAGCACTTCCCAAAAAGAAAAAAAAAAAGCCACCAGGAGCTGGTGAGATAGTACAGGAGTTAAAATGTTTGCTTTATGCTTGTATGTAGCTGACTCTGTTTTGATCCCACATGATTCCTGTGCATTGCCAAGAGCAGAACCTCCCTAAGCACAGAGTCCAGATTAGCTCCCTGTCCTTATGGTTGTGACCCAAAACCCACCCCACTCCCACAAAAACTCAATTAGAAAACTAATAATAGAGAATTGGCCCAAAGAAGTTATACAGACGTACAATAAGTACATAAAAAGTTACTCATCATTGTTAGGAAAATGGAAAATTAATGTCTCAATGAGATATCTCATCATAGCTAAATTAAAAAGACTTTCTATAGAGCTAAAGAAGTAGTACAGTGGATGAGGCACTTGCGTGCAGCTGACTGAGTTTAATCCCTGGCACTGCATATGGTCCCCTGAGCACATAAGGAATCATCCCTGAGCACAGAGCCAGTAAACCTAAGATCATCTTAACTGATCTATTTAGAACAGAAAACTGAGACTGAGAGATGGCTCAAAGGGCTGGAGCACATGCTTAGCATGTGGGAGTCCTGCATTCATATGTTGGGTATGGCCTAAAAATACACGTTTTTAGGATATATATTACACACACAGAATTATATTTCTTGGGGCCAGAGAGATAATATAGGGATTCAGACATTTGCCTTGCATGCTTATGTCCTCAATTAGATCTCAGCACTGCATATGGTCCCCTGAGGACCAGGCGTGACCCCTGAGCATAGAGCCATGAGTTACCCTTGAGGGTACAACACAGCTGCCTCCCAACTATTTATGTGTGGCAAATAAGCAGTGAAAACTTAATCATGTTGGGATATTATTATAATGACAATAAGTAAAGATACCAAGGGATACCAAGTATTTGTAAATTGTGGAGGAGCTGTGAATTCCATACATTGCTAGTTGGAATAAAAATGGTACAATCATGTTAAATTATAAAATTTTACAAATTTCTTTTAAACTAATATATATAACCAGAAATTCTACTTTGTTTACCAAAGAAAAGGTAAAATGTATTTATAGAAACATTTGCATGTTGATACTCATTACTTATAAAAACCAGAATTGAAAACAACTTAAATCTCTGTCAATGAAATGAATGGGTAATGAATTTTTATTTATCTCAAATGGGATGCTGTTTGGTTGCAGAGAGAAATGTACTATTGCTTTTTTTTTTTTTTTTTTTTTTTTTTGCTTTTTGGGTCACACCTGGCAATGCACAGGGGTCACTCCTGGCTCTGCACTCAGGAATCACCCCTGGCGGTGCTCAGGGGACCATACGGGATGCTGGGATTAGAACCCGAGTCGGCCACGTGCAAGGCAAACACCCTACCCACTGTGCTATCGCTCCAGCCCCCGAGAAATGTACTATTATTTTGGTACTATTATATTGTTTGGTAACAAACAAACAAACAAACCAAAACCCCCTAGAAAACTGGACTTTTCTTTTTTTTTTTCTGCATATAGTTTTTTTTTTGGTGTGTGTGTGTGTGTGTGTGTGTGTGTGTGTGTTGGGCCTCATCTGGCAGTGCTCAGGACTTACTTCTGGCTCTGTGCTCAGAACCCCACTCCTGATGGGGTTCAGGGGACCGTATAGTGTGCTGGGGGATCAAACCCCAGTTGGCTGTGTGCAAGGCAAGTGTCCTGCCTGCTCTTCTGTCTCTCTGGCCCTTATTACTTCTTTTTTTGTTTTTTTGTGCTCAGGGTTTACTCCTGGCTATTCACTGAGGGATCACTCCTGGCAGTGCTTGAGCGACCATATGGGGTTCCAGGATCACTGCGTGCAAAGCAAGCACCCTATCCGCTGTACTATCGCCTGTCCCTGTTACTGCTTTTAATTAATTAATTTATTTATTAATTAATTGATTTATTTTTGCTGCTTTTTAAAGTGAAGTTCTTTTGCACAGGAAAAAAAGACTGAGAAGATTTATATCATTTTAATTCCAGTTTTGGGTGGTGAAATATGTATTTCTAATAGTTTTGCATGTTTCAAAAATTAATGGGTGGTTATTTAATGAGATACACAATTTTAAAAAAACATAACCTTTGCTTACTCAAATGAACTTGAACATTACATTTTTTAGGTTCACAAGGCAGTTACAGTTTCCAGTCCCTTCACTACACCCTTGCCTGCAGAAACTTCTGTTTGGTTAAAGAATGTATCACTACAGCCTGTCATATCAGAGGATCCTGGTGCTGTACCCAGCACTCAGCAAATGAGGAACCCTGGGAACAACACTACTTCTCTACCAATGGCTCCCTCCTACAGTTATGCTACCTCCGCTCCCCAAACTTCTTTCCAGAGCACCTCAGCACCAGGTGAGGCTCTTTCCTTCTGCCCTTGTAGATAGTTGCAAAGTAGAGCACTTAATCAAAAGATTTAGGTAAGCATGGCTTGAAACTAGAAGTTAGAAACAACTACTGCCTCTCAGAATCCCTATAAGCTTTAGGACTTAAAAGCTCTATGCTTTTTGCAAAACACCCCAGTTTATGGGTATTATGAGACTCCTTTTCCCACAGTGGAATCTTCCACTGTTTCTGGAACTTAAAGTGACAAGATTCGGGGCTGGAGAGATAGCACAGCGGGTAGAGCGTTTGCCTTGCACGCGGCCGACCCGGGTTCAAATCCCAGCATCCCATATGGTCCCCTGAGCACGGCCAGGGGTGATTCCTGAGTGCATAGCCAGGAGTAACCCCTGTGCATCGCCAGGTGTGACCCAAAAAGCAAAAAAAAAATAAAATAAAATAAAGTGACAAGATTCAATCGTGTTCAAGAAATCTAGCAAGCAGAGATTCCCTGAGAAGAAAGAGTTTTATCTCTGGGGCTGAAGTGGGTACAGTGGGTCAGGTATTTGCCCTGCACGTGGCTAACCCAGGTTTGATCCATGAAACCCAGTATAATTTGCCAGGAGTGATTCCTGAGCTCAGAACCAGGAGTAAGCTGTAAGCTCCACTGGGTATGGCCTTAAAATGAAAACAGACAAAAACGAAAGAGTTGTATCTCTCTAACTGTTTACCTTCTGCAATGTTGACTGTTGGTTAGATACTTATTTTTCTCATTTAGACAGCATGTTTATTTAATTAAAATAATTTTTTTTTTCTTTTCGTGTCACACCCAGCAATGCACAGGGGTTACTCCTGGCTCATGCACTCAGGAATTACTCCTGGCAATGCTCAGGGGACCATATGGGATGCTGGGAATCGAACCCAGGTTGGCCAAGTGCAAGGCAAACGCCCTACCCGCTGTGCTATTGCTCCAGCTCCTAAAATTCTACTTCTAACTTAGTTCTGTACTCAGCTACTAAATTCCTCCTTAGCTGGGGAGTTTCCTTTTCTTTCTCTTCTACTTCCCAGTAAATATTTCTGGGTTTTGTTTTGTTTGTTTTGTTTTTTGGCCACACCCAATGTTCAGGGCTTACCCTGAATCTGCACTCAGGGATCACTCCTGGTGGTGCTTGGGGAACCTTTGGGATGCCAGGAATCAAACCCGGGTTGGCCGCATGCAAGGCAAATACTCTACCTGCTGTACTATTGTTCCAGCCCTTAAACCTTACTATTAAAAAAATTTTTTTTGTTTTAATTTATAACCACACCTAATGGTACACAGATACTAATCACAGCTAGAGAGTTGCTCCAGGTGGTGGTCAGGGGAACATATGGTAACAGAGATTCAACCCTTGCTCCCACGTGAGTTTCAAACCTTTGTGACATTTCCCTGGTCTATCATCTTTGCTTTTTTGCTTTTTTGTTTTTTAATCTATTTATTGAATGTTTTTGTGGTGCTGGGTATTTAACCCAGGGCCTCATAGTGTAAGACATGTGCTTCCCTGCTGAGATGTATCCCCAGCCCCAGCATATTTATTATTATTTTTGTTTAGGGGCCACACCAAAGGTACTTGAGAACAACTCCTGGCTTGGTGCTCTGGGCATCATGTATGCTTTGCTGGGGATCCAACCTGCTTCTGTAGCATAAAAAGCATGCACTCCCAACATTTGTAGTAATTTCCTAGCCCAACATCTTTACTTTTTCATCTCAATTTTTTGGTAAATTTTGGGACCACAATCATGTTCTGGGGGTTCCCCAATGATGCTCAGGGTTGGTAGTTGAACCTAGGCCTCCTGTGTATAAAACACATGCTCAGTCCATTGAACTATTTCTCCAGCCTTTATGTTTATTTAGAAATTTTTTAAATGTTTGTTGTATATTTGGAGGGCCATACCAGCAGTGTTCCGGTCTTTTTTTTTTTTTTAAATGCATGAGTATTACTACTTATTCTGCAACTGATTAAACTGACTGGAGCAGGCATGAATTCCACATTACTTTTTAAAAATTTTTTTTAATTGAGTATCCATGAGATAGACCATTACAAAATTGTTCATAAATGGGTTTCAGTCAGTGTGGATGTGTCTGACGAGGCCTGGAGCAGGGCGGAGGGAGGGAAATACAAGGAGGTGTGGGGAGGTAGCCCATCTTGACCCTGAAAAAGCCTGGAGAATTCAGTCACAAAATCCGCAAACCCGAATTTTCAGCAGATTATGTCTCTGTGAGTCTGTCCTGAGACAATAATCAGGCTGGGGGTATGGCGGCGATTTTGGATTGTGGGAGCAAATGGCTGCCAGGCACTCTGCTTGAGTGGGCACCAGGCTGACCAGTCCCTCTTCGATTTACCCCAGTCTGTTCAGCCTTGCACGGGTTTGAGATTGACTATGACATTTTTTTTTTTTTTTTTTGCTTTTTGAGTCACACCTGGCAATGCACAGGGGTTACTCCTGGCTCTGCACTCAGGAATTACCCCTGGCGGTGCTCAGGGGACCATATGGGATGCTGGGATTCGAACCCGGGTTGGATTCGAACCCGGGTTGGCCGCGTGCAAGGCAAACGCCCTACCCTACCCACTGTGCTATCACTCCAGCCCCTGACTGTGACTTTTGATCTCTTTCGAGATTTGTTTATGGGTCTGTGAAGCAAGGCCAGTAAAAGAGCTTAGATGGTGACAGCGCAGGTCTTACTCTTGGTTCTGTTCTCAGGAATCTCTCCTGGCCATTATATATTGTGGGGATCTAATCACGTCACAGCTCCTACAAGTCAAGTGCATTACCCTCTGTACCATCTCTCTGACCCTCTCCATCCTGTGTGGGGTTTGTTTTTGTTCTTGTTTTTGTTTTTTGTTTTGGAACACACTGGGTCTAAAAGTACTCAGGGCTTACTCCTGGTTCTGCATTCAAGGATCACTGCTGGTGGTACTTAAAGAACCATATGTTGTTCCAGGGATCGAACCCTGGTCAACTGCACGCAAGGCAAGTACTCTAACCACTGCACTATTTCTCCAGCCCCTACATAGTATTGTCATAACAAATATGTACTTCATGAGTGCAGTTGTAAGACATTAGGAAGTTAATTAGGGAAATAAAACTGATTTTCAACTCCTGAAGTTCAACAAAATGGAGCAGAATCAGTGAAAAAAAAAATTTGTCAATTTTTTTTAATTTCCTACGGTCTCATTTGGTGGTAAAGTAATTTTTGTAGTCAAGCAAAATTACTGTAGTTTATGGTGCGATTGTGAGGGGTCTGCATTGCTTGCACTATGTGTCCACTGTACTCTTTAAGTATTGTGCTTTGTTCCTTCTTTTTTTTTAAAAGTCACTTTAGAGAATTCTTATTCTCTGTCTCTTGGGTTATCTTGCTGAAGTTTCCATAAAGGATGGTTTAATTTTTCCCAAGTGCAGTGTTTCCAAGCAGACAAATAAATCTCAAATTTCATATTTTTCTAGGAAGCTCTCCTCACCATCCAGTCTTAAAAAATGGCTCGGATAACTCATAGTTAGCTTTAAGTTCTCCTAGTTCCTAAGTCTCATATGAAATGAACAATTATTGTCAGAGAAATAAGATTTATATAATCAGTGGATCTTAAGAAACTACAAACATTTTTGGTTGAAGCTATGGAGAAGTATTACTGCTGACATCTATTTGGTAGAGAGAGATACTGCTAAATAGCTTACAGTGCATATAATAATTTCCATCTACCCACCTCGTACAAATAATAATAATAATAATAATAATATTGTGTCCCAGACTTGGAGAGATATTACAGGAGTTAAAGTGCTTTCAGAAAAAAAGCTGAGACCTCCAAGCCTGCTCGGGTTGGGACTGGGCCTCTTCCGCTCAGATTTCCCATTTTCCAGTAGCTAGGCGGTCACACCCAGGGACTGCCCCCCAGCGTCATGTAATCCCCCAACATCCAGAGACTTAAAACTAAGCTCCCGGAAGCGCGAGGCTGCTTTGCGCCGTGCAATATCTTATAATCTATTTCTTCCTCCGGGAGAACCTGGCAAGCTACCGAGAGTTTCCTGCCCACATGGGAGAGCCTCACAAACTCCCCATGGTGTATTCATATGCCAAAACCAGTAACAGTGCTGGGTCTCATTCCCCTGACCCTGAAAGAGCCTCCAATGCGGCATCGTTGGGAAGGATGAGTAAAGAGAGGCTTCTAAAATCTCTGGGATAGGACGAATAGAGACGTTACTGAGACCGCTCAAGAAATTTGACGATCAACAGTATGATGATGATGGTGATGGTGATGATGTGCTTTACTTGCATGCAGCTAACCCTTCTTTGATCCCCAGTACTACATGGTGTCCTGAACCAACCAGGAATGATACCTGACTTCAGAACCAGGAGTAAGCCCTGAGTACCACTAATTGTGGTCCAAAAACAAAAAAGAATTTTCCAAGTAGACCATGACTTTGCAGCAAGACCAATCAGGATTCATGGAATAGGAGGGCTGGATAGATAGCATGGCAGGTAAGGTGCTTGCCTTGCAAGCAGCTGGTCAGCGTTTGATCCCCAGCATCCTATATGATCCCCTGGGCACTACCAGGAGTGATTTTTGAGCATCTCTGGGTGTGGTCCCAAGACAAAAACAAAAAGATTAATGGAAGGGAGCCAGAGAGGGAATACAGGAATTATGGTGGATGTGCTCAACCTAGGTGCAAGCTCTGGAGACTCCTGAGTGCCTCTGGGCTTTAGTCCTATCTGCCTTTGCAGGACCTAGGCAGCCCCACATCCTTCGACCCTACCACTGAACTGCCGACCCAGTTGGCTGAGTATCCCAGAGTGGCCCATGTCTTGTACCCCTGAGCATTGCTTGGGAGGTCTCCCTCCCCCATTAAAGATTCATTGGGTAATTTAAAATTGTTATTGTAATTGGTGTAGTTGCTCTGAAACTATAAAATGACTTCAGTGCTACCATGATACTTCAACAAAATAATTAAAATATATTTTTAAAAGACCCTATAAAATAAAATTTTGATTATAGATTGAAATGGAAAGAAATCAAGGCTTACCAGCATGTAACTTGCCTTTTGTGAATTTCCTGGGAATTCATGTATGTGTTTTTTTAGAAAGGTAGTTACATTAGTGCTGGTAGATATAGCTCAGTGGTAGAATTCATGCTTTGCAAATTTGAGGCCCTGGGTTTGATCCCTGGTATCACACCTTTGTCCCCCAAGATAAGTAACTGGCATGAGGTTGATTCTAGAAGCATTTAAAAATATCTGTGAAAAATGCTGTATGGAGAAGGCTTAGAGATAGGTTATTGTTAAATACAATGGGGAAAAATCAAAGAGAAAGAAAGTAAAATAATAGCTGTGATAAATTACCTGTAAGATGGAGACACCTTACAGTATTTGATACAGCTTACAGTATTTTACAGAGGTGAAGAGTGAGGATTGAGTAACAACCATTAAATTTGCCTGCAAGAAGTTTGTTGATATTTTTTGTTTGTTTTGGGGCTACTCCCAGAGGTGTTCAGGGGTACTCCTGGCTCAGTGCTCAAGGGTTATTCCATGTACAGTTTGGGGGACCATAATAGTGCTGGGGATTGAACCTGAGTTGGCTGCATGCAAGGCAAGTACACTACTACTGTAATATTACTCTTACCTAAAGCAGTTTGTTAGAAAGCAGTTTGTTGATGACCTCAAAAGATTCTTTTCAGTGTCTGAGCTCCAGCCAGTGAGTTTGAAGGCCTGGTTGTCATTGCTGGAATCTGTTCCTAGGGATTTAGCCTTGGGGATGAGGTGAACTGAACCTGATCAAGTTTGCCAGGTATTTGTATCTGCAAATATCCAGAGGGCTGGAACCCTTTGAGTCAGTTACCCTGGTGTGGGTTAACCCGACTTCTAGGAGTTGGGCAACAGGTCTTCCTTCAGCATTAGGTGATGGTTCAGGCTCCCTCTATGATGCTGACAGCAGGGGGAGTGGGGGTGCAGGCCATCTTAAATGGTGAATCAGGAGAGAATGCTGGTGAATAGTCTCTGGACCACACAAACTGCAGGATGAACCTGGGAAGAAGCTCAGTGAGCCAAAGACATCACCCAAGCAAAAGTTATAAGGACTAAGACAAGGGTTCTGCTTTCCTTACCTCTGTGGACCATGTCTAGGCACCTGTTCTTTTTTTTTTTCTTTTCTTTTCTTTTTTGGGTCACGCCTGGTGATGCACAGGGGTCACTCCT
The DNA here is from genome assembly GCF_027595985.1 of Sorex araneus. Taxonomy (NCBI): domain Eukaryota; kingdom Metazoa; phylum Chordata; class Mammalia; order Eulipotyphla; family Soricidae; genus Sorex; species Sorex araneus. Next base: position 40,777,675 of record NC_073306.1, read on the forward strand.
GGCTCTGCACTCAGGAGTTACCCCTGGTGGTGCTCAGGGGACCATATGGGATGCTGGGAATCAAACCCAGGTGAACCGAGTGCAAGACAAACTCCCTACCCGCTGTGCTATCTCTCCAGCCCCTGGCACCTGTTCTTTTTTGAAGTGTTTTCTGGATTCTGTGACATCAGCAGCGAGGGCCCTTCCTGCTTGTAGATTCTGCTGGAGCCTTTGCTTCTTTCTGTTGTGCATGCAAACTAATAAGTAAAACTCTATGACTTTAAAAGAAAAGTGAGAGGGGGTGTTCTTTTCACTGGAGAAGTGGCAACAGAATCAAATTTCAGGGAGCATTGACAAATAACAAGAAAAGATAGTAGCTAAATATTGTTTGTATTAGAAATTTGGTCACGATTTTGTATTAAGGGGAAAAAATAAGATATTCTAAATTTAATTTCTTGTCTCTTGTATATTTTCTTTGTTACCAGTTATAAAGAAATTGGTAGTATCTGCTGGAGATAGTGTCCAGATTACCCTACCTAAGAATGAAGTTCAACTAAATGCATATGTTCTCCAAGAACCACTTGAAGGTAAAAAAAATATGCAGTTATATTTGAATAATATTTTCATTTACAATAACATTTACTTGATCTAATAGTCCTGTGAAATAGGACTATTTCATACAACTATTTGTGTGATACAAGAAGAGCTACCAGTAATGTTTGATGCAAGGTCAGATTCAAATCACAGTTCAGCGAGTCATTAACTATTTGGTTTGTTGTTGTTGTTACTGTTGTTGTTTTGGGGCCATAACCAGTGGTGCTCAGGGGTTACTCCTGGTTCTGCACTCAGGGATCACTTTCTGGTGGGGCTATGAGGATCATATGGGAATCATATGGGTTGGTTGCATGCAAGACAAGTACTGTGACTGCCTGTACTATTGCTCCAGCCCCTAGTTGTATAATTTAAAGCAGATTACTTAACATTATTGAGTTTCCATTTTTTCCCCAGTAAAATGAGAATAACAGTTCCTACTTACCCTTAATAGTTACTTGAGGAGCAATGTAAAAGTGCCTTATAACTTCACTGTCTTTGATACAGTTGATGTTTATTAAGTGGAAGTTGTATTATACCCATTTAAAAGTAGATTCAGGTTTTGACCAATTGCTGAATAGCAGATGGAAACCTTGGAGAGAAGTTTCTAAAGATTACTCCCAAAATATATTTGTCACTTGTAAAAAAAAAAGACAAGCCTAGGGCCAGTGTGATAGTATAGCAGTTAGGGCATTTGCCTTGCATAAAGCCAACCAGTGTTCTATCTTGGGCATCACATATGGCCCTCTGTGTCCTGCCAGGACTGATCCCTTAATGCAGGAATAAACCCTGAGCATCAATGGATGTGGCCCAAAACAAAAAAAATACACTACCTGGTAACAGGCCCATTAATTAGGAATATTTTTATTGGAAATATATGTGCCTAAATGGGAAGAACCCCATCCTAAACAGAATATAGCATTCATTTTACTAGCCTTATAATGAGAGTAACATAAACCAAATATTTTCCATCAGAGCATCCTTCATGACATAACTAGTTGTAAAAGAAAACATATGCATTTATAAGTAAAAATTTTTATAGCAACACATCAAAGGTGGAAGGGATGCTCATAGTATAAAGTCTTAAGTAATGAATTAATCATCCAATAATTTATAGATTAAAATTTTGTATATCATATTGGGCTTGTATTTTTTCTGTTTTGGTTGTTTAGGCCACACCTGGTGATACTCAGGGCTTACTCCTGGTTCTATGCTAAGAGATCACTCCTGGCAGGACACACAGTCCTGGTGGGGCTCGGGGAACTGTATGGGGTTCTGGGGATCAAACCCAAGTCATGTGCAAGGCAAGTGCCCTACCCCTTTTACTGCTTCTCAAGCCCCCCAAAGTAGAGTATGTATAAAATAGTAATTTGAGCTGGGGTGAGATCAACCTTACAGTACTTGCTTTGCATAATGAGACCCTGGCTTCACTTATAACACCACACACACACACACACACACACACACACACACACACTTAAACACAAAAAGTACTTCTATAGAAAGATACGTGCTGTGCCTGCCCCCATCCCCTATTATTTATTTTTGCCCTGAAATTGAAGTGTCTTTATCAACCTTTGTCAACTATACACATTTTTCTATAGGAGCTTTTTCTTTCCCTTCTCTGCTGTTAAGGTGAATGGATTTAGAGACCTTTGAAGATTGAGGTGAGAAAAGAACTGCCCTTGAGTTGCCATTACTTTCACATTTTTGTAAAAGTATGCTGGATTGCGCTATATTTTTTAAAGGAAACCATATTTATATATCCATTTCTATATGAATTAATACCATCTTATAGATCAGTTTTTCAAACAGTATCAGTTCAGAAAAAGATTCTTTTCAAGTCTCCTCAAGTTCTTTAGCCTTTATCAGATGCGTGAGAGGGTTCATTTCAAACTTGCAAAGGTTTGGGATGATAAGAACCAGCTCTGTCTGCTGTCGTCCTCCTCCTACGTAGCTGAGGATGGAGTCTGGGCCTTCTTATGCAAAGCCTGCATTCAGCCTGCTGAGCTCTCTCCACCTAAGAAATCTGGTTTTAAGAGAACCATCTTGGAATTAGGATTGACATATTGTTAATATTTAACTTTTGAACTGATGAAATAAAAGATGACCATTTTTTTCTCTGCTAAATGTTTGAGATTTCTGGCTTTATTTTTTTCCCTTTTAGCTTTTGACTTTGAAGTGGTAACACTTTCCAACCAGTTCCAACCTTTTCCTAGATAGAAACACATTTTTCATTCCCCAATCCCCAAATTTAAGGTCACTTTTATTTAGGAGGGTTTATATACTTGCCATATACAGTCATATAGTCTGAATTACAAATGCAGACCATTTAAATGCTTCATTTGATCTTAGTTAATTTCAGTGGGGCCTGTTTTAAATGGACCATCCCCTACCATCTTCTGCAATGTGTTATTTAGCTCAGCAGGAATGAAGTAGCTCTTTTAACTCACCAGGGTGTGATGACCTCAGTGAAACTAGCATTGTTAGCACTCTCTAAAAAGCTATTTTTGAACCATGTTATTTAGAAGTCATTGCTATTCTTTGTTGCAAAAGAAGCTTTGCAAGAAAAATGCCCTTTGTTCCCCATGAGTTCATCTATAGGGTTAGTGAGGCATGTACTTTTCACTGGGATACCACATAATGTACTATTTGGTATTTCTGGGGGAGGCCTGCAGGGCAGAAGGTGTGTATGGAGTAGGGATGAGCATTTCTGGAAGAGAGTTGAAGAAGCCCCCACTGTACTGTAGCTGAGTAAACACAATCTATCCTTTGAACAGAATGTTTTTCCCTTTAGGCTTTGAGGTAAAAATCATGTGTGTGTGTGTGTGTGTGTGTGTCTGTGTGTGTGTGTGTGTCTGTGTGTGTGTCTGTGTGTGTGGAGATGAAATCTTAAGAATTGAAGGCTACTTAGTAACTGTATTGCAAATCATAACACCCAAAAGGAGAGAGAGAGTAAAAGGGAATGTGCCTGCCACAGATGCAGTGTGGGGGATGGGGTGGGGGTGGCAGGAGGAATACTGGGAACATTGGTGGTAGAGGATGGGTACTGGTGGAGGGATGGGTACTGGATCATTGTATGTCTGAAACATAATTATGAAAGTTTGTAAGTCTGTAACTGTCTCACAGTGATTCATTTTTAAAAAAAGAAGACTGAATGCCTTGCATGCATCAGATACTGAGCTTGATCCTAAGTACAGAACAAAACACAACAGAACTAAATCTAAGGCTTTGTCAAGATTTAGAATATACTTGTTATGGTAGATTGTGTGGCTGCCCTCATTATGTGTAGGTGTGTGTGGAGTAGGAATGAACATTTCTGAAAGAAAGTTGAAGAAGCCCCAACTGTAACTGAGTAAACAGAATTCATCCTTTGAACAGAATGTTTTTCCCTTTAGGCTTTGAGATAAAAATGCCTCTCTCTCTCTCTCTCTCTCTCTCTCTCTCTCTCTCTCTCTCATCCCCCCCTTCTCTCTCTCTCTCACTCATGTATGTTGAGATGAAATCTTAAAGACTGAATACCTTGTGTACATCAGATCCTGAGCTTGATCCTCAGTACAAAACAAAACACAATAAAACTAAATCTCAGGCTTTGTCAAGATTTAGAGTATATTTGTGATGGTAGATTGTGTGGCTGCCCTCATTATGTGTAGGTGTGTATTTTCATGATTTTTGTAACTGCCCTTCTATAGGAGAAAACTACACCTACAACTGGCAGCTGATAACGCATCCTAAAGACTACAGTGGAGAAATGGAAGGGAAATATTCCCAGTTCCTCAAACTATCCAAGGTGAATTTCTGTAATTTCCAGGGTTGGTATAGAGGTGTTGACCATTTTCTAAAATGCATATCCCCAGCATCCCGTGTGGAACTGAGCTACAGTCATAGTAACAAATCTGAAAATTAGCAGTGTGTATAGAGTGAAGAAATAAATGATTTGTAATTGGAATTCTAGATAGTAGAATAATTAAAGGTATGAATGGAAGAGAAATATGGAGTGAACAGAGAAGTAAAAGCTAGGGAAAGAACAGCAAGCAGAAACTGATGGTTAAAAATACTATATGTGGCAGGCCAGAGTGATAGAGTGAAGGTAGGGTGTTTGCCTTGCACACAACCAACTTGGTCGATCCCCGGCATCCTGTATGGTCCCCCCGGCACTGCCAGGAGTAATTCCTGAGTGCAGTGCTAAAAGTGACCCCTAAGCATAGCTGGGTGTGACCCAAAAAGACAAAAAAGGAAAATAGTAAGGTAGTTTGAGGCTGGAGAGATAAGTACAGCAGGTAGGGCACTTGCCTTGCACTCAGCCCACCTGGGTTCATATACCTGGCATCCCGTATGGTCCCTGAAGCACCGCCAGAAATAATTCCTGAATACAGCCATGAATACCCCTGAACATCACCAAGTGTGACCCAAAAAACAGAAACAAAGCAAAACATTATGCGTGGTCAGTTAACATTACAAAAATTTTTTTTTCAAAAAAGATAATTAAAAACCACACAAGCAAAATAAAACCATTTTCCTGTAAAAACTTTTCATCATAGCATGAGTTGTAACATTAAAAATATGGAGACAATGCCAGAAAGATAATTCAAAGGGACTGGACTGCCTGGTTTGCATACCAGAGCTCTGGGTTTCAAACCCTAGTACTTCTTGGTCCATAAGCATTGATGGAAGAAACACCCAAGCAGTGCCCATTGTGGACCAAAACCTGAGGGGGGGTGGGAAATTCAACCATAATACCTATTGACTTGTGAAATATTTAGGTGAAGCATGCATTTTTGTTCATATAGTGTTTTGCAGCTGCTAAAAACAACTTTCAAAAAGATTATTGTGTGAACTGGAGCATTACTATAGAGGGTAGGGCACTTGCTTTGCATGTGGCCAACCTGGGTTTGATTCTCGGCATCTCATATGGTCCCCCAAGCACCACCAGGAGTGATCTCTGAGCAAAGAACCAGGAGTAAGCCCTAAGCACTGCCAGGTGTGGCCCCAAACCCTCCTCCCCCCCAAATAAAGTATTGTAATGAAGAAATGTTCATGCCAAATCAATGGAAGAACAACGAAAAGTTTGAAATAGTCATTGTTTTTAGCTAGAATTGGAAAACCATTGAAAGACGAGGTCCTTGGACCTAGGCCTGTAGCTTAGTGAGAATGCATGCTTTGCATGTTTGAGACTCTGGGTTCTAGCTGTAGAACACCCATCTCCCACTCATAGGTATTCCTTGAAGGTAGGGAATAACTTCATCTTTAAACTTGAATCTTAGCACAACACAATTACTTGTACATGATTTATTCTCAATAAATGTCTGTTGACCAAAAATAATTGCTTAAAGCGATTGTTGGTATGTTATCAAGGATTGGAAGAAAATAAGAAAAATATGATTAATTGATATATTAAGTAGTGGCATTGTGGGTGATTATTTTTTATATTATGTTCATACAGTTAGTGGAAATCAGGAGGGAAAAATATACAGATATTTGGGAGCTGTTTGGTATTTTACAAAATGTTTTCTTTGCAGAGATGATTGTTTTAATTTCATGTTCTGTAAAGTAGGATAGTTGGGGCCTTAATGTTCTTCTGAAAAGAAAATGGGAGTACAGAGATATTGAAATTCTCTCTGTTGTTCTGGAGTCAGTAATAAGATCCACATTAAAAACTCTATATGTATATAGATCTGTATTTATATGCACATACATATTTAATGTATAGTTCATTATTTCATCTCTTCAGCTAGTTTACCTTTTTCCATTTAGCAAACAGAATAAGACTGTTTCACTCAGTACAAGGCTCAATGTAGGAAAGTTCAAAGATATGTTATTTTTAATATAATTGTTGATCTTTGTGGTTGTCTAAAACATCATCTCTCGCTTCTGCAGCTCACTCCAGGACTATACGAATTCAAAGTGATTGTAGATGGTCAAAATGCCCACGGGGAGGGCTTTGTAAATGTAACAGTCAAACCAGGTATGTATTCCCCCAACTCTAGCTTTGTCTCCCATTTCTCTCTGTGTGGAAGATGAGATGGAGATGGAGCTATGACTTCAGGGTTCTAAAATTCCCTTTCTGCAGGCCAGAGAGATAATACAGCAGGTAGAGTGCTTGCCTTGCACTTGGCTGACCTGAGTTTGAGCCCTGTGTTCCATGTGGTCCCCCCAAGGCTGCCAGGAGTGATTCCTGAGCACAGAGCCAGGAGTAAGCTCTGAATGTCTCTAGGTATGGCCCCAAAAAAAAGAACAAAAATCTGTTGAGCTTCTGGCCCAGAAAGGGAATTTTTTGTTAGTTTGTTTTGGAGCCACATCCAGTAGGACTCTGAGCTTACTCCTGGCTCTGTGCTCAGGAATCACTCCTGGCAGGATCAGGGACCAGAAGGGGTTCCGGGGATGGAACTCAGGTCATCCACATGCAAAGCAAACACCTTACCTTCTTACTATTGCTTCAGTCCCTCTAGTCCAACAGTTTGAGCACATGTATTGCATGTGGGAGGCTCTGGTTCGATTCCTGGCACTTGGTGGTTTCAAGCACTACCAAGAGCAACCCCCAAGCACATAATCAGATATAGGTCCTGAGCATTACCAGGTGTGTCCCCAAAACCAAAAATTTTAAATAATTTAAAAGTGGGAGACAGTACAGGGGTAAGTGGCTTGCCTTGTACATAGCTGACTGGGTTCAATCTCTGGCATTACATATGGTTCCCAGAGTCCTACCAGGAGTGATCCCTGTGTTATAGTACCAGGAGTTAGCCCTGAGTACTTTTGGTGTGACCCAAAAATCAAAATAATAATATCATGATAAATTTTTTTTTTATTTTGCTTTTTGGGTCATACCCAGCAATGCACAGGGATTACTCCTGGCTCATGCACTCAGGAATTCCTCCTGGCAGTGCTGGGGAACCATATGGGATGCTGGGAATTGAACCTGGGTTGGCCGCATGCAAGGCAAACACCCTACCCACTGTGCTATTGCTCCAGCCCCATCATATAAATTTTTTAATTCCACTTTGGGGCCAGCAAGAGCTCAACAGACTGGAACATATGCTTTACATGCAGGAGCCTGGATCACAGCACCACATAGTGTCCTGAGCTGCACTGGGAGTGATCCTCAAGCACAGAGCTGAGAGCACTATTGGGTGTAGCCCCCCAAAAAATATAGCACTGTAGCACTGTCATCCCATCCTGTTGTTCATCGATTTGCTTGAGCGGGCACCAGTAATGTCTTCATTTTGAGACTTGTTGTTACTGTTTTTGGCATATTGAATACGCCATGGGTAGCTTGCCAGGCTCTGCTGTTCGGGCAGGAATTGAACCCAAGTCGGCCGCATGCAAGGCAAATGCCCTACCCACTGTGCTATCACTCCAGTCCCCCCCCCCCAAGAAATAAAATTCCCATTCTTTAAAAAAAATGTATTTATTAATATATTACTAATATATCTACTAGTTACTATATTGTGAAAGATAAAGGTGTCAGAGTATATACTTTGCTCTTAGTTGGAACACTTGGCTCAGCAGGGAAATATCATGACCTATATCATGTTATGGTCTGAGCAATAGATTATTCACCTGAGAATTACTTAATTCCAAGTGGGTCATGCTGAGAGAGAGAATCCTGTGTTGTAATTAAGAGACAGAAGGCCAGGAGACTAAGAGAAGTATGCAGGCAAATAAGCCAAGTGACGCGTCTTTTCTGTTTTAGTAAAATGCGTGTCTTTGCACAGAGTTCATTTAAACCCTGTCAGTTCTCATTCATCTTGGAAATAAATAAATTGAATCCCACTTTTCTTTCAAGTGATCTACCACTGGTATATTACATTGAAAATAGCACAGTATCTTGTTTTGCATATTTAGAAAACTGGGGGGAGTTGATAAATATACATTGTCACAAATTCTTAATGTTGTTTTTTGTCTTTGTTGATAACTGGGTTTTTTTTTTCTCTTCCATTTAATTTTGTACTTTGGGTAATCCTTTCACCTTAAAGTGTGCTCAGCTTAAAGACCATTTCTCAAAGAAAAGGTCCTGGGTTGGAGTACAGAGTCATTCAGGTGAACCAGAGTGATTTGTGACCTTCCCATCATTCAGGCCTAGTCACCTCTCACAGATCAAGATGCTTGAGAAATCACAGTTAGCTTTTCAACACAGTTTGTACCAAGGGACAACTTGCTTGCAAGGCAAGATTTCAGAAATCCTATTTTACAATCTTATGTCTGTGTTTAGTCAACTAGCTGCTATAGTTCTTTCCATGAACTTGTTAGCACATACATATTGAGAGAATGAGCAGGGATGGTTAGAAGAGGCCTTTTCACTAATGTCTTATATTAGAATGACAACCTTGTCTTGTGACTTCCTCATGTGATAATGCTTCAACCTTAGATTATGTGATGGAAACTGATTTATAATTCACAGATATGCTCTGTTCCTCCTATAATTTACAAATTCCTTCTTCTAATTTCTTTTGGGTTTTTATCTTCTAGAGCCCCGTAAAAATAGGCCTCCTGTAGCCATTGTGTCCCCACAGTTCCAGGAGATCGCTCTGCCAATCACTTCCACAGTCATTGACGGCAGCCGTGAGTACTTGTCAAGGAATTATGTTGTGGAAAAACATCGACTGTTACTGTTAGAAAACTCTGATGGTTTAGGCAGCTGTGTGGACATTCTATTTAGGCCAATTTTCTTGACCATGTTACATCAGAAGACCAGTTATCTGATGTAAATGACTAGAAGTAAAAAACCTGGTAGGCTCTTGTTAAAATCCCCCATGTGGCTTGTTGAAGTAACACATCATCTCTGAAACGTATAAAGCTGGACTATGCATATAGTTAGCATTATTTTAGTTGAACTTGTTGGTTGTCAGATTTTCTGAGATGGGGTTGTAGTGCTTAGTTATGGAAGTAAAGCTTTTGCCTATATTGGCAAGATTAATAACTGAGCAATTTGATCATGCAGCTCTTACCAGGCATTGCTCTCGAACAAGATTTTGTCAGCCTTCTCCTGGAGAGAACCACAGAATGCACTCTACACCCTTGCCTGGGCTCTCTAACAAATTACCCTCAAGTGGCACCAATAGGTGACCTGAGTAGAGTTTAGGGTCTTTACCATTGATCTTGCTACAGAAGTACAGGAGGTTCAGGCCTATTCTTCTAAAAGTATTTGTATGGTTTCTTTTGAGACCAATTAAAGCCCTATTACTTGATAGTCTTAGCTCCAAATAATGGGTTTTGGCAGTCACTGCTTTAGCAGAGGAACCTCTCCCAGAGTTAAGCACTTCTTGTAGATGGTTCTAATATGAAGAGGAGGCTAGAAGAATAGCAGTTGAATGGTAAGAGAACAGAAAGAAGCAGTTGTGAGACTGGTAGAAAGATACCATTTTACATTATAGTATATAGTTCAATTTTATTTTATATTTTGGAATAGGTTAAAATTAAATAATATGTACAGGTGTATAGTGAAATGAGGCATTATTATTCTTTTCCCCCAACTATCCAGTTTTTCTCTAGACTACCAGTGGTATTTTTTCAGAGATATTTTGTGGATATATAAGGAAACATAATTTTTATCCCCTTGTTTACACAAATGATAGCACATTATACACACTGTTTTATTTGAGACTTGCTTCTATATGTTGGACAATTTTTCTGAATCAGTGCATGAAGCATTTTTTTTCATTTAATACATATCCTTCTATTGTATGGAGGCATAATTTCATTGTATGCATGCATGTTTCACTCAGTATTATACTAGTGACCACATATATTATTTGAGGCCTTTTGGTATTACAAACAATGGGTACCATATTTTCTAAGCATGACATTTAACATGTGTGTACCTATAGATAAATTCCCAGAAGTGGAATTGCATATGCAAAGGTAAATTGCTGCCAAGTTTTTCTTTATAGAGATTATATCAAGTTATGCTTCCAGGATGAATTTTGAGAAGACATCTTTCTCACATATTTATTTATTTATTTGATTTTTGGGCCAGACAAAGTGGTGCTTCAGGGCTTTCTCCCGGCACTACATTCAGGGATCACTCCTGATAGGACTTGGGGGACCATATGGGATGCCAGGGATTGAACCCAGATTGACCACATTTAAGACACATTTAATACCTGTTGTATTATCACTCCGGCTCCTTTCCATATCTTTACCTCTATTATGTGTTATGAAATTTTGACATATTAAGACCTCAAACCCATTTAACATGTTTATAAAATGGTGTCTTGGGGCCAGAGAGAGAGTAGAGGTTAAGGTGATTGCCTTACATTTGGTCAATCCTAGTTTCATCCCCCTGAACACTTCCAGGAGTGATCCCTATGCATAGAGCCAGGAGTAAGCCCTGAGAACCTCCAGGTTTGGCCCCCTAACAATTTTTTTTCTCATTTTATACAGTAGCAATTTAACCAGAGATTGTTTTTGTTAGAATCCTTGAAAAACTACACAGGGGTCTGTTCTCAGGCAGAATAACCCAATATTTCTAGAGAAGAAATACTCTTGGGAGCTAGTGTATAATTTCATGAAGTTTTCCTAACTCAAATCTCTGAATAGTTGCCCTGGTTTGTATAAACTGGCAAAGTACTGAGATACAACAATCTTGTGTTCTAACTATTATTTCTTTATGGTCAAGAAAGCACTGATGATGATAAAATCGTCCAGTACCATTGGGAAGAACTAAAGGGACCTCTGAGAGAAGAGAAGATTTCTGGAGATACACCCATATTAAAATTGAGCAAGCTCGTCCCTGGGAACTACACTTTCAGGTAAATTAGGACCCAGTCTTCTATATGCCATAGGCCAGGGCCAGAGAGATAGTATAGTGGTTAAGACACTTGCCTTCTATGCCACTACCCTGGGTTCAATCCCTAGCACCCTCTATTGTCTCCAGCACTTGGAGGTCTAATCCCTGAATTCAGAGCCAGGAGTAATCCCTTAGTACAGCCAAGTGTGGCTCTAAAATAAAACAAAACGAAAAAACCTCTAAAGGGGCCAGAGCAGTAGTCCAGTGGGGGAGGCGTTTGCCTTGCATGTGCCTGACCCAGGTTCACTCTCCAGCATATGGTCCCCCGAGCATGCAAAGAGTAATTCTTGAGTGCATGAGCCAGGAGTAACCCCTGTGCATCGCTGGGTATGACCCCAAAATGTAATAATAATAATAATAATAATAATTTTTATTTATTAAAAAACAAGTGTAACCCCTCAGCATCTCCGGGTATGGACCCCCCCAAAAAAAAAAAAAAAACGAAAAAACAAATATACCATAGGCCATTCCCCCAACTCTGGCACTCTTCCATCTCTACATTATTTTGGGCGAGGGGAGCCACAACAGTGTTTCATTTCCATGTACCACAACCAAGTATTTAGCTCCAGCAAGCACTACAACTTAAGTGTGTGAGCATTGTGGCCTGGTATGCTATCCCTGGCAGGCGCATGTGCAAGCCTTGCAGCCATGTGTTTGACCTCTCATGAGCACTGCAGCCAGAGATATACAAAGCCCAACTACCAGACTACTTACCCTAACAAGCTCATGTGCAAGCAATGCAGCCAGGTGTGCAACCCCCAAGAGCATCACACTTAAGTGTGTAGTCCCTGGTCATTGCAACAACACAAAAAAGGGAGGGTCTAGATTAAAATCTACCACAAAATGGGCCAGAGTGGTGGGTAGAGTGCTTGCTTTGCATGCAGCCAACTCAGATTAGATTCCCCGCATCCTGTATGATCCCCAAAACCTGATAAGGAGTTATCTCTGAGTGCAGAGCCAGGAGTAAGGCATGAGCACCACCAGGTATGACCTAAAAACAAAACACAAACAAAAAACTATCACCAAAAAATATATAAAGCCTGTGAAATGTATTTGTAAGTAAAAAGTCAGGACCGGTTTATTAATGAACAGAAACAACGGAGACATTCACTAAAGTAACTGGATTGATGGTCTGGGTGCAAAGGTATCAGCACTGACACAGCTCAGTGGTAGAGTAAACCCCTTGTATGTATGAGGCCTTGGGTTCAATTCCCAGCACCAAAAAAAAAAAAAAAATAACAAGACAAATAGAATTTTGGTGACTTGTTTGTCAAACTTACACATAAGCTAGCATGAGGCTGGGGGGGGGCAGGGGTATGGGCAGGAGCTATGTGCTCTCTACCTTCCCCTCAGTTTTGTTTCAAGTTGATAAAAAAAATGTACATGAGAAAATTTACTTCCGTACAAATATGTAGAAATGTTTATGGTGTACATAAAAGCTCTTCCTTCTGCATGGAAGAGCCTGGAAAGCTCCCTGTGAATATTCAATATGCCAAATACAGTAACAATAATAGATCTCATTCCCCTGACCCTGAAAAGAGCCTCCAGTCATTGGGAAAAACGAGTAAGGAGAGGCTGCTAAAATCTCAGAGCTGGGACGAAAGGAGATGTTACTGGCACCCGCTCAAGTAAATTGATGAACAGGATGACAGTGATACAGTGATACAACCTGTGATAACAGGGAACTGGAAAAAGGAGGGGAAAGTTCTGTGGGTTGCTCTTTTGTCTAATGTTTGCTTATTTGCAGTCTCTATGTCTGATGTTTCTGTGTTCTTCTAAAGACTATACCCAAATCCCTTAAATGTCATCAGTAAAAAAAAAGCAAAATTGTAGGATAATACCTCACAGATCACCTGGCTCTGTGGCAAGATTTGAACAAACTCCTTGTCTTTTCAATGCTTTTCCTCTTGTCAGAAAAATGGAAGGAGCCCAAACCAGCTTGCTTGCTTATGCTCACATTTTGAGGTGGCAAGAGAAGCTTTGGGCTGTTTAGCTAGAAGGCATAATTTAGGTAAAAATGTGCTATTATAAATGAACAATTTTTTCCTTTTTGCAAATCCTATTTCATACTGGCACAAACTGTGGAACTGTTGCGTAGGAGAATTCACTTGCATTTGCAGACTCGTCTTTCTGGAGCCAGCCCTCCTTGTCCATCCGAGAGGCTGTCTGCCCAGGATGTCCATTTGTGTGATCTGAGCCCAGCTGAGTCACAATCATGGTAGAGCCTCCTGCAGGCAGAGTGCTCTATTTACTGCAGCATCTTTGAACCCTCCAGGAATAGGGGCCAGAGATTATCTATTTTTAAGAGTTGGTTTCTGAGCTTTGGAGTCAGAGAGCTAGACTTGCAGCTGGTCTCACTCTAGCTGCAAGCAGGCCACTTAGTCTCTCAAAGCCTCCTGTAAGGTAAGATCGATGATACCTGCTCTGTGATTGTTCTAAAGATCATATCCAACAACTTTTGAAAAGGTTTTAGTATATAGCTACCAGCAGGCAGCAGAGCAACTATTGTAGGAGGTAAAATGCTGGGTACAGATCCCTTCTGACAACACTACTTTTATCCTTAATGAAAATTGGGTTAAAATGGGCGGCGGGGGGGGGGGGTAAGGTAGTTCAGGCAACTTACCTCTCTCTGCCTCCATCTCCTAATATATGTAAAGAGTAAAATGAGTGTAGTGCTTTAGAGAGCTGTTGTGAGGATTTAGATACAAAGTACCTGGAACGTCTCCTTAGTGTTGTCTTCCAGTATTAAAAAAAGAATAGGTAATACCAAGTAACCCAGCCACCTTGGTACTTCATCTTAGCCTTGATTTTCAGTTGTCACATGTTTATTTCTTTCCTGAAGCCCATCCCTGATTGTATGCTTCTTTTCTGTTTTGACAGCTTGACTGTTACAGACTCTAATGGAGCTACCAATTCCACAACTGCAAACCTGACAGTGAACAAAGCTGTGGATTACCCTCCTGTGGCCAATGCTGGTCCCATTCAAGTTATTACTCTGCCCCAAAACTCTATTACCCTCTTTGGGAACCAGAGCACTGATGATCATGGCATCAGCAGCTATGAATGGTCACTCAGCCCAAGCAGCAAAGGGAAAGTTGTGGAGATGCAGGTATATATAGTATATATAGTTTCCTTTTATCTTTGTAAATTTGTTTTCCTTCCCCTCACCAAGGACGCTGGACTGTGGGCAGACCAGAATCACCTCTGTACAGTTTTAGCATTAGGGATCAAGCTCATGGCCTCACATTTGACTCTTTGTAAACCACTGAACCATCTTCAGGGCCCTTTCTCATTGGGGACCCCTAAGTGCAAAGCCTTGAGGGTTCCCCTCCATGTTTGTGGGCATCTCTGGGGTTTGAATTCATGGCTTTGCACCTGATGGACAAGCACTTTAAGCCACAAAGCCATCTTCCGGTCACTGGAGGGAATAGTTTCTGTCCTTTTTCTGCCCAAGGAGTTAGAGCTGCTGGATCTGACCTCATATCCAAAGCCTTTTTTTTTTTTTGCCACTTTAATTTTAAAAACCGCCTTACCAGTGATTTACAATATTGTGGAATGTCAGTTTAGCATCACACCTCCACATCACCCATGTTCCAGTGCTGTTCACCATGTTTACCACCAAAACCTCTTGGCAGAGCAATAGGCTGGGGATGGTTGATTGTCTGCTTGGACTGATCATGGTAGCACTATCATTAGTCCCTTGGTACTACTACAAAAGTGTGCAGTCTCTTGGGGCTGGAGTGATAGTACAGCAGGTAAGGCCTTGCATGCCGCCAACCCAGGTTCGATCCCTAGCATCCCAGATGGGTTCTTCAGGTCCCCATGAGTGATCCCTAAGCAGAACCAGGAGTGAGCCTTGAGGACCCTTCCTCCCCGCAGAAAAGTACAACCTCCACTGCACTGTAGCCAAGTGTGTGTGAGCACTGCAAGCAAGAGTGTCATCTCTGATAAGTACTGAAACTTGTATGAGCACTGTCAGTGTGTGCAACCCCATTCATTGTAACAGAGATAAAGAGAACAAAAGACAGAAACAAAACAAAATTTCTGACTTCTCCATTCATTCCTCTTCATACTTGTTTTCTCATAGTTTTCATGAATCTAGTAGTTGCTTTTATTTCTCAATGGTTTGCTTTAGTTAATTCATACATATATATATATTTTTTAATTTTATTTATTTTTTAAGTTTTTGGGTCCCCCCAGTGGTCAGAGCTCACTCCTGGCTCTGCTCAGGGATTACTCCTGGTAGGGCTCAGGGCACTATATGTGATGTACGAGGGATTGAACCCAGGTTGGCCACATGCCTTACCCATTGTACTACTTATATCATATTTTACATATGAGTAAGACTATCTGGTAATTGTCTTTCACTACTTTATTTAACTTAACACCTCACAGTCTGTTTATTATGTCCCAAAAGGCATCATTTCATCTGTTTTAATGGCAGAGTAGTATTTCATTGAATCTGCATGTCAAAGCCTCTTTATTCATTCATCTGTTGATGAGTGATTAGGTTGATTACTTATTTGGGCTATTCTGAAGAATGCTACTGTGTTCAATCAGGTGCAAATATCCTTTGAAATCAGTGTTTTCATGTCCTTTATATAAATGCATAGAGGTTATATAGTTGGATCATGGAATTTCCATTATTATTTAAAAAGAATATCCATATGGGGCAGGAGAGATAGTACAGCAGGTAGGGCATTTGCCTTACATGCTGCCAACATGGATTCAATCCCTGGCACTTCATATGTACCTGGAACGCCGCCAGGAATAAGCCCTGACCAAAAAGCAAAGCAAACAACAAAAAGTTTTTTCTTTACATCTTGAAAAAATATGTTTGCAATCTTTTTGACATAGGCTGTTCTCACCAATATAAAGTAATGCCATATTTATTCTGGGTTTTGTTTGTTTGTTTTTTGGCCACAAACTTGGTAATGCTCAGGGCTTACTCACCTGTGCTCTCAGGGATCACTCCTAGTGGGGCTTAGGAGACCATATGGGTGCCTGGGACTGAACTCAGGGTTAGCCACATGCAAGGCAAGCATCCTGCCCTCTGTACTCTCTGGCCCCTTATTGTGGTTTTAATTTTCATATTCTTAGTAATAAAGCAATGTTGTGCATCTTTTTTTCATTTTGTTGTATGTCTTTCACTTGAAATGTCTGTTTAGGACTTTCTGTTGTTAATTACCCAAGTCAGATTTGTGCGTAGAACATTTATTTTCAAAGTATAGAAACTTAAGGACCTCTACACTAGCAAAAACTTTCATCTAAACTTTACTGGCCGGCTGGAGCGATAGCACAGCGGGTAGGGCGTTTGCCTTGCACTCGGCCAACCCAGGTTCGAATCCCAGCATCCCATATGGTCCCCTGAGCACCGCCAGTAGTAATTCCTAAGTGAAGAGCCAGGAGTAACCCCTGTGCATTGCCGGGTGTGACCCAAAAAGCAAATAATAATAATAATGATAATAAATAAAATAAAATGTTTATTGTGTAGGAGAACAACAGATGAGAAACTAGCTGTTTCAGATGACTCCAGAGTCAAACTGTTCAAAAGACATGGTGCAGGGCCTGGAGAAGTAGTACAGTGGGTAGGGGATTTGCCTCTCAAGTGGCCGATATGGGTTCAATCCCCAGCATCCCAGATGGTCCACTGTGCACTTCAGGAGTAATTTCTGAGTGCAGAGCCAGGAGTAACCCCTGAGCATTTTCAGGTGTGATCAAAAAAAGTAAAAAAAAAAAAAAGACATGGTGCAAATTTTAGTGAGTGCTGTTACAAGTTGCAAGTTGGAGTAGATTATGAGCATCTTATATTTGAGAAGATCTTTCACCAAGCACATGAAATATGTCAATAAAGAAAATCGACAGGGCTGTGACACACTGGAAAACTAAAGTCCTGACCAGTGCTGCTCCCCAGGTGTAGCTACTTCTTGCAACATGGTTCCAAAAAGCAAGAAATCTTACAGCTTTCCAAGAGAAGACAAATAGCCCAGTCTTTATGTGCAGTATTCCGTTAAGGCATTCCTTGGCAAAGTATCTGCAAACTGAGTTGAGCCCACAGACTACCAAGTTTTTGGTTCTGTTTTGATGTGGTTTGTTTGGGAGTATACCCAGCCATGCTCAGGAGCTACTTTTGGCTTGCTGCTCCAAGGACCATTCAGTGTCAGGAATTGAACCTAGTGACTCACACATAGAGTCATAATGACACACACATAGTGACTCACACTCACACTATCACTGAACCACATCCCTCACCCAGGCTCCCAGTTTTTACCCACACTACAAAGGAAAGTTCCTGCAATGGAAGTTTTCCCTAATTCATTTGTGCTGTTCCTTCTGATTCTCAAGTATATACTTACAGACTTTTTTTGGAAAGGGGGCATACCTGCAGTGCTCAGGGCTTATTCCTGACACTGTACTCAGGAAACATGGTGGTGCTTAGGAACCATTTGGGGTGCCAGGGATTGAGCCTGGGTTGGCCATGTGCAAGTACCCTACTTGCTGCTCCAGCCCTATATTTACAATTGGAAGCATGACTTAAAGCATACGTTCACCTCACTTTAAGTATTGCATTACATTTTTCTGTTGTTGCAGTACATACAGACTATTCAAATGAGCAGATGCATAGTGTTACATAAAACTCCCATATTTTACTCAGGTGGCTTGGTTAGAATCACTTTGTGACCTCACTAGGAAGAACACTGGGGTTTTTTTTTTGTGTGTTTTTTATTTTTCTTTTTGGGTCACACCTGGTGATGCACAGGGGTTACTCCTGGCTTTGCACTCAAGAATTACTCCTGGCGGTGCTCAGGGGACCATATGGGATGCTGGGAATTGAACCCAGGTCGGCTGCATGCAAGGCAAATGCCCTACCCCACTGTGCTATTGCTCCAGCCCCAAGAACAGTGTTTTAAAAATTAAATTATTACATGCTAATGGTCTTTCTGGTTTGGGTCTTAGATACTGATGTTGATTATATCATGATGTTGAATCTCTTATATTCCACTCCTTTGTAAGAGCTCTGACTTTATTTGAAACTGCTCCTGTGTAGATGAGGGCTGTTTTCCTCCTTATCAGTTTTTTTTTTTTAAATTTTTTTGAGGTTGTTTTTTATAATATTGTTCATGATTGTTTACGATACATATAGTTCCAATGCCACAACCCTTACCACTGTACCCTCCTATCTAGAAGGACTGCTTCCTTGAAGGTGAAGCTGTGCTACAGTGTTCCATTTTGCATTTGCTACTGTTGCGAAACTGAGAGTTAATGGTCTCAGTAACAGCTTAGGGCTAGAAAACTGGATAAACCGTTTCAAATTGAATAGGACTTGTTTTGTGATGTGATTCTGGGAGTCTGCTTTTTCATTTTTTCTGTATTTTGATATTTAGGGTGTTCGGACACCAACCCTACAGCTCTCTGCCATGCAAGAAGGAGACTACACTTACCAGCTCACAGTGACCGACACAATTGGACAGCAGGACACTGCCCAGGTGACTGTGATCGTGCAGCCTGGTGAGTTCCAAACTTCTGGCGCTGGTTCTCGTATTCACTTGAAGAAGAAAGTCTGAGCTCTGAGTTCTGAGCTGTGTGAGAGGAGAGCAGGAGGCACCAGTCTTGGTGCCCAAGGCAGCTCCTGTTGTCCTGGCAATTTCCCTTTTTCATGTTGCTCATGCTTTTCTCATACAGACAGGACTTCAGTTTATGCCCTCAACCTTGGCTAGTTATTGTACATTTATTTATTTACTATTTATTTTGGACTAGAGTGATAGCACAGTGGATAGGGCGGTTGCCTTGCACGCGACCGACCTGGGTTCAATTCCTCTGTCCCTCTCGGAGAGCCCGGCAAGCTACCGAGAGTATCCCGCCCGCACGGCAGAGCCTGGCAAGCTACGTGTGGTGTATTCAATATGCCAAAAACAGTAACAAAAAGTCTCACAATGGAGATGTTACTGGTGCCCGCTCGAGCAAATCGATGAACAACGGGACGACAGTGCTACAGTGCTACTGTTTATTTTGGGCTTTCAGACTGCACCAAACGGTGCTTAGGGCTTACTTTTGGGATGAAACCCAGGCTGGTCACCTGCAGGGTCAGCTCCTTAGCCCCTGTACAATCTTTCTGGCTCTAGTTATTGTACCTTTAGGAGGACCCTGCCTTCCCAAGTAGAGTTTGAAGTCTACTTATACAGGAAAGTGCTACCTTATTACTCAACCTCTTTCCTTTGAACTTCTGTAGCTTTGTATTTTAAATTTAGCCTGGCATAGCCTCTAGATATTCTGCCATGCCCTTTCATAATTGTTTAATATATTTCAGTCTTGTTTTCATTGTGTTCCTTTTCACCATACTCATTTCTCACAGTATCTGATGTTTCTATGTGTAGAGAGGCAGAGTCTTCATGGCTTCTAGAAGATATGTCTCAGTTGGTTCCTCTCTTCTCCCATTTGAAGTGCCTGCTTCTGATCTCCAAGTCTCTGTCTTCTAGAAAACAACAAACCTCCTCAGGCAGATGCAGGGCCAGATAAGGAGCTGACCCTTCCTGTGGATAGTACAACCCTGGATGGCAGCAAAAGCACAGACGATCAGAAAATTTCCTCATATCTTTGGGAAAAAACACAGTGAGTATTGGAACAAAACTTTCACATATACAAAGGCTCAGATCTTTGACAAGCAAGGTTTTACTTGCTTTTTAAGGGCTTACTCATTTGTATGGGCTTATCCAAGGCGGGGGGAAGGGGTTGACTGAGAAAGAAATATTTGTAATCCCAAACTTCCACTCAAAGAAAATAATATAAAATAATTATTTTGTACAGAATAAAGAATGCTCACTATCAGTTAATCCCCAGATAGTACTTTGTGGTTCTGGTGCTTTTATAGGTACAATCCATTCGCTAAAATGCATAGTTTAATTACACTTGAGAGGCAAGATGGAAGGGGTAATGGAGCAGAAAAATACTTCTGCTCAAATTTAACTGGATATAGCTGGCAGGGAGGATGAGGCAGAACAGCTATTAAGGAGAGCTGAAAATTCATCTACAAAATGAAAGCATTACTCTGTTATTGTGTCCTTGAAGATATTATTTACCAATTAGATTAGCCAAAGGCTAAAGGCAGTAACCAGAATAATCCTGATTAAACTGAAGTTACCTAATCAAACCACTCTTGGTTATCATAGTTTCTTTCAGCTCTTTCACCTTAAATAATAGGAAATGGGTCTTAAGTTATATGCAGGATATTATAGGAAGCAAAGAATTCCAAGGAAGAGTTAAAAACTTTTCTCTCTTCCAAGGTAGTGGCTATTTGACAGACAGTTTTGGTTTTGGTTTTCTTACTAACACATTAGTGACAGCTGGGAACGATAATAATTTGAATTTAAAAACCACCTTGACTAACAGTTGGTTAGTTGGATTCTAGAAATTATTTCCTTCAGCCCTTGTTTCTCTCTTTTGGAGAACCATTATTTCTCGACTTGGTGTCTTTTAATTACAATTGTTGATTGACGATACAGCTAATAAACATTTTGGTTAAGATTTACTAATGTTGGGACTGGAGCGATAGCACAGCGGGTAGGGCGTTTGCCTTGCACGCGGCCGACCGGGGTTCGATTCCCAGCATCCCATATGGTCCCTCAAGCACCACCAGGAGTAATTCCTGAGTGTATGATCCAGGAGTAACCCCTGTGCATTGCTGGGTGTGACCCAAAATGCAAAAATAAATAAATAAATAACATTTAAAAAAATTATTAATGTTCAGAGCAGAAAGAATGCTTAGCATAGCTTTATGGTGGAGAATCTGTTTAAGGAGGGGTTATGAGGGTCAGAGGCTATGATTAACCCACAAAACAAAGCAAAGCCCAGAAGTTTGCCAGTTTCTCTGTTTGTCCTATATGTTTAAGGGAGTATCAGGCTGTCTCATGTTCAGCCTGTGCAAGAGGTCCCTCCTCTGCCGTGTGACTCCCAAGAGAGAAACAAAAGTATAAGGTGTCCCGGGTCTTCTGCGGCCCCTATTTAGAAGCAAGAGGGAATTTTGCTTCTAGAGCCACTAAGAAGCATGTGATTTTACAACAGCTAATTAGAGAGAGAAAACAGAAGGGAATGCCTTGCCACAGTGGCAGGGTGGGGTGGGGGGGAGATGGGATTGGGGAGGGTGGGAGGGACACTGGGTTTACGGGTGGTGGAGAATGGGCACTGGTGAAGGGATGGGTTCCCGAACTTTGTATGAGGGAAGTATAAGCACAAAAGTGTATAAATCTGTAACTGTACCCTCACGGTGATTCTCTAGTTAAAAATAAATAAATTAAAAAAAAATTAAAATTAAATTAAAAATTTAAAAAAAAAAAAAAAAAGAAGCATGTGATTTTACCCCGAGAGCAGTCTTGGCCTATTTCCTTTTCTTGATTTTTTGTATCAGAAGGGATTTTGGCATATGGTTAAGAACTGCATTTTTCTTCTTTGTTGGCAAGAGCAGAGCCAACTACTGGGCCAGAAATGCTTTTCAGAAGTTTCTCTCTTGAATCACTCTTTTTATCAGTGACCTGCTCAGAGTACTTGCTTCCTTTTAAAGCTGGAACAGAAACGAGTTCAAATGTTCTAGAAACTCACATAAAGGATAAGGCTAGATGTTTTTGAAAGCCGGTGAATGGAATTTTCTGACCAGCAGGTAGCCTGTATTTTTGAGCCCAAATGACATTCTGTATAAACGAAATATTTTTAAACATGTCCTCTCAAGGTCTGGGAAACAATAGTTCTTAGCACAGGCAATTATTGCTTCTCCTGCTGAGTCAGGGATAGGAGAGCAGCAGACAGGTACAACTCCACCCTCTGCTTTCTCTCTTTGTCCAGAGGACCCGATGGGGTGCAACTCAAGAATGCTAATAGCAGCATTGCCACCGTGACCGGGCTGCAAGTGGGAACCTACGTGTTCACCTTGACTGTCAGAGATGAGAGGAATCTGCAAAGTCAGAGCTCTGTGAATGTCATTGTTAAAGAAGGTACCAGTGGCTTTCTGCTATGGGTGGGTGCAGCAGCCACTTTGGGTCAGATTACTGTCAAATGTACACCCCCCCCCTTGGCTTCAAAAACGAATTGAAGACCAAGGGTGGTGAAAAGGTTGGGGTTGAAGGCAGTTGTTATTTTAGCTTTGCCTCTGTACTGCAAAGACTTGGGGTTTCTGTGACTCTATCACTAGCTACAGCGACACCTGCTGCTAGATTTTAGAATGACGATCCTGCCTGTAGCTTCCTACACTTCGGAGCTTGCAAACTAGGCCAGCGTGAAGCAAGAAATGATTGGCATTGCTCTGGTTGTAGGCATGGTGGTCAGTGATGGACTTGAGAGAGGCCTTATAGTAGGAAAAACCATCCACTCTGCAGATGACAAATACATATAGTACATTCAATAAATACTGGGCGCACATCTTAGTAAACAAAGCTGCAAGGCTAGGCTCAGGATGGAAGAGGGTCCTCCCTCCTTCTTCTCTATTAAAAAAGTAAAGAAGAAAAAAAGCCATTTAGATAATATGTTAACTAGTTTTTTAATTAATAGGAGGTGCCTTCCAAACAGTGCTCGGGGAATTCAGAAACCATTCCTGGCAATCCTTGGATAACTGAGCCAGATAGTTCAATTCCAGACATGATGTGGTGCTATTCAGGCCCAATGGTGGTTGGGGGGGCCACTAAGTGTTTCACTGGCCACCAGTGGCCACCTGGTGTTTCTCAGTGGCATTGAGGGCTATACCAAATTATGCTGGGGATCAGGCAGTGCTGGGCTTGAACTTGAGTCTTTGCACATGCAAAATGCTTCTGGCTCCAGAGTTATCTCCCAGACCCCTAAACTTATGTTTAAAGAGAATTTGTGATATCAAATGGATGAAACCAATGCTAAAATTTTAAACACTTCGATTTTGAAAGCCTTTGTATCTATCTAATCTACCCATCTTTGTATGTATCGTGTATATGATATTGGATATCAAAAAATGTTGAAATATGTATATATGACAACAATAATTCTACAATTATAATTAAGCCTTTTTTTGCAATCATATATGCTTCCAAAGCAGAGAAATGAATTTCTTTTGGGAGGTTGCTGTGAGTATAGAGAAGGAAACAAAACTTCTCTCTATTGTACATTGTGTCAGGAGAACATATCCTCAGGACCTGCACAGAGTAGATTTGAACCTCTGTACTCTTAGCTGCTGGTGTGGATAGGCACTTAAAACTCTGCTCTTTTTTTGATAGTGGGGGGAGACGGTGTCAGGCTGTAGGGCTTCACATATACCAGGCATGTGCTCCATAACTGAGCCACATCCATGGCCCCTACAGTGCTTTTGATGTTTAATTTCTCCATAAGCATCATGAAGAAACATTTCTTTTCCAGAATGTTACTTTATTTAAATGATGTCTCTTTGGATAGAAATAAACAAGCCACCTATAGCCAGGATAACGGGGAATGTGGTGATTACCTTGCCTACGGACACAGCGGAACTGGATGGCTCCAAGTCCTCAGATGACAAGGGAATCATCAGCTACCTCTGGACTCGAGACGAAGGGAGCCCAGCAGCAGGGGTGAGTGTGCCAGGAGCTGCACAGGGTCAGCACAGGGTGATTAGATGGGGAGTAGTGGGGGAGCCAGAAATTCCACTCTGTTTTCTATTCATGGTCCCATATCCTGGATTATCCTCTAAAATTCAGATGAGTTCAGTGTCTTGCTAAGGACACTCTACAATCCAGTGTTTCTTCTAATCCCAGCAGCTGTGACTATTCACAGCCAAACTGCCCAGAGATGAGGCTGTCCAGCCAGAGGGGGCAGAAGTGTGAGGGAAGCAGCAACTGACTGTGGAAGGAGTGTGGTTTGTTTCTGCAGCATAGACAGCCATGTTGTTCAATCCCACAGGAAGTGCTGAATCGCTCTGACCACCACCCGATCCTCTTCCTTTCCAACCTGGTTGAGGGAACCTACACATTTCACCTGAAGGTGACTGATGCAAAGGGTGAGAGTGACACAGACCGGACCACGGTGGAGGTGAAGCCTGGTGAGTTCATTTACCTGAGTGGAATTACTGGAGCAGCTAAGCAAGGGCCTTAGTGCTCGCCTCCCTTTCCTTCCACATAGACAGAGCCAAATAGCATGTTTAGTTTTAAAACACAATTTCAAAACCCCATGCTGAAAAATCCTTGGAGACTGTCTATTCTTAACAGTGCCTGTCCTGTCCCCACTGGAATAGAGACCTCCCCCGGTCACCTCAGAAGGAGAAGCAGACTTCGAGGGCAAGGCTTGATCAGCGTCACACAGCACTTGTGTCAGAGCCAGGCCTTTGTGGCCCTACGCCAGCACTTTCTCTGTTCCATGTGACTAATGAGACAGACTCAGGGTGTTTTGGGAATCTGAGCACTGGATTAACTTGAGTCATTATGTCTCATCAGCACCCAGATGCAGAAAACACTTTCTTTTTATACGTTGAGCCTCAGGCTTTATCTGAAAATCTATGGAAAGTTAATTAAACTGGTGTCCTTTACATTTTGTAGGTTTGCAGAAGTAAAATTTCCTTCTGATATAGCACTGTTTTTATTTTGCTTTGAGGCTAATTTGGTATTAGGAGGAAGGGTATGGGTGTGGGGTGAATCTTTATAAATTCTTAAGCATCTGATTAACTTTAAGCCACTCTTTGTTATCTGACTTACCTATGGATGTCTTAGATGGGAAGGGATCTTGGCAGTTCTTCCAGTCCTTGTCCTACTTCTATGAAGGACGGCAGCCAAGATGCTCTACAGCCTCTTCTGTGTTTAAAATCAGATCACAGATAGTCTGCTAATTATGTAAATTATACATCAGACCAGGAGAATGGTGCATCCAAGTGTGTGAATTAGATATTCTGAATAATCACTTTTAATTTTCAAGTGTGGGAAAGATATATTTAAAAGTAAAGCAGTGGTCTCGGAGTTAGTGTTGTAATTATGCAGCTGTGATATTGCTCTAAGGAAATCCTTGTTTCTTGGCTGCCTGATTTTCTTTTGTGTTTACTGTTTGCAAATCTGTAAGGCAGATACATGCCTAATATTGCTAAGATTGTTGAGAGAGACATTTTCTCTCGTACTATTATAAAATCAGATATGGCTCAGATAGCTGACCTGGACCATTCAGCAAATCCAGTTGGACAAAGACTTCTTTTTTCAGAGCGCCATACCGTCGGTATTCAGAGGCTGCTCCCAGTGCGTGCTTTGGAGGTCAGCGGTCCTCTAGCAGTGCTTAGGGAACCATGCAGGGCCAGGATCAAGCCTGGGCCTCCAGGGATAGCACAGCAGGCAGGGCACTTGCCTGGCATGGGACAAACCAAATTGGATCCCCGGAATCCCATATGGTCCCCTGAAGACTGCCAAGAATGATTTTTGAGTGCAGAGTCAGGAGTAATCTTGAGCACTGACGGTGTGTGGCCCAAAAAACAAACAGCACTCAAACCACCTTGAGCCTGCCATATGCAAAGCCTCTGCACTAGCTTTGCAGAGCTATTTCCCTGACCACCTAGAGAGAAGCTTTTAAAAAAAACCTTGAAATGTTTCTCATTTATCTCCTAATTTCTTCTCCTAATTCACCTTTCTTCCCCACTTTAGCCCAATCCCCAGCATATGTGGTAATTTTCAGGTTGCTATTGAAACCCAGAGTTCAAGCATTCAAGCCATTTCCATATTGTATTAGCAGGAGTTAAGCATTGTCCCTTTCCTTTTGAAAGGAGTCGGTGCATTTCTGAATGCTCTCACTCCTTACTCTCCTGTGCCAGAGTAAACACACAGCAGCAGGTCTGTAACTCTCCTACTTCTAAAGCCATGACTGATCCACATGCTTTCCAGATCCCAGGAAAAACAACCTGGTGGAGATCATCTTGGATGTCAACGTCAGCCAGCTAACTGAGAGGCTGAAGGGGATGTTCATCCGCCAGATTGGGGTCCTCCTGGGGGTGCTGGATTCCGACATCATTGTGCAAAAGATTCAGCCGTACACGGAGCAGAGGTAGCTGGGCAATGAATGGGGGGAGAAAAGGAAAGATCAAGGGCCTCTTGGGCTTCTCTATTTAGCTGAGAAATAGTGTGGGTGAGTAGAGAAGGGTGGCCTCTCTCACTCGGAACCACTCATGTATCATTTATATGATGAACTTTTCTCTTCTAGCATAGGTAAAACGTGCTCTGCTCTAGACACTATCGCCAGGGTACTGGATCCAGGGCAGAGGACAACTGTTTTTGAAGGTCTTAGGGTACCAGGGGAGACAATCAAGTACACATTTAACATCAGTACAGTGTATTGGACAGAATGTTTGCAACAATGAAAACAGAGGCAGTGGTATTTTTTACAAGAATTGGGCCAGGGATAGCCCTAGGATTTTCCAGCAGTAAAAACAACTGCGGGTATTTTTTGGGTTTTTTTGGTAAGTTCCAAATCGGAAACCAGCATGAATAGCCATCTTAAGGTATGAAAGTAAAGGGATGGGTTCTCGAACATTGTATGAGGGAAACACAAGCATGAAAATATGTAAATCTGTAACTGTACCCTCATGGTGACTCACTATTTAAAAAAATTAATTAATTTAAAAAAAAAGAGAGTAAAGGGTTTTCTTTTTAAAAATTTTTTATTAGAGAATCACTGTGTTGTACAGTTACAAACTTAGGAACTTTTGTGTTTGCATGTCACTCATACAGTGATTGTTTACCCATCCCTCCACCAGTGCCCATTCACCTCCACCAATGATCCCAGTATCCCTCTCACCACCCCCACCCCATCCCCCACCACCCCATCTCGCCTCTGCAGCAGGGCATTCCAGTAAAGGGTTTTCTTTTTTTTTTTTTTTTTTTTTTTTTGCTTTTTGGGTCACACCTGGCGATGCACAGGGGTTACTCCTGGCTCTGCACTCAGGAATTACTCCTGGCGGTGCTCAGGGGACCATATGGGATGCTGGGAATTGAACCCGGGTCGGCCGCGTGCAAGGCAAACGCCCTACCCGCTGTGCTATTGCTCCAGCCCCAGTAAAGGGTTTTCTTGGGAAAACATTAAGTAGCTCAGTGATGGAGCGCATGCTTAGTATGTGTAGATCTCTGGTCCAGTCCCTGCTACAGCACAGCCCTGAGCCCTGCAGGGGCTGAGCACGGAACTCTCAAACCCACCCCACCAAGCCATCTTCACTTGGAGTGCCCCACCCCACCATCTGCTGGGTGTGACCCCTATTTTAAATAAAAGTAATTTGTTTTACTATTATTATTATTATTATTATTATTTTTTGGAGGGGCGCATATCCAACAATCTCCAGGAGCTACTCTGGCAAGTTGCTCAGGAGACCATGCAGAGCAGAGATTGAAACTCAGGGTCTCCTGCATGCAAAGTTGTGCTTTAGCCCTTTGAGCTACTTTTCCCAGCTCTAAGTCATTTGGTTCAGAGTTTATTAGGCACTTGGACACTGTTAAAGATAAGACTGGCTGTGTATATGAAGAGCAAGCCAAGGAGTAGAGATTTTATAGTTTAGACAGAAGAAAATTCAAGTTAGCTTATTTTATGTATGTAAGGTTTTTTGTTTTGATTTGGTTTGGTTTTTTTGGAGGCCACATCTGACAGTGTTCAGGGGTTACTCCTGGCTCTGCACTCAGTGTTGAGCTTAAAGGACCGTATAGAATGCTGGGGATCGAATCCCAGATCAGTAACATGCAAAGCAACTGCCTTTTCCACTGTACCCCAACACGTGTGAAGTTTTTTTGTTTGTTTTTGTATTCATTCAGGAGATGCCAGGGATGAAACCCTGGGCCTCACACATACAAGGAAATCACTGTACCACTGAGCTACATCCATGGCCCTTGTTTGTTTTTATTCATTTTTGTTTGTCTTTTGGACCACATCTGGCTGTGCTCAGGGCTTCCTCCTGGCTCTGAGCTCAGAAACCACTCCTGGTGGATTCAGGGTACCATATGGGGTTTTCAGGGATTGAACCCAGGTTGGCTGCATGCAAAGTTAACACCCTCTCTGCTGATGTAGCACTCCAGTCTCCTTTGTTTTTAAAACAAGGAAAATATATATATATATATATATTTTATGGAATAAATGGAGATCTGTCATGTGGAGACTGAATCAAAGTATGGAGTAATCCGAGAGACTAGTTGGAAGATTTTGGACTAGAACAGTAGAAAGTGAACCTGAATTGAGGGAGTAGTGATTAAAAATAGCAGAAGAGGAAAAGAAATTATGAGAAATTTAGCAGTAAATTGGTAGAACTTGACAACATTCTGACTTTTTTTTTTTTTTTTGCCACACAGTGGTGCTCAGGAGTAATTCCTGGCTCTGCATCCAGTAATTATTCCTGGCAGTGCTCTGGGGGATCATATGGGATGACGGATCTAACCAGGGTTTGCTGCATGCAAGGCAAGTGCCCTACCGGTACTATTGCTCCGGCCCCATTGATGATGTTTTGGGAAGGAAAGTTTGTGCCTCATTAGAGAGGCTCTTGTTTGGATCTCTGGCTAGATGGTGAATGCTGTTACTAAGATCAGGGATAGAGAAGGAACCAGCTTTAGAGAAAAGATAATTAGTTCTATTTGGACTATTGGTGTATCATGATTTACCTATGGATATGTTTCTTTAGATAAAAGCAAGTGAAGGGCTGGAGCGATAGCTCAGAGGGTAGGGCATTTGCCTTGCACACGGCCGACCCGGGTTCGATTCCCAGCATCCCATATGGTCCCCTGAGCACTGCCAGGAGTAATTCCTGAGTGCAGAGCCAGGAGTAGCCCCTGAGCATCACTGGGTGTGACCCCCCCCCCCCGCAAAAAAAAGCAAGTGAAAGCCAAAATTTGAGGTGTAAGGAAGAGCCACACATGGGGAGTTCTGCGCTTATGGGTGCAGGGGACAGATGAATCATAATTAGGGGAGTGTCAAGAAAGTTGAGGAGAGAATATTCTGGAAAACGCCAATATTTAAGAAGGAGCCAAAGAAAGAAAAGGCCTGCAACTAAGAAACAGTGACCAGAGAGGTGGGAGGAAACCCAGGTGCGAGCTGAAAGGTAAGGGAAGAGAAGGCAGCAGGGGCTCCCATGGGATTCAGATGCAAAACAGCCCTTGGATTTGTGGTCAGCACATGGTCAGGACTGTCCTGAGCATGTGACTAGATATTGGAGGCAGAGGACAATTTCTTGGTTTGGTTTGAAGAAACAAAGATGGCAAGTGTGATCCCTCTTTGGAGAAGTGAGTGCTGAAAATTAGTAAGGGAAATAAGATTGAAAGAACACCTTCCAAAGAAAAGAATTCCTTTGGTATTTTTACAGTCTGAGAGAAAGGTGCAGAAGAGAAATAAATGGCAGGGCTGGGGAGATGGAAGTTATAGATGGAAGTTGGCCTAGTGAACTGATCGTCAGCAGCGCAGAGACACGTGCTTGCTGGGAGATGAAAGAAGGCAATGCTATGAGGGGTGAATTTCGGGTGAGGAGGATAAAATTTGAGAGCATCGATACCTATGGTCTTATGTTTTGTCTCTGGAACTGAAGGCAAGGCTGTCAGTTTTAAGAAGGTAGGAGTGGGGTGGGCAGAGAAGGAGCGTGGGAAAGGCCGAGAAATGCAGCTGCAGAAAAGCTGACTTTGAGCAATGGTGGGGATGCAAGGCAAGTGCCTTACCCACTGCACTCTCTCGAGACCTAGAACATTTTTTTAATGTTCTCCCAGCAGCTTAAGAATAGAAATATGGAAATGGGCAGCTGAGATAGATCTGGCTGGTGGAGTTGGCTGGAGGGAAGCAGTGGAAAGAGCAAGAGTGCTCCTAAGAGCAGTGCAGAGACTTGCACTCTGTTCCCACTGTGTCTTGAGCATGAGGAAGAAAGAAGCATCATGTTGTCCCTGGGTTTCTGGTTGGCCCTGAATTGATGTATTGGGAAATACTAGAGGAGGCAAGGCCTGGGGGGAGGTGGTTCCATAGTTATGGCGGGAGAGCAGGAGGTTGTAGATCAAACAGAGCTGACTTCTGGGCCCTGTTCCATTAGTATTAAATACGTCAATGGAAAAGTCACTCACCTCTGAACCTGTTTTGTCACTTGTAAAAATACCAGTACCTATATTACAGAATTGTTATCAAGAGTTAAATAAGATACCATTTGTATACATCATGGCATATTAGCATGTGTGCTCACTGATTTTTTTTTTAATTACTGTAACTTATTTTGAGACATTTGGATTTGAGATGTCATTGAAGATTAGGGGTAGATGTTCTAGCAAGCATATGCAGGTATAGATTTGGTCACTTGGGAGAGATGGTTGGTAGAGATGATAAAGATTTCAGGGTTGGGGCTGGAGTGATAGCACAGCAGGTAGGGCGTTTGCCTTGCACGAGGCCGACCCGGGTTCGATTCCCAACATCCCATATGGTCCCCTTAGCACCACCAGGGGTAATTCCTGAGTGCAGAGCCAGGAGTGACCCCTGTGCATCGCCGGGTGTGACCCAAAAAGCAAAATATATATATATACATATATATATATATATGTATAAGATTTCAGGGTTAATGAAACAAATTGAAACTATTCAGATAGAGAAAAAAATTGAAGCCATTAGCATGTTTTAGGTAACTGGAAAAAATAATGGAAAATGGACCACAAATATTTTATGTTAAAGATTTCTGATTTGGGGATTTATAGGACTGCATTGTTAGCCTCACTGTGCAGCAGACTTTTATAAAGCCTCAGATGAAGACGTTTCCCAAACTTTATACCATGCCCAGCTTAAAAAAGTGATGTTGTCTATACCTTACTTTGGGGTAAACAGACAAAGGCATTTATATTGAAAACTAAATGATCCAGAATGTCACAGTGCCCAGATCTACCCAGATGTTTGTGTGTCTAAGAGGACCAGTATCTTGTTTTGGTTTTTTGTTTTTGGATCACACTCAGCAACACTCAGGGGTTACTCCTGGCTCTGCACTCAGGAATCACTCCTGGCAGTGCTGGGGGGGGGAGGGGAGGAAACATGGAATGCTGGGGATAGAACCCTGGTGGACCATGTGCAAGGCAAGCACCCTACTGGCTGTACTATCACTCCAGCAAGCACTCCAAATACTGACGATCAGTATCTTGAGAACACACCTTCTTACTGATGGGAAGGTTTGATTTGTGACACTGCCATGGAGCTCAAGAAGCAGCCTCCCGGGGCTGGAGTGATAGCACAGCGGGTAGGGCGTTTGTCTTGCACATGGCTGACCCAGGTTAGATTCCCAGCATCCCATATGGTCCCCCTCGCACCGCCAGGGGTAATTCCTGAGTGCAAAGCCAGGAGTAACCCCTGTGCATTGCTGGGTGTGACCCAAAAAAAGCAAAAGGAAAAAAAAAAGAAGCAGCTTCCCCATGTGGTGGCTAAGATGTAGGGAAAAGAACTGGTGCCACCCAAACATAGTTCACCATTTATGTATTTATTTTGGCTTTTTTGGTCACACCCGCCGATGTTCAGGGGTTACTCCTGGCTTTGCACTCAGGAACTACTGGCTGTGCTCAAGGGGCCATATGCAATGCTGGTCGGATTTGTGCAAGGCAAACATCCTACCCACTGTACTACTGCTCTGGCTCCCTAAACATAGTTCAAATACAGTCTGGCTTGGACTAACTTGACAATCAGAAAGCAAAAAGACTTTGAGCATGAGGCAATGTAATCTACTCAACCCACACTTTTATTTATATAGGGACTTTCTTGTTCCTGCCATTGTAATAATCACTGTAACAATTTTGGCTGTGCTCTGACACCTGGATTATGCTCTATTCCTGTCCAGCTATTTATACTTTACAAGGTTTGTCTTGAAACCTACCACAAACCCACCAGCATCACAGTCTCAGCCGTTTACGCCACAACAGGATTGGAGAGATAGTACAGAGGTTAAGGCACTTACCTTGCGGCCGGCTCAGGTTCAGTCCCAGCACCACATATGTTCCCCCAAATGCTGCCAGGAATGATTCCTGAGAACAGGGCCAGGAGTAAGCCTGGAGCACCACAGGGTAATGCCCAAAAGCAAAAAGCAGGAATCCCCATTTTCCTGACTTCCAGTTACCATCTAGAATGGGTCCTCTTATTAGCGGGGGCATTTCTAAAATCAAAGGCTTTGCAGTGAGATGTGTCAGGGTTGAGATCTGGCTCTGCCATAATTACTGTATGACCTTAGGCAAGTTACTTAATCCTTCTGAGCCCCAGTGTTGTCCTCTGGAGATGATAATGCTGTTCTCTCAGGCTTGCTGTCAGAGGTTACAGTACTTAGTCTAGTCTCTGGCCCAAACATCAGGTATTTAATAAAGAATAGCTGCTGCTACTGTTGTTTGCAACTTTGGCTCATTCCTTCTGTTGTATGTCTCTGCAGCACTAAGATGGTATTCTTTGTTCAAAATGAGCCTCCCCACCAGATCTTCAAAGGTCATGAGGTGGCTGCAATGCTCAAGAGTGAACTGCGGAAGCAAAAGGCAGACTTCCTGATATTTGGAGCGCTGGAGATCAATACTGTCAGTGAGTAATTTTGGAAATTGGGGTCAAGAACCTATTGTACCCAGTGCTGGCCGCTTCTCCTGTTAGTCCTCAGGTTTCATCTCTTTTCTCTGGGGACAAGAAGATAATACTTTTCCTCTACTTCTGTTATGACCAGTGAGTCTCAGCTCAGTGGAAGAACTCTTTTGTGTTTTTGTTTTTTGGGCCACATCGGTATTGCTCAGGGCTTACTTCTGGCTCTGTGCTCAGGGATAACTCCTGTCTGTGCTCAGGGGACTATATGGATGTTGGGGATCAAATCCAGGTCAGGTACAGGCAATGTAAATGCCCTAGCCACTGTACTATCTCTCTGGTCTTTAATTTTTAAATTTGTATTTGTTGTTCGGTGCCAGAGACTGAACCCAGGATTTTATACATGCAAGACAAGTGCTCTATTGCTAAAGTTCACCCCCAGTTGTTCATAACGATAGTGACAATGTGCCCAAGTGGCAGAACTCTTGGGGTGGGTCTTAGAAAGTTGCATCACAGGCCAGAGAGCAGGCAGATGCCTGAGAATCTTCACAGGCCTTGAAGTCTGACTGTCCTTCATCTCTCATTTCCATTGACATTTTTCATTTCCTGCTACTTTTAGCATGCCAGCTGAATTGTTCTGACCATGGCCACTGTGATTCATTCACCAAACGCTGTATCTGTGACCCTTTTTGGATGGAGAATTTCATCAAGGTGCAGCTGAAGGATGGAGACAGCAACTGTGGTGAGTGTTCATCTTGGTACTGTGCCAGCTGATTTGGCACTGAATGTGGTTCTGAGTTGAGTGGGTGGTTGTTGGTGCTTCCAAGGCAGATGAGCAGGCAAGGAGAAGAACTTTGTGTATTTTTTGTTTGCAGAGGGTTTTTATTTCCATCCTCCACACTTGCTCAAGGTTAGAGGAAATCTCTGAAGCTGTCTTGTAACCAGCTTAAACCAGATCAACAGTAAACTGCAGCATAAATCAGGCCAATTGGGAGGCTTTCTGTCTTTGGGAGAGCACAGTGTCTATCAGGAAGCCTGGTGGAAGCCGTTAGGTTTGCCGTCTGTTTACAGATCGCCTGCCTCAGTGCCTCCAGAATCTCAGGGCAGGGACAATTTGAACGCTGTAAAGCATCAGCTTCCTTCACCTCTAAGATTATACTTTCATCGGGGACTTTTGGTGCTGTTTAGGGACTTTCCCCCCCGTCTCTGTGTTTGGGGACCATGCAGTGTCAGAGATTGAATCCAGGGTTTATGCATGCAAAGCACATGCATAGCCTATTGAGCTATCTTTCTGGCCCACAGGGACAGTTTTTTGTTTTTTGTTTTTTGTTTTTTTTTTTTTGCTTTTTGGGTCACACCTGGTCGCACAGGGGTTACTCCTGGCTCTGCACTCAGGAATCACCCCTTGCGGTGCTCAGGGGACCATATGGGATGCTGGGACGGCCGCGTGCAAGGCAAACGCCCTACCCACTGTGCTATTGCTCTAGCCACAGGGACAGTCTTATCTACAGAGTGAAGCCACCTCCTACCCCAGGCAGGGCACCCCAGGTCTTCCCTTGAATTTCTTTCTAGAGTCCTCACCATTTTGTTTTCCTTGGCAGAGTGGAGTGTCTTGTATGTCATTATTGCTTCCTTTGTCATTGTCGTTGCCTTCGGAATCCTGTCCTGGACTGTGATCTGCTGCTGTAAGCGGTAAGATGGGTTTGTTTGGGCGTCTCGTCGGGTGTCGCTCACTGGAGAGGCAGCCAGCCACACAGAAGGCTTCCTGCCTCTCTCTCACTCTCAGGATGGCTGTGTTCAGCCAGACACGCGAGCAAGGCGTTCCTCCCACTCTCACGCTCCATGGGGCAGAAACGCACTCAGTTAAGGTGCTGTCACCACCATGTGTGCAACGTAGGGGGTGTGGCCTGGGATGGGGACTCAGCAGCGGAAGATCTGGCACCTCCAACACGTCTCCATATGTGTCCCGGGCCACTCGACCTCAGCCTTTCCATCTGAGGATGAGTTCTTCAGAGGTGGGATTCCCAGAGATGCATGTTTTCATTTAATTTGAACTTAGTTACAAGTATTTTGGGATTTTTGAGTCTATCTAGTTTTAGTACTTAATGGTGTTTAGTACCTGTTTTACTATATTAATAATTTAGTAACTATGATTCCTATATTCTGTGCTAAGCACTATGATGCCTTTTTTTTCTAGTGAAGCAAGATAGTTTCATCGTTTTTAAAGAAACTTAGAAAGATGTGAGGAGAAAGGAAGTACAAGTAAGAACAGGGGCTTGAAGAACAAACTCACAATGTCACTGTATAGGTGATTTTTTTTTTTTTGCTGTTGTAGCTTTTAGGGCCACACCCAGTAGTTCTTAGGGGCTACTCCCAGCTGAGTGCTTAGGGATGGCTCCCAGTGGTGTCTGGGGACCCCTATGATGAGGATTGAACTTGGGGCTTCTGCGTGCAGAGTATGTTACAGACATTTGAGCTATCTCCCTGACCCTCTTTATTATTTTATTTTTAAATTTTTTACCTATTTGGGAGTGAAGGGATAGTGTGTTGGCCCACACCCAGCCATTTTCAGGAGGTATTCCTGGCTCTGTGCTCAGGAGTGACCCCTGGTGGTGCTTGGGAGACCATATGTGGTACTGGGAATTTGAACAGAGGTCAGCAGGTTACAAGGCAAGAGCCTTAAACCCTGTTCTATCTCTCTCGCCCCTTGTTTGTTTTTTTATTTGCAGGGGGCATGGGGGAATGGGGACCAAATTTGGGGGTGGGGCTTGGACGTGGGCCATCACATTCAGATGTTCTTAGGGCTTACTCATGGCTCTGTGCTCAGAGATCAAACCTGGCAATATCCAGGAGACCATGTTTGATGCCACGGATTGAACTTGCCAGGCTAGTGCTTCATCTCCTGTACTAGCTTTCCAGC
Source organism: Sorex araneus (assembly GCF_027595985.1). Lineage (NCBI taxonomy): Eukaryota > Metazoa > Chordata > Mammalia > Eulipotyphla > Soricidae > Sorex > Sorex araneus. The sequence goes on from NC_073306.1 coordinate 40,813,422, forward strand.
CCTTATGGCTGGGGCCACATATGGCTGTGATGAGGGAACCAAATTTGGTGCCAAAGATCGCACCAGACTCAGCTGCGTGCCCGGCAAGCACCTTAACCCCCTTTCCGTTTTAAGCCAATCTTTTCTTTATTGCTGCTGTGAAGGGTGAGTCCAAGCTAAAGGGGCATATTTCCCTTGCCTTTTCCCAGAATCAGGAAGGACTATATGAAGAACAAAACCTCACACACACCGTTTCCTGAGCAGGCTGGTGGGGCCTTTCTGTTTTTTAGGCAAAAAGGAAAACCTAAGAGGAGAAGCAAGTACAAGATCCTGGATGCCACTGATCAGGAGAGCCTGGAGCTAAAGCCAAGCTCTCGAGCAGGTAATTGCCCTGGGTGTGGAGGTGTCTAGATTTGTACTGTCTCCTTGGGAAGATGCCATTATCACTCATTCTGCCCCAACTGTGACACTCTAGTCCCTTATGTCAGAAAGTCTACAGTTCTCTAGCTAAGCTAAAAGTCCTTTCAGAAATTGAACAATGGAAAGTGGAGAAGTAGAATGGAATTAAAAGGCAACAAGGATTGGATAGAAGTTCATGAGCAAATGAGAAGCTGAAGGGGTAAGTTTCCTGCAGAGAGAAAGGAGGGAGGGTTAGGATGTCTCTTCTAGGAGTGAGGGAAGGAGTACAGGCATAAGGAGTTCCAGGTTGAAGAGGCCAAGTGACGAGGGAGCCTACTGCTGGCACAATAGTGGGCTTCCAGTGGACGGGAAAATGGCAAGAGGAAGCCACAGGGCGGCCAGGTGCATCAAGTCTCTGGGTGAGGGCCAGCAGGCCTTTCTCTGGCGGGAGTATGTTGCTGAGGGAACAGTAAGACCCTGGGGTCTGGTGGCTCTAAGCAGTGTGCCCAGAGCAGAGGCAGCAATAGGATGAGGAGATGGGATTCTGTTTGGATGCTGTAAGGCAGGAACTGAAGAAGTTAGGCTTAAAGAAGAGTGGATTTAGTGAGCCATGTTGCCAAAAAAAAGATGAGATGAGCCAGAACAGCAGACGCTGGGCCTGAGATACAGTACAGCAGGTAGGGTGTTTTTGTTGCATGCACTTGAGTTGGGTTGATCCTGCGCCACATATGATCCCCAGTGTCCTGCCAGGTGATCCCTGAGCACAGAGCCAGGACTAAGCCCCGTCTCCTCCACAGGCATCAAGCAGAAAGGCCCAGTGGTGAGCAGCAGCCTGATGCACTCCGAGTCGGAGCTGGACAGTGACGATGCCATCTTCACATGGCCAGACCGAGAGAAGGGCAAACTCCTACATGGACAGAATGGCTCCGTGCCCAATGGGCAGACTCCACTGAAGGCCAGAAGCCCACGAGAGGAGATCTTGTAGCCACCTGGACTGTTCCTCCGGGTAGAGGTGGCAGTGTCAGGGCCCCGCGCATCGCCAAGCCCAGTACCTCCCAGACCTTGGGCAGCTGTTGTCTCAGCATTTGCTGGTCACTCCACCCTGCCACACCCAACCAGAACTGCAGGTACTTGACTCTAGAGATGTTCTCCAGGAACCCCTGAAAGAAGCTGTGAATGAAGAGACTTCCTCTTTAAACCTGTCTGGTAGGGCCCCCCTGCCCTGCCCCCAAAACACCCTCACCTCAGGGCCTCCTTATTTTGCAAATTCCTTCCCACAAGTCCTGGCTGTGTCCCCCTCTCCCAGGTACAGAAGCAGCACCTCCAGCCAGGGGACCCAAGAGCCTGGCTGCAGGCTGTTCTTGGCTCTCTTTGAGCTGCAGGGGAGGTGTCACCTCCTTTCCTCACCGCTGATGCCCAGCAGGTAGTGTAGAAAGGTGTCGAGCACACCATCCTGGGAGGACTGTTGCTGAGTAGAGCACGGAAGCCTTCTGCCTGCTGCCCGTCAGAGCTGCGGGGCTGGACAGTGTCCTCCTCTGACTGGCCTTGGCTGCCTCAGGGCCTGGCCCACACCTGCTGTACAGCGGAGGCGGCCACAAATGAACTGGAATGTCAAGGCACAAGAGTGCGTGTGTGTGACTGTCCCACTGTGGTCTGTCCATCCCCTTTTTGTGTCCCCTGCATGTGTGTTATTGAGTGTGTGCGTGCACATAACTCCTCATAGGGCTCTCAGCTGCTCACAAGGCATACTTGACTCAGAAAGACTTTCAACTCCTTGGAACAGACTGTCTTCATCCCTCTGGCCCTGTCACTGGTTCCTCGGCCATGGTATCTGGGTGTTGAGGAATGGGAACATGGGGTAGAGACTTTTTAAACAGAAACTTAGTTTATACTACTGCACTTCTGTCTATTGTGGGATGATTAAACATGCTATTTAATTGTATGTTTGTGCGTGCTGTCATCTCTGTGCTGCACTGCTGTTTGCCCAGTGATGCCCTGGCCTTGTGAGGAAGTTGGGCCTCACATCAGTACGAGGCCAAAGGTGCCAAGGGCCTGCCTCGACCTGAGCTGCCGTCTGGCTCTCGACTCTGGGCACCACACTGAGCAGCTGCTTTTCAGTTTTCTTTAACAAAAAAAAAAAATTACTAACACTCTTACAGTCCATGTGGGTACTAAGAAGTGTCCTAACACCAGATAGGGCCTTTCAAACTTTCACCACCTACTCTTTTGGGGTTTCAGCAGCACGAAACCCCTGACCCAGATCTGTTCACTGCACATCTGTGGAGACACTAGCTAGCCGTCTGGGGCAAGTAGGATGCTGGTGCTCAGTGCCCTGCTTAGGAAACAGAGAGAAGCCTGAGCCCACACTCTACCCAAGGCTGTATGTCACGTAATTAGCTGTGGTGGCAGGGGATATGGCTTTATTGACAGCAAAACAAACCCAAGTGTGAAACTTAGTCCACACAGATTGTGGCAGAATTAGATTGAGACCAAGCACAGGCTCTGCTGGGCTCAATCGGAAAAACCCAGAGAACCTGAACATCAGATTGCTGGCCTCCACCGCCGAGTTTCTAATTGAGTGAGTCTGGGTAGAATTTCTTTTTTTTTCGGGGGCGGGGGGTAGAATTTCTTCCTGACAGGTTCCCAGGTGATGCTAATCTACTGGTGTAGAAGTGCCTTTTCAGTGTGATTAGGAGGCAGCCACCGCCCCATCTGAGTGGAGGAACTTGAGAAGGGAGAACCGTACTCAGCCAGGGACACGCAGACTCCAGGAAGGGCCAAGGGCCGGCAGGCTGGGCTTAGGCTGGCATACTGGAGTAGCTCTAGAGGGTGCAGGAGAAGCTACTGGCTTTGTAGGGTTTTCCATTCTCTGGAGCTCATTTCTATTTACATTTTTGTCTCAGCCACAGCTGAATTCATTCTTACTCCAGTTTCAGAGGTGAATTTTTTTCATTCCCCATTCCTCCCACGATGAGACAAACCCAGAAGCTGACGCCGCTTTCCAGGTGTAGTTTGATTCTGAACTTGGTCCTGACATATCAGAGAGCCCTGTTACCACCACGTCCGTTTGCCGTTCTCAAGAACTCTTCCAAAGTAATAGCAGATCCCGACGGCCTGGGGAATCCGTTCCTTGAATAAATTTAACGCAGTTAAAACACGCCTCCACCCTTACAGAGGTTTCTCAGGCTAGAATGGCCAGAATGGCCACCAGAGGGCGTCCTTACATCTCTTATAGCTCACTCGGTTCTGCGGCCTTGTCACCAGGAGGTTCCACATGAAGAATCCCTATAGCTGAGGTTGGCTCAGCACTTCCAGGTTCAGATAAAAAAAGGAGTGATTCCTTCCTGGCTCTTCTGCCTTCTCTGGCTCATGTGAAAGGTGTACGTTACTGAAGACACTGCAAAAATGTACGCAAGTGGGAATAGCGATAGCACAGCAGGTAGGTCGTTTGCCTTGCACGCGGCCGAGCCGGGTTCTAGTCCCAGCATCCCATATGGTCCCCTGAGCACTGCCAGGGGTAATTCCTGAGTGCTGAGCCAGGTGTGACCCAAAAAGCAAAGAAAAAATAATGTACGAAAATGTGGACAGTCCACCGGACAGGACAGGGTCTGAGGAGTATGGTTCAGGCCTTGCTGCTTGTGGAGAACTTGTTTCAGGGCCCTCAGATATTCTCTGGTCACGTCTGGGCCACTGGGAGACACCTATGTAACTAGAGTTGGTGCTGGCAGCGGCTCCCTAATCTAGGCAGGATTTCTGGACTGGGGCTACCTACTCCTATGGCTCCCCACAGAGCCTAGACACGCGCACCTGTCACGGTCAAGTACTGTCCAAACAGGTAAAGCTTCCCTTCCCCTTGGAGGGGTGCTCTGAGTGCTAAGGTCTGAAACTGGTGGGTACTGAGCAGATTCAGCTCTTTGCCTTTAGAAACAAAGTGAGTGATCACAGATGGGGTGGACAGGCCTTATCAGCCCTCTGTCCAATTCTCAGGTACGAGTGCTAGACATAGAACTGCTGTGCCCTGTCCGACCTTCAGGGCTGCACTAGACTTGCCCTCCTCCCCATTCCTTCCTCCACATCCTGTTCATTAGCATTAGTTGCTGTTGCTCACAAGGACCTTGACAACCCTTTTTCCCCCTAGGGGGTAAGGGGTCACACCTGGTGACCATTTAGGGTGTTGGGGCTAGAACCTGGCTAGAACCCCATGCAAGTGCCTTACCTTTTGTACTATCACTCTGGCCCCCACCTTGACAACTTTTAACCATATCGTCTCTTGGAACTCATAACCCCCAATGTTTAATTTTTTACTGGTTTTCCTTTGGGTGGTTTTTTTTTGGGGGGGGGGGTCATGCCCAGCGATGCCAGGGGTTACTCCAGGCTCTGCACTCAAGAATCACTCCTGGTGGTGCTGGGAGGACCGTAGGAGATGCTGGAGATCAAACCTGGGTCAGCCAAGTACAAGACAAGTGTCCCTGCTGTATTATCACTCTGGTCCCTATGGTGTTTTTGTTTTTTTAATTAAATCACTGTGAGAACAGTTACAAAGCTTTCCAGTCTAAGTCTCAGTCATACAATGACCAAACACCCATCACCTCACCAGTGTACACCCTCCACCACCAAGAACCCCAGTATACCCCCATCACACCCCTCCCCCCGCCTATGTGGCAGATGATTTCCACCTTTCTCTCCGCTTTGATCACATTCAATATTTCGACAAAAGATCCACCATTATTATTTGGAGTTTTCCCCAACATTCAGACATGCTGAAAAGGCATCATTAGGTAGTTTGTTTTCTATTGCTGATATGAAGAACACTGTGTGGATATGGTCAATTGTGCTGAATCCTTTTCTGAATCCGGCTTGATCGCATGGTCGCATGGTTGTCCTTCGTCTAGTGTTCTGTCAGTCCTATTCAGGATGACTCGAGTGAATAACTTGTAGACGACGAACAACAGGCAGATCGGGTGATAGTTGCCAATGTTGTGGATGTCTCCCTTCTTGTACAACAGGACTGTCCTGCTGGTTTTCCATTGGGATGGAACCTTGCATTCAGACAGGTAGCGTGTGAAGAACCGAGCCAGTGTATTGACAAGTACTGGTGGCAGATTCTTCAGGTGTTTGGGTCTGATCTTGGCTGTACGCATCTTTACCGATGAAATGGCATGTTGGATTTTGGAAGGGAGGACATTAGGAACAACATACCCATCCTGTGGAATTTGTTAAGTGGGCAGGTAGACGTGGCTGTCAAAGAGATCTGAGTAGAAGTCGTGAATAATCCTCTCCATTGCCCTTCTGGAAGATGTGACAGATCCATCAGGACATCAGAGGGCAGTCACCTTGGTCTTGTAGTTGGTGAAAGACAAGCGGGTGTTGGTTGCTGACATCCTGGCTGCTCATTAGGATTACCTGAACAACTCTTTTTTCCCCTAGGGGGTAAGGGGTCACACCTGGTGACCATTTAGGGTGTTGGGGCTAGAACCTGGGTCAGCCCCATGCAAGTACTACCGCTCTGGCCCACGGTGACCAAGCTCATTGAGGTCTCGCAAGAGTTCAAGATACCGCTCTAACATTCATTGATTTAAAGAAGGCTTTTGATCCTGTTGAGATTGAAGCAGTCATCAGAGCCCTAGCCAAATAGGGCATCCAAACTCAGTACATCAAGATCCTCCACTGACTGTATTACTGATTCACCACCAGGATCTCACCATTCTACAAAGAAGTGTTTGTTCATCGACGTAAAGAGAGGGGTTCAACAGGGTGACATCATTTCACTGAAACTCTTCAGTGCTACCCTCGAGAACATCGTGCGACAACTGGAATGGGAAGGAATGGGAGTGAAGATAGAAGGTCGGCAACTACACCACCTCTGCTTCACTGATGACATCATTCTTATGACACCAAATTATCAGCCAAGCGGCACAAATGCTGGCCGACTTCGACCACGAGTGAGGAAGGGTCAGACTGCAGCTGAATCTCACCAAGACAATGTTCATGAAAAACAAACTAGTCCCTGACATTCCATTCCTTCTCAATGTTCATCTCCGAATGCAACAGCTCTGTGTACCTGGGTCGAGAACTCAACATGAGGAATGACTTGGCACCAGAACTGCGCAGGAGGAAGAGAGCGTCAAAGAAGTTGTTAAGAGATGAAGAACCTCCGGCTCCAGGCACAATTTTTCGACTCCACCGTTCTTCCTGCATTAACATATGCCTCAGAGACCTGGGCCCTATGAAAACAGGACGAGAACGCTATTTGGGTCTCCCAAGGAGGAATCAAAAGAGCTATGCTTGTAATATCACATTTCACTCAAGTGAGAGAAGAAATCCAGAGTTCTGTTGATGATCAACCTCCGTTGATGATCAAGAATCAGAGCCGCTGTCTCATTTGTCAAGGCATCAAAAATCAGATGGGCCAGACATGTAATGCGATTCAGAGACGACTGCTGGACTAGAGCTATTACCAACTGGATTCCACAGGACGTCAACCGTGTGGCCACCCACCTACAAGATGGTAAGACTTCTTCACAGAGAACCCTGAATAAACGGTTTGAGGCTCTTCATGTTCCTGGAGTGAGGAGACGCCATTGGCTACACTAGCATGCGACAGGGATGGAGATGTTACTGGCAGCTGCTCGAGCAAATCGATGAATAACAGGATGATAAGTGATATGAAGAACATTATGGATTTCTGATATGTTAGTAATGTCTGGAGGGATTTCTGCCAAAAGCTGCTGGGTTCCGAGATTGTTTTGTGTGCCTCTGGGATCATGGCCATTCGGAAGCCAGGAGCCGTTCATGGGCGGCAACTTGTTGGGGCGCGGAGAGGGGCCAGCTCCACCCCCCATCCCATGAGGCCCCTCGTGTCACGTCACTGCAGTCTCATACCTGGCTGTCCAATAGGCTCTGAAAATGTGCCGGCCATCACACCGCTGGGGAGAATAGGCGGAAGGGACAAACACCTTTCCCCACTTGGGGTGGCATGGCGCTGTAGTTTAATGCTCAGTCCAGATGCATTTCTGCCAAAAGCCCCTGGGTTCTGAAATTGGTTTGTGTGCCTCTGGGATGATGGCCGTTCAGGAGCCAGGAGCCGTTCATGGGCAGCAACTCTGGCCCCTATGTTTTTAAGTAAACTTTTTCTAATTTCTTGAACAACTTGTGCACCACATCATGCCCTCAACAAGGGGGGTGGGGAGACAGCCCTTAATAGCTCAGCTCCAAAAATTAAGCTCTGCTGGCAGCAAAGACACCCATTACACTTAATCATCTTAGGTAAGGATTCCTGAAGTTTGGTGCAACAACTCCTCACAAAACTAGAGTTCCTTTTTTTAACTCGTCTACATTTTCGGTCATCTGTAAGTTATGAACAAGAGAGAGGTTGTCTATCTTGAGCCTCAACTTTATTAACCCTGCTGCTTTCTTTGTCAAGATACAGAGGAGCACCTGGGGGACCTCTGTGGAGAAACGAGGGAAATTAGTTCCTGAACCAACTGGTAGAGAGCTGTTCAGCAGAATGGTCACCCAGTTGTTAGGAGAAACAAGATTTATTGTGCTAACCAGTGCAGTTTCCTTTTTAATAGTTGTAGTTAAATCATGGGCCCAGGGGTGAGAGAGATAGTACAAGGACCACGAGGCCTAACATGCAGCTGATCGCCAGCACCACATATGGTTCCTCGCCCCCGCCAGCCATTCTGAGCATGGAGACAGGAGTAAGACCTGAGCACAGTCAGGTGTGGCCCCAAAACAAAGCACGTGTGGGTACAAGCTCTTCTGTGTGAGGGCCTGTAACCCCTACCCCAGCCTCTGTGGTGTGGGGAAAGCTCATTGGGGCCAGTTTCTAAATCACATGTTTTCATGTAAGTTTTCTGAAGGGCTGACAAAAATAACTGATGTTCCCTCTGGAGTTCCATGCTTATGGCCTGGAGAGACAGTAAAATGGGTTAAGGTACTTCCCCACAGCTGGCTCAGGTTTGATATCAGCACCACATACTGTCCCTGAGCATTGCCATAAGTGACCTAAAGACACACACATAAAAGCAACATGTTAGGGGGCTGGAGTGATAGCACAGCGGGTAGAGCATTTTTGCCTTGCATGCAGCTGACCTGGGTTCAATTCCCAGGATCCCATATGGTCCCCTGAGCACTGACAGGGGTAGTTCCTGAGTGCAGAGCCAGAAGCGACCCTGTGCATCGCCAGGTGTGACCCAAAAAGCAAAAAAAAAAAAAAAAAAAGGCAACAAGTTAGGTACTCAAACTTGGGGGTGGTATTTTTACCTGTATTGTATGCTTTGAGGCCTGGGAGAGTAATCAACAGGCAAGAGCAGCCTGCAGTTTTTTAACTTCTGAGTTCAGTCCCATGCTGAATGGGGAGGCACAATAGGTGGAGGCACCTGGCAATACCAAGTGTCTCGACTGTTGTTCTATCTTGGACCCTAGGACCTAGCTTCTTAAACTGTGGGTCATGACACGATACAGGGTCACTGAATTTGGGGTCATAAAAAACCCAACCACAGTAAAGAATCCAATGCCCAACAACCAAGCAGAATTCAAATTTCAGCTGTATACTGAATCCATGGTTTTCTGGCAGTGCTGATCTAATGTTATGTCTCTTGGGTGGAAAAAGCTTATGCTCTGCCTTATAGAACTATCACTGTCATCCCGTTGTTTATGCATTTATTCAAGTGGGCACCAGAAACGTCTTTATTCCTTTCATCCCTGAGATTTTAGCAGCCTCTCCTTACTCGTCTTTCCCAACAATCGGAGGCTCTTTCTGGGTCAAGGGAATGAGACCTATCATTACTGTTTTTGGCATATCGAATATGGGACCACTCGAGCAAATTGTTGATCAACAGGATGACAGTATATACACACCTCTCAGAAAGCCTGGCAAGCTACCGAGAGTATCCCGCCCACACGGCAGGGCCTGGCAAGCTACCTCTGGCATATTCGATAGAACATCCTTCCAAGTACTAATTTCTGTGATCTTGTTTAAAAAATCACAATAAAATCTCTGCATTTCAGTATTCAATTGTAAATATGGCTATACAGAGAAAATCATTTTTGTCACCTGCAGATTAAATCACCTCTGAAGTAATGGAGGTGCCCAATGCCCTTCTGGAAAGAGTATCAATACACAGTCAGACCTGGGCTTCCAGTTTGAACTGTGGAGCCCAAAATAAGAACTTGAGTCATGGGAACACTGGTAGTGACATGATTTTTCCCAGCATATATTAGTTGGCTAAAGAAATGAAAGTAAGTGGCATACAACTATAGTTCAGTTTAAGCTACTTCCTGCACATATAGCCAATATATCTGAGGCTACAAATGACTCCTGTACCTTTTACTCTGCATACTTCTCAGCTTTCTGTATTCTATTGCAAATTCCTGAGGCTAAAGCCATACTGTATTACAACACTCACACCTGAAACAGCACAAATTCTAACACATGTGAGAGCTGAATGACCTACAGTAGCTAGAAACCTAGAAATGCCTGAAATTCTGTACCTGGAAACAAACACGAAGCTCTTGTCTATGGCACAGAGGGCTTCTGTTATGCCATCAATACTGTCCCTTAACCCCTACATGCCTATCAATGATTAATGCTAACAATGGACACTGAGACATTACAATGGGTGACTTTTTTCTTTTTGGGTCACACCTGGTGATACAGGGTGGTAACGGGTTACTCCTGGCTCTGCACTCAGGAATTACCCCTGGTGGTGCTCAGGGGACTATATGGGATACTGAGAATCAAACCTGGGTCAGCCATGTGCAGGGCAAATGCCCTACCCGCTATGCTATTGCTCCAGCCCCTACAATGAGTGTCTTAAAGAGTGCCTAAACACACTACTTTATTTCCCAAAACCCTATGCTAGGGGCCAGGATGCGGTTCAGCAATCGAACACTTGTCTTACAAGTGTGAGGCCCTCTAGCACACAAAAACAAAACAAAAACCCTTAAGCTACTTCTCAAAAGCATGGGGCACTTTTAAGCATGGCATATTTTAGGAATTAAATACAGCATTACTTTTATAAGGCCATGCTCAGTAGAATCAGAAGTCCCAGGCCACTCCAGGCAATACTTGGCCTGTTGGGGTGGGCCTGACAATTTCATGCTCAGATGTGGCAGTGTGGTGCCAGGGCCACTAGGACTGCAGCAGGCAGGGCTATGCCGTGCCAGTGACTGAGCTCAGGACTTGGCACATGCTACTCCTAGCCTCTTGAGCCACCTCCCCAAACCCATGTTCTGTTTTGAGAGGAGGGCTACGCCCAGTGGCTACTCCCAGTTCAGTGCTAGGGTCACTCCTCATGGTTCCCTGGGAATCAAGAGGTGCTAGGGATGGAACATGGGCCTCCTGCATACAAAGCCTAGATCTTTATCTTCCTGGCCCCACTATCTTTAAAAAGCATCAGTGCTTTGAGCAACGTCCAAACACTAATGTCACCTTATTCACCATATCCCCAATCACTACAACAGTGGCAGATACACCCTTTCAAGTGTGCTTATGGGGCCAGAGAGGGAGGTACACTCTCGCCCTAGTATCACACAGTGATCTAAGCACTGCCAGTAGGTATTCCTGAGCACAAAAGTAAGCCTGAATATAGAGCCTAATGTAGACTGACTCAGCCTAGGAATATGGGAGAGGTGGCTTCTTAGAACACAGCTTAAGAGAGGAAGAAAATGACAGATCTAGTTATAGCTGAATGGAGTAAATGCTCCAAGCAAGTTCAGTTAATGCTACTGAGGTGGTAAGTATAAAGACAGAAGGAAAATACTTTGAAAAGAGGTTGAAGAGATAGTATAGAGGTTAGAATACTTACTTTGCATATAAAGCTGACCCTGGTTTGATCAGTGACACCTCGTGGTCCCCTGAGCAGAGCCAGGAGCAACTGCTAAGCATAGCTGGCAAAAATTTAAACACCCCAAATTAAAAAAATTAAATGCTGAACTATAACACGTATTATAGAAGCCGGGTATGTTAAAAATAAATTGGCTGGGGGCTGGATCAATAGTACAGTGGGTAGAGTGTTTGCTTTACACGTGGCCAACCTAGGTTGGATTCCCAGCATCCCATATGGTTCCCCAAGCACCACAAGAGTAATTCCTGAGTGCAGAGCCAGGAGTAACCCCTGAGCATCACTGGGTGTGACCCAAAAAGCAAAACAAACAAAATCAATTGGCTATCCCATAGGCACAATAAAATTGACTTAAAAATTTACAATGTCATAAATAAGAATGCCATTAAGCTCTTTTTGTTTGTTCTAGAAAGAACTAACACACGAGGCATGTAGATTAGACAAGGAAAGAAAAACATTAAAATAGGGGCCAGGGAGATAGCGCAAAGGGATAGTGTTCAAGCTTTGCATGCAGGAGTCCTGGGTTCAATCCCTAGCATCAGTGGGTATTTCCACCCTCCAAAAACAAGCCTAACCGGACCAGAGGACAGCAGGTAGGGCACTTACACTGCATATTGGACAACCCAGACTCAACCCTGGCACTGCATATAGTATCCTGAGCATTGTGAAGGGTGATTCTTGAGCAGCATTGGATGTGAGTCCCAGAACACATAAGGAGATGGAGAGATGTGGGATAACATAGCCTCAGGTAGTTTAGGTTTATTGGGAACTTTCCTCTGTGTTTATTTGTAACTTCTTTGTCTTCTGTTGACTTGTAAATAATTGTTTTTCTCTTCTCCTTGAGTCCTTTGCATAGTTTATTCAGAGCAATGTCCTTTTTGTATGGACACAGGAAGACTTAGCAAATGCTATGCTTTTATAACCTGGGAGTCATTTGACTCTACATGATATTTTCCTCCTGGGCATCTGTTCTCTCGACCTAAGCCTCAGCTGCCCTTACTTCTTAGCACCCCCAAAGCAGGGTTCCAACAAGGGACAGGACGGACCCAGGGCAAGTGGGGAGTTATATGCTACCCTGGCATCAAGATGGGCCTGGCCAAAGTGCCTAATGCTTAACTGTAAGTTAAGAGCTTGGTCATGGACAAATGCTGTCATGATTCAAAAAGTAATAACCGGATTTGGACCCTGCTAGGGTTAGGAATGAATAATCTGGCCTGAGTGCTGCAGTCTGAGTCTGTGGCAAGATGTTGCCAGGAGAGCTGCCCTACAAGCCTCAATGTATTTCTTACTGTGTCCATACAAAAATAACTAGTATTAAGATGTTAATGAGTTCTTGGACTAAGGAAAGGAGAAAAACCTGAAGAGGTATTTGCCTGCTGACAGTCAGGAAGGGCTTTGGAATGCACGGCCCTCTTAAGAAGGGGTTTCTTATGTTGATTTTGCTACCTGACCCTGTGTAGCCTAGAGGGCAAGGTGGAGAGAGACAAGGAGGGGGAGAGACTAGTGAAGAGTTAGAATCCTGAATGAGAGGAGAAAGCCAGAGAGAGAGGATGGAGGATTGAGTTGCTAGGAAGGAGAGAGTTGCTGGGGGCGAGAGGAGACAGGAGACAGGAGACAGGAGAAATGGGGAGCTCAGAGAGACTGGAACAGGCGCATGGAGAGAATGGAATAAATGGCAACTGATCAATCAACCGGCTTGGCCCTTGTTTCCTCCTCCGTCTGCTGGCCGAGAGCGGCCCGGGATCGTCAGAGAGTCGAGGGGGCTCTCACCTGGTCGCCCCCCCAGCAGGTATTTTTTACAAAGAGAGATAGCCCAAAGCTTAGGGTGGGGGTATGGTGTTGCAGCAGGTCAACCTGTACCTGCAAGGCGAGTCCATCAGCAGCTTGATGGTGCCTTTAGGCTTTCAGATATCCCGAAATTGCCACTGTGCCTTTGGCCAGACCCCAACAACTTGGAACCAAGTTTCCTAAGAAATTAAACAGCCAAAAGTTAGTTATGTGCTGGGGCTGGAGAGATAGCACAGCGGTAGGGTGACTGTCTTGCATGCAGTCAACCTGGGTTTGATTCCCAGAATCCCATAGGGTCCCCCGAGCACCGCCAGGAGTAATTCCTGAGTGCAGAGCCAGGAGTAACCCCTGTGCATCGTTGGGTGTGACCCAAAAAGCAAAAAAAAAAAAAAAAAAGTATGTGGGAGCCATGCCCACAAAACACCTCCGGCTCAGCTACACAAGCTCATTTATCTGCCTTATTTCAGAGATCCATAAATAAATCTCATAAGAGATCAAAAACCACAATTAATCTCGAACCCGTGCATGAACAGACCGGGATAAATTGGAGGGGGGCAGGTTAGTTTGGTGCCACCCATAAACAGAGCCCACTGCTTGCTTCCACAATCCAAAATCACCATATACTCCAGGCCTGACTGCAGTGTCTCAGGATGGAACTCACCAAGACATAATCTGCTGAAAATTTGGGTATGTGGGTTTTGTGACTGGAATCTCCAGACTTTCTTGGAGTTGGGATGGGCTACCTCCCCCCACTTCCTGGGAGCACGGCAGTCACCCACACCAACCAACTCCAGTGCCACCATGTAAGTAAGCCCTTCTATCAGCCTTACTTCACAGGCTCATAAACAAACCTTAAAGGAGATCAAAAGCCGAAGTTAATATCGGACCTGTGAATGGCTGAATAGACCAGGGTAAATCGGAGGGGGGGGCGCGTCAGAACTGGTGCCAGCCCAAGCTGAGCCCTGGGCAGCACTTGCTTCCACAATCCAAAATCGCTGCCATACCCCTGGCCTGACTCCAACGTCTCAGACCTCACCAAGACATAATCTGCTGAAAATTCTGGTATGCATATTTTGTGATTGAAATCTCCAGGCTTTCTCAGGGTCAGGATGGGCTACCGGGAAGCCCTGGCAATCACATTCATATCCCAAAGCTGCCATCCTGTTAAAAAGCTACTCCAGCTTTACCATCCAGATAAAAATACTGAATGCCCTGAATAAACACCGCGACCCCTTAGTACCTATTTTTAAACCTTAATACACAAAAGGAAAAGAGAGAGCAAGAAGGAAAGTGCCTCCCATAGAGGGAGGCTGGGGGTTGGCGGATGGGGTGTTGGGGGATGGTGGGAGGGAAACGGGGCATGGGTGGCAGGAAATGCACACTGGTGAAAATATGGGTGCTGGATCATTGGTATGACTGGAACTCAATTATGAACAGCTTTGTAATGGTCTATCTCAAGGATAGTCAGTTAAAAGTATTTATTAAAAAAAAGTAATGTGAAGTTCATGCCCACTTCGGTCAGCTTAAACAGAGGCTGAATAAATAGTACTCCTACATCTAAAAAAATAAAATAATAATAAATAAAGCTTACGACACTTGCTTTGCATGCATTTGGTGTAGGTTTGGTCCCTGGCACCCTTTATTATCCACTGAGCCTGTCAAGAGTAACCTCTGAGCACTGTTTGATTCACCGCCCCCTTCCCCCCCACCAAAAAAAAAAAAAATGGCAGAGAGTGCAGGAAGTACTTTCCTTGTACACAGCTAGGAGTGAACCCTGTGCATCGCCAGGTGTGATCCATAAAAATAAAATAAAATAAAATACCCATACAAAAAAATCTCTCTGATAGAAAGAATTCAGAGATGAAATAGGGAGTATGTTCAATGAGGTCAAAGAAACAGTGGACTGGACACCCAATAAAATACAAGTGGAAACAAGAGAAACAGTGGAATGAGTAGTCAGTAAAATACAGAAAGAAATGCGAACAAATGAGAAAACTACAAAGTGTCATTAATAAAAGATTTCGGTACATAAAACGAAAAATTCAATGGGTGCTCTCAACAGGGGAATGACAACAGCCAAAGACAGAATAAGTGAGCTTGAAAATGAGCTTCAGAAAGCATCCAGGCAAAACAGAAGATGGAAAAAGAACTCAAAATAGTTCAAGAGTGGGCAAGAGAAATATGGAATGAATTTAAGAGGGACAACGTAAGAATCATCATTCCAAAAGGACAAGGAGGCAACCCCAAAGAGATAGTAACATCATTGCTGAAAAGTTCCCAGACTTGTAGAATGCAGGCATCCAGATCCAAGAAGCCCAAAGAGTAACAGCTAAAAGAGACCCCAATAAAAATACTCTAAGACATACCCTAATCAGAATAACGAATACCAGAGATACTATACTGAAAGCAGCAAGAGGAAAGAAGAAATTACATACAAAGGAGCAACCCTGAGATTTACAACAGATCTATCCTATGAAACTCTACAGGCCTGAGGTCAATGGTGAGACATAACTAAAAACTTAATAAAATGAAGGCCTCACCAAGAATACCTTCCCCAGCTAGACTCTTTCCTTCAGATTTGAAGCAATGATACACAACTTGCCATAGCAGTTAGTTAGGGAAGAAAAAGGTATCAATCAAGGGCATCCGAATTTAGGAAAAGAAGTCAAGCTCTCATTATTTGCAGATGATACGATACTAAGTTAGGGCCGGAGCAATAGCACAGCGGCTAAGGAGTGTGCCTTGCACAGGGCTGACCTGGGTTCAATTCCTCTGCCCCTCTCAGAGAGCCCAGCAAGCTACCAAGAGTATCTCACCTGCATGACAGAGCCTCGCAAGCTACCCATGGCATATTCGATATGCCAAAAACAGTAACAAGTCACAATGGAGACGTTACTGGTCTCCATTTGAGCAAATTGAGCAAATCAATGAGCAACGGGATGACAGTGACAGTGACATGATACTAAGCAAATTCTAATGATTCTACCAAAAAGCTCCTAGAAAACTACATTTGTAGAGTGGCAGATTACAAAATCAATATTCAAAAGTCAATGGCTTTTCCCATATGCAAATAATGAAAGAGAAGAAAATGGTATTAAAAAAAAATCCCATTCACAATTGTGCCTCAGAAAATCAGCACCACGGAAAAAGCTTAACTATGGAGGCAAAAGACCTGTAGGAAGAAAAATACAAAAAAAGCTACTTTAATAAAAGAAACAAGACAAAACACTCCTGAAATTATATGGAACAATAAACCCTCACGAATAGCTAAAGCAATCCATGGGAAAAAGATGGAAGGCATCACACTTCCCAACTTCAAACTGTACTACAAAGCGGCAGTAATTAAAACAGCATGGTATTTGAAAAAGACACACCTGCAGATCAACGGAATAGAGTTGAGTGTCCTGACACAGACCCTCAAATACATTATTGCTTGATCTTTGAAAAAGGAGCAAGAAATATGAAGTGGAGCAAGGAAAGCCTCCTTAACAAGTGGTGCTAGAAAAATTGTGCAGCTACATGTAAAAAAATGAAAGACCTCTTTATAATCCCATCCACAAAAGACCAAAACGAATTAAATACCTCAACATCAGACCTGAATCCATTAGGTACATGGGAGAAAACATAGGCAAAACCCTCCACGACACTGAAGTTAAAGGGATCTATGACTAAGCAAGTAAAGATAGTACAGGGCTTAAGGTACTTACTTGCCTTACATCCTGTAGACCCAGAATCGAAGCTCTAGTCCCATATATAGTTTAAACACCATGAGGAGTCAACTCCTGAACACAGAGCCATAACAGCCCTTATTTGGGGGTAGGGGGGTAGTGGCCCTAAACCTTCCCCAACCAAAAAACCCCTAAAACAAAGAAGGGATCTTGTCTCCAAAATTCTTAGGAAAAAACTTAGAAATCATTTTTTTTTTCTTTTTGGGTCACACCCGGAAATGCACAGAACAGGTTACTCCTGGTTCTACACTCAGGAATTACTCTTGGCGGTGCTCAGGGGACCATACGGGATGCTGGGATTCAAACCTGGGTCGGCCGTGTGCAAGGCAAACGCCCTACCCGCTGTGCTATCGCTCCAGCCCCAGAAATCATTTTCTTTTTCCAAAATAAGTCCATTTAAACATGAAAAATAAATTTGGACATGTAAAAAGATATTTAAAAAAATAGGATGAGGAAATACATTTCTCAAAATTTGTCCTCTGAAACAGGGTAGAGAAGCAATGTGACGATAGTGTATCAAATATACCAAATGCTAAGGCCATCAGTGGCTCATGGATAAATGACAGAATCTAAGACTTGGACAGAAAAAGCACAAAACAATCCTGGTACATCTATTCACTGTTTTTGTATACCTGTGACCCAGTGGTGCCAAGGATAGAGCTGTGTGTAAGGCAAACATTTTGACCACTTTCCTATTGCTCCAGCCCCGAAAACCATTTTAAAATATTTTTTGCTATGCTAGGGCCTCACACATGCAAAGTTAGTGCTCTACCATGAGCTACATATGTTCGTTCACATGTTTATTATTAACATGGATTTATCCAAAGAATGCAGAATTCAACATTAGAAAGTCAAACAATTTATCTTGCAATAAAGAAAAATAAGACTTTAATAGATGTGTCTAAAAAAAACTTAAATTCTGCACTTATCTGTAATTTAAAAATTAACTCATTGCAAGGTAAGATGCTGGCCTTGCATGTGTCTGGCTCAAGTTAGATTCTCAGCAAACACTGCTGGGTCCCTTCCCCCATTAACATACTAATTTAATGAAATAAAATGTTAAGGAATGGACTGCAAGTTGTTGACAATTTTCAATATTCCTCAATCACAGTAAACATACAGGAGGCATATTTACCCATAATAAACAAACTGGAATATACTTAAAACAAAATAAACATTCTTTCTTAAGACAATGCTGAGAGACATTTGGGGAGAAACAATCATTCAAATCATAGATTTTTAATGGTTAGATATACAAAACACCTACCACTACATGTACGATCTTAGGAAGTCACACATTTGCCCGCTAGAGCAAATCGATGAACAACGGAATGACAGTGATATGGTGATGTATCACTAAAGATTAAAATTACTGGGTTAGGCAGGTTTAAAAAAAAGAGCATTTGAACTGGAAATAGTATTCTCTATAGGAGTAGAGCATTCACCTTGTACATGCCCAACTTGGTGCCTTGAGCCCCACCAGGCCCTTGAGGCAAGAGTCAGAGGGAAGCCCTCAGCACTACGGGGTATGGCCCAAACACCAAAATCCAAAACAAAAACCCATGGGGTTGGAAAGAATAATCCACTGGCTAATATGCTACTCACTGAACAGTCAGCCTCCAAAACAAAACGAAAAAAGCACTTGGGGCTGGAGCAATAGCAACTGTATAGTGAGCAAGGGTGCTTGCCTTGCACATGGCTGACCCAGGTTGGATCCCTGGCACCCCATACGGTCCCCTGCACGCTTCCAGGAGTGATCCTTGAGAACAGCGCCAAGAGTAAGACAGGAGTATCAGGTGTGGCTTAAAGACAAAAATAACAAAAGCATTTGATAGTAGTATGCTAATGTAGGTGAAGTTTTTGTTTTATTTTTTTTATATGGTTGTTCACAATAATTTATTATATTCAAATATTCTAAAACCAATACCTCTACAACTATCATCTCGTTGCTCATTGATTTTGCTCGAGCAGGCACCAGTAACATCTCCATTGTGAGACTGTTGTTATTGTATTTGGCATATCGAATACTCCATGGTCAGCTTGCCAGGCTCTGCTAGGATACTCTTAGTAGCTGTCGGGCTCTCCGAGAGGGACAGAGGAATGGAACCCAGGTCGGCTGCATGCAAGGCAAATGCCCTACCTGCTGCGCTATCGCTCCAGTTCACACCAATCCCTAGGTGAAGTTTTTTAGTTAAAACAATTTAACTTCTTTAACTATTTGATTGTTCTCTAGAATAAATATAGTTTCACATTTGCTTTTGCATGTAGGAGAGCTTTTTTTCTTTTGGGGTCACACCTGATAATACTCAAGGATTCCCTCTGGCTCTGCACTCAAGAATTACTCCTGGGACAATATGAGAACCTAGGAATCAAATCAGGTTCGTGCTATGCAAGGCAAGAGCCCTATCTACTATACTATTGCTATGGCCCAGGGCCTTATTTTTGTTATACCACACTCATCAATGCTCAGGGGTTACTCCTGGCTTCGCACTCTGCAATCACTTCTGGCAATGCTCAGGGTCCCTAAGAGATGCCAGGAGACTAACCCAGGTCTGCCACGTGCAAGGCAAGCACCTTACCTGCTGTACAATCACACAGCCTCCTTTAGATTTTTTAAAAGGTTTGTAAGAATATCCTTACATTGTCACTAAATTGTCACTAAATTACATTGTCCCCAGATCACTGGTTTAATTTTGACCTGTCTGAGGATATAACAATAGCACTAAAGAAAAAAACACCTGTACCTGGGAAACATCTCAAAGGACTGGAGAAGGAAATGCCCTGGGTTTGATGTGTGGTACATTTGATACTTTGGGCTCCAGAACCATCAAAAGCAACTTTTGGGGAGGGGAGGGCGGGGAGGAGGAAGAGGTCTTTTGGGGTCACATCTGGAGATGCTCAGGGGTTACTCCTGGCTCTGCACTGAAGAATCACCACCACCACTCCTGGTGGTGCTCAGGGGACCATATGGGATGCCAAGTACCTATTCCAGGTCAGTCATATGCAATACTCTTATAGTCTGGAACAGAACTTTCAGTTCTCTATTAAATAGCATACTGGGCATACTATAGCTATCAGAAAACAGTAATAAGAGGCTTAATTGAGATAGGGATTTCAAGCAGACCCAAACCACAAGGCTCCAGCACTGAACTGTGCAGGCCAAGTATTATTCTGAGGATGGTCTCCCAGGTCCCTAAGTACTACTTGAGAAACCCCTCTAAAATATGGAGTATTTCCTTCCTTTGTTTCTCCAGAGCCAGGGATGGAATCAGGACCTCACATATGCAAGTGGTTAGATTCTCTCTAAACTAGTAGGAAGTCTAGGAGATAACTGTCTGCTACACAAGATTAATATGCCTCTGATATTCTTCCCTTTCCCCACACAGAACAAACTAGATCACCCTGACAGCACTGGCAGAAATTTCCTACTCTGGCCTTTAGGAAAAGGTAAATTAGAAGAGGAAAGCAAATTCTTCCCTTTCCCACGGTGCTTAGGGGTGACGACTGACTGTCCTTAGGTGTGTATATGTGTATATGAGGTGTTGGGAATCAAACAGACGTCTGCAAGACGAGCCTTAACCTCGGTACAATCTCTCTAACACCAAACCACTTCCTTTTAATGACAACCCACAGTAATATCTGCATTCACTCCACTGGTCAAAATTTAGCAGTATGGGTCGTTTGCCTTCCATGTGGCTGACCCAGGTTTGATCCCCAGCATCCCATACGGTCCCCCAAGCACTGCCAGGAGTAATTCTTGAGTACATAACCAGGAATAATCACTGAGCATTGTCGGATGGGACCCAAAAAGAAGAAAAAAAAATGTTGCCACCTAGTTGCAAGGTACTCTGTAACATGCTACCTCATATGAAGGAAGAGACTGCTTAGTTATCTAGCCTAGGAGACAGTTCAAAGGAACAGAGCATATGCTTTGCATACTGTAGGAGCTCCAAATTTGATTCTGGGCACTGCCTTGTGCCCCAAGAGAGGATGTGGAGCCTCATTCAAAATAAGTAAATTATGGAAAATGGTTCATCTAATGAAGTTTGTGTACATGCAAACGCGAGCATGCACAAGTTCAGGGGTTATACAGTGTACAGGTGTCATGATCCTACATGAGGGCATCTAACCACTACCATGTAAAAGATGTCTCACAGATGTAAGTTTCTTCTCTAATTAAACCGAAAGAACTATAGCAATGTTTATCTATTTATATATCATGTATTTCTTCCCTTTTCAAGATTATATACAATTATGCATTTTATACTGTCTACTACTGAAAATAAGCAACACAAATGAATTAAGTAACATAGTAGTATTCTAAATACTTAACCCATATATGTATAATTGATCATATATTACTTATAGAATCAAAGGCAGCAAAATTAGTGAAAATTCAGGTTGCTTTAGGATGATTAATATTCATGTAAGTTCTTACTGCATACCTAACAACTGGTATGTTATTAAAAATACATACCAACTAAAATGTGCTTATCGGTGCCACACTCAATAACAAAGAAGCTAGTTATTGACCTTAAGAGAAAATAGAGGCACAGAGAGGTTAAGGAATTTACCTAAAGCTATACAATTAGTGTATCAAAAGCACTGGAGCTTCCTGATTTGTAACGATGCCTTTCAAATATTATTTTCCCACAACAGTTGAAAAGTATGATAAACAGATTAGTACTCATTGAGGATTAGGGACATTATATAATTCTTTACTAAAATTTCAAATCTGTTACATAGCAAATCTTTTTATTAATGTAGAAAATTAAAACCTAAATTGAACAAAAAGCATTCATTTTCAGAGACTCACTTCCCCTCAGACTTTTTTGAAAACTAATTTTATAAAACTAAGAATGCCACAGGTAGAAAGAAACACTGAATTTGAACGTATATTTGCACATGACCCAGAAAGTCTCAGGGACTAAGAAAAATTCCTCACATTTATGCTCATATTTTCTAATAGGCATATATACTTAGAATAGCACTCTGCGCACTACACTCTCTCTCTCCGGTCCCCATATCCTTTATTCCATATCACAATTTCAAAGCTGTTTGATCTGAACTAATGAAAGCTTTGTGAATGTTTTTTAAAAGTTTGTCTGAAGCCGAATGTATAAATAATAGTATTTCTAGCACTCAGGATTTCTGACTAGAGCCAATAAATTAAAACTGGGAAAAAGCTTTTGATAGAAATGAAAGATCCTGCAGTGAAACAATGTTTACTAGACTAGATAAAACCCAAATAATTAATTTTCTAAAACTAACTTTCTTTGTAATGTTACCATCTGCTGGGTTACACCAATAGGGTCAAAGAAGAAATAAAATATTAAAAATACTTTTAAGACATAAAAAAAAATAACTCACCCATCAAATACAAATATACTGCTTTATTCTAAGGGACTTTTCCTGTGGTTTTTGTAAGGGGAAAACCCAAATGTGGTTTATAAAAAAAAAACAAAAAAACAAAGGATAATTTAGGTGTTTCTCTTGTTTGATGTTTTGTTTTTTTTCTCCCCTGGGAGGAAAATACAAAATTTACATAATTTTCATAAAACAAAAAAAAAGCAAATAACCTCAACATACATAAACAGCTACACTTATGATGACGACCAATAATGAATCGCTATTTTCTTTTACGAGTGAATTTAGAATCTGGACAACTCTGTGGACTAACATGCAAGTGAAAACTTGATACAGTCATTTATCAGGGTATTGGCTGTTTTCAGTTGAAAGATACAGAATTTTTCTTTCTGGTGTTTTATAACAATTTATATACTATGCCAACAGCATCTTTTTTTTTTTAATACAACTTACAGAAGAGAAAAATGTTAGTGCTTATATAAACCATAAAACTTGTACAGTGGGGACTACTACACCTGATATTTCTGGATAGTTTATTTGCAGACTTAGCAGACAATCCAATTGTTTTTCCTCCATATCAAACAGTCTGGAAGAAAGAAGTTTTCCAGTCAGCAATGACAAACACAGATGGAATTAATCATACAGAATCAGGGCAGATTTACTTCTTTCACACAGTTCTTGATAACAAAACAAAATTTGTTACAAGCAGAGAGAGAGGGAGAGAAAGAACCATCAAGTACACAATGTCAAAAGGCCTACTTTAAAATTTTTATTATAAGTAAATGACTTTTATTTATTTAAAAAAAATACACCTGTCAACCCCACTTTAAAAAGGGGAGGGGCATATATTGAAAAAGACTTTCAAGGTTAAAATTCTAAGATGATTTTTGGATTATTTTCATTTCTATTACAGGGGTCAAAAGAAAAAGTTCTGTGTTGGTCAACATCATAAAAGCTTTGAATCACAATTTGTGAGGAATGAAACTGAGAATGAAGTTGAGACATGGATTGATATGCCAAACACACCTATGACTTGCAATCCTCATAGAACTACGAAAACAGCTAAAGTTTGAAATAAATGCTATAATAAGATGTTCTGCTTGTGGATATGCAAGACAATCAATGTTTTTGTATCCTAACCCCAGAATTCCTACTTTCAAGTTTCATAGGGCAACAAAGTCATTTTTCCAAATGCTTTATATAGGAACATACTAGGACCTTTCTACCATGTCTGACAGCTAAGTAATACTGTATCTTTGTGGAATTCCCCCACAGGGTTGCCAGAATAAGAAGAGACTATTCTGTTTTGAAATGACAAGGGCCTCCAGAAATTGGGAAAATAACAAAATAATTGGGAAAACAGAAAATAACTGGGATTATTTGGGAAGAAGGAAGATAAAACAAAGGGAGGAAAGCTGCCCTTTGGGGATAAAATGAAAACAAAAGGAGAACCCCATTTCTCTGTACCACAGCCCATGCTATGAGACAGCAGCAATAAAGGCCAAGACCCAGAAGTAGGTATTTTAGTGGGCTTTCAACACACATTTCAAGAGAGCTGGGATCCAATGGGCGTCACAGATTTTCCTGTGTACATAATCAATTTGCAGAGTATCGGACCCTTTTCCTCAATTTACCCACATCCAGACCCATGGCTGCAAAATCAAGACCCAGAGAGTCAGAGGGACACAATCTGTGAAGAGCAGAGAAGGCTTTTCCCTAATGACAGGGGCCAAAGGCAAAAGCACCAGGGGCTTCTGGTCGTCACAGAATTGGCTTGGCAGTGAAAATCAATAGCAAAACCATTTCACTCTATCTTCAAAACAAAAAACAAAAAACAACAACAACAAAAAATACACAAGCTGTATATTCTTATTGGGTCTTCAAGTCCAGGTCCAACAGTACTTATCTGATGTCATTCTTAATTCAGTTCTGGTTTCTCCCTAACTTTTACACAGGACTTGTGTAAGTAGCCTACTGCAGCCAAGGTTTCACTCCAAAGCTACCTCTCTAAGGTCTAAGGTTACTATGGTAGAGTTTTATACAACAGTTTTCCTTAAAAATATTCCACAATTTGTTATTCCCAAACAAAATAAGATTATGCACCACTCAGAGAAATTGGTTAGTCATTCTGAACATATCTAAGAACTATAGCACTGCCAAAGAAGAACATTCTTCAGTTCAAATTCTTTCCTTCAGTTTTCATTTGTACATCCACACTGTGGTTCACGAGTCTTCCAATATTTATAATCAAGTCAAGAGGACTTGGGCTTATACATCGTTTTCCAAAGCTGGATGCAATTCACAGTTTGGTGCATACCAATGTGTATGAAAATAGGAACCCTATTTCTGCTCTAATCTGATAACTCAGCATCAGAGTCTTCAGATTTAGCTTTGGCAAGTTCTTCATGTACCTCCCTGACCATAAGAATACGTGTTAACATGGTGTCCAGGGTCCCGGGATCTATGGGAAATGTGGAGTACCACATGGGGCTGTTCGGAACACAGGAGCGCTCAGGTTGAAGGTAAAACACATCATTCCTCTGCTTCACACTCTCAGAACTATCAGGGGTAGGAAAAGAGAGAGAAAAAAGAAAATTTGGAATCAGAAAACACAGAAAATAATGTAATTCCATTTTATAAAACGGCTTTTAACTTTTCCCTACTAAAAGAAGCAACATATCCACAGAGAAAGGTAAGCTTAGATCTTCATCTCTTCCCACCACACCCCCCACCATCCAAGCAGTCTGCACTTTTCTCCCACATTCAAGAAATCACACTGGTTCGGAAGTGAGTATAATGTTAATAGAAGACAAAAGTATAAATCCTTCACAAACTTTAGTATTTAAAAGATTATTTGAAGCAATAAAAATTTAAACTCACATGTGACAGTGTGGCTGAGAACCACATATCTTAAAGCGCCCAATATCCTGGAATGAACCCCAAAAGCACTCAATAAAAATTATCAATGGGCAAGCCCAGTTATTATATTTCTTTGAGAAAAAAAACTGCTTTATTGGGGCTGGAGAGATAGCACAGCAGGCTGGGTGCTTGAATTACATATGGCCAATCCAAACTCAGGTTTGAGCCCCAGCATCCCATATGGTTCCTGGAGCACAAACAGAATTGATTCTGAGTGCAGAGCCAGGAGCAAACCCTAAGCATCACCAGGTATGGCACAAAACCTGCTTTAGCATGTATCTTATCATCCCAAGTCAAAATGTTTCTGAAGAAAAGAACCACTAAAATATTTTAATTCTTCAATAATTAAGGAATTCCATTTATAGGTTTAGCACTGTAACCTTTCCTCCAAACTGCCCTTTTTTCCTTTCTGGTTTTAGGTATACACCAGTGGTGCTCAGGGGCCACTCCCATCTCTGTGCTCAGGGGATCGTGTGACGCCAAGATGGAACCTGGGCCTCCTACGTGCAAAGCCTACACTCAGACGTCTGCGCTATCTCTCCAGCCCCTAAATTGCTATTTTTAATAAAATCATGCAAGTTTAGTTCTCACAAAAATGTTGAGCGATTCTTGCAAAGCTCAAACAATGGCACTGATTTTTGTTTTTTGAAGTTATAAAAAGTATCTTGATTTGAAATCCAGGCAAATAAAAGAATGGGGCTAAAACGGAGAACAGTAAATATTTGTCTGAAGTAGGAGATCTGCAGCATTTTTGATATTCAAAAATCTGAAATCCAAAATAATTAGTTTCTCTTGAAATGCATTGTATCTTTTATTTCAGAGAAAGATCACTTACCATTTTGACAGGTAAAACTCATAAAGTCGAACTGGACATCTTAGAGGGTTATCAGTATTTTCTGCCATCTCCACACCCATTGGAACTTCTTCATCTTCATTTCGTTTTCTCTTGCCAACAGTTGGCTTATCTTGGAAAATAAGAAGATTTCAAGTGCTTTGGTTAGGTTTCAAGATACCCAATGAGCTTTCCTTCTGGATAGAACTATCCTGCTTCCTTTCCTTTCACTTATCCATTCAATATATACTTACAAAGCACCGATCTAACTGTAAGATAGCGTGTGTATATGTGTGTAGTGCACACCTGCTGGTACTAGAGGGTAGCAGGATCAAACCCAGGGTTCCACATGCACATGGTTTTTAAAACACAGCAAGCTAAAGAGAACAAGCTTCCACTTGCTTTTTTGCTAGAGTAGAGATTGGGGTAGAAGTTGCTCTTTATATAACATTCAATAATTGTGGGGTGTTGGAGAGATAGAAAAGCACGTAGGCTCATTGCCTTGTGTGCAGTCAATCCAGGTTTGATCCATAGCACCTTGTATGTTATCCCAACCCCCATCAAATGTATCCTTGAGCACAGAAACAGGAGTAAACCCTGAGCACTGCTGTGTGTGGAATCAAAAAAAAAAAAGAGGAGGAAGAAAAAAGAAGAAAAATTGGGGCTGGAGCGATAGCACAGCGGGTAGGGCGTTTGCCTCTAAGTAAAGAAAGAGTCAAGTGAAAATCATTAGCCACATAGACAGTGGGGATAAAAAAAAAAAAAGGAAAAAAAAAAGGAAAATGACTATTATTCTGGCTCTGTCATAAACAATTAAATTGAAAAAAAATGAGAATTAATCAAAAAAAAAAATTTTTTTTTTCTTTTTGGCTTATACCCAGTGATGCACAGGGGTTACTCCTAACTCTGCACTCAGGAATTATTCCTGGCGGTGCTCAGGGGACCATATGGGATGCTCGGAATCGAACTCAGGTCGGCCACGTGCAAGGCAAAATACCCTATCGCTGTGCTATCGCTCCAGCCCCTTAAGCAACTTTTTTTTTTTGGTTTTTGGGTCACACCTGGAGATGCTCAGGAGTTACTCCTGGCGGTGCTCAGGGACCATATGGGATGCTGGGAATTGAACCTGGGTCGGCCGCATGCAAGGCAAACGCCCTACCCACTGTGCTATCACTCCAGCCCCCCCTTAAACAACTTCTTCAAAAAAGTTGATAGTTCTTTCATATCTAGAATTTATAGTTAACCTCTGAAGTATGCATATTTAATTTTTTGTCCACTTAGATTTTTTTTTAAAACCACACGAAGCAGTGTTCAGGGCTTATTCCTGGCTCTGCCAAGGGATCAAACTGGGCCCAGCCATGTACAAGGCAAGAGCCTTATCCCCGCACCATCTCTCAAGTCCAGTAAGTCTGTAGTTTAACACTTCAGATAGAAATCTTAAGAGACTCTATCCTTACCTGATTCTGATTCCTGCTTCTGTAACGGTGGGAAGAATCTCAGGTATGTCATCTTGGTGCTATACTTCAGAGTCCTGGTCCGTCTCATCACATGAGCAAATGAAAGCTTTAAATGCTCAGTAACATTCTTCAGCTGAAAGTATTTGGTATTGAAGAAAAGGAGGGTGTTCAAGAGGACAATTGGTGAATAAGCACCCAGCTGTTTGCACTCCCACAAATGCTCTTCTTCAATTCGAGAGAACATGTAACCTGGACAAAAGGAGGAGAAAAGAAATGGTACTGAGCTTTCTAAGTAAAGATTAAGTCATCCCCCAAATTCTCAGAAAAGGAAGAAAGAGAAGATCAATAATTCCTTTCTAACTTTTATACAGAGAAACAGAAAAGGCACTACAAAGAAAAGAGCAGATGAGTCCACTGAAGTAGACATCGTGAAAGTTCTTTAAACTTATTGATACTTAGGAACAAGCGCTGGTAAAGGTCCAGATGAAAAATACTTGCAGGGATTGGAGCAATAGTACAGTGGGCAGGGTGCTTATTTTGCATGCAGCCAACCCAGGTTTGATCCCCAGGACTCCATACAGTCCCCAGCACACCACCAAAAGTAATTCCTGAGTGCAGAGTCAGGAGTAACCCCTAAGTACCATTGGGTATGGCCCCAAAACAAGACAAAAACAAAAACATTTTCAGCATTGAGGTCCATGAAGGCTCTGAACAATCCTGCTATTAAAAAGATATGGAGCTATAAATAATAAACAAATAAGTGTTGCATAACCAATAAAATTTATTTATATATATGAAATTGAATTTTTAAAAATTTACTTCCATACAGCAAGTACTTTCTTCTTTTCATTTCCCTCAATGACTTAAAAAGGTTAAGAATCAGGTGTGGAGCAACAGTACAGGGGCTCAGATCACCAGCTTACAGAAAATAGTCATGAGTTCCAATTCCCAACGTTCCACAGTGCCAGGTACAGTCCTGGCCACTCTGTCTGTCTGCCATCAGTCACTGTCCATAATTTCTGGCTGTGGCACCACCAACTTTTTCCTTATTTTTTTGCTTTTTGGGTCACACCCGGCGATGCACAGTGGTTACTCCTGGCTCTGCACAGGGGAGCGTATGGGATGCTGGGAACTGAACCAGGGTCAGCCGCGTGCAAGGCAAATGCCCTACCCGCTGTGCTATTGCTCCAGCCCCCAACTTTGTCCTTTTAAAACACCACAAGATGCTGGAAAGCACCACAATCAGAATTTGTGTGCCTTATATGAGTGTGCCCCAGTAAACAGAAGTGTAAACATCACAACAAAAGGAGCAGAAACCCTGATTAGCACCACAGTCCACTGTGCAAGTACCACAAACCTAATGTGCACTTGTGAGTACCATGGCAGGAAGAGCCAATCCCACAAACAGGTGTGTATGCAACCTCCATTCATAACAACACTGTCAACATAGGGAAGGGGGTTTACTTTTTAAAAGAATAAACCCTTTTTAACTCATGGGCAATAGAGAAAAAAAGGAGGTCAGATCTAGCCCATGACTGTGGTTGAGATACTCCTGTTTGAGATCATTACAGTTATTGCTGACTGGTTCATTTTACCTGGCTGTGATATCTAAAGATAGGACGCTCTCTCTTACACTCTTATTTTTAATGATACATGTGATTACTTCCAACTCATTTTTTTGAAAACCCAAGGACTTGCATTAAGAGTGAAAATGAGTAAACCTTTCCTCAAGTCTTTTTATAATGTTCTGTAAATGTAGGTCTTTTCTATTGTTCTCCTTGTACTTCTGTTTGCTTCGCTACTATACTTCCATCCTACTCTTGGGAAACCCTCTAAAATTATAAATTAATCTCTTCTAACTTGACGTCACTAGCACCCTTTTAAAATGCTAAGACCATCAAGTGAACATGCCACTCAAAATGTTTCACAGGCACTCTGGAACCTAACAAAAACCAAAACAAATTCCTGAACACCATCTTCAAACTCTCCAATTTTAGGGAAAAAGCTTAATTCTCTTCTTAGGGGTGGCTCCCAGTGCTCAGGGGCCTAGGGACCACTCCCAGTGGTACTTAGCCCATCAGACTAAACCATTTATTGCTTGGACCAGTGGTGCAGAAGCTCACCAGAGCCAACCAGCACTGCTCAGGGTCAAAGAGGGCCTCATACAGCAGTGCTGAAGATTGAACTTGGGGCTCATACATGCAAGGCATATGCTCAAGTTGTCAACCCCTTTGCAACTATGTGCCTGGTCCCAAGACTCAACTCTCCTAACAACCAGCTCACTATACTTTTTGTAAGCCATTTGGAAAGTTGTACACTGCTAAAAGTAGACTAGAAATGGAACTGATACAGTGTGCAACTTTACTAAAACTACTAGATTTTAAAAAAGTTCCTAAAAAGTCAACTTGGTCCCGTTATTTTTTGTATACAACAGTTAATACATGTACATGCACTGTACAGAAGTTATAGTTCATTAAAACAATTTTTAAAAAAAACCACTTTTCTCTCAAAGTCCAGATGTTATAAATCAGGACAGAAATATAAAATGAACAATTTATAAATAAAAAGATAATTACAAACAAGCAATACAGAAAGCATTATGAAAAGATCAAAATAAAAGTTGTCATCCTACCATTAGGAAGTATTGTTGGTTCCCATATTTTCAAGAGTTTGGTAAGTTCGATCATAAATCTGGAATAGGGCTCAGTAAAAATGTTATCTATCCTACCATTTTCAAACAGGTACTATAAGAGAAAAAAATGAAACATACATGTTGGTATAAAGAAAATGTTTCAAGGAATATAGTTTACTTCTAATTTTTTCCCATACAACACTGGAACCACTTCAATACTAAGTATTTTACAGAGATACGTTCAAATATCAGGATTCAAGATAAAAATTGCTGCCAAATGCACTCATAGTATTTCAAACATTGATCTTACAAAGAAGTTGTTTTCTTTTAAAAGCAAGCTAGTACAGAATAATTATAGCAAATAATTTAAGAACCCATTCACATAGAGGGTCAGTGACGGAGCACTTGCCAAGCTTGCATGTGTGAGGCCTTGGGCTCAAGTTCTAGCACCAACAAAATGAAACAAAACCCTGAAATTTCAATTTTAAGAAACCTAATAAAAACTGGTTATAATGCATTATTTCTCAAATCACTTTTTGTAACTCACAATATTTATCTATGTGTTCTTAGTGTTTCAGACTCATCACAAAATATTTCCTTGAATAATTCAATTATTGTCAAGTAAACTGAAAACTCAAATTTTAAGAGCTTTTCTATCACAGCACTCAACTCTATCACACAATGAAAGCTTTGAAAGTTTAAGTCTGTGCTGGAGAGACAGTACACCAAGCAGGGTGATTGTCTGGCATGGGAGCAACCTGGGTCTAACCCCTGACACCACATAAGGTCACCCAAGCCCCTCAGGAACACAGCCAGGAGTGAGTCCTGAGAACAACCTAGTGTGTGATTCCCCCAAACCCAAATGCTTAAGTCTTATTATAGGAAGTAAAATAATACTAATTATAACTATCAAGATGCACAAATCACAGGAAAGAAATAGCAGTTGTGTAAAATATTGTTTAAAAAAAACAACTGGAGGGCGAGGATAATAGCCCAAAGGGGGAAAGAATTCCTATGACACAGAGGTTCTGACCCAATTCCTGGCACCACATGGCCTGTCAACTCCCCCACCACTACCCCAAGCACCACCACAGTTGCTCTTGTGGCCAACAGCACTACTCGGCGCGATAAAGAGCAGATAATGACTGAGCCCCCTGAGCAACACATGGGAGAACTCCCACCCCCTACCCCAAAGATGTCAAAAATAGATCAATGACATAAATAGAAGAGCTATTCTGAGTAAAAGGTGGGTAAATTGAGATGACCTTGAATTAGGCATTAGATTCTCAGATATAGCACCAAAAGCATAAGAACAAGAATAAGCTTTATCAAAATACTATGTGCATGTAAGAACATCAATGAAACTAAAGAGAAAACCCAGAGAATTGTAGACATTTTTAAATATCTGAAGAATAATATTGAGAATATGAACTATAACAATTATTCAGTGACATATTCAATGACAAAGAATTAAATTTAAAAATGGGCAAAGAACTCAGATATTTCTTCAAGAAGGATATATATGCATCCAAAAGAGCATAGGAAAATATGCCCAATTTCACTAGTTACTAAAGAAATATCAATCAAAACCACAATGCAGTATTACTTTATACCTAATGAATGGTTATTAAGAATTGACAAGGATGTGGAAATAATGAAATCCTCAAACATTGCTTCTGAGACCATAATACAGGACACATATATGTATATACATGTATATCTGTATATATATAGAAAATTGTTTGGTGGTTCCTTAGTAAGCTAATCACAAAACATTTGGCTATAGTTCTGCTCCTACACATGTACCTAAAAATGACCTTGTGTGTGTGTATATATATATACGTATCTATATATAGATACATAGATATGTATGTTCATAATTCCAAGAGTCCCAAAAGGTAGAAATGATTTAAGTGGATGAATAAACTGACGGTGCCACAAACAATGGAGTATTATCTGACCAAAAAGTGAAATGATTCAGGGCTGAAGTGTATAGGAGTTGGGCCTTGCATGTGTCTTGCAAATGGCTGACTCAGACTTGAGCCCAGGCACCCCATACAGTCCCCCAAAGGCACAGCTAGGAACAAATCCTGAAAGCAGAGCCAGGAATAAGCCCTGAGCACAACGGGGTAGGGACAAAATAATCAAACCACAAGAAAAACATGCTCAAAGGTTCAGCGTGGGGATGCAGAGTGATTCATACTACAATAATGATGAACCTTGAAAACAACTAAAAGAAGACAGGCACAAAAAAGGCACATACAATTCAACTTATGTGAAATATCAGAATCAACAAATCCTCATACACACAAAGTAGATTTGTGGCTGGTTATTCAGGACTACAGCAAATGAGTAACTGGAAGTAATGTGGCATGCTGCTTAATGAGCAAGGGTTTTCCACCCAGAAGATACTCTGCAACTGGACAGTCGTGACAGTTGCCCAACATTATGAATGTACTTATACTGAACTGAGTACTTTAAAATGGTAATTATAAGCTACAGGCATTTTACCATAAATATGTGTATGTATACCTATATTATTCTATGTGAATAATGGGTTCACTAGATTGAAGAATTTGTATTTAAAGTTTCAATGGCCACAATGAACTTGTCCTCTAATAAGACCTCTAAAAACAAGGCATGTACTGTCCTTAGTATTTTGTATTATGAAACCTCACAATCTTCAATATTTTAATCCAGCTGATAGGGAAAATATTCCTGATTACAGAGAACTGCCGTGAATACCAGACAGTTCACAACAGTGATCATAAGCATATTCTGAAGTAGGACCACCTGGCGCCAATGCTAACTACCCCTAGGATCGTGGGCAAGTTGCTTGACTCATGATCTCAACATATAGAACTCCAGCACCCAGACTTGAGGTTCACTGTAACATGTTATGTTTTATATTACACAGTTTATTTTATAGTGCATTTACTTTACCAATTTTTAAAGTACTAAACTAACATAAAACAGTACTCTTAGAAGTTGGGTTTTACTTAAAGTTTTCAATCTACGTATAGTCTTTGACAATAGCATTTCAGGCATATTTCAAATCCAATCTCCCACCACTGCCTTCTTACATTTCCTCTCTCCTCTCCCTTTCCCTCCCTTTCCCTCCCTCCCTCCCTCCCTCCCTTCCTTCCTTCCTTCCTTAGTGAGGATGGGGATCTGAGGGTGATTTGGATTGAACCCAGTAGTGCTCAGGGGCTATTTCTAAGCTCAGCGATCAAGAATGATCCCTGGTGGCACTCAGGGGCCATATGCGGTGCTAAGGATTGAACCATTTAAACCTGAGTTGGCCTCATGCAGGAAAAGTACCCAAGCTCCTTCCTGTTTGTTTTTGTTACTAGAAGCCACATTATAAATAACATCTATTGAATTACATAATATATACTAAAACTTACTTTGCCATGTCCACTTTGGTGGACATTATGTTTATTTCTAATTTCATGGAATGATACCTATGGACTACTAAAAGCGAGTTACTTTTTAATAATAAGAACACCAGGGGCTGGAGTGATAGCACAGCGGGTAGGGCGTTTGCCTTGCACGCGGCCGACCCGGGTTCGATTCCCAGCATCCCATATGGTCCCCTGAGCACCGCCAGGGGTAATTCCTGAGTGCAGAGCCAGGAGTGACCCTTGTGCATCGCCAGGTGTGACCCAAAAAGCAAAAAAAAAAAAAAAAAAAAAAAAAAAAAAAGAACACCAAAAATATTTCTGAGAGGCTGGGGAGATGGTTCAATGAGGTGCTTCAAGGGACGGCCCTTAGGCTTTATGTGAGAGAGACCAATGATTGATCCCTGCCACTGTGTAGGTCCCTGAGCACAGTGGAAGAGATCATGGAGCACCACACTGGACTAGTGCCCAGAAAAAGAACAACAAAAAACCTAAAATGTGTGTTCAAAATGCTTCCAAGGAAGAATATACTAATCTCACTAACAATGAAGAGAAACCCCCTCGTACAGAACTCTATGCCAACAATGATCATTTAAAATGCAACAGATTCGATAACAAGTATTTAATCTGATACCTGCTGAATTCCAAGGCACAAGTATAAGATACTGTCTGGATCGTATTTTTCACCATTTGGTCTCCGCACCTCTTGGATAAACTGGCATAAGCCCAAGCTCAACTCAGCAAAAGTGCAGGACAGAATATCTTCCTTCAATTTGATAGAGCGAACTGTGAAAAGGTAGAAAATATCTAAACATTAATTCAAAATACAAACACATTATCCGATTTACTGAATAAACACTGATCTCCTCTGTATCTCATCCATGTGATATAGACTGGAGAACAGATCAAGATTGAAGGTGACCTAAAGCCTTCTTTAAATAAAGTTAAATAAATAAAGTTAAAATAAAGACAATGATGCATATATGATGAGAGTTTTATCTAGACAGAATGATATGAAAGCAGAAGATGAAATATCAAATAAAGGGTCAGGTTGCATTCTGGAAGATATAACATTAACTCTAGACCTTTTAAGATGAGGGGACAAGAAAAGAATTTGCTATAAAAAGATTAAAGTCTATTTCACAAAATATTAATTATGTGAGAGCTGGAGAGAATTGAGTTTCTAATATCTGATCAATCTGGAAAACATGAGCATACATTTAAAGAACTCACAGTGAGGGTCGGCCCCTCTGAGCATTACCAGGTGCAATCTTGGAGACCCCTGAGCGGCACAGCTCCACAGGCCCTCACACGGAACCAGCGGACTCTGGGCCTCCTGAGGACTAATAGGAGGACCAATTTAAAAAATAAAATTCAGAGACAGAGAGATCCTGCAGGTGGGATCTCTTGCACTTGCCTTGCCCTTGGCCAACCCAGGTTTGATCCCCAGCACCCCGTAGGTCCCCCAAGCTCTGCCAAGTG
Organism: Sorex araneus; assembly: GCF_027595985.1. NCBI lineage: Eukaryota > Metazoa > Chordata > Mammalia > Eulipotyphla > Soricidae > Sorex > Sorex araneus. The sequence continues at coordinate 40,848,256 of NC_073306.1, forward strand.
TGATCCCTGGGTGCAGAACCAGAAGTGAGCCCTGAGCACCACTAGGTATGGCCCCAAACCGAAAAGCAGCAAGACCAATAAAAATCATTTACTATGATTTATTATATTCTGAGGATATTGGGAAAAAGAATGCCAAGTGGCTTTGTGTATCTGTTCGGACCCTGAATCACACCTGTCCTGATTCTGTATTTAGGGATCACCCTAAGTGGATCTTGAGACCATATTCGATGCTAGGGGTTAAATTTAGGTCGGCTATATGCAAGGCAAGTGCTTTACCCACTGTATTATCTCTCCAGTCCCAAGAATAGTCTTCTTAGATTCAAATGTATCTGAGTAAAGAACATTTCAAATAATGTAACATTTTCATACTCTTGGAAGTACATGCTTAGACACAGAAGCCAGGGGTTCAGAGGGCTAAAACAGAAAAAAAAATTTAAGGGTGGGAGTGGCTGATCATGGTAAATCTCACAAGACATCAGTGAACTGAATAAATTTTGAAAAGGCAGAAGAATTACCCAATCTGATCATACTGCGGAACTGGAGAGATAGTAAAATGGGTAGGGTGTTTGCCTTGAATGTTGCTGACTTGGGTTCAATTCCTTGCATCCCAGATGGTCCCCCTTCACTGCCAAGAGTAATTCCTAAATGTAGAGCTAAGATTAACCCCTAAACATCACTGGGTCTGACCCCAAACAAACAAAAAGAACATACTGCAAGTGGTTGATTCACACCATGGGTCAGAATTAACTAAAATACTTCTTATAGTGACTACTCTTCTACCTTCAGAAAAGATACAAGCTAATTTCTCCTAAACTAGATTTGCAAAAGTTTATTATTGGTATATGACAGCAAAGATCATGTATGATCTTTCACTTTATTCTTATAAAAATTATTGATCCATGACAGAGGTTTACTAAGTATTTGCTGGGTAAATGAGAAGTAGAAGTAGGCATACTCTATGGCTACTGAATTCAGGCCAGGCAGTATAATACAGCCTTCTTCATTCTCACTACTTCCCTTTAAATGAGTGTTGTAGTTCACTCTATGTGAGAGGGAAATAAAGGGCATAATAAGGGAAATGTTTATGTAATCCTAGAGCAATTAGATTACACTTGATCAGCAAGAACCCAGTGGGTCCATCAACAAAGTACAGCAAGAACCCACTGCTTCAATCAGGAAGGATACATGTATCCTCAGAACAGCAGGTAGAATAAAGTCCAGGAACATGCAGGCATTTAGGTATCAAGAGATATAACTGAAAGGTGATAAATTTACTGATGACATATTGAATCCTTTCTGCCACATATGGACTCATGAATATTCAAGTATCTAATCTATTGACATAGACTATTAGAAGCAAAGTATAGAGGGGAAGAGATAGGGCATGGTCAAGGGACTTTCCCTACTGCAACTGACTCAGGTTAGATCCCTGGCATCATGTTGCTCCCCACAGAGTCTGGAGTCAGCCCGAGCACCATGTACTGTATACTGGCCAAACCCTACTCACCACCCCGCGGTATAACGCCAAAATATAAATTTAAAACAATGATTTACAATAGGAAGTCAAAACCAATGTGGGTTCTAAAACTATATTCAGAGCTGGAGAGACAATACAGTGGATAGGGCACTTGCCTTGCATCTGACCGACCCAGGTTTGATCCTCAGCATCCCATATGGTCCCCTGAGCAGCACCAGGAATAACTCCTGAGTGCAGAGTCAGGGGAAAGCCCTGATCATAACCAGGTGTGGTCCAGAAACCAAAGTAAGTAACAAATTAAAAAACAAAATTAGGGGCCGGAGCGATAGCACAGCGGGTAGGGCGTTTGCCTTGCACACGGCCGACCCGGGTTCGATCCCCGGCATCCCATATGGTCCCCCAAGCACTGCCAGGAGTAATTCCTGAGTGCAAAGCCAGGAGTAACCCCTGAGCATCGCTGGGTGTGACCCAAAAAGAAAAAGAAAAAAAATTATATTTAGCTCCTCTATTTAAATGGTTTATTTGATTCAAATTTTCTAGCACCCAAAACATAGCAAAGAGCTTCTCAGGGAAAGCTGCTTCCTATAGTAGCAGAAAGGCTTTTCCAGGTATTTTTCTCAAAAAAAAAAAAAAAAGTCTGGCCAGACTCAGTACCTCTATTCCAAACTACAACATCCAACAGAAGAGAGAACAAAAGGGAATGCCCTGCTGCAGAGGCAGGATGGGGAGGTGGGGGTTGGGGTGGGGGTGGTGGAAGGGATACTGGGAAGATTGGTGGAGGAGAATGGGCACTGGTGGAGGAATGTAAACAAAATGCAAACATGAAAGTTCATGAGTTTGTAACTGTACCTTTATTCACTATAAAAATTAAAAAAAAAAAAAAAGGTCTGGCCAGACAGAGTACGGGGTAAGGTGCTACGTCACATGCAGCTGACCCGGGTTCAATTCCCAGCATCCCAGATAGCCCCCGGTCAGCCAGGAGTGATCCCTGAGCACAGAGTCAGAAAAAGTGAGCTCTGAGCACAGCCTGGTGTGGTTCCAAAACAAAGAACTGGGGTTGGAAAGGAGTACTGGGTAAGGCACACACCTGACTTGAGACTGATCCCCAACACCACATATGGTTCCCCTGAGCACAGCCAGGAGTGATCCCTGAGCACAGAACCAAGAGAAAACCCTGAGCACCAAAAGGTGTGGCCCCAAAACACCCATCACCAAAGAATTATTATAGGCGCTACAATGATTTATATATGGGTGTCTATACACATAAGTGCAAACAGACAAAAGACATAAAGGGCTCAAAAAATACATTTGAGCGCCTCAGACAATGTTAGAAAAAGAAATAAATTTCTTTTACATGCATAAAAAACACAAAATACAAACTTCATAGTAGCTCTTTAAAATTAGGAGGAGGAGGGGCTGGAGCAGAGCACAGCAGGTAGGGCATTTGTCTTGCATGCGGCTGGCCCGGATTTGATGCTCAGCATCCCATATGGTCCCCTGAACACTGCCAGGAGTAATACCTGAGTGCAAAGCCAGGAGTAACCCCTCTGCATTGCCAGCTGTGACCCCAAAAGCCAAAAAAAAAAAAAAGAGAAAAAAGAGTAGCAGGAGGATTTTTTTCTTTGACCTTAAAAAAAATTTTTTTTTTTTTTTGCTTTTGGGGTCACACACAGTGGTACTCTGGGGTTATTCTTGGCTCTGCACTCAGAAATCAGTCCTAGTGGTGTGATGCTTGGGGAACCAACTGGGATGCCGGGTATCAAACATAGGTCAGCCGCGTGCAGGTTCCCACAGTCCCATCCTCCCCACTGTCTATCACTCCAGCCCCTAATGTTAAAACTTTTTAATCTTGACAGGGAGAGGGCCCAAATTGGAGAGTCCCTCAGCATTCATGATCCTCACTGAACTGGGAGCAACCCCCAATCATTTTTTAACATTTTAGAACAGAACATACAGAGGCTACGGCTTGCATCTATCTTACCCTGATTTAATCCCCTGCACAATATATGACCCTACGAGCACCACAAGAAGTGACTCCTGAGCAATTAGCATGAGCCCTGAGCACACCAGGTGTGGCCCAAACACTCTCACTCCTCAAAACTCTGATTCCAGGGTGCCAGGAATATAGCTCAGTGGAACCAGAGCAGGCCCAAAAATCCTGGGTTTCTATTACCAGCACCAAGACAAATAAACTCACATGCTCACAAAATATCCACACACAAAAATATTCCAGTTATACATTTATTATTTTTTTTTTTTTGGACTTCAAAAACATAATTTAATATTTAAGCAATTGCACACAGACCAGTAAATTTCTATGCTTCATCCAGTCTCTTAATCCAACTCTCTCTGTGGCCCTGCCATTTGCACCTGGACAGCCTGACTCCATACACAATGCCTTTCTTTCCAGCTCAGATGGAATAAATTAACGTCGGATTTGCATACGGGGATTTGTGTCTGGTTCGTGCAGTGCCAGAGAGCATGCCTGCTTCCCGACTGCAGCATCGGTCCACAGACAAACAGACCCCCACGGGAGGCTGGGCGTCCTCGCCCACGAGCCTGGAGGGGCCGCCCGGGCGGTGAAGTTTTTCATCTGAATTATGGGCTCCTCGAGGCCATGGCTGACCAGGGGAGGTGAAGGGCCCGCGACCTTCGTTCCCAGGACAGACCTCCTGGCCACTGAGATGCGCTGGGGGACTGGAGCGGGAATAGGGCTGGTGTGCCGGGCTACAGGAGATCCTTGTGCTTCTCATTCATCAACCAAATGGATGACCAAAAGATCCTTCAATGAACGGTAAAAATCACTTTGTTTTCTGAATTTTCAATTTTCCCAAAGCTTATGGCGAGGCAAATGCTTTGGAGAAATGAAAAGTGAGTTCGTTATATTATTTATATATTACCATCTTCCCTCTGAGGATAACATAGAAATGTCAATTAAAAAAAAAAAAAGCGGACAGATATCTGGAAGGTGACTCAGCCTGAGCGCCAGCTGTGCCTTGAAAGAAATCGCGGGGCCTGAAAAAGCAAAATCTCACCAGCAAACCTAACTTGGTCTGGCCCGCTAATACACAATGATCCTGAGTCCCAACTTGATCCACAAAGTCCTTTTATTTCTGAGGAGTGTCCTCCGTTTGTATTCATTCTGTGTCATAATTCTACTCAGTGCAGTTTCCTCTTCCGTTTTAGGCAGCGGCATGGTCTGGGTGGGACGGCGTCTGCTCACTTATCGGAACTCCTTCGTGGCCGGCGGAAGCTGGACACGTTCTCATTCAGTGCATAGATCCTTCGGGAAAACTCTTCAAATTCCCCTAGGACTTGGTCATCACACTCCACCGCCACGGCACTGTCCACGGGGATGCAGTTAAAGGCTTCCAGCTGGTCACCTGAGGTGAAGCCCGTGGCCTCCAGCCCGATGATTTCTTCCGCCTGCTCCACAGCGCAGCAAAGCTCCGCCTCCGAGACGGGGTGGCACTCCCCGAGCAGCTGGGCATCGGTGGCGCCAGCCTGCTCGCTGGGCAGGAGCGTGCCATTAATGGTCGCTGGGTGCCCAGAGAGGGTGGCTCCGGGCTCCTGGCTAGTACCTGCACTCACGTGGCCACCGTTCATGCTGTCACCCAAATCCACGCCCCTTTTCTGGTTTTCTTTGGAGAAGTCCAAGGAGGCATCCAAGGAGGAGGAGAGACCCGCCGTCTTCCTCTCCGACTCGCCCGTGGAGGGGATGGTGGGTGCGGGCTGGGCCAGGGCAGAGTTGTAACTGGGAGGGGGGGTTTTGTACTGGAGTCTCTCATTCTCGGAGCTGGCCCGTTTTCGGTGTCCTTTGTCAGGTGAAGGGATCCCCCCAGAGAAGCCGATGTCTGCACCCGCAAACATGGAGCTTTGTCTCTTTGGCACAGGGATTGCACTGGAGGTGTGATGTCTGTCACACCTGACCATCAGTCCATGTTCCATGAAGTTTTTCAGGTTGGGAAGGGTTTGTCTCAAGTCTGGAGTGCCTAATCCATGTTGATATCTTAACTGTGCTATATTTTTGTTCAGAAGATAGACTCCATAGTCAAACTGCAACTTCTCACCGCCTTTTGGGTATAATGGAAACTCTCTCTCCTTTTCAGTAAGTTTGTCATTGATATTATCTTTGATTGTTGATCTTGATCCCTTATGAATTATAGGGTATCTGAGGGGCACTTGTAGGAAAAAGGAAATCATGGAGACCAAATGTGCAGTATAACCAAGGGCAACAGCAATGCTTCCATCATCTTTTGCTTGGAAGTCCTCAGAATTGGGCAACTTGACACCACATACAAAGTAATCCTTATGCTCATTCAAATCGATAGGATAAATGTAAGAAAGTTCTGACAGTAATTGCCTGCACCGAATTGTCAACTGAGCATTAGTCTTCAGAAAGAGTTCTCTTTTCGCAGTACATTCCTTTCTCAAATCATTTAAGGATTCCTTCTGGTGTTGAAGCTTGAGGTGCTCAGTGGAAAATGCACTTCCTTTATCGTGTAATGCAATTTGTTGCTTATGCAGCAATGCCACCTCTCGTCCCAAAGCTTTCTTTTGTCTTTCCAATTCATTCCGAAGCACCAAAATTTTTAATTGCAAGCACTCACTTTCTTTTTTCAGCTCATTGCTTGTAGATGTGAGTCTTAGTTTTTCTTCAATTTCCTTTCCAATTTTCTGAACAGTTACCTGAGTCTGTTTAATTGCACACTGGGCTCTATGAAGCCGCAGCAAAGAGAAGACATCATATGAATTACGAACACAGTTCTGGTCCACCTGAAGAATATTCTTGTGAGCATTTGAATAACCCTTTTGTTCAAATGGAGCACCATAGTAGCCATCATTCAGTCCGAAAATTATTTCATTTTGGTTGCGGGCATGAATCTGCTGACCCAAATATTTCAGCCCATCCAAATAGACTTTCCATTCAATCAACAGCTGGTAGACATCTTCCTTTCCACCCCATATCTTCACCACGAAACAAGACACAGATGTATCAAGATGATCCGGCATTATTCTAAAATCAAGACTCCGCCACGTTGGATTCAAGGAATTCTTAATCACTTCGCTTCTATAAAATTCTTTATATATTTTTTCAGTATCACACAAGTGAAGAGTGAAGTAGGTATCAAGCAGCTGGTGGCCATTTCTATTAATAATGTTGCGGGCAGCGATGTTCCGAAGATGTCTCAGGCGTCTCTGCTGGGACCGCAGCTCCACATGCAGGGCCCGCGCGGTAGAGCCGGGAGGCAGCGCGGCGGCCGGGCCCGGGGGCAGCGGGGGAACCGGGCCCCCCACAGACGCTGAGGCGCTCATCTGGAGCCCGGGGCCGCCCCGCGGCGGGGCCCACGCTCCTGCGACATCCGCCACCACCGCCTCGCCACGACCCGCCGAGCCCCTGAGGCCAAGGAAGCCGCCACCTGCGAGGCAGGGCTGCTCTAGCCGCGCTCTGGCCGCCGCCGCCGCCGCCGCGGGCTCAAGGAAGAGCCATATTACCGCAGTGCAACCCCCTCCGCCCCCCCAGTTATACATTTAAATAGATAATATGCAAGGATATTATCCCGCCTGCACGGCAAAGCCTGGCAAGCTACCTGTGGCGTATTCAATATGCCAAAAACAGTAACAAGTAACAGTAATCTCACAATGGAGACATTACTGGTCTCCACTCGAGCAAACTGATGAACAACATGTCGGACAACAGTGCCAGTGCCAATATACAAGGATATAATAAAATAATTATGTCATAAAGAGAGAAATAAGTTCTACCTCTACAGCCTGGCTCTGAGGATTCTTGTGTGTGATCTTGAGCATTTCCTAAGGGCTCAGAACACGGGCTTGATGAGGCATGTTCAACTCCTGATAGAAAAAAGATGAGAAAAGATGAGAACTTTAAGTACAGAAGGAAAACTTAAATAAAACCAAACCCAATACTTTGTGGGATTTTTTTTTACCAGTATTTATCTCAAATAAGTAGATGTACAATTTTTGTATCTATTCTCCACGCCTCTCCACCCCACATCCAGACACAAATTCATGCTGGATATTTACCGCCACATTTCAGATCACCCTGCTCTTCCTTTGCATTTTTCCACTGAACCCAGTTCTTCCACGCATTTACACCATACATGTATTTTAACGTCATCCCAGACACTGAGCACCCTTGGAAGGCTCCTTGAATAAGGCTCCTGGACTCCACAGCCACTATAGACTTCTTTCGTCCCTGTAAAAATTTAAAAAATTTACAGACTATAAAATTTAGCTTCAATATTTAAGAGTAGGGATCTTAGGGCTGATAGGACAGCAGGTAGGGAGCTTGAGCTTGCTTTGCACACACTAATGATCCAGATTCAATCCCTGGCATCCTATCTGGGTCTCTTGAGCACTACCAAGAATAATTATTGAGTGAAGAGCCAGGAGTAACCCCTGAGCATCACCAGGTATGACCCACACCCAAAGAAACCCCCAAACCAAAAAAGAAAAAAAAAATCCCTCCCCCCAAATAACAGATAAAAGAATTAGATTTAAGATCCTAAAGATCAGGGGCTAGAGCGATAGCACAGCGGGTAGGGCGTTTGCCTTGCACGCGGCCGACCCGGGTTCTAATCCAAGCATCCCATATGGTCCCCTGAGCACCGCCAGGGGTAATTCCTGAGTGAAGAGCCAGGAGTAACCCCTGTGCATCGCCGGGTGTTCCCCAAAAACCCAAAAAAAAAAAGATCCTAAAGATCATTTTTTCTTTTTTTGAACTTTAAGGAGCTTCAGAAATAATCTAATTCACTCCATAATTTTTTTGTTTTGAGGGCCACACCCAATGATGTTCAGATGTTTCTCCTGGCTCTGTGCTCAAGGATCACTCCAGGTAGTGCTTGGGGTATCATATGAGGTGCTGAAGATCAAAATGAGATGAGGCACATGCAAGGAAAGTGCCCTGACCCCTGTACTATCTCTTTGGGCTCACTAATCTGTATGTTTTAGAAAGCAAAAGTTGTTAATATAGAAGATCATAGTATACAATTATCAACACTTGAGTACAATGTTCTAGACCCTGGATCTACCCAATGAAGCATGAGTCATAGTTATTACCAACCACTCAGGATTACACAGAAACGGCTTCATCTGCAACAAATGAGGCTCCAATAAATTTCTTTAAAAAATCAATTATGAAACAATGTAAAGAAAATTCTCAAACACAGGAAATTAAATTATACATTTGTAAATAATCACCAGTCACAACAAAAAAAAGAAACCACATGAGCTAGATAAAGTGTTCGAAGGGGTGGAGCACATGCCCAGCAAGTGTGAGGCCTGAGTTCTGTGACTCCTGGCACTGCCAGGTGTGACCTTATGGAGCTCAAGCCTCATTTTTGGTCTGACCCTTGCGTGGCTCCTGCCCTGGACACAGAATGCAAGGGTCATTTCAGTAAGATACTGTATTTTCCCTATCGTGGTATAGTTTGAGCTTCTGGATTTGTTTTTCAGTGTCATCCTGTGTTATGGTGAAATAAAGTCTTAAGCTAACGGTAAAGTAGTAATAAAATAACTTAAATTAAAATGAGAAAAAAACCTCTCAAATTTTCTAACAAACCAAAACAATGGATATTTAAGACTCCTGGCGGTGCTCAGGGGACCATATGGGATGCTGGGATTCGAACCCAGGTTGGTCGAGTGCAAGGCAAATGCCCTACCCGCTATGCTATCGCTCCAGCCCCAGTAATATAAAATTTCTATCTAAAAATCACCAGAATAAATTAAAAGCCACTTTTTAAAAATGAAGAGGATTAATATGTTTTTTTTAATTTGAGAAAAAAATATGGCTTGGGGCTGGAGCAATAGCACAGCGGGTAGGGTTTTTGCCTTGTACACAGCCAACCTGGGTTCAATTCCCAGCATCCATCCCATATGGTCCCTTGAGCACTGCCAGGAGTGATTCCTAAGTGCAGAGCTAGGAGTAACCCATGAGCACTGCCAGGTATGACCCGAAAAGAAAGAAAAAAAAAAAAAAAGAAAGAAAAAAATCCCCAAATAAAATCTGTTTTGCTAAAAAAATATGGCTTTTATTATTATTATGGGGTGGGGGTTGTTTGGGCTACCCTTGGCACTGCTCAGGGCTTACCCCTGGCCTTGCAGTCAGGGATCACTTCTGGCAGCTATCAGAGGACTGACTATATGGTATTCTAGATGCTGACCCCAGGTCAGCCCTGCACAAGGAAAATGCCCTATCAGCAACACTACCACTCCAACCCCAAAATGAGACTCTTCTAAAAGATTATTTTAAAATCTTTTTGGCGTAAAGAGGATACCAAAGTATAAATATCGGATTCTCCAGACATTAAAAGAATAATACTTCTCAACTCAGAGAAGCGATCACCAACTACATTGCAGTCGAAGGCCATGTGGGGGAAGGGAGTTGCGGGCTGAATGAGGGCTAGAGACTGAGCACAGCGGCCACTCAACACCTTTGTTGCAAACCACAACAGCTAATTAGAGAGAGAAAGCAGAAGGGAATGCCTTGCCACAGTGGCAGGGTGGGGTGGGGGGGAGATGGGATTGGGGAGGGTGGGAGGGACACTGGGTTTACGGGTGGTGGAGAATGGGCACTGGTGAAGGGATGGGTTCCCAAACTTTGTATGAGGGAAGTGTGAGCACAGAAGTGTATAAATCTGTAACTGTACCCTCACGGTGATTCTCTAATTAAAAATAAATAAATTAAAAAAAAAAAATAGACTATAAAAAAAAAAAAAAAAAAGAATAATACTTCATGTGATACACTGTACATGTGCAACTGAGATGAAACAAACTAACTTTTTAATATACAGACAAGGGGCCAGAGATAATATAGTAGGTAGGGCACTTATCTTGCACACAGCTGAAATGAGTTCAATACCCAGCATCTCATCTGGTCCCCTGAGCCTGCTAGGAGTATCCTAAGAACAGAGCCAGGAGTAACTGGTGTATACCCTGGTGTTGTGGCCAAAAATCAAGCCCCCACCTCACCTTCCCAAAAAAAGTCACTAATAGAGTTTGCTTTAGGAGAAAGAGATGACCTAAATAGCAACAGAAATTTAAATTCATAGTTTAATAACTGTCCCAAGAAAAATTTCTATGGGAAAGTTTTAGTAGTCTAGTTGAATGGCTAAATTGAACCCAATGGTCAAATTATGTAATTTGTTTTCAGACAATAGAAGTCATTTCATGATGTTAGCATTCTCTGATAACAAAGTCAACAAGAGAATTATACAAAAATAACCTTAATAAAATTAGCAAATTGAACTTCACAAAGAAAATAGGCATTTTTTAATAAGGGGAGGGGGGAGGGGAGAGTAATAGTACAGCAGAAGGGCACTTGCCTTGCATTAAGCCACCCCACGTTTGATCCCCAGCACTCCAAATGATTTCCCAAGCCCCACCAGGTGTGATCCAAAAGAATAATTCAGGAGGAGGGGTGGGGTGGGAGTGGGGGGAGAGCACACTCAGCTGTGCTCAGGAATCACTCCCGGAGGTGCTCAGGGGACCATAAGGGATGACAGGGATTGAACCTGGCTCGTTAGCTGCAAGGCAAGCACCTGACCCGCTTGCACTATCTCTCAGGCCTGCAAAGTATGATTTTTCCAAACTTTCTAGTTTCTAGGACAGTGGAAATGGAATGATTTGGGTGGTAGTAATATACTATTCATCAAAACCCATCAAAGGACACAGTAATGTAATTTGATTTTGTTTTAGGGCTACCCCAGGGGTACTCGGGGTTTACTTCTGGCTCTGTGCTCTCTACCATTACTCTTGGTGTTCAGGGGACCATCTGGTATACTTGGGAACAAACCAAGTTCGGCCCCGTGCAGGGCAAGTCTCCTACCTGTTGTATTATGCAGCCCAATGATGTAGTTTTTCTATACACACATTTTCTGCTTTGTTTTGTTCTTTTTTGGGGGGTGAGGGGCGGGGGGGTGGGAAGAGGTGGGGGAGGCCACACCTGGTGATGCTCAGGGGTACTCCTGACTCAATACTCAGAGATCACTCCTGGCAGTGCTGAGGCAAGGGGTGGTACATATACAGTACCAAGAACTAAGCAGGTATTGAGAGTATGCAAGGCAAAAGTCTCAACTCCTATACCATCTCTCTGGCCTCTACAAAAGTTTTCATATATAAAAATCATTAATTATAAGGTATGGAGAGAGAGTACAGGAGAAAGGCACGTGCCTTGCATAAAAACGACCCCAGTTCAATCCCTGACATAGCATGTAATCCCTCAAAATAGAGTCGGGAAGGAACCTTGAGCACTGCCACAAGTGGCCCAAAAATCTAAGTGAATAAATTTTGTACATAAATAAAATGGGGGACTAGGGGGAGGACAACACAACAGTGCTTATTCCTGGCACTGCACTCAGAATTATTACTGGTGGCTCAGTATGGAGTCCCCAGGATAAAATCTGGTCAGACAAGTTCAAGGCAAACACCTTACACACTGTGCTATTTGCTCTGGCCCCTAAATTCAGAGATCTGAGAAAGACTCTAGCAAGGATTACTGGATTTTTCCTATTTTGGGGTGGGGGGGAGAAGACGGTGGAGAGCTTCAGCAGTGCACAGGGCTGACTCCTGGTATGCTCAGGCATCACACCTGGTGGGACTCGGGACCATAAGACAGTGCCAGGAATCAAGCTCAAGTTGGCAATATGCATGGCAAGTGCCCTACCAAAAACTCTACTATCTATCAGCCCCTCTACCAAGTATAACTAAAGACCTTTTAGGGGGACTACGGAAACAGTTTAAAGGGCTAAGGTGCAATCTCTGAATGTGGGAAGCTTAAACTCAATTCCTGGCACTGGCAGAAAGTACCCCAAGTACTATCAGGAGCAACCCCAAAGCATTATGCCCTAAGCATGACCCCAGAACAAAGAAACTACAGTTCCCCAAAAGACCAGCTTTTAATACAAAATAGTTTCATTAAAGAAACAAAAGAAAATGCTAAAACACATGTAAAATAATAAACAAGGTTCTTGGGGCCAGAGAAATATAGTGGATAGGGCTCTTGCATTGCACTCAGTAGACCAGGATTTGATTTCTGGGGCCACAGATGGTACCTAAGCGCTACTAGCAGTGATCCCTGAGCACAGAACCAAGAATAAGCCCTGAGCACAGTAGGGTGTGCCTCTCCCCTACCCTCAACAAAACAAGCAAACGAAACGTGTAAAGCTCTTGATTCCAAAGGGGGGGGGGGGAGATTATAAAACGAGGTATAAAATTCCTGACCCTGGTTGCCATGGAGTTTTGTAAACAACAGGTACCAAAAGAAAAAAAAAATCACATAAATTAAAGAAAAGAAAACTCTAGAAAAACTAAGGTGCTGCTTACTCTTCGTCTGGGCTGTGGGAAGCCATCCCTGTGTCGTCGTCTTGTTCGAGAACGTGCCTGGATCCCCTGTCCTTTATTAAGTGGGTCAAAGGATTCTAAAATGACAACGGAAAGTACAATGTGAGAAAAAAATAACTCACAGACTTAAATATAGATTACAGATTGGAAGAAGGAAGTATCAAGTAACTAACACTATACTCATAATTTTGTGATAAAATTTTTACTTTTGCACTTTAAAAAAATCCTTAAGAATATAGCAGTTGGGGCTGGAGTGATAGCACAGTGGCTAGGGCGTTTGCCTTGCACGCGGCCGACCCAGGTTCGAATCCCAGCATCCCATATGGTCCCCTGAGCACCGCCAGGGGTAATTCCTAAGTGCATGAGCCAGGAATGACCCCTGTGCATCGCCAGGTGTGACCCAAAAAGCAAAAAAAAAAAAAAGAATATAGCAGTTAACTCATTTGTGGAATATAAAATATCATAGTATGTCAACACCCAAGGATAGTAAAGACAGGGTCAGGAAAATTGTTTTCACAGTTGGAAGCCTGCCTCATGAGCTGGGGGAAAAGACAGCTAGAATAGAGAAGGGAACACTAAGTCAATGATGGTTGGAGGGATCGTTCGGGATAGGTGACGTGTGCTGAAAGTAAATAAAGGACCAAACATGATGGCCTCTTATTATCTGTATTGCAAACCATTATGCCCATAGAGAGTAAGAGAGAAATTGTCTGCCATTAAAGCGGGGGAAGAGACTGAGGTGAAAGGGGGCTGGGAGGCAGAAGGATACTGGGGACACTGGGGTAGAAAATGTACACTGGTGGATGGATGGGTGTTCGATCACTGTATGGCTGAAATTCAAACATGAAAGCTTTGTAAATGTAGCTCACCGTGATTAAAAAAATAAGAATATAGCAGTTAAATGAAATTTTTCATGACCAATAGAAAAAATAAAGAAAATCCTGACATGCATATGATGCCCGAACACATGTGTTTCAGCTTAGCACATGTGGTGTCTGAGCATATGTCACCTGTACCATCCTGAGATGTATACTTCCATACCTTCATACTTTAATGCTGGGATCTGTTTTGGGGGCTCTCTCCGCACTGTGGAGAAGCCCGCATTCTCTCTTGAGCTCATTCTCTCTCACAACACCTCTCCACCTCCAAATTTCCAAATAAAACTCATTTTTATTAAAAAAAAGAAAATACAGATTTTTGGAAAAAAGCAAAGGCCACTTATAAAAGCAATATGGTACAAATTAACACCTTCGAAGGCAACTGCAATTATAAAGATTTTTTTGACCCTTGAAAATGTCAAGTCAGAGTTGCATCAACCTTCTAAAATATAGGATTGGTGAGAAACAGATTATACCACTGTACAAACCTGATGGAAAATCTGCTTCCAGATCCTGTTCTGTTTCCCCTTTTGAGAACTGCTTCAATTCTGAATCAGCCTCTTGTGCAGCATTTGACTTTAAGGCATAATGATTCAACTCTTCCTCCCAGCTATGTGGAGTAGATACTGCCTCTGATTCAAGATCACCACTGTAAGTACTTCCTTGGTCTGAAATACACATAAAACAAGCCCTCAAATACAAGAAAAACTCTTTCCCTTCCCCTTACCCTTTTAGGCCGTACTGGGGAAGAGGGGCAAAGGATGAGGAGGGAGAGAGGAGAGAAGAAAGAGAGGGGAGAGAGGGGAGAGGAGGAGGCCCAGTGCTCGGGGACCGAATCCGGGTTGGTCACATGCAAAGGTAAGTACCCTATCTACTGTACAATCCTTTGGCCCTCAAGATAAGACTCTTGATATGCTCAGGATAATTCCTAAATGTCTGAATACTGAAAACTGACATGACTGCTGGACCAGTCTCACAGAACTATATTCATAACCTTGGTAAACATTTTAAAGCATTATCTCAAATTAATCCTTGAAACCAGTATTTCAGATAGCTTCAATTATTTTTACTGCAAATGGGCACATAATCATAGATACTTGATATCCCCGAAAAAGTTTCTGGAATTACAAACTAAATCCAACGATGTGAACGCTTTATGGATTTGTTGTATTAATACTACTACTACTACCACCACTACCACTACCACTACCACTACTACTACTACTACTATTATTTGACTCTAAGGTCACACCCAGAGATGTTCAAGGATTTACTCCTAACTCTGCTCAGGTGACCTCATGGGAATCAAATCTGGGTCAGCTGCATCCTAGGTAAGCACCCTACCGGCTATCCATCCCTTTGGCCTCTGGGTCCTTGTTTTTTATTTGTTTGGGAGTCATACCTGATAGTGCTCAGAGCTCTGCACTAAGGAAGCACTCCTGGTGGGTTTGACAGACTATATGGGAAGCCAGGGATTAAACCTGGGTCAGCCACATGCAAGGCAGATGCCCTAAGAACTCACTTGTACTACAGCTCTGGGCCCCCTAGGTCTTTATTATGAAGATCATAATATGTCTAAGAACAGGCATATATGACCAGGGAAATTAAACTAAGGGCATGATTTGCAAGTAGTAGACCCAGTTTGACTCCTGGCAGGCATCACATGCTCAGCCAGCACTACTCAGTCCAGTAACCCCCACACCAGGGTAAAAAAAAAAAAATTTACAATTACAAACCTTTCTCAAATATCTTGGTGTCTAGAAAGAGTTCCTGTTCAGAAGTTTGTGATCCTAAAAACCAGGGGGAAAAAAAGACAATTTATATATGAAGAACAAAACTGCATCTCAAATGAAATGATTATACTATATAAAGAAATATATTAGGGAATTCTAGTTAAACACCTCACGCGCAGAAAAAAATTCACTACAAAATTAAGACACTGGTAGAAAATTAAACAAGTTTCAGGGAGACAAATTGCCATTGGCAACTGGTTGTATTTCTACGTAGTGGAATTGTATTTCTACATAGTGGAATTAAGTCATAGGGAAGAAAAACCTTTACTTTTGATTTTATGCTCTTGTGCTTTTGAAACCCTTTTTCCCTAACATTCCCTCCCACTGATAAATTTGCATTTAACTGCTATTTTTCTCTCCTAAATACGAAATATGCATTATCACAGCAAAGAAAGACTGAAAGACTTAAAATATAACTTATATGGAGAAATCAGCACATGAAACTAAACAGAATATAGTTTTCTTAACTATAGATACTTAGAAAGTAAAAAGATTCGGGCTAGAATGACAGTACAGTAAGAAGGGCTACTTGCCCTCCATGTGGCTCACAAGAGTTTAATTCCCAGAATTCCATTTGGTCCATTGAGATCTGCCAAAGGTGATTTCTGAACAAAGCCAGAAATAATCCCTGAGAGCAGCCCCCCAAAAATCCCAAACAAGCCAACACAAAAGTAAAAAGTCAAGAATTAGAAGCATTGGCTCTAAAAGACTTTACACAGATAAGATGCGTGTTGTCACACAAAGCAGACCCTGA
The DNA here is from genome assembly GCF_027595985.1 of Sorex araneus. NCBI lineage: Eukaryota > Metazoa > Chordata > Mammalia > Eulipotyphla > Soricidae > Sorex > Sorex araneus. The sequence goes on from NC_073306.1 coordinate 40,864,522, forward strand.
CTGGAACTCATAGCGCCACATACTGTCCCCAGGCATTAGCAGGAGTGATATAAAATAGCCTGAGCACTGCTGGGTAGAGCATGGAAACTAAAATATAAAAAACAAAAGAAAAATTCAAAGTATTAAAAAAATTAGAAGTGTTAATGCCCAAAACTGGGGGGGTGGGGGAAGAGAGAGAGAAAGAGGGAGAGGGAGAGAGAGGGGGAGAGGGAGGGGGGAGAGAGAGAGAGAGATAGAGAGAGAGAGAGAAGAAAAGCACCTGCCATAGAGGCAGAGGCAGGCAGGAGGTGGGGGGGTGAGGGCTGATGGCAGGGAACCTGGGGACACTGCTGCTGGGAAACATACACTAGTGGAGGGATGAGTGTTGGAATACTGCATTACTGAAACCCAATCATGAACAGCTTTATAATGGTCTATCTCAAATGATTTAATGAATTAAATAAATGAATAAATAAGCAAATAACTGGAAGTGTTTTTTTAAGACTTTATTTTAATAAAGGTACTATTTTCAATATTTTGGGGGGTTTATTTTTGTTTAGGGGCCATACCCGGAGATATTCAGGGGTTACACCTGGTTTTGCACTCCTGGCAATGCTTGAGAGACATATAAAATGCCAGGGGTCATACCTGGGACAGCCACATGCAAGGCAACCTCTACTTGTGGTACTGTTGCTCTAGTCCCACACAACAGAAATAGAACAAAATTTACTTGGAAAGAGGTAAGGAGAGAGAAAGAGAGTAAAAATGTATTCAAGAGAGAACATGGGTTCGAGAGAGTAAACCAGCAATCAAGCAAAGAAACACAGAGATATCTGTTCAAATAGAACAGGGAATTGAAAGAGGCAAGCCCCCAAATGCGCTTGGTTTTAAACCCAAGCAAAGTGCTTCTATTCCCAAAAACAAAGGTAAATGAGCTAGTTCTCAGCTAACTGAAAATCTTTCCTCTCCTTTGTGTTTCTAAACCATCTGATTTCACTTACTGTAAAGTAATTATAACTACCTACTTTGAAGCACCTACAAAATGCTAACTATTGATTTGAGATCTTAAAATGAGAACTATCACTAGGAACTAGCTAAGCTTCCAAACTATATATATAAATGTACAGATTCAGAAGCTACAAATTTCTGCATTTATAGATAGAAGCAACAGCCTAAGATAATATATACACACATATTACAAATACATGTATTTTAATATCTCAGACTATTAATATCTTAAATACATAGACACGCACAAATATACATACACACACAAACAACTCCCCTTCCCAAATCCACATGTAAGTGAATTCAAATTTTGGAATTATAAAGAGCAAAAGGAGATCAGAAACACTGGAATAATAAGTAAGCTTTTATCCATCTCTCAGTATTAAAAAACTTCCTGGCAACAAAACAGCAAATTTGATAGTATTTTTTAAAATGCTATGATGTTCAAAATTCATTTAGCACTTATTGTGTAAAATCATAACCTAAATCTGTGACTGACATAAACACTGAGAAAAGATTATCTTCTAGGTTTATCAGTGACAGATAAAACTTATTCATATAAAAATTCACATATGGGGGCTGGAGCGATAGCACAGCGGGTAGGTGTTTGCCTTGCAAGCGGCCGACCCGGGTTCGATTCCCAGCATCCCATATGGTTCCCTGAGCACCGCCAGGAGTAATTCCTGAGTGCAGAGCCAGGACTAACCCCTGTGCATCGCCAGGTGTGACCCAAAAGCCAAAAAAAAAAAAAAAAACCAAAATCACATATATTTTAGTTATCTATTCTAAATGCTATTCTATCTCATTATGAATAACTCTGCTGTAGAAATTTTAAAGGTGGTACTATAACTGATAAATGGATAATAACACATTTTGGGGTCAGAGAACCGAATTCAAGGTCTCACTCCATCACTTCTTGACTAACCATTTTGAGGAATCTGCAGTAAACAGTATCCTTCACCCTCCCTTCCTAACACAAAGCGTTGTTACGAAGTTAGAAGAGATGATATACATAATGTATCTGAGGACAATACCTAGTACAATAAACACAAAGACAGGTTAATTACTATTATTGACTGTAATTGTACTGGAGCAACAGCACAGCGGGTAGGGTGGTTTGCCTTGCATGCGGCCGACCCCAGATCGATTCCTCATCCCTCTCGGAGAGCCCGGCAAGCTACCAAGAGTATCCCTCCCACATGGCAAGCCTGGCAAGCTACCCATGGCATATTCAATATGCCAAAAACAGTAACAAGAAGTCTCACAATGGAGACATTAGTGGTGCCCCCTCGAGCAAGTCGATGAACAGAGGGACCACAGTGCTACAGTGCATTCTACACCAAGAGAACACAATTTACCCCTACTTTTCATCCCGAAGTTTCACTTACCATCTATACAGTTACTATATAACAGTAATTTGTATTGAGCTACTGTGGATTTGAACACAGGACTAAAAATGATAAGGAAGCTTAAGATATATACATCCCCCAGTCTGAAGTCACTAAATTGAAAATTGTACTGAATAGCAATGCTTTATAAAAATGATATAATTCTTAGATATACTGAACCAGAGAGATAATATAGGGATTAAGGTGCTTGGCAGGAGTTACCCCTGTACATAGGGCCAGGAGTACTCACTCAAGCATCACCAGGTATTGTCAAACCCCCTAACACCAAAAAAATAATTTTCAAATGTTTCAACAAGTATAACAGTAACAGGTTCAGTATTTAAACATAATAAAACTTTTAGAAACATCTTGACTGGCTGATACTTAAAATTACTTGTTACCTGAAAATTTGAAGGTGTGTTTTTTCTTTCTTTACTTTAAAATGATACCAACCTCCCTGGGATAGAGTCTTTTCCTTTTCTTCGTCTTCTGCAATCATTTCTGCCATCTCAAGGAGATCAGCTTCAAATGGATGTGAGGGAAGCTTTTCCTTAATGTCTTCAATACTCTCAGGTACTTTATCTTCATTATCCATTGAGGATGGAATAACCATAGGAACAGGCATCTGGAAGATCAACGGTAGATTAAAGCGTTTCTTGGATAAAAGGTGTGTTGCCAAAACTAGAAATTGTTAGGGGCCAGAGAGACAGTACAGTGGGTAGGGCATTTGCCTTGCATGCAGTGGACCCAGGTTAATCCCAACACTCCATATAGTGCCTGAGCCCGCCAGGAGTGATCCCTGAGTACAATGTCAGGAGTAAGCCCTGAGTACAGCCAGGTGTGACCCGGTAACAACAGTAACAACAAAAACCTAATAAATATTAAAGTGACAGACAATTACCACTGCTGAAATACATGTTTTTTTGTTTTTTGGGTTTTTTTTGCTTTTTGGGTCACACCCGATGATGCACAGGGGTTACTCCTGGCTCTGTACTCATCACTCCTGGCGGTACTTAGGGGACCATATGGGATGCTGGGCATCTAACCCGGGTCGGCCACGTGCAAGGCAAACGCCCTACCGCTCCAGCCCCGAAATACATATTTTCATTGCTGAAATGAACCTCAAGGTGTGGCCCAAAATCCTCTTCTCAACAAAACCAAAACCAAGATATAGACAAAAGTGGTCCTTGACATATTCTGTATTAATATGTAAAATAATAGTCAACCAGCGTTTGATACAATTTACCAACAGATTTTCTTAAGCTGTAAATTTAAAAGTAAATAAGAATTATTATCTCTCTGATATGTGGAATATAAAAGTACATTATAAGGGAATTATAAATAGCCAATGGTATCAGCCTCTGAAACAGCCTACAGAATTAAATTTGCCAAGGGGTAAGGCAATGGGAAAGGGCCTGCAGACCCTTTCTGTGGGGGGAATCTGCCATTCAGGTGGTGGATATGGTATTAAAACACAGCACCCACTATCAATTATACTACGTATCAGTGCTGAAAGAAAAGAGGGAAAAAAGCCCTACCCTCACCCCCAACTTTAGGGCCAGGGAAATGGCTCAAAGGACTTGAGTACAAATACATTTGCATACAGAAGCTCTAGGTTCGATCCCTGGTCATGCATGATCACAGACACTGAGCTGGGAATACCCCTAGAGAACTGCTGGGTTTGGCTATCCCATCACCCCAAAAGTTCTTTATTTACTGATCAATGGTTTCCAGCATCATGGAAATTCATAAACTTAGCATCAAATCTCAGAATATGCACTACTGTCACCACTGCAGGCACTATGAATATTCCGGTGTCATCCCACCACCAAAAAGACTCCTTCCATTTCTTGTTTCCCTCTTCCCCTCTTCCAGTCCCCCAGCAACCAATAAAATAATTTTTATGGAGTTAAGTATTTCTTGCTGGACCCATAAATATATATTTTAAAAACACTGATTTACAAATGTATTCAGAATACAGTTGTTTCAGGTATTCAATGCTCCAACACAATTTACACCACCAGTGTGACCTTCCTTCCACCAATGTTCCCAGTTTCCCCAATTTCTCTTAACGTGCACAAACAAATTTACATCCTATCACTTGCTGGAACTGTGTATTTTTTATTGAAAAAAAAAGTATTATGCTAAATTATTTAACTTCCAAATAACTACTCACTGGAACTGGAATGCCAAACGGGACGGGTGCATACTGAGTATAAAGATGAAGAGGTAATGGCACGAACACTGGTACAGGAACGGGTACCACAATGATCTGGGGCTGACTTGGAGCGTCTTCTAATAAAGAAATTAATAAGATAGGGTTAAAAACACCTTAAATTTTAAGCACAGAGATTAGTAACAATCTGACACTAGGAGTTCTTAGAAAAAAGAAGTACATCTAAAAGTGGGCAATACAAAATAAGAGTATCGAAGAATAAAATAGATGTAGAGTATAAGTTGGATGGATAAGTAGACCTCGAAAAGTGATTTTAGAAAAGACATATGCAAAAGTATTAACATAATTAAGTAGAATAGTTTCAGAGAGAAATATGAACTTGTAGAACAGCTAGTTTTGTGAAGCAACAATGCACATTTTTGCATCATTTATAACAGTGAAAAACTACTATAGACTGGTAGAGCAAAAAGTAATGTGGAACTGCATTAAAAAAAGGATTTAAGTAGTCCAGAGAACTCAATGGGCTGAGCATATGCTCTCCATGTGGGAGGCCCAGGTTCTATCTCTGGCACGATATGATCCCCCAACAAAACCCCCGAGCACTGTCAGGAGTGACCCCCACAAACAACAGAGCTGAGAGAAGCCATGACCACCATGGGGTATGTACAAAACAACAACATTAAAAATTAAGCAAGTCAAAGGGATGTAAAGAATGTGGAGTATAGATACAAACACCAAAATGCACTTCTGGAAGTTCCTAATATATAGATCTTAAAAATTTATCATAAAAAAATGTGTAGCCAGCGGGTAGGGCATTTGCCTTGCATGTGGCCGACCCGAATTCTATTCCCAGCATCCCATATAGTCCCCTGAGCACGTCCAGGAGTAATTCCTGAGTGCAAAGCCAGGTGTAACCCCTGTGCATCGCCAGGTGTGACCCAAAAAGCAAGCAAGCAAATGAATCAATAAATCAAAACACTGAATCATTACATTGCACAACTGGAATCAATATGCTTCATATTATACATATATCAATTATATCTCAGGGGAAAAAAAGGATAATGTCGTTGCTGTATTAGCATGGATTAAAAAGTATGTAATCTGTGAATTAGAAAGCAATTACAATATGTGGAGCAAAGATGACAAGTGCTCAAGTACTCAAGTACTTATTATATTTACAAAACAAATATAGTAACAGGAGCCAGAGCTATAGGATAGTGGGTGAGATGGTTGCCTTGCACATGGCCAAACGGGATTTGATCGCAGCACTCTGTATGATCGATCCCCCAAGCCCCAGGAGTGATCCCTGAACAGAGCCAGGAATAAGGCCTGATGTGGACACCCCCGCGCCCCAGCCCCCCAAAAATACAAATACCAGAGGCTAGAAAGTACAGCAGGCAGGGCACTTGCCTTATATGATGTCAACCTGGGTTTGAGCGTTGGCATTCTGTATAGTTCCCCAGCACCACTAGGGGTAATCCCTGAGCACAGAGCCAGGTGCACACCATAAACAATGCTGAGTGTGGCCCCAAAACCAAATCAAACAAAAAGCAAATAACATGTTTTAAAGTATTAAAAAAAATGAAATTGAACAGTAATTGATCATGAAGAGAGAGGAGCCCGGAAGCAGAGTACAGCAGGGAGGGCATTTGCCTTGCACATGGCTAACCCAGATTCAATCCCTGACACCCCATATGACCCCGAAGCATGCCTGGAGCAATTCTTGAACAGAGAGCCAGGAGTAATCCCTGAGCATCACCAGGCGTGGCCCCAAAACTCCCCCCTACAAAAGAAAAAGAAAAAAATCAGGAAATGGGGAATAGTGATGGGGGAGAGAATGGAAGACAATTATTTAATAAATATTAGTCTTTCCTGTGTGCCATGAAAATAATAATAAATAAATAGGGGCCAAAGCTATAGTACAGCAAGTAGGGTGCATGCCTTGCACATGTTTGGCCTGTGTTCGATCCTCAGGACTCATATGGTCTTCTGAGCCCACCAGGATGGATCCCTGAGCACAGAGATAGGAATAAGCCCTGAGCACCATTGAGTTTGTCGCCCCTCAAAAAACAAAATAAAACAAAAAACAAAAAACAAAACCTAATAACTTTAAAATCATTCGTGTAAGAGAACACTAATGTTAGCGGTAACTGAAAAGCTAATAATCTGACTAGGACTAGAGCTGAAAACTAAAATACATCAATTTTACATAATACAGTATCATAAAAAAGATAGAAATATCTGATGATAAAATGGCTGATACCCAAGCTACATATTAAATAATTCACTACTGATTTTAAAAAAAAAAAAGTAGAATTACATCTTCTGCACCTACACCTACTGCATCAATGTAGTCCCTGGACTAGAAGTACTGATTTTATCCAGAGTTTATTAGTATTATATGCTTCACTGTATTATAACTTAGTAGGCTTCCTAAATAATCCATATGCATACTAATGTTTGAGAAATACTGGTCTACAAAGTAACATTCCAGATGAAGAAACTAGGATTTGATTCTTCCTATTTTATGTTTTGATCCACTCCTGGCGGTGGTCAGGGCTTACTCTTGGCTCTGTGTGTAAGATTCACTCCTGGTGGGCTCAGGGAATCACACTTGATAACTGGGGATAGAACCTTGGTTAGTCATATGAAAGACAAATGCCCTATCCAGTGCGCTCTGGCCCAGATTCCTTCCTATTTTAAATTCTAGGACGTTTTTTGAACAAAATCTGTAACTGTAGTAAGAAAAGTAGAAGTCTGTGATATATGAGCCACTACCTGTACCACACTTCACTTCAGCCAGCACCACATGACTGAAGCGCTATTTGGTTTGCTTTTGTTTTGGGGTCACACCTGGTGATACTCAGGGGTAAGCCCTGGCTCTGCTGATTCCTGGCAATGCTCGGGGGATTATATGGGATGCTGCAGATCCAACCTGGGTAGGCCATTTGTAAGGCAAGTGCCCTGCCTGTTGTATTATCATTTCAGTCCAAGAAGCCCCATTTTGGGGTAGATGGGGGTAGGAAGAATATGTTTCCATTTTAACCATTCCCAAACAAGGTCTACCAGGGCAGGCAGGCAAGCAGGCCACCATAATTTCTCATCCTCGTCTGCTCCAAGTTGAAGAGGATAAATTTACTGGTAAAACTGTGGCTGAGAGAATCCAAGGTCTCCCCTCCCCGACCCAGTGTCCACCCACAAACTGGCCTGCTGGGAAAGAAGTCATCACTTTGCCAAGAGGTCACTACTTTGCCAGGTATGCAGAAAAGTGGCTCCAGGATTTTCTGTGGGGGTGGGGATGAGGGAGGCACTTAGTAAGAGTCTTACACAAGTTATCACCTGGTGTAGCCCTAGAGACCCCCAAGCACTGTTAGGGTGGCCCTCAAATACCAAGTGTCCTGGTGGCCCACAGCCCCACAGGACCTGGGCATCACTGCATCCTCGGTCCCTCATACCTAACCAACTGAATTAACTGCTGAGGCTGGTACTTCACCGAGAGGAACTTTTAGGCTACTTGAAACCTGAAGTGAAAGGTTCCCTTTCTGACCCCCGAAAAGAAGTTCTGAAGCTCTCTCTATGAAATTAGTTTCATTTGAAACAGCGTGCATAAAAGCTCAAAATGAATGCTTCTGGAAAAAACAAATTGGATTTTCTGCTTGTTTTTTAATTTTGGCTTTCGAATACAACCAGCTATTCTCAGGGCTTACTCCTCACTCTGCATTTAAAAATCACTACTATAGATTCGCAGGGAACCATATATGGTGCCATTCAAACCAAGATCAGCCATGTGCAAGGCAAGTGCCTCAACCTTGCTATCTCTCTGTACCCCATCTTTTTAGCATGGGGAGTACATAAAGTATATGAATTATATTTTCACTATAATTTATATACTTATCTTTTCACTTCATTTTAGGTATAATTTTGATATTACAAAACACCTATGTATACTGACCAAGGATTTTTCTTTGTTGTGGTTTCTCTTTCTCTCTGTCTGTATGTTCCATACATGGTGCTGAGGAATCAACCTGGGTTGGCTGCATGCAAGTTAGCTACCTACTATTGGTGGGGAGAACAATAGTTTCTCTTAAGAAACACTTCATATAACCAACATCTAAGGTTATGACATGATCATTAATAAACTAGGAGGCAGAGAAAGAGTACTGGGGATAAGGCACTTGCTTGCCTTGCATGCATCTGACCTTGATTTGAGCCCTGGCACCACATCTGGTCCCTGACCACTTTGCATAGGGCCAGGAGTAGCCTCTGAATATTGCTGGTTATCATCCCCTTCTCCCACAAAAGAGAATGTTATAATCCATTAAAAAAAGAAATTAAAAGATGCATTTACAGTATGGTATTACAACTACATTCTCTTTGAATTATATTACTAAGATTTAGAAAATAAAAATACGTAACTCACAAAGAGACCAAGACTGTGAGAATTAAGTTGGGCAATGGAGTAGGATAGCCAGACAGGTAAGACCTAGCCTGAGCCAACCCCCTTCAATACCAAGCACTACATGGACCACCAATAATTGCCAGGTGCAGCACTGGAGACCCTTAGACACAGGCCTGAGCAGCACTTAATATCCTTAGAACAACCCGTAGCCCAGCTGAGATTTGCTGCAGCAACCCTGGACCTGCTGACCACTGCTTGGGAGACCCTAACCAAAATGAAAGAAAAGAACAGGTGGATACAAAGCACATCATCTAGAGAAAAGCACAGATTCAAAGTGATGTAAGCAAATTCTACATTCATTTCCCCCTAAAAAAGCCTAAAATAAAAAATTTAAGGACCATACCCGTCTGGCATTCCTTGTTTTGGTTATGTGGTTTGCAAGAGGTGGCTTTAGTCTGTGTGATGGGTTTGCATAATAAAGCTTTATTCTTCAAAAGTCTTGGAGGCTGGGAAGGCGGCAATTTCAGGGCATCCGTTTGTGTACTTGCCTAGTTTAAAAAAATTTTTTTCAAAATACATTAATAAGAAAAAGTTACTTCCAGAAAAATACCACAAAAATTACATTAATGATAAAGAACATAATATTTAAATATGTAAGTACAAAGTACTGAAATATCAACAATACAGGATTTTGATAACTATCCATTGATTCTGAATGTTATTTACCTCTTCTAGTAACAATAAAAGAACCTACTCCTGGGGCTGGAGCGATAGCACAGCGGGTAGGGCGTTTGCCTTGCACGTGGCTGACCCGGGTTCGATTCCCAGCATCCCATATGATGCCCTGAGCACCACCAGGGGTGGTTCCTGAGTGCAGAGTCAGGAGTGACCCCTGTGCATTGCTGGGTGCGACCCAAAGAGAAAAAAAAAAACAAAAAACGAACCTACACCTACCAAAAAACATCACTGCTGATCAGTAACATTACTAGACAAGTTAAAAAAGAATTGATTGTTTTAAAAATTTTTGTAAGATTGCAATTGTATTATTTTAATTCTATTGCTTAAGTTAATTAAACTGTTTTTCGCCTGTTTTATCATGCAAACGTGCCTAAAATGGCCCAGCAATCATCATGTATTATAGTCTCTAGATTGACAATGTTGTTATTTTTACTATAATTTATATTCTTATCTTTTCACTTTATTTTAGGTATAATTTTGATATTATTAAATCTATGTATACTGACCAAGGATTTTTCTTTTTAAATTTTTTAAAATTTATTTATTTTTTGCTTTTTGGGTCACACCTGGCGATGCTCAGGGGTTACTCCTGGCTTTGCACTCAGGAATTACTCCTGGCAGTGCTCAGGGGGACCATATAGGATACCGGGGATCGAACCTGGGTCGGCAGCAGCACAAGGCAAACGCCCTATCCACTGTGCTATCGCGCCGGCCCCAGGATTTTTCTTTTTTGTGATTCCTCTTTCTCTCTGTCTGTATGTCCCACACATGGTGCTGAGGAATCAACCTGGGTTGGCTGCATGCAAGTTAGCACCTTTCCTGGTGTACTAACTCTCCATGCCCTATTTCTTAGCATGTTAGATACATATTGACATCAAATCTCATAAAACTAATCTAAACATACTTTTGTTTTCTCTACTATGCAGAAAAATTTTCTTAATGTTTTTATATCGTATCTTTAAGAGTATGTTTTGAATTAAAATTTCAACTTACTAGTACTTATTTTAAAAACATGACAAATTCCTTCCTAAACGGCTTTAAGTCTTAGAGGATACATAACTTCAAGATAAATAGAAAAATCAGAATCATTTAACTTGGGAAAAAAAAAAAGATGAAAAGATTAACTCAAAAAACTTTAGAAATGCCACTGTTACAGTCAAAACTTTTTTTCGTTATTTTTCTTCTTTTGGAAGACAAAAAAGCTAGTTAGTAAAACAAAGTATTTGTGACTTGTACAAGGCAGAAAAAGACTTTTGTATATACATATTTACAATATGACTATACTTACAAAAAAATCTTTTATGCCTGATTTTTGACTGATTTTTAGTAATTCTGTGTAATTTTTAAAAATCCTAACTACGTAAAGATTGCAAGCATGCAAACACGGATGCAAAAGATCCATAATTAATCAGAAAAATTCTATTCCTGAACAAAGATAAAACAAGCTCATGAAATTTATACTATATAATGAAATTTAACATAATAAAATAATTATATAATAAGGAATAAAGGATGGCAAATGGTTTAGACATTCAAACTGAGTAAGAATGGAAAATCAACAGTGGCAATACTAATAAAAATACAAAACTTACATCCCCAATGATTTTCGCTGTTACTGTTGGAACTGCACCTGATATAAATTGAAACATATATTCAGGATCTTACATAATTATTTAAACATTAGCATTAAAGGCTGAGTATTGGTTAATAAATATTAAGTCTCATAATGAGTATGTATTATCTTAATTCAGGGGAAGACTAGCAGTTATTATAAAGTAGAATATATTAAAAAATATGGAAATTATGAAAATACTATTTAATGCCCTAGCAATCTACAGTGAGCCACAGTTTCTAATAAGAATAATAAACACAGGAAACTGACCACTGATAAAAAAAGGTTAAGAAAACTTAGCACTAAATTCACCTCCAAAATAAGAACAAATGCTTTCAAACCAAGCCATACCTTGTAAAACGCTGTTAGAATTTATAGTGGGTTGAGCAGCAGGAGCACTTGCTAATGATACTACATTAGCTATAACTGGAGTTGAATCTTTTCTTAGTGAGGGGGGCCCAGCTGAAGCTGCTGACACCATGGAAACACTCGCTGATTAAACAAAAGAGAGGAAACTTCATGTAATCTATATGTACGTACACACATATAAAAACACAATTTAAAAAAACTCCTAAAAATAACAATGTTTTTATAGGTTATAGCTTTTTTTTTGGGGGGGGGGGCGGCTCACACCCTGCATGGGTCAGTGGTTACTCCTGGCTCTGCACTCAAGAATTACTCCTAGTGGTGCCCAGGGGAGCATATGTGATCTAACATGGGTCAGCTGCATACAAGGCCTTACCTGCTGTACTATCACTCTAGCCCACCTACAGCTTTTTCTATTGGAGCAAAGTATCTCCAGATTAAATGGAGTTTCCCCTATTTCTTAATTGCAAAACTTAAAAACTCTGGTCATTACCTTGCATAACTATGCATATGGTATAAAGGCCACTGAGTCAGATCTATGTTCTTTGCATACTCATACATCCTTTTTGGGGGCAGTGGGCATTCGAAGCAGTGCTCAAGAGGTCCAGGAGTTCCACTGTGACTTTCAGTGAAATGGACCAGTAGTTTAATGCAAGCATTCGAAGAAGTGGCATTACGTGGGCCCTGTGGGGACATCGATTACTCAGGCCATCCTATCAGAGAGCCTCCAGAGTAATACTTGGAAGTACTCAGGGCCTCCAGTGCTGCTCCTGGGGATGCTCTGGGAATTGTGTGATGCATGAGATGATAGCTCGAGTCAGCTGCATCCAAAGGCCCCTCATATCCTCTTTTGTAGGAGAAAAGGGACAGAGGTTGAACCACACCTGGTTTGCTCAGAGGACCATGTCTGGTGCCAGGAATCAAACCCAGGTCAGCTGGTCAGCTGTATATAATAAAATGCCTTAACCCTGTACTAGCTCTCCAACTTAGTTTTTTTTTAAAGGAAGATGTTTAAGCATTCAAATACAAAACATAAATGTAAAATTCTTTCCCATGAAGTTTTAGAGCTTGATTCACTATGAAAAAAAAAAAATAGAGGCAAGGGAGATAGCTCAAGGGAGATGCTCAAGTGGTAGAGCATGTTCCGGGTCCTGAATTAGATGCACAGCAGTACTTATCCCCACCTCCCCCAACACTACTGGATATGTCCCATATTGAATGAATGAATGAGCCTTAAGGCTCGTTAATTAATTAACCTTAAATTAATCTAGGAAATTAAAACTATAAAAGCAACTTAAATGTAAATGGCATTTTAAATGGAATAAATTTTTTTGTTTTTGTGAACTGACAAACTGCAATTCTACAGAAGAAAAGTGGTTCTTGGTATTGATCAGAGACCTAAGTTTCATTTTACCTGTACTGTTTTGTGAAGGAGGGTCACACAAACTTTGCTGATTACAGAACATCAAGATACAAAGCAGATTACAGAAGTGTTTCATTTCTCCTCGCCATTTCAAGGACTCGCTAAGTTTACCCTGTCGCTTACAACTATCACATTTGGCCATCTGAAAATAAAATAGAAAACAGTAAAGAAATAAAAATAAGTTATCTATGATCTGACAGGACACAAGGAAAATAAATATTTAATTAAAATTAAGTTAGGATTCAGATCACAAAAACAAATGTGTTACTGCCATAAAATGATGAACAATTATTTATTTATCAGTATCTTTATGCTAAAAATTTGTAATTATTTGATAAATAATTTCATGGTAAAGCACATTCTTTTAAATGTATGAGTTCAACAACCAACAATAAAGAGTCATATTATAGAAATGCTAATAAACAGCAATCAAAAACATAATGGAGTAAAATGTCTTCTTTTCTGAAAATTTCAAAACTAATTTTATTTATATGAAAATTGAATGAAGGGCCAGAGAGATAGTACTGGGGTTAAAGGGCTTGCCTTGCACACAGCAAAACCCAATTCAATCTCCAGCACTGTATATGGTTGTTGAGCACTGCCAAGAGTGACCCAAAAACAAATAGTAAAATATGAAAAAAAAGGCATAATTTGGGGGCTGGAGAGAGAGTACAGAGGGTAGGGTGCTTGCCTTGCATAGAGCCAACCCAGGTTCAATCCCCAGCACCGCATGTGCTGCTAGGACCTGCTAGGAGTGATTCCTCAACACAGAGCCAGGAGGAAATCATAAGTACAGGCAATTGTACTTTACCATAAAGAAAATAAAACTACACAATCTTGAAATATTTTAATATCATAAGATTAGTTAAGTCGTTTATAGAAAAACAGCAAAAGAAATATAACATCAGTGACAAAATCTTCCAAAATTTTTTTAATGTTCTAAGAAAGTATATTTAATACTTAAAAATTTAGTCTTTTTTATATAAATTTTTTTTAAAAAAAACATTATTTCACTATTGATTTATTTTTGCCCTTTCTCTTTCTTTTAATTACTCTCAATGCTGCAATGACCAGAGGTTACACACTTAGTTGTCTGGCTTGCACAGTTAGTTGTGCAGACCAGAAATTGTACAATTTAGTCTTTTTTTTTCTTAACAGTACTACAGTGCTAATTTTATTGAATCACCATGAGATAGTTACAAGCTTTCATGTTTGGGTTACAATCACACAATGATCAAACACCCAGCCCTCCACCAGTGCACATTTCCCCACCACCAATATCCCAGGTACACCCCCCTTTCCCACCCTCCCCCTGCCTCCACAACAAACAATATTCCCTATACTCTCTCTACTTTGGGGCATTATGGTTTGCAATACAGATACTGAAAGGTTATCATGTTTGGTTGATTATCTACTTTCAGCACACATCTCTCATCCTGACCGAATCCTTCAGCCATCATTTTCTTAGTGATCCCTTCTCTATTCCATCTGCCTTCTCCCCTCCACTCATGAAGCAGGCTCCCAACTATGGAGTAGTCTTTCTGACCCTTGTATCTGTCAACCTCATGTGATATTATTTTATACTCCACAAATAAGTGCAGTCGTTCTATGTCTGTCTCTCTCTTTCTGACTCATTTCACTTAGCATGATACTCTCCATGTTTATCCAGTTATAAGCAAATTTCATGACTTCATCTCTCTTAACAGCTGTATAGTATTCCATTGTGTACATGTACCGAAGTTTCTTTAACCAATCATCTGTTCTAGCGCACGTGGTTGTTTTCAGATTTTGGCTATTTTGAACAGTGCTGCAATGTATTTTTACATTATAAGTAAAGATGTCAATTCTACTGTGCTTTTATGCATCCTCGGGATATATTCCCAGAAGTGGTATTGTGGGGTATTGAAGCTCAATTTCTAGTTTTTGAAATACTGTCCATACTGTTTTCCAGAAAGGCTGGACCAGTCGACATTCCCACCAACAGTGAAAGAGCGTCCCTTTTTCCCCCATCCACGCCAGCACTGGTTGCTTTTGTTCTTTTGAATGTGTGCCAGTCTCTGTGGTATGAGATGATATCTCACTGTTGTTTTGATTTGCATCTCCCTGATGACTAGCAATGTGGGGCATTTTTTCATGTGCCTCTTGGCCATTTGTATTTCTTTTTTGAGGAAACTTCTGTTCATTTCTTCTCCCCATTTTCTGACGGGGTTGGAGGTTTTTTTCCTTGTACAATTCTCCTAGTGTCTTGTATATCCTGGATATTAATCCCTTATCAAATGGGTAGTACAATTTAGTCTTACACAATGGAGTGCAGCATGCTAAACACTGCACACTTTGGAAATCCCTAACAGCATGTGCAGTGATGGAATCACACTCAGCACGTGTAGTGATGTTACGACCAAATTATCCCACAGTCCCTAACAGTGAAAAAGTTTTAAATTATTAATTTTTCTTTAAACCACATGAAAGAAAAAAGGGGAATAAAGTGTACACTAACTAAAGCAAACCAGGAATGCATATAACATTTACCTGATAGAACAAAACTGTATACTTGGACATGCAATCTTCACAACAGAATTCTTCTACCTTCCCCCCAAAATTATTCTGTACCAATTTAGGAGATGTCTGTAAACAGTAACTGCACAATTTACAGTGATTTCCCCAGCGTTTTGCTAAGTCATGTTTATAAAGCAATTTGCAACCTAAAGAAAGAGGAAAGATAAAATCAACATTAAGGAGAGTTAAGTATCTACATCTTTAATTTAAAGGCTCTATGATAAAGCTTTACTTAAGATCTCAGCAATCATTACATCAAGAGATGTAAAACTAAAAACAAAAACTAAAACTAATAATAATAAAAACCAAAATGTTGGATAGTATGAAAATCTTCTGTCTTACCTTCACTGCAGAATGACTTGTCAGCACCTGAGAATCGCACTGTTTCCTTTACAATTTTCTCAATTTTACAATATTCACACATTGCCATTACATTATTTATTTTCTTATATTCATCAGAACAATTCTTGCCACAGAACTGAAACATTTTACCCTGCAAAAATATAACATTTAAATTAATACTGCATACTGCACATTTTGTCTTATGGAATCTAAATCCCTCTTATAAACCAGTGTCATTCTGAGATAAAGTCAGAAATAGTTTTAGATACTAAAATACTTTTATCATGATATTGTTAAGTTACCTTGTAATCAAGAAGTTCTGGTTTTGTAGCAAAGAGACGGTTACAGTGCTGACACTTGAGTTTTACAACACTTCGGGTAAACCCAACATGTTGGGATTGAGCAGCAAGACGCTGGAGACCAGCTGCAGCAGAACTACTGATGGAGGTGGGAGAAACAGCCGAAGTGTTACCTCCACCTGCTGAAACTGTTGAACCTGTGGGGACGCTTACAATTACTTGGCCCTGAGACAAGGGCACTACTGATGAATTCATTCCTGTTGGTTTGTTGAACAAATTCTGAAACAAACAAAAAAAAGAACAATAAATCTACTTACTCAAACATATCAGAACTCAGTGTCTAATATGCCATGCATAGACCTAGGCACTTAAGATGCATTTGTGAAGAAGTAAAAATTCTTGCTTTTAAGCAACTTTTAACTCAATGGGGCATAGGAGTCTAAATTATTAAAAATAATTAAACAAATAATATCATCTTAAAAAATAGTATCCTCCCAATAGATAATCTGGATAAGAGCATCATTTAATTTTATAGAGGCAATTAAAACTGGTATGCCTTCAAATATAAGATAACCTAGATTTAGAAATTTGGGCAACCCTACAACTAGCAAAGAACTAGAAAGTTCATAATTACTCAAGTAGGTGACTCACTGACTAGAGAATATGAAGATTCCTGAAGCCATACCTGGAAAGCTACCACACAACTGTAGCTGCAGAAGTTGCGTATACTTCCATCTGACATGGCTAGGTGATACTGAGGGATTGCTGAGGTTTTACAACTGTTACATTGAACTTGTACACCTTAGCAAATCAAAATAAAAACTAGTGAGTAATACATACAAATGTACAGAAATGTATGAAAAAATAAGTATTATAAAATACTCATTACTATTAACTATAACTATAACAATACTTGAATTCTAATTCAAGGGCCAAGAGTTGCAGGAACTAAAACTAGCCTCAATCACATCACGTTTTAAAAAAAAAAAACAACATTTAAAAAATTTTATTTTAATTTAAATCTACTAGTCTATGCTGAAACTACAAAATAAATGAATCTTGAAATAAAGTGTGGATAAAGAAAATATATTAAAGAAACCATACGGAATTCTTTACTGAAAGAGGAATGCACACAGGAAAGCAAGTAAATAGACATAAAATAAGCAAAATAGGTAATATTTTACGACTCACTGATTTTTAATTTCTCTTAAGAATCAACTATACTTGGACAAATACATGTAATATAAAAAAGTAACTATAATGCTTACTTACTAAATTTATATAATTTATTAATCCAGTATTACCTGCAGAAGTAACCATTTTAACTCTGTAAGCAGATAAGCAGTTAACAGAACAGAAAAGCTCTGTCTTTCCCAAGCTATTGGTATTCTCAATCATTTCTGCTGAGGATCTCAATGATTTGCAAAGTGTACATGGTGTAATTTTGGCTGATTTCTATTAAGAAAATAAAAGAACATTTATTTTTACCAAATCACAAGTAAAATTATTATATTTCTCTGAAATGTTTATACTTAACACTGTTGAAATGGTTTAGTAGTTTTCAAACGTTCATGATTAAAATCCTCAGTGATTTTAGAAAACTATTGAAAATAGTTTTATACTTGTATATTATCTACATAGTTTAAAAATTTCCATAAAAATATGTAGCATGTAAACATGTCACAAAACTTGACATTTACAACTCAATTTCAGAATACACTGCTGGAGACAACCTAACAATTTTAATATTCATTCATTGCTTTTAGTTTTTAAATTATTATGACTAAAACAACAGAAAAATCATTAGAAGAGCTTCTGCCTTTCTTTACTCAAAACACCCACATATCTCACCCCTAAATGATATAAATAATAATAAAATCCAAGAAAGTTACTGAATTTATTAGAAAACAGTTTCTGTGTTTTGTGTTTAGGGCCTTAACTGGCTGTGTGTGGGGGCCGCTCCCCTCTGGGCTCTGAGGTTGTTCTTGGTGGTACCTCAAGGCACTGGGACCTCAGGCATGTAAATACTGCACTTACCTATGCACTGTCTTAGCCATTACTGTCAAACATTGCTACTAATAACAAAGCACACTGTGGATTACAGCAATAAAGTGGAAGCAAACACTGGATATCACAAGTGATCAAACATAAAGAACCATAGAGTCAGTTATTTAAGGTTTCCCCCTCAATAAGGGATCCAACAGCAAATAACACTAAATGCTATGACCATATCAATCAGGAAAATTGCAAAGTATACCCAGTGTCCACTACAGAATTTAAGGATTGCTGTTTCCTCCTTCTTCAAGGATAAATTTATTATGATTTACTTTAAAGTAAATAGTTAGAGGCTGGAGAAATAGTACAGGAGAATCAGCATTTGCTTTCCATGTGGCTCAAGTCACTTCAATTCCCAGAAATACTTATGAGTCCCAAATACCTCATCAAGTGACCCTTTAGCACAGAGCCAGTCAATAGTGGCCAGAGTACGCAGGGGGTCACTTCTGAGCAGAGTTAGTAATAGTACCCTGAGCACTATCAGGTGTGGCCTGAAAAAAACAAAAATTTTAAAAAACAAAAACACAGTATTATTTGATTTCTGAGTTACACAAGCAATGATAAGGGGTTAGTCGTGGTGGTACTCTGGGGACCATAAGTTGTACTAGGGATGCAAGTTGGGCATCCAAAGCATGCGCTCCAGAATGCTGAGCTATCTCTCCAGCCCTAAAATAGTTTGAAAGTGAAAATAATTCTTGCATTCTGAATTTTTCTAAATATTCCTACCCTATTTCTACTTTCACCATCAAGACAGCAAATACAAATTAAATTTTTAAGTTATCAGTCATGTGTTTATCTTTGTATAGTTCTTACTGATAAATCTCAATTTACTCTAACAAGTAGAAATAATCATCCATTCTTCCTCTGATCCCCAATAACCCAAAAGTACTTCCATTGTAGCAGCATAGCACCTCTATGTTATTTATGTATCTGTTTTCTTCAGGAAACATATAAATAGTGTGGCAAAACAGGAACCACATCTAACACATGTTGAGTATTATCAAAAATTAAAAAAAAAAAAAATATATATATATATATATATATATATATATACTGGGGGCTAGAGCAATAGCACAGTGGGTAGGGCATTTGCCTTGAACGCGGCAGACCCAGGTTCGATTCCCAGCATCCCATATGGTCCCCTGAGCACTGCCAGGGTTAATTCCTGAGTGCAGAGCCAGGAGTAACCCCTGTGCATGGCCGGGTGTGACCCAAAAAGGAAAAAAAAAAACCTCATTTGTGGAATATAAAAAAACAGTACATTGGGGCCAGAGTGATAATAAGTATAGTAGGTAGAGCATTTGCCTTGCACGCAGCCAACACAGATTCAATCCCAGGCATCCCACCTGATCCTCCTGAGCACTGCCAGGAGTAATTCCTAACTGCAGAGCTAGGAAAAACCCCCCAGCATTGCGAGGTGTGACCCAAAAAGTGAAAAGAAAAGAATTAAAAAACAGTATGAGACTATTACCCAAGGACAGTAGAAACAAAAGTCAAGAAGAGAACTGGCCTGTGGTTGGAAATGCTGAGGGGGGGGGACGGAGGAGAGAGAGAGAGAGAATGTTTGGGGGGAAGGCGGTGTGCAGTTAGGATTGAGAAGGGATCACTCTGGGCAAGAACTGAGTGGTTCAAGTAGGTAAAAGGATATACATGATAAGCTTTCAGTACCTGTAATACAAACCATAATGCCCCAAAGGGGGAAGGGGCTGTAAAAGTGGGGAGAGAGAGTGAGGGAGAAAAAGGGGGGAGAGAAAGGGAGAGAGGGAGGAAAAGTGCCTTCAGACAGGAATTGGGGGTTAGGAGGAGGGAAACTGGGGACATTGGTGGTGGGAAATGTACACAGGTGAAGGGATGGGTGTTGGAATATTGTATGACTGAAACCCAATGACTCTGTAACGGAGTATCTCAGGGTGATTTAATAAGTGTAAACAAACAGATAAAACTGTTTTAAAAATAAAAAGTAGCCCAAAAAATGACTGAAAGGTGTAAGGAGATATTAAATAGGTGCTTTATCATTTTTATTTAATTTTTAATTGAGTCACTGTGAGATACTTAAAAAGCTGTTCATGATCAGGTGTCTGTCATACAATGATCGAAAACCCATCCCTACACCAGTGTCGATTTCCCACCACCAATGACCCTAGTTTCCCATCCTGCCACCACCCCCAGCTCATTTTTCTTGATATAATGCTAAACATCCCAGTGATATAATGGCATATACCCACTTTTTAATAAGAAAAGAAACTCCACTAATAAAAAGTTAAAAAATAAATGAAAAGTTAAGAAAAGTTAAGAAAAAGAAAAGGAAAGGAAAGAAAAGGAAAGAAAAGGAAAGAAAAGGAAAGAAAAGAAAAGAAAAGAAAAGAAAAGAAAAGAAAAGAAAAGAAAAGAAAAGAAAAGAAAAGAAACTCAGAGTTTATCTGCTTTCAACAAGTTAGTTTTTGTAACTTGTGCGTCTTTTTGGTGATGCTCAGAAATTACACCTAGTGGTGGTCGGAGAACTATATGGGATAACCGCTAGACTATTGCTCTGGCCCCTAAAATTATTTTTGAGTAGAAAGTTGGAAATCAAACTACGATCCCTTTACTTGTAAATCCACGTTATTCCATCACCAGCAATATATTAATGAGAAAGTAAATAGAGAAAAAAAAAAAGAAAGTAAATAGATTTGGGCTAAATTAAAATGATAATTTGAGATGCTTGAAGCTATTTCTTCTCTCTTGTGGAAGGGACCAAATCCAAGTAAGATTCTGTTTTGTTCTTCTGATGCCAAACCTGGTGGTACTTGGGGAATTCCAACTCTATTTTAAGGTTTCAAAGAGTGGTTCGGGGGGAATAATGCCAGGGACCTAAGGAGGGCTTCCTGCACACAAAGACCCAAAACATGAGCTCGAGCCCACTGAGCTATCTTTCTGGCACTACAAGTTGTTTAAAACAACTAACACAATAAGTAATAAGAACACTGAGATTGGAATTCTATTTTTTTTCTTCTTGTTAGTGCAAAGGGTTTTCTTAAAAAACAAACAAACAAAAAGCAATCAACAGTAAACATAAGCCAGCATAAGATGTCTTTCAATAAGAGAAAATAAGTAAAAATACTCCAGGAGCTGAATAACTCAATAGACTGGAATACATGCTTTGTATGAAGGAGGCCCATGTAAGATATCCAGCACTGCATATGATTGACCGATCACAGCCAAGGGCTTTCCTGAGCACCAGGAATAACACTCTGAGGACTGGCAGGTATGGTCTCAAAACCAAAAACTAAATGAAAAAAATGCAATATTTAGAATTTTTTTAAATCACTGAAAATTCAAATTTGACACTATTTCCCAATCAACATTAAAAATTCAAGTTTTGGAAGACTATCAAAATTAACTTATCTAAGAAAGAACAGTATCAAACTATGATAAAATTAAAAATGTAGTAAATACTGGAAAAGCTCTTTCCAAAGAGTGAGAGGGGAGGCTTCCAACCCTAACACAAGCAAAAAAGGATTAATGGAAGGTAAGAATCTTTCAAACAACAAACAGTAAGACTTTTATTTTCTGGATTGCAATTTCAGCCATATGGATCCAATTTCAAGAATAAGAATGGTTAAGTTGGTCCATCCTTTTGTCAAAAATAAATATACACATGCATAATAAAGATATACTTCAGAGAAAGAGAGTACCACAGACTGGGCCTATGCCTTTTTTAAACAGTATTTTAACTTATATTGTAATTTTGGGAAGCCCAACCAAGCAGTGCTCAGGGGACCATATGTGACACCAATGACTAAATCACAGGTGGGTAAGAGGCAAGTCAAAGGGTCACAGACAACATGGGTGGATGAAAGGCAAGTTCATCCTGTGTTATCTCTCCAGCACCTCAGCACATGTTCTGTATACAGGAAGCCTTGGTTGAATCCCTGGCACTACAGAATGACAAAAGAATCACTAGGAGTAACCTACAAACATAGAGGGAGGAGAAGCCCCTGAACAAGACTGGATGTATTTCCACCCTAACACCCCCCCACTCCCCCACCCCACCCAGGCAAAAAAGTACTTAAGATTAAAGACTATACAGAGAAAGGAGAATAGTGGTGATCTCTGGGAGATGCACTCTTTTCCTTATTTATGCTTTTCTGCATTAATAAAAATATAATTTGATAATTCTGGAAAATACTCTTCAAGACCTTGAACACTAACAAAAATATAATTTGATAATTCTGGAAGATACTCGTCAAGCCCTTGCTTGTCTCTAAGTTTCTTTGCTTATTTCTTGAGAAGCCAGAGTTCTCTCTTAAACATGCATTTCCCCTCTTTTCTTCCTTACACATCTTTCTAAGCAAGTTTTGTTCAATAAAATATATCTTTAAAAAAATAGTGATTCCTTGAGGCTGAAGCAATAGCACAGCGGGTAGGGTGTTTGCCTTGCACGAAGCCAACCCGGGTTCGATTCCCAGCAACCCATATGGTCCCCCGAGCACCGCCAGGAGTAATTCCTGAGTGCATGAGCCAGGAGTAACCCCTGTGGAAAAGCCGGGTGTGACCCAAAATGCAAAAAAAAAAAAAAAAAAAAAAGTGATTCAAGAAGATGGCTCAAAATGGCAACTGCAAAGTCAGAAGTTCAAAGCCTAGTACCATCATTATACAATGAGGCTATTAGGATAGTCCCACTATTAGTGATAGGTCTTGGTAAGGTGGTCCTGAAAGATGGTTCCAAGCACTTACCCAGCAAGCATGAGGCTACAAACTCAAACCCCAGTGCCACTAGCAAGTGCTAAGAAAATTCTAACAGTCTTGCTGTTAAGTATCCCCAGCAAGACAGGGTCTAGGGACCAGGAAAGGTAGTATAGTTGGTAAGGCATATACATAAATAGAAAAAGACTACTTGAAAAACTAATACTTTTTAACATACATTTGAAAACGATGTATACGCAAAAAGTAGTCATTAAACAAACAGTAAGATTTTGTGACAATAATTTGATGATTTCAGCCCCAATATTTAAATTCCCAGAAATAAACAAAGTAATCAGGATTAACTATGGCCATGTACCTGCTTGTATGCTGTGACACATGCTGAACTACAAAATTTCTTCCACTGTCCCTCTATCTGAAGCATGTGGCACTGTCCAGAGCCACTGTAACAATAACCCCCACAGTTCTCACAACAGTTCATTGTAAGGTTGTTAGCAGAGCGAAACTTAGAGAAGCAGGCATCACTGCAAAGTTTATGTACAACATTCTGATAATTGACTTCATGTCGAATCTAGGAAGTGAAAAAAAATATAGATATATATAAAATTAAGCAAAGACCATCAAAGTAGTTCTTAAAGAACAAGCATTAGACTCCTAAATCCCCATAGAGTAAAAAGATAACTCACAACAGCATTCTTCTGACACATACTACATTTGGTTGAAATGCTATTTGTATTGATGGTGACAACAGGTTTTCTTTTCAGTTCGTAAGTTGACAAACATGACTGACTGCAAAAATCTTTACTAGTAGTAGCATTTTCAAACTGGGCACTGATCACATCCTTTGGATTTAAAATGTCTCTAAAATTGATAAGAAAAAAAGTCACAATTGTTTTCCTTTATTGTAAACTAAAACAAAGAGAACAAAGACATTTATAACAAAGAGCAGTGACATTTACATTTTCTTGTATGAAATGATAAACTGATTTGACCATTAATTTCCACAAACTGGAACATATAACCTACTTCTACTTCAAAACAGTTCATGACAATTAGTACAATACTACATTTTTAAGAATAAAAGGAGATACATATTATATATACAGGGAGTGAACCCTGAGTGCAGAACCAGAAACAAGACCGAGCACAGCTGGATGTGGCCCAAACACTACCACCCCCCCACGACAAAAAAAAAAAAAATTAATCAGTGATGGAAAAAGTAAATAAAGTGAGAAAATAAAATGAGAAGAGTAGGGCAAAAAAAATTTGTAAACTCAAACAGAAAGGCTAGGCAGAGTAAGGAGTATCAAACAATATGAAAAAGAACGAAAGATTAAAAAAAAGAGATGGAACAGTTTAGGCATCAGAGGATAATAAAGTGGGAATTTTTTTTTGGGGGGGTCACACTCAGCTTTTGCACAGGGGTTACTCCTGGCTCATGCACTTAGGAATCACCCCTGATGGTGCTCCGGGGACCATATGAGATCTGGGAATCAAACCAGGGTCGGCCTCGTGCAAGGCAAACACCCTACCCGCTGTGCTATCGCTTCAGCCCCTAAAATGGCAAATTTGAGGATGAGACCAAACATAAGATAAATTTTAAAGAATAACTCACTGAGTTACTTAAGATCAAAACAGTACATAACAAGTTCTTTATTGTTTTTGAACCACACCTGGTAGTATCCTAGCTCCTTACTCAGATTAGTGATATTTGGAGACCACGTAGTGCTAGGGGTTTTAAAACTTCCACATGCAAAACAACAACTCCAATTTTTGAGCTGTTACCTTAACCCATAACTTGTGATTTCAAATTACCTGGTGATAGACAAACACCAGAGACCAAAAGAATATAATAAATTTAAAAGAATAATGTGCAAGCAAAGAAAAAGCAACAACTGTGTATTTTACATGTTTTCTGCTGCTTGAAAATTAACTGACAATTTTTGAAAAAAGATTATATTGTAAAAGGGGTATGACTAGAATTCTATATGCTGATCCCTATAGAATAAAACAAAAGACCAAAAAAAAAAAAAAAAAGCAAAAGATCGTTTACTTACTCTATGACAAAATAGAAAACAAACAAAAAAAGAACTATATTAAGAATTATAGGGGGCTGGAGTGATAGCACAGCGAATAGGGTGTTTGCCTTGCACGCGGCCGACCCAGGTTCGAATCCCAGCATCCCATATGGTCCCCTACCTAAGAGCTGCCAGGAGTAATTCCTGAGTGCAGAGTCAGGAATAACCCCTGTGCATCACCGGATGTAACCCAAAAAGAAAAAGAAAAGAATTATAATATTAAAAAAATAAGAATTGTACTATTCAGTCCGCAGAGGGTAAACCCTTATATGCACTAGACTCAGGTTAAATACCCAACCCTACATAGGGTCCCCTAAACACTGTCAGGTGTGATCCCTGAGCACAGAGACAGGAGGAAGTCCTGATCACTTCCCATTTCCCCCCAGCCAAAAAAAATAATACAAATTTTTTTTAAAGTTTTCTTAAATTGTACAATTGACTGAATCTAATAATTGGATGAATACATAAAATTCATCATCTCTGTCATCCCGTTGCTCATCGATTTGCTCAAGTGGGCACAAGTAATGTCTCCATTGTGAGACTTGTTACTGTTTTTGGCATACAGAACATGCCACGGGGAGCTTGCCAGGCTCTGCAGAATGGGCGAGATCCTCTCGGTAGCTTACTGGACTCTCCGAGAGGGGCAGAGGAATTGTACCCGGGTCAGCTTAGTGCAAGGCAAATGCCCTACCCGATGTCCTATCACCCCAGCCCCTCGCAGTAAGATACAAAATTAGAATATAAAATTAGACATACATACCCACTAGAGGTATATACCCATTTACTTAAAGCACTTTTTTTTTTTTTTTTTTTGCTTTTTGGGTCACACCCAGCGATGCTCAGGGGTTACTCCTGGCTCTGCACTCAGGAATTACTCCTGGTGGTGCTTGGGGACCATATGGGATGCTAGGGATTAAACCCGGGTTGGCCGCGTGCAAGGCAAACACCCTACCCGCTGTGCTATCACTCCGGCCCCTAAAGCACATTTCATAATAAAAACAGTGCAAATTAAAAAGCACACTTTTAAAAATTAATGCAACATAACTTCCAGAAAAATTCTAACATATCTAAATGTCTTATAAAATATATCTACCTAAACTATGTTTTTTCCAACTGAATCAGAAAAGGGAGATTTTTCAGACAGAAAGAGCAGCATCCCTGTGAGAAATTATGAACACAAATATATAAACCATTAAGTCACTGAGAGAGCAGTTTAACAGAGATGCAAGTGCTTTGTTAAAGAACATTATTAATCTTTTTCTAAATTAAAATTCTTGGCCACAGCAATAATAGTACAGCAGGTAGGGTGTTTGCCTTGCATGTGGTCAACCTGGCTCGGTTCAATTCCTGGCAGGCCAGATGGCTCCCTAAATAGTGTCAGGAGTAATTTCTGAGCACAGAAGCAGGAGGAACTCCTTGAGCACTGCTGGGTGTGGCCCAAAAACAAAAACAAAAAAATAGTAAGTTTCTAAGCACCACCTTACCAAGTTAGCCAAAATTATTTTATATTTCCAAAATATTTCAGGGTGACCTCAAAGTGGTCTACAATTACACTTTTTGCTGTTACGTGCTGAAATGAAACCACTGAGATGGTTCAGAGGTACTATGAACACTGGGATCACTAAACATTTAGCATATTAAGTTCCAGCTATACAACAGGAAACAACTGGCTGGGTTTCAGTATCAACTAATTACAACATCAAAAAATTTTGGTCATATAATAACCATAAATGGTGTCGTTTGTGTTTTACAAAGCAACTCAACCAACAAGGATAAAAGGCTGGCTTAAAAAACACATTGCAATATACTAAAAGCAAGTTAATTAAGAGCTAAAATAAAAGGCTGAGCTCATGACACTCAGAAAATATAAAAATTATGTTGGTACTGATATAGCATTTTTTAAATTAAATGTTAAAATAAAACAATACGCAGTTAAGAACAAAATTAATCTAAAAAGAAAGGAAACAAAGTAGTAACTGAGAATTCTGCTATACTTTGAGCAGCTTGAACAAGTTTTCTTGGTGGGAGGAGGCAGTGGGCGGGCAGGTGGAACTGTATATCCAGTGAGGCACAGTGTGGAGCAGAAAAGCTGAGTAGACCCTTTCCTCTGATAAGCAGTTTGCCCCTTTTGAAGAATTTTTTTACAGCCAGAACAGGAAACTCGAACAGCTGTGGCTGGAACTGAAGGAAGCATTTTATTCATGCCAGATGATGCCAGTGAAGGCTGAAAGCCAGTAGTCAACTGCGGAGCTTAAAAAAAAAAAAAAAAAAAAAGAGGAAGAAAAAGTATTTTACATTTTACCATAAATTTTATGTATGTATTCTTTCTCTTCATAGCTGGTCATGAGATCCAACACTAATTATGCAACATACAATTAATGGCATTCTCAATAGACAAAGAACTGTCTAACTTAGATACACTTCCTCTCACTCATACTATTAAGAATGAACAAACAAGATTCATTTATTCAGTTCTGTTTCTTACCAAGAGGACTGCCACTGACTGAAAACACAGCACTAATTTTCAGTTCCCCCTCTTGAGTTTTTTGCTGTTGGCCATGACTATACTCCTTTAAAAAAAGAAAATAAATACACAGAGAAATAAATATAAATGTACCTAAAGAAATCCAGATATTGACAAAATTCTACTATTGCTATAAAAACTAGTATCAAGCAAAGTATAATAAAGATATGATTATATACACTGAGAATAAGAGACAAAAAATGAAGTCTTCTAGTGTATAACAAGGATATTCGCAAATTACTTTTCAAAATCCTTATTATGCAGTATTTTAAATTGTTGTTTATTATAAAAGTAATACACACTCACTGTACAAAAATCATACAAGTAGAAATAAGAAAAAATTCCATCATTCAAAAACCACCACTGTTATTCTTTTGATATATTTCTTTCCAGTCTTTTCCTTCTGTATTCAGGTTTTATTTATTTACATAGTTGCAATTATACTGAACATACCATTCTTATTTTTTTGATCACTTGATTTAACATTTCCATAATATTACATATTATTCCAAAATCACTTCTAGTGGCTAAACATCAGTTTTTAAAATTTGACATCCAGAATTCCTGAGGCCTACAGATGTACTCTAGAGTCTGAAAATTCCAAAAGAGTATTCATTTAAGTCATTTTTTATTTCAAAAGATTATTAATAAATGTAAATATATTAAATCATAAATAACAATTATGTAATTGTCACAAGTTTTCAGGGTTGTTTGCTCTTACAAATACGTTGTTGCATTTAAAACACCTGATAATTTTTTTTTTTTTAGTTTTAGTTCTCTTTATCATAATGATATCTGGAAAATCTCAAAATACCTATTCTTGGACATGTCCACAAAGTCCTTTATTTGTGGGGAGAGGTATCTCTATATCTGCTAAAGTTTAGAAGTTCTGATAAAAATATTATTTAACAAACATATCAGATTACACAACAATGAGTGGGGTGAGGCAAGTGAAGTATCTGCCTTTTTCAACTAACTAGAATTCAGGCACAAAAATTAAGGCACCAAAGATATTAGTAATCAAGATAAGTAACATTTTAATGTATTAATTTTAAAAGTTGAAACTGTAAAAATTCATCACGAACAAAATACAAAAAAATTAAAACACAGTATCAGGATTATTGATTTTTACTTTAGCCTCAGGTTTCAACTTAATGGCGCTGAAGGGGCAGTGAGAATATATACAGAGGCCGATACTGGTCCACTCCTTTCCACACATTTGGTAGAAACAGTATTTGATGAGTATCTTCCTAAGTACTTACTCTCATAACTCCGAAAGAAAGGATCCTTAAAGAGGAATTACTAAGTAAAAAGAGATACACAGAAAAGGTTCTCCAAACACAATAGCACATGATTTTTTAAAAAATTATATTCTATGGCAGATGTTGTGGCTCAGAGGTAAAGTACATGCCTTGCATACGTGAGACCTGAGTATGATCCCCAATACCAAAGAAACAAAACTTAAAGCAAACTGAAAGTCAGTTGAAAGTCTTTACCAATTACTGTTTCAAATTTTTCCTACCATTATTAGGATTCTTTAAAATCCTAATAATTTAACAGTTTAACCTTCTGCAGCAATTCATTAACAATTCCTCAAAATGTACTTTATATATTTTTTAGTATTGACATTTTAAGACTAAAAATTTGTCATTTCTTCTCTCACAAAGTTTTACTTTCATAATAAAATACTAAGAAAACAGTCTACTGGGGGCTGGTGCAATAGCACAGCGAGTAGGGCGTTCGCCTTGCACTGGGCAGACCAGGGTTCGATTCCCAGCATCCCATATGGTCTCCTGAGCACCGCCAGGGGTAATTCCTGAGTGCAGAACCAGGAATAACCCCTGTGTGCTGCCGGGTGTGACCCAAAAAGCAAAAAAAAAAAAAAAAAAACAGTCTGTTGTTTGTGACTCTCTTTACAAGAGATCAACAAACTATCTGCAAACTATTCACAGGCAAAGCTGTATATATTAAAAAGTCTTACTTTGCATACCATACTATCACAACACTGTGCTTACTAGAGTTAAAAGCACCCACATATAATATGAAAATAAATTAATGTAATGATGTTTCAATGAAACTTCAAATATGAAAGTGTGCAAAAATTTTTTTTTCTTTTTTCTTTTTTTTGGTGCAAAAAAATTTTAAATAGAAGAGAAAATCAGGACAAACTGGACTTGACCAGCTAATTTGCCAATTCCTATTTTAATTCATGTGATATATTTTTATGTAAAATGGACATAATTAGCTATTGAATGTCTTCCATTCATCAACAAAATAGAAAATTTCTTTGTTGTTTTTGGGCCTTACCTAGCTGTGCTCAAGGGACTAAATGGGGTTCTAGGGATTGAACCCCGGTTAGCTACATGCAAGGCAAATAAGTGCCTTACCTGTTGTACTATTATTATCTCCAGCCCTCAAATTCTTTGTAAAAAATCTTTTGTTTGAGGGTCACACCCACCTGTGCTCAGACTTCTAACTTTGTGCTCAGGGATCATTCTAGGCAATGCTTGCAGGACCATATGGGATGCTGGGGATTGAACCCCGCTCAGGCCGGTTCATGCAAGGCAAGTGCCTTATTTGATTAACTGACTCTCCAGCTCCTAAATTTCTCTTTGCAACAATCTATTCTGTAGCAATATCAGTTGAAACTTATACCATACTATCCTAATTAAGATAATTATGAAATATTTAGCTAAATTATTTAAGTTTGATACAATCAACCTCTATAACCTATACAATGTATGTGTACAAAACATTGACTTGACTGTTTATTCTTCTTTAAATTTAAAGAGTCCACTGATATTTTCACTAAAACTATCTGAAAAAATAGAGGTGGGGAGACCAGGGAGCTAGCTTATGGCTCAAGAATCAATGCAAGACCTCATGTTCAATCCCTGGCACTGTGTAACCATCAAGTACTGCTGGAATGGCCCTGTTGATCCTTGGTATTTCTGGGCCCAAGCACTGAACAACTCAGCCCAGTTGGTCACGTTTAACAAGGAGTAGCCCCTATATAGGGGCTACCCTGAGCACTGCTTGGTAGTGCGCCCCCCGCCCCATCAGAACTACGTCCTTGTTTATGAATATCCGATATCTTACATTAAAAAGAAGGCACCCCATTCATTTATCTTATATCTAACACAGCATTTTACTTCTTAAAGGGAACAGTATACGTTTCTCATCATATTTTGCAACTGGGAAACAATGGATTTATAGACATAGCACTATCTCTTACATAACTAAAATTCAACTAGCTACTCTACTAAATTTTGATGAATTCCATTAATTTTCTGATAAAGATCCTTACCAGCAAATGATGATAATTTTGTCTCCCCTTTTCCATTATTTTTTCTTCTAATTTCTTTAACACGCATTGGGTCGAAAATCCAACAAAATCTAATAATGCTGACATCAGTAATGTGTGTTCTTTTAGTAATTATTAACAGAAGGTT
The DNA here is from genome assembly GCF_027595985.1 of Sorex araneus. Taxonomy (NCBI): domain Eukaryota; kingdom Metazoa; phylum Chordata; class Mammalia; order Eulipotyphla; family Soricidae; genus Sorex; species Sorex araneus. The sequence continues at coordinate 40,895,600 of NC_073306.1, forward strand.
TCCATCATTTACTTTTAAATTCAATGACTGTTATTGATCTGAAGTAGATATTTCCTTACCATAATCAAGAGAGAATCTATTACAAGAAATGCATAGTGAATTACATGAGTTTTTTTTTTTGGCATCTACATCTATAGTTTTATTTGACCTGTTGATGAAATATATCTATTAAATTTTTTCTAATATTAATTCATCCTGAAAACCTTATGATAGTGTGTTATGACACCCCCCCCAACAAACAAACAAACAAAAACACCTAGTTCAGAAAACTCCAGGACAGAAACACTCACTGGTATACTATAAATAGTCCAAATAAGTTCTGTCTCATTCTATTATTTCAACTTCTGATACACTGATACATTACTTAAGCCTCAAGTACATTAATGAATACTGTAATCTATGTATCTTTAGTATTTGCTTATATACTCCACAACATCTTCAAGGCAGAACAGAATGTTTCTATTAATATTCCTCTGACAATGATTAATTTTACCAATATTAAATAACAGATCTTAATAAATCAAGATGTGAAAAAAGATCTCATGATCTAATATTCTCAGAAGCAGAAAAACAAAAGTATAAAAACAGAACAAATAATTTACCAGTACCTTTACCTTCCCATTGTTTAACCACACAGAAAGACCCATAGCTGTATTCTAAGACAGTATTTTAGAAATGAAAAACTCAGTTCATATAGTCAAATTAACATGACATGGAGGAGGAAAAAGTAGCAACATTTAATTAGTTCGTTACACAATCCAACACTGCATTAATTACTACTATGAAAATGTGCTTTTCCACTGTGATCCATTTATTTCAATGAGAGATTACAAATTAGCTCTTCTGAGGCAGGAGTGATAATACAGTGAGTAGCGCATGTGTCTTGTTCGCAGCTGACCCAGATTCGATTCCTGGCATCTGTGTGATCCCCGGGGAATAGGAGTGAACCCTGAGCACAGAGCCAGGAGTCCCAGTTGTGGCCCAAAAATAAAACAAAACAAAGAATAGTGTTTGTATTACTATGAGGAAAAAGGAAGGGGGGAATATGAATTCACTGAATAGCAGCCACCTTTAGAACTTACAGAAAAGAGGCCTTTTTAAGATCTAAAACTTCTCCAGGAAATCTATAAATCAATTAACATTTTTGTTTGTTTTCTGGCCCACCTGGATACATTTGGGGTCTACTCCTAGCTTGGTGCTTGGGGAGTGCACAAGGGATCATGTAGTGTCAGAAATTAAACTCACATATGCAAGGCAAGTACACTATCACAGTCATATCTCCCACCCCTAAAAATCTTTTATTTACAGAAAGACTAGTAGACAAATGATTATAACCCCAGATTATCTCTTCCCCAGACAAAGAGACTTGAATTACTAAATTAACTTCTAAGACCCTCAATTCCATCATCTGTAAGTGGAGTTAATGTCTACTGAGGTCTTACAAAGAAAATTAAAACACACAGCGAATAGAGAAGCATCTGTAAATACAAGATAATACAGAAAATATTACTATAACGTGCAGTGGGATTTCAATGATGAAATGAAATGGGGAAACCAAGTAACAGTATGCCAGTAACCAAGAAAGTTCGTAACTGACAAATCAAAAAAATTATAATTTAATAATCAGAAACAAATTGGTAGAAATAGTTTTGTGTTCACACACACACACACACACACACACGCAGTTCACTGCCTCAGTGACTTTACATGGAAAAGTTAAATGATTTGTGTCAGGAAGAGGGCTGAAAGCAAAATTACAAGTTATGCAAAGAGAAAAACCAAGGCAAATTTTAACATAGTGTCATGTCATGATCTAAAGTTGTGTTACTAAACCTAGAGAAAATTTACGGCTAATAACTGATGGTCAAAAGTAAAAGCTGACCACAGGTATTAAATTAGCATTTAATGAATTAAATCGATAGTTATTTTAGAAATTAGAAAACACTACACTGAAGTTTGTTTTCCTCAGTCTATGGGAAATGGATGAGTGATAAAGCATTATGCAAAATTGAACAGCAAGGAATATAGATCTCCAATAGTCATGTGGGAGAAATACCTAAAAGAACATGACAATGAAGAAGCAGAAGGAGAGGAGGACGGTTTTGGGAAGGAGGAAAGGAGATGAAGGGGAGAGGGAGGGAAAAGGAGGAGAGGAAAAAGAAAAGGAAGAATCAGTATTCTATAGTTTAACTGTGTTTTCCTGGGGAATTTCAGACTCATTAATTACCAAACAAAAGTCTGATCCCACAGAAATAAGAGTAGCTGACTGAAAGGAAAAAAAAAACTAGCTCTACCCATTCATATGTAAGAACTGTCACACTGGTGATCAGGGTAAAGGATATTCCTGGACCTTAGGTTCAAAACCTACAAATACTCCATTGCTTCTCAAAAACTGAATAGTTTTTTGGTCTCTTGGGAAAGTCCTTCCCCATAATCATGATGAAAAAATCATATCCGCTATTTTATAACATATTACTATACTTTGAACAGTGTGTGAAATTTCAGTGTTTCTGTGCCCTAAAGCTCGATCCTATTTAGTTCTCTCCAGCTACTACAACCTCTACTGTTTTCAAAACAGTAATACTAACAACCCTTCTTGATACCCTCCCTCCTGGAATGTACTATCCTTGCAGTACCTTTTTATACCAAGGAAAATGTCATTGATCATTTACCAAGATAATGAAGTGCTTTAGAATTCTGCCAGCATTATAACTTATTTCCCAATGTGGAAATTTCCATGTCCACACTAATGAGCATATACAGAGACAAGATCACCCCACATACAAATGTAGTTGTAGTACACTGAACTACTACATAAATTTTGCCTGGGTTTGTGTAAAAGAGACAGAACTCTCTTAGTTGTTTCTATTAATAAGATTTATATCTACCATCTATTCAAATATTTTCACATTCCCTTTTTTCAACCATCTTCTTATATTTAACCAACACACTCAACTCCATCCAGCTCATTAAAACTACCATCACTATCTTCTACAGCTCACTTTCCACCAATTAGCATGAAATTCTCATCATCAATTGGTGACATCCTAATCACCAATTATTCCTTCATTTTACTTTAAACAGTGGTTCTCAATAGCTGGCTATTTCATCCCCAAATATTAACATTATCTGGAGAACTGGGTGAAGGGGTGACTGTTACTATCTAGTAGGTATAAACATCCTACAATACGCAGAACAGACCCCATCCCCATAACAAAAATTATCTTGCTCAAATGTCAAAATGTCAGTACCAAAGTAGCGAAACACTGCTCTAAGTAAAAGCTCTAAAATAAAAACTTCATTCTATCAAAGTCTTAGTCAATCCCTCCAATATCATAAAAAGGTATGAAAAAGGCCATCTTTCTCTAGAACAAATGTCATTTCAAAGAAATAACTCATGCTATCTTTACTTCTCAGGTCCTGCATTCATGCTATCTATATAAAACACAGACCACCTTCAAATAATTTCTACTATTGTGAATTCATTCCTTGCTCCCCTTTTTCTATATTCCAGAAATGACTGTACCTGACAAAATTACTTTCTTTCATTCCAACTATTACAATGTTATTAGCTAAATAGTTAATTTCACTAATTCTAGGACTGTAAAAGTTACAGAATCTCTATCACTTTAATTCCAGAGAAATCCTGAAATAGCAATACTCAATCCTTACCATAATTATTCATCTTAATTGTTAGAATCTCATCTTCCAATCAAAGCTTCTTTCGCTTTCTATCCCCTGACCAATTAAGTAATTCATTTATCAACTAACCCTTTTCCACAGATAACCTCCATTAATCCCTCTTGAAAACATTAAATCCGTAACATACCCTGAATCTCACCGGCAGAAACTATGAAAAAGATTTATTACTTTGTTATAAAATAGTCATACCATAAACTTAAAGACCACCATAAGCCTTTGTCTTGCTTTCTCTATCAATCTAAAATCCTTGGAGACTCACACTTTCTCTAATCCTAAACAAAAACACATTGTAAAAAAAAATAAAAACAAAAAAACAATTCATAAAATAATGGTATTAAGAAAAAGTAAATTAAAATCCTTATTTACTACTCAAGAAGCTTCATATAACTCTTGTTCATTCCTCAGCATTCTTCTCACAAGACAATTCAAATTGCCTCCACTTCATTAAGCATCTCATCTCACCCTGTCAAACTACTTCACTTTGTAATCAAAAAGATCCTCTCTTAAATGAATAATTTATGTGTGAAACAAAAAGAAAGGGGAAAAAAAAAAGGTGAAATGTTTACTTGAGCATTGTCAGGTTCATCTTTTATTTTGTCTAGTAGTCCCTGCTGTGGTGCCATTGCTTTGTCATACTCATCATCCAAAGGTTCTTCTTTAATTCTAATATTTGATGCAAAGGAATTCCCCAGTTCCGAACCAATGGATTCTTTATTGGCAAATGGATAGCTGGAGTCCTAAAACACAATATAAAGGATTAATAAATATTCAGATTTTAAAATGATTCCTCTTCAGGTTTAGCACCCAAAGAAAAGCTAATTGGAAATGAAGAACTGTATGTACATTCATCAGAATCCCTACGCCTAAAAGCAAATGTGATATATGTCTAAATATCAAATACAAATAGAGATTCTAAGAACTGAGGCTTGTGAGATCACTCCAGAGATGTCCTTACCCAAATTATATAACAAATTAAGTTGGGGGAGGTGGGGGAAATCAGCACCTAACACAAACACAGTTTAGAAAGTGACATAAAGAAAACTTTTGACACTTGCCACAGTTACAGCAATCTACATACACACTGAAAACTTACCCTAAAGTTTGTTTCTGGGGTTTGTGGTAAATGGGTATGTAATGTTTCTTCAACTTGATTAGCTATTGAAAGAAAAAAAAACAAAACAAATACATGTATATGAATAACAAATTTTATAAAGAGTGACCTAAAAAGCTATCATTTGGTAATGACTTCTCTTTTCCAACAAGAATGTTCCTTAAGAGTGAATTGGATTCAAAAAATAACCAAAAGGTAGTGTCACTCTGAGCAAATACATGAAGCCCCATCTAAGTTTCACCCTTACCAAACTCCTATTCCTTGCTCAAAATTTGACGCATTATTTCACTGCGCTTTTGGAAATGACTTATTTGTCCTTCCCCCTTTCTGTTTAGATCATTCCAAGCACACTCTCTCTTTCATAATGTTTATACTGGACTCAAGACTCAGCTCAATTCAAAATTTGCACCTCTCCTCTATAAAACCAGAATAGAACTGAAAATTGTCTTTTCTAAGAATCCTAAAACATAGTTTTAGTTCTGTGAAGAAACTCTTCAGGCATTGCCTTACTCTTCTTTGACCATTATTTTTAATTGAAATTCAAATCTTTTAATTTGGGGGTGCAGAGTGGGGAGGAGGTGGGGAGTTTTGGTGCATGCCCAGTTGTGTTTAGGACTTACTCTTGACTCTGTCCTCAGGATTCATTCCTAGAAGTACTCAGGGGACCACAGATGGTACTGGGGATTAAATGGGTCAGCTACATGAGAAAGCAAGGTCCCGTCCCCTGTACTATCTCAGTAGCCCTAAAAATTCTATCTTGTTATACAACTGCTTATCTTGTATTGTCCATTACTAAGCGCTGTGTTTCAAAAGGAGAACTATTATCCTCCTTTAGCTCAATGTCCCATAAATACTGAAAATAAGTATTTAACATATACTTCTATAGTATACCTTTGTACAGGCTTGAACATATGGATACTAATTTACACATTTAACAACACTGATATTCTACCACATTTTTCTAAGGACGTTGGAAGAAATATAAATACTTGTACAGTAAGTATGACCTTGCTTTCCTTTACATCTACTCAACATTTACCAAAACATGCCTGTTTTACTGCACCAGCTTTGTCCATCAAAAATACAAAGTTGAGTAAGATACAATCTGGCCCTCAATAATTAACTATCTGAGCAATTAAAACAAAACAAAAATAAAACTATAAAACTGTGGGGCTCAAGTACTACAAATAATGAAGCATGAACAAACGTTATGGAAATAGAGATAAGATGACAATTTATTTTCAATGCAGAAAGCTTAAGAATGACTACAGAAGAGAAGAGGTTTATGAGTCAGACATTGTTTTGTAAGAACTACTTTTACAGGTTTTAGGAAAAAAAGAGAAAATGACATGCAGGCAATGGAACAGGAGAAAAAGAAGATATAGAACATACAGCACACTCAAGAGTGAAACTGAAATTATAGACTACCCTGGGCAAAAGGAAGAGAAGCCTCAAGAAACTGCTACAAAATTTAAAACATATATATATAAAAAAAAAAAACCTTCCCTATTTTGGACTAATAAGTGGGACAGCAGGTTGAATTTGTGCTTACAGCACAAAGAAGTTAAATCCAACTTCAGGTTCCAATGTTCAACCAAAGAAAATGAACAGGTGACTCAAGTATCTTGCCTTCTCATCAAAATATTGCAATCAAGGAAGGGAGAAATGAGTTTTAGAGCTATTTTTCAACCATTTATACCATTACCAAAAGTTACTGGGAGTAATTCAGTCAGTCTGCAAAGAACAAGGATAAAAAAAAAATGACAAACTTAAAATGAAATCTGTTTATACTTCACATCGCAGAATAAAAGCTATATTGACAGAAAAAGATTCTTTGTTATTTATTGTTTATTGTGTCTCTATTATAACAAATATTACCTGCTTTATCAAAAAAACTGCTTTTCAACCTTGAATCCAATTCTTTATGGGGTTTATCCAACCGTTTTTCACGTTCATAAGTTAGGTCTCTATTTTTCTCCTTTCCAGAAAATGTCTCTTTGCTGTTTTCTCTTACTAGACTAAAATCTTTTCGTATTGACTTAAAGACAGAAACCTGATCAAACTGTTTAGGAAAGTCCTTTTTTAATTTACTTGGAATTTGTATTTCAGTTTCATTGTCTGATTCATGCTGTGTGACTCTTCTCTCTACTTCCAAGCTATCATCAGTATGAATTGAAGAAACAAGATTGTCCTTTGAACTAAAATTCTGTTCATCCTCATTGTCACTACCAACGACTGGAATTCCTGCAAGATCCCCAGAGTTCAAAAAATAATCATCTTCATCCAGCAATGAATTTTCAGATCCTGTTTGATTCGTCATTCCATAAGACATGCTGTCAAGGGTAGGAGTTAAGTTGTGGTCTATATCTTCAGACATTTCTGTATCCATGATACCACCACCTTAAAAAGTAAAATACTGTTTAGACAAACGATAGTGCTAAAGATGAGCACATTTATAAGGTCCGTCTGGTATATAACCAAATATATGTATGTATATTTTTCTCTAAAACAAAATACAGATAGTATTAGCATATTAACACTGATATTGGTGACAGATATGATTATCCCGATCAAAAAAACAGGGACCTGAAATCTGAGAAACTATTTGAGATTAGAAAATAAGGAAATGTGATACAGAAATGAAAAAAAAAAAAAAAACTACAAACCTCAAAGCTGGCTGTATCTGTGTTCTAATGATAAAAAGATTGCTGAAAATTTATGTGGTCCTGAGAAGAAAACTCAAATTTCTTTATAAAAAACCATTAATACTCACCTTAGAGATTAATTTATGGTGAGGATTAGTAATAATGTTATAAGGGGTTACTAACACAACACACAGAAAGAAATACTGTCATTATTACAGGCATTATTGATGTTATTTTGGTTTTTGGGCTGCACCCAGCAATGCTCAGGGCTTACTCCTAGCTCTACGCACAGGGATCAATCCCAGTGGGTCTAGGTGACCACATGCAGTGCCAGGAATGAAACCCTAGTCATCTATGTACAATGCAAGCCCCCTACTCACTGTACTACTGCTCCACCCCAATTCTTCTACTTCTTGGCATCCATTCCCAAAACACAGAACATTAATACAAAAAGACATATATACATGCCTGTTTTCAAGTAATAACCAGAATATGAAAACAACACTATTATCCAGTAACAGATGACTGAATAAAGAATCTGTGGTACACACATACACACACTCTCTCTCTCTCTCTCTCTCTGGAGTAGTATACAGCTATAAGAAAGGATGAACTATTGCTGTGTACTGCAACTTGGATGAAACTGGAAGGCACGGTGTATCTGGAGAATAAATACCAGATGTTCTCACTTATCTATGGTACATAAAGGCAAAATAAGGGAACAGACAGCACAGGATGATGACAAAATCTTGACTCTGGATCATAAAACTAAGACTACCAAACTGAGGGGAAGAGAGAAGTGTGGAAGAAGAAAGAGGTGGACTGGGGGGCTGGAGCAATAGCACAGCGGATAGGGCATTTGCCTTGCACGCGATTGACCTGGGTTCGATTTCCAGCATCCCATATGGTCCCATGAGCACCACCAGGAGTAATTCCTGAGTGCATGAGCCAGGAGTAACCCCTGTGCATCGTCAGGTGTGACCCAAAAAGTTAAAAAAAAAAAAAAAAAAAAAAAGGTGGACTGAAAGTTACATAAGGACAATGGTAAGGGTTGCAGGCATTTTGGTAGTAGTGAGGGTGCAGTAAGTTGTATACACATAGGTACATATATATATATATATATATAAATTATAATACTTTTGCAACCATATTGAGTAATAGTAAACAGGCGTCAGAGAGATAGTACAGCAAGTAGGGTACTTGCTCTGCACCTGGCAGAGCCAGGTTCAATCCCCAAAATCCCATATAGTCCCCAAGCAACACCAGGTGTGATTCCTGAGCAGAGTCAGGAGTTCCTGAGCACCACTGGGTTATGGCCCCAAAATGAAAGAGGGGGAAAAAAAAAGAAAAGTAAATTAATCTAGAAAAGACAGACACAGAGGAAAGACACAATTTACTTATTCAGGAATAAAAAGACAGGGGCTGGAGCAATAGCACAGCGGGTAGGGCGTTTGCCTTGCACTTGGCCGACCCAGGTTCGATTCCCGGCATCCCATATGGTCCCCTGAGCACTGCCAGGGGTAATTCCTGAGTGCAGAGCCAGGAGTGTCCCTTGTTCATCTCATAGAGAATAATATGAACTAACAATATACTTTAGGATGAGACACACACCTCAAGGGGCTGCAGTACACACTTTGCACATAAGAAGTGTACGTTTGACCCCTGGCACTGCATTGTTCCCTGAGCACCATGAGGGTCAATCCCTAATCAACTGATGGGTGTAATACAAAGAAGAATAAAAGGGGCTACAGAGCATAAGGGGTTTGCTTCACATGTGGACAACCTGGGTTTAATCCCTGAGCACAGTTAGAGTAAGCCCTGAACACTGCAAAGCGGTACAAAAACAAATATATATATATATATATATATATATATATCTCACTGTCACTGTCATCACATTGCTCATCGATTTGCTCCAGCAGGCACCAGTAACATCTCCATCTTGAGACTTGTTACTGTTTTTGGTATATTGAGTACACCATGGGGAGCTTGCCAGGCTCTGCTGTGATACTCTTTGCCGAGAGGGGCGGAAGAATCAAACTCGGGTCAGCCACGTGCAAGGCAAATGCGCTACTGCTGTGCTATCGCTCCAGCCCAAATTATACACACACACACCAAAAAAAAAAACTACCTGCCCCATCCCAACCCACATTAGTAGCCTAATATACATTGCCACATAGAGCATTTCCAAAGTTTAAAGTATTTGAAATCCTTCTAGTAGGTAGCTACCAGCAATTTCTTTATCTAAGGGAATCTAAATGTGAAATAGAAAGCTCTGCCTAATTCTGGTTAAACCAAATATATGTTAAATTTCACTAATCTCCTGCAAATGGAATCCTGTAAGAAGTGTCAGACACAGCTTTCTAATGTGTCTTTATCAGAGTCCACAGGCACAATACTTCATCACTGCATCACTGTCATCCCGTTGCTCATCGATTTGCTCAAGTAACGTCTCCATTGTGAGACTTGTTACTGATTTTGGCATATCAAATACGCCACGGGTTGCTTGCCAGGCTGTGCCGCGCGGATGAGATACTCTCGGTAGCTTGCCAGGCTCTCCGAGAGGGACAAAGGAATCAAACCCAGGTCGGCGGCATGCAAGACAAATGCCCTACCCGCTGTGCTATAATACTTCATAGAGGGGGAAAATAAAATTTCACATTGTCCCTTTATTTTCAAATCCAGCATTCAAGATTACTAATGCCTTCCTACTTATTTTGAGTTCTGTGAAGTTGGTATGGTAACTGTCGAAATGCCTATAAAATATGGACACAGATGTGTGTAGCAATACAGTATATTATCTGGGGCCTGGGAGGACTGCTCCCAAAATATACTCAAGAGGTCCCAGGGAGCACATCTGGTGATACTTAAGGATCAATACAGACTCAAAGACCAAACTTGGGTACATGTGTATGCAAAAAATGCATCCTTGGCCCCTGAGATACCTCCCTGACTCAAAACTAATCTATTAACTTCTTTGGGAAGGCTTAGTTCTTGAGTTCAAGTGACCATCTGACACGATTAGAATATTGAGAGCAAAACCAGTGTACAATTGCGTAGAATCTGTGTTTAACTCTGTGATCTCAGCAAATCTATACCAAAACTTGGACTAATCAATCTAAAATAACTGATCTCAAATTCCAATGAACAAAGGTTCTAAGGGACAAAAGAACAGTATCCAAAAAGAGTAAGAGGTAGATACCATAACCGAGAAAGAAACACCACCACAGGGCAATAACCTGTAACTGAAAAGGTATCTCTAAGGTAGAGTGCTGGGAAGCGAAGGGAACAGGGTATTTGTACTAGATGCTAGTTAACCCAATTTCACAATCCTATGCTTACAATGCTGAAAAAGGAGGGGTCAGGGTTCTAGGAAGAAGCTATCTTGACAATCTCTCACAACCGTACTGCTAAGACACCTTATTGGACCTCCCTGCCCACAGTTATCAAACCTAAAAACAAATTCCTAGATCCGCTCCTAGCAAAAAGCTATCTGGGGACTGAAAAAATAATAGTACTGGGGTTGGAGCGATAGCACAGCAGGTAGAGCATTTGCCTTGCACGTGGCCGACCCGGGTTCGATTCCCAGCATCCCATATGGTCCCCCTAGCACCGCCAGGAGTAGTTCCTGAGTGCATGAACCAGGAGTGACCCCTGTGCATGGCCGGGTGTGACCCAAAAAGAAAAAAATAATAATAGTATTTACTCCTTGCAGGCAAAAATATTTAGATGCTAAAAAGTCGCATCCTATAGTTAAACAAGCAAGATGACCTACTGTGCTCACGTCCAGATATGGAACTTAAACTTCCCTGTAAACTCATCCAGTATGAGCTCCCAACTACTCCACAGGTGTGCACAAAAGAATGCAGCCTAGGAATAGTTGAATACTAGTCAATTTCAACTCCTGATCAATATCTAGTCTTTGTCAAATTTAGTACAAATGTAATCCTGGTTACTTTTCTGAATCCCTAGACACAGCCCGGACCTGGTAATACTAGGTGTCACAACCAGGATCAAGTACACCTGTGACAGCAAATTCCCAAGTTCCCCACCACATCTCCATGAAAATATGAAGGAACTCACCTGCACCAATGACTTAAGACAACAACCTGCAAAGAATGCCTTACAACACAGAATGACAAAAACAATCTAAAAATGACTTCTAGGGGCTGGAGTGATAACACAGTGGGTAGGGCGTTTGCCTTGCACGCGGCCGACCCGGGTTCAAATCCCAGCATCCCATATGGTCCCCTGAGCACTGCCAGGAGTAATTCCTGAGTGCAGAGCCAGGAGTAATCCCTGTGCATCGCCGGGTGTGACCCAAAAAGCAAAAAAAAAAAATAAAAATAAAAAAAATAAAAATGACTTCTACACAATAGTACTAGTGAGGCTCACTCAAGTTAGGTCATCAATGGACAACTACTTCAACAAAGTATGAGAATAGAGCCAAAGCAATAACACAGAGGATAGGGCACTTGTCTTGTACATGAATGACCTGAATTCAATCCCCAACACCCCGTAGAGTGATTCCTGAGTGCAGAGCCAGGAGTAAGCCCTGAGAACCATCAGGTATGGCCCCAAAACAAAACAACAGCAAAATTATACGAGAGTGTCAACAAAGATTGACAGAAACTTAAAGATCAATGAGCCAGAATGAACAGTAATGGAAACTAAATAATAATAAAAAAGACCAGCAAAAAGAAAAATTAAAAGTAAACAGAAAAACTGTACATGCAAAAAAAAAAAAGTTCCAAAAAGACAAGAAAGCAAAAAGGGCCAAATTATATTTGAAGTGGGACCAGAGAGACAGTACAGCAGGTTTAGGCGTTCCTAGCACGCAGGTGATCCAGGTTCGATCCTCGGCATCTCACCTGGTCTTCCTGAGCACCACCAGGAGTGATTCCAAAGTGCAGAGCCAGGAGTAACCCCTGAGCAGTGCCAGGTGTGGCCCCAAAACAAAACACAAATTTCATAATTGAAGAACAGTCAAGAATCATGCGATCTGCTGCAACATGGTTGGAACTGGAAAATATCATGTTAAATGAAGTAAGCCAGAAGAAGAAAGATAAACACAAACACAGGATGATCTCACTTATCCGTGGTATATAAATACTCCCCTTCAAACTCTGCTCTGGTTTAGAATAGACCCACTGATACCAGCCAAAGGCGAGCCTCACTTGGGATAGTGGAGCAGCAAGCAAGTCAACCATAATCTGATGTTTCTTTTTTCCTCCTTTTTGGGTTTCTCAACACTCAGTAATGCTAGAGCAACTAGACTATTTCCAGCACAGTGCTCAGATAGTAGTCCCCCAGAGTGGCTGACTATGTGCGGTCACTACTGGAACCTGAGGCTCTGATATGTAACACCTATGTTCCAGCCCTTTGAATCACCTCCCCCACACCTCTGCCTGATATTTCTGACGCTTCAACTACATGGGTTTTTTAAATTATTATTAGAATATCTATTTATTAATGGAGAAGCTGGTGAAACTGGGCCAAAGATCATTACCAGACAAAAACAACTGAAAGAATAGCTAACCCTCATTTTACCTTTTCCCTAAAAGCATAACTCTTTACTGCATTTAGGTTTGTAGATATATATCAGTAGATAATGTTTATCAGTAGGTATTAGCACACCACAGTAGGTTTCAATTATTTTTATGATCTAGGTTATCGAAAGCTTAACTGAAACTGCTATTATGCCAATTCTTTCCTATTATCCTGTCTTCTAAATTTTGGATTAGGGGTGGGGAATGGGGGGACTACTTACGAATTTGGATCACAACTAAGTAGGAAGATTTTTTGTTTTGTTTTGTTTTTTGGGTCACACCCGGCAATGCACAGGGGTCACTCCTGGCTCTGCACTCAGAAATTACCCTTTGCGGTGCTCAGGGGACCATATGGGATGCTGGGAATCGAACCCAGGTCGGCCACGTGCAAGGCAAACGCCCTACCCGCTGTGCTATCGCTCCAGCCCCAAAGTAGGAAGATTTCTGGTTATTTGGCCTATGAAAAAAACTTGATTTTTTTGTTAATTTCAATGTCTCATTGAGAAAAAAGAGAGTACAAGGATTTAAAAGGTAAAGAAATGATGTAGGACTACCCATAGATAGCAATATAGCTGGATGCTCAAGGGTTATTCCTGGTTCTGAACTCCACAATTACTCCTGGCAATTCTTCCGGTACCATATAGGATGCCAGGAACAAACCCAGGTCCACCCAGAGCAAGGCAAGCACCCTACCCACAGTACTATCATTACGGCCCCTTTCTTCTTCTTTTTTTTTTTAATGTAGAAGTACTGCTATTTATTCAGCACTGATTAAGCTGATTGAATTGGGCATGAACTCCACATTACTTTTTATTTATTGAATCACCATGAGACAGTTACAAACTTTCAAGTTTGAGATACAGCTGTACTTGTATCACTTGTACCACTTGTCATCCCATTGATCTTCGATTTGCTCAAGCAGGCGCCAATAACATCTCTATTTGTCCCTGTCGCATTCTAGTGTAGCCCAATGGTCAGCTGTACAATGATCGAATATCCATCCCTCCACCAGTGCACAATTTCCAGCATCAGTGTCCCCAGTATATCCCCCCCAATCCCAGTCCTTTCCCTGCCTCCATGGCAGACAACTTCCCCAAAACTCTGTCTCTACTTTTGGGCATTACATTTTGCTCGAATTTTCCAACCACCATTCACCGGGGCAAATGCTAGCTCATTTATTGTCCACTGCTCACTTAGAATATCGTGGATGCTGTGGCTGCGTGCTTCTATAATCCTAGATTGCAAATGGTTGGGTTCCAGAGACATTTCTATAGGGCACTAATCCACTTTGGGATTCAATTAGGTATCTCTGGACCAGGGCAGCTGGTGCGCTAGGATGGCTCCCGGAGGCACATTGTGGGTGTGAGAGCCAGGCCTAAGAGCAGGCCAGGAGCCGGGGAGGGACAGCCTGGCACCTCTGCCACCATGCAGCATGGAGATTTAGTCCTGGAACCCAAATACCTGGGCCTTGCTTGTGGAAGCTCTTGGTCACAGGGATTCCATCTGGAGTAGGCAGGGAGACTGCACCTGTTCCATCTGGGGTGGCCCGACTGCCCCTTTCTATCCTATTTTTATTAATCAGAATCAGTTCCTGTTCCCTAAACAGGTAAAGTAACTGACTAGCATGCAGGCAAAATGGAGTTGCTTATACTAATAACAAAGGCATTTTCAAATAAATTTAAGAGTACAAAATTAAAGCAAATGATAGAAATCTCTAGGAATAATATTGGATCTCTGAGATTTTGGAGTAACCTGAACTTTTAGAGCTAGTAAATGGTGTAAATAATCTTGTTAAATAAAAGAGGTAGGTAATGATTCTAGATCGACTGAACTAAGGGTCCACTCGTTAAAACTGAAGTCATTAGCACAGTCTTAGTGACATTTTTAAAGTGCATCTTAAATTTTTGTTGGTGTTGTTCTTTTATTTTTTGGCCACACCAAGCAGCTATTCAAGACTTACTTCAGGCTCTGCATTCAATAATCACTCCTGGCGGTGCACAGGGTACTGAACCTGGATGGGCCATGTGCAAGGAAAGAGCCTTACCTGCTTTACTATCACTCCAGCCCCTCACTGAATATTCTTTACCACTTTTTAAAAATTTCTTTATTCAGGGGCTGGAGTGATAGCACAACGGGTAGGGCATTTGCCTTGCAAGCAGCCGACCCAGGTTCGATTCCCAGCAACCTATATGGTCCCCCAAGCACCATCAGGAGTAATTCCTGAGTGCAAAGCCAGGAGAAACCCCTGAGCACTGCTGGGTGTGACCCAAAAAGCAAAAAACATATATATACATATATACACTTATATATATACATATATACTTACAAATCCACAGCAAACACCATACTTAATTGTGAAAAACTGTAAACATTCTTTTTAGAATTAGGAGCACAATAAGATTGTCTCACAACTATTATTTACTACATAGTATTGCAAGTCTTTGCCGAGCAAAGAGGCGAGGAAGTATATTAAGGGCATCTGTATCGATAAAGAAGTCAAACCCACACTATATGCAGATGACATACTATACTCAGAAAATCCTATGACTCCACAGAAAAGCTCCTGGAAACTAAAGGTTGTTCATTAAAATAGCAAGCTACACAAATTGATGCTCAGAAATACATGGCTTTTCTATATACAAACACTGAAACAGCAGAGAGAAATTTAAGAAAAAATACCATTCATAATTGTGTCTTAGAAAAATCAATTATCACTGGCTCTGCATGCCCATGTTCTCCCTTGAACATGTATCTTATTGCTTGTCTCTTTCTTTGCTTGCTCATTTCCTCTCTGGTAGCCTATGCTCTCTCTCAAGTATGTGTTTCTCCCTCACTCTCTCTCCCCTCAATCTTTCTAAGCAAGTTTCAATAAAAACCACCCTGCTTCACCAAAAAGAGAAGAAAAAAGAAAGAAGAAAAGAGGAAGGACAGGGGGAAGAGAAGGAAGAAGGGAGGGAAAGGGGAGTGGAGGAATAGGTTGAGGAGGAAGAAGAGAAAGAAAAGAAAAATCAAAAACCTAGTATAACATGCTGCGATAGCACAGCAGGTAGGGCATTTGCCTTGCACGCAGCCGACTTGGGTACGATTCCTCCGTCCCTCTCGGAGAGCCCAGCAAGCTACCGAGAGTATCCCGCCCACACGGCAGAGCTTGGCAAGCTACCGTGGCATATTCGATATGCCAAAAACAGTAACAAGTCTCACAATGGAGACATTACTGGTGCTCACTTGAGCAAATCGATGAACAACTGGACAACAGTGCTACAGTATAACCTACTTACAAAAGATGGAACTGAGCCACAGTATAGCAGATAAGGCATTTGCCTTGTGCACAGCTGACCAGTTAAATCCCTAGCATCCCATAACATCCCTCAAGTGCTGTCAGGAATAATTCCTGAGTGCACAGACAGGAGAAAGCGTGGACCAAAAACAAACAAACAACAATAACAAAAAAAAAGAGTGAAAGACATACAAAGAAAACTATAGAACACTGCTAAAAGAAAAGAGGGCAAAAGGAAATGGAAACACATGCCCAGTTTGTGAATTGGACAGATTAATAGTGTCAAAATGACCATCTTGCCCTCAATTTTATAAGATTCCATGCAGTCTCTATAAAATACATATATTTTTTAAAGACATAGATCAAGCAATACTAAATTTTTATGTCATTTAAAAGGTTTCAGTCAACTAGCAGGATTAATAAACTCCTTGCAATCTGTGGACCTTCAAGGATAAAGTAACTAACCCCAAATCAAGTGTTGCAAGTGAATTCTGATGGCACTGTTTTCTTATTAAAAACCTGTGCAGGGACCAAAGAATAGCACAGAAGCTAAAGTGCCTTGCTTGCATCTGATTTCTGGTTCTATCACCAGCATCATATATGACCTCTTGAACACTAACAGGGGTTGTTCTGAGTAAAAGGTTAGGAATAATCCCTGAATAACACCAAGTATAGGGGTAGAGGGCGGGGGGAAGTTGGGGGAGAGAACAAGAACATTTGGGCATTTGTTTTATTAGCTGAAATTAGACCCACATTAGCCCCTCAACTGCACTAAAATTTTGTCTTACCGCTTAATACCCAAATGAGACCCACCATGGGCCTAGATGGATCACGAGCAGGTTGTTAAGCCAGGATAGCTAAGATATTCAAGAGCCTAACAGTTCAAAAGTATGCTCTAGTCTCCTCCAAAAAATTCTGGACTTATAGGCAGAAGTAATTGGCAAGGATAAGGCACCTGTCTTGCATGCAGTAGACTCAAGTTCAATCCTGGATCCTTGATACCCTGTACGGACCCCCTACCCCACGAGGAGTGATCCCTGAATACAGAGCAAGAAGTGAACCCTGAGCACTGCCAGTATGCCCCTTCTCAAAAATAAAATACTCTGGAGTTAAGCAAACTAAAACAGACTGGTCTGAGGTCTGTAGTACAGAAAACAGGGCAAGATCTTCCTTAGGAGAAGTCATCTTGCTCTAATTTGTTTACTCCTGAAGCCAGAGAGGCCATTTAAACAATCTAAATTTGCCATTTAAAAAAATCTATGGGGCCCTTTGGACCCTGCTGTGGAGCGAGCATGATGGAAGAGCCCAAGGAAGCGCCCTTGGACTCCAAACAGCCCACTGAACTAATTCCGGCATGGGACCAGAGACCCCACGGTGCGCTGAAACAGTGGGAACCGGGCATCCCCCAATTCTTTTAACCTCTCTCTCTCTCCACTCCTCCCTCCTGAGCACAGCGCAGGATCCGCGGTTTTTCTGAGCGCAAAATGGAGACGCCGAGCCTCTCTCTAGTCTTCTCCATCTTATGAGCACCATAAAAGGGTAAAAGTTTGTAGTGATGTTATTTCTGGTTGTACTTTCCCTGGACTTTATACAGAAACCCAAAACCGCGCGGCCACTGCCGCGGCCACGCGACCTAATGTCATCTTAGCATCAGCAATATGTAATATGTCCCTTTTTAATGGGTCGGACTTTTGTGGGAGATCCTAACAAGAATAGTAAGTCTGTTGCTGAAATACTGAAGGCAATCAAAGTGGTAGCCATCTCTCTAGACTGAACTAAGCTATATCCCCACGCCGGCTGAGAAGAAATTTTCTTCTTTCTCGGGAAGAAACGCGGCGTGTCGTCAACTACAGTGTGATGTCCATTAAGCAAACAGACCTGGTGGCGTGGGAATGGGATATAAGGGGAAAAATTATGTACATGGAACAGTGGGACGCTGGTGGAATCTCGAGCCGGAGCAGATACCAGCGCAAGCCCTTCGGTTCGAGAAACTGCTTGCAGACACTCTACTAGTCTATCAACTAAGCCAGAGCCCCACGCCTGCCGATGACGGGAAATAACCATCCTTTTCGGTTTTTTTTCCCTTGTCAGGCAGCGTGGCGATTACTAAACAGGCGTGAACTCAGTGGCGCGGGGCAAGGGGGAAAAAGAAAAGTTATGTAACAAACAGCGGGACTTAATATCTCTATATTCTTAGCAGTGGAGAACTATCAAATGCCTCCTTGGCAATAGGAGTGCTTTCCTTTTTTGGGGGAAACCCCAACAACGGTAGTGAGTTGTGTGTTGAAACATGGAATGTAATCGAGATAAGGCATAAACGAAGTGAAACTTATCATGTACAAGGGTGGGGACTGGGGAGGTGGGAAGGGGCGGCAGGTATACTGGGGGGGTTGGTGATGGAAGATGGGCACTGGTGAAGGGAAGGGTGTTTGAGAATTGTATAACCGACATAATCCTGAGAACTATGTAACCCTCCACATGGTGATTCAATAAAATTTAAAAAATAAATAAATAAATAAAAATTAAAAAATCTATGGGAGCTGGAGTGATAGCACAGCGGGTAGAGCTTTTGCATTGCACACAGCCGACCCGGGTTCAATTCCCAGCATCCCGTATGGTCCCCTGAGCACCACCAGGAGTAATTCCTGAGTGCATGAGCCAGAAGTAACCCCTGTGCATAGAGTGTGACCCAAAAAACAAAAACAAAAATCTGTGTACTTGTTACCGTATAGATTTATTTTATACTATTTACAATTTTTTTCTACTTGTCTTGCACTGATTAGTAATTCAGAGAGCTCTTTTGTAAACATGATGCAACCTAAAATGGAGAACATGACAGCAAAAATGATCATAGTTTTTGTGCTGTATATGATTGCCTAAGGACATGAGAGATACTTCAGAGCCAGGAATATTTGTCCTGTAAAGATGTTTTAACTAAGATATAAAATCTTCACTTCATGGCACACTACTTGGACTTCCACTTTACTTAAATTTTAACTTTTGCCTCCTTACCAAGGATTTAGATACAGCTCCTACATGAAGCAATATATTCTCGGGAGTGAGAAACAAGGTCTATGAAATAATTGGACAAAATAACTTACGAGTTTTGAGACATAAGCTCCAGAGATAGGAATGCAAAACAGCAAAACTGCATTATCCAAGAGTAAGTCTGAGCAGAAACGTAAGTCTATCTTTCAGCTTGCTTTGTTTGTTTTTGGGCCACACCTGGCTGTGCTCAGGCTGTGCTTACTCTTGGCTCTAAACTCAGGAATCACTCCCAGTGAGCTCAGGGACCATATGGGATGCCACAGATCAAACTCAGGTCAGTTGCATTGTAATATCACTCTGGCCTCCCCAAACATAGTTTATCTTTGAAAGGAAATTTTACCCACCAGCTAAAGTTTTCCCTTTTCTACCCTATCTACCCTTTGTACTATCGCTCTGACTCCTAGACGGATATTCTTCAAACTGTCCTGGCCTGAAGTCTCCTATACATATAACAGTTAATCAGGATACTGTCATGAAAGAAGAACTTGGAACTTTTGCTGGTCTTCTTTCAAATTCCTATCAGTCTTTCATTTCTGCTGAAGTTTCTCCTCTCCTGTGGGGTCTAGACTTCTCCAAGGTTCAGCACTAGCACCAGGTAGGATAGGACAGACTGGTTCCAGCCATAATGCTTTTTGAACTTTGGGGCTAATGACAGTAGTCATTCTGATGGGTCTCATTCCCCTGACCCTGAAAGAACCTCCAATGCAGCACCATTGGAAGGAACGAGTTAAGAGAAGCTTTTAAAATCTCAGGGCTAGGACAAATGGAGACATTACTGAGACCGCTCAAGAAATTTGATGATCAACGAGATGATGATGTTGATGACGACGACGACAGTAGTAACTTCGTTAAATAAAATATTGGTTTTATTTCTTCCCAAGAACTCCTGCCCCTCCCCCATTCCCTACCAAAACACAAACACACTCCGCCCCCCCAATCTACCTACCTACCTACCTCATTTTATAATCAGAGTCCATGTCTTTGCTAAGATTTAAAAGCAAACAATAAAGGCATGACTTTTACTGAAACTAAGTCTTCATGTATATCATCCTAAGTCTTCTCATATATGTTCCCATATAAGCCTTCACATATGTTCACGTATAAGTCTTCATAAGCTTATTTATATAAAATAACTGTGACATGTTAGAAGTTATCAGTTGTTCCACCCAAGTGAATGGCAAACTGCGTGTGGCCCTTATTGCTATAATTAGTCGTTACCAACTACAGAAATTCTTTTGGGAACTTGTCTCATTTAATAAAGGAAGTATGGAGATTTCATTCCCAAACATTTCCCATGAATTATTTCTGACATTTTAATAGCAGAACTTTTCACAACATATTTCGCTATTGCATGGGGCTTTTTAGTTTTTGCAATTAAGTTTTGCAACATGCAAGTAAATACTTTTCATTATAGTAATAAATTTCACAAAAAGTTTTTTACTTGAAGATTATAAAAATCGATCAAATATTTCTTTGGTTTATTGCAGTAGGTCTACTGTCAATTTTTTTTTTAATTTATTGCAACAGGTCCATTCCATACTTGGTAGTAAGATTTAGTTTCAGTTGGGCTGTTTTCCACATTCTCCACAACAGAATCTTCATTATAGATCAAGCAAAGAGATTATTCCACACCATCATGATTACTTAATGATGTAAATTTATGTTGGAAAAATGATCCAACATATTCTCTTGTCAATTTAGGTGAATTAAAACTTGGTAACAAAGACTGCTGCATTATCATCAGTATTTCCTTTTTAGGGGGTAAGGGTATTCCAAGATGTACAAGGTCTATGAGCCCATTCCAACAATTCTTGACAACTGAGTTTCCAGTTCAACCCAAGCATGCGAGCCACACCCACAAACCACCTCAGTCATACAAGGTCTTTTATCTGCCTTACTTCAGAAAACCATAAATAAGTATCGAGAGATGAAGAGTCACAGTTAAGCTCAGACCACGCAAAGTTGAACAGACCAGGGTAAATAAATCAGAGGGGGCAGGTGAGCCCACGGCCCACTCCAACAGAGCACCCTGCAGCTGCTTGCTCTTTAACCCAAAATCGCTGCCATACTCCCAGCCAGACTCCACCATCTTTAGCCAGACCTCACTGAGATAATAATCTGCTGAAAATTCAGGTTATGCAGGTTTTGTGACTGAAATCTCCAGGCTTTCTTGGAGTCAGGATGGGCTACCTCCCTACCTACCTCCCAGTACCTACGGAGGCGAAAGCAATCATGTCTACACCCCAAAGTCACCACCCAGGGGAAAAAAGTTACTCCAGCTTTACCTTCTTCACAAAAATACTGAACATCCTGAACAAACATAATGACCTCTTAGTACCTATACTGCAAGCCATAATGTATGAGAGAGAGAGAGAGAGAGAGAGAGAGAGAGAGAGAGAGAGAGAGAAGAAGAAGGTGCCTGCCATCAAGGCATAGGGTGGGGGGAGGGAAACTGGGGATGTACACTGGTAAAGAAATTGGTGTTGGAACATTGTATGACTGAAACCTGATCATGAACAGCTTTGTAATGGTCTCTCAGGATGATTCAATTTTTAAAAAAATGAAAATAAATAAAAATGTATATTCGTGGGGCCAGAGAGATAGTACAGGAGTTAAGATGCTAGTCTTACATGTGGCTGACAACAGGTTTGACCCTCAACACAGCACATGGTCTCTCACGCACTGACTAGAGCACAGAATCTGGAGTAAGCAAGTCCTGAGCACAGAGAGGTGATGGGGGGCGGTGTTGAGGGAGGCACTGAGGGGGAGGAGAGAGATGATGACTTTGTTTGCACATACATATACAATGGTGAAGGAGGGAAATAGGCTTTGAATTGCTACACTTAAGCAATCATGCTTTTATTTTAAAAGGACAATATTGCTTCTCCCAAAATGGAATCCTTAAAAACTTCTGATTCCAGTGAACTGTGGGCAGTGTAGAAATGTGAAATAGAAAATTTACAAGAAAAACCTTTGAAGTTAGGTAACCCTGCATCAAGTATTGATTCTATCACTCAAGCTAAATGATGGTATCATGAAACCCCAGCTTTCTCCTTAGTAAAATAAGAGTCATAATATCTTAGGCTACAAAACTATTTACCAACCATTAACAATAGCCTGAAAACTTATTAACAATTTTCTCTTTGGTTTCTAAGACATCCTCAAATATATTGCTGAGAACAACTGACTCAGTTGAAGGTCTACAATTCACTTTGGTTTTTTTTGTAGTCAAGGTGTCCAAGAAGAGATAAACCAATGAACCTAAGGTAAAACTTCTAAAGTTCTCTCTAATTCTATGGCTTTTGTTCCCTTCCCTTCTGCCCCACTATAGACTGAACACTGAGTCACCTTAGAGTTCAAGGGGTGACTAAGTGCGAAAGCTATGACATAGAAGTCCATGACAGAGAGATAGAACAGCGATTAAAGTGCTTTTCTTCCAAAAGGCTAAACCCAGTTTGACCCCTAGCATCTCCGTATGGTCCCCTGAGCACAGAGCCAGAAGTAATCCTGGAGAACCGCCAGGTCCAAAACCATTGTCCAAAAACAAAAAGTCAGTCCTTGAATTTTTAACAATCTAAGTGATCTTTATCATCTAAGTTTCTAGATAAAAACTTGATTTTAATCATAACTTCCACTATACATACACGGTTGAATCCTGTCTAGGTGATACTAATACAGAAAACTGAAAAGATAATTCTGTAACATTTTTCAGAACTGGTATACTGCAATTAATCAAAGTAATATATTTTTTCATTCAAATCAGTATTTCATGAACAAATCTTACTTTTCTCTTGAAGTCATTAGATCTATGTTCAATGTAAATTTGTTATCTTGTTATCGGTAAAAACAAACCACTGATGAATGACAGGTGATTATCTTAGAGCATTTAAAAGATAAAGTTAGGGGCTGGAGCAACAGCACAGCAGGTGGGGTGTTTGCCTTGCACGCGGCCGACCTGGGTTCGATTCCCAGCATCCCATATGGTTCCCTAAGCACCGCCAGGGTAATTCCTGAGTGCAGAGCCAGGAGTAAGCCCTGTGCATTGCCGGGTGTGATCCAAAAGGAAAATAATAATAATAAAAAAATATTAAGGAATTACATATGTGAACACATTAAATAAAAATCTACATACACCTAGTAGTGCTGGGGGAAGTTAGGGCTTAATATAAACTGGCAATCTTAAAAGGAACATAATTTAGGGGCTAGAGCAATAGTAGAGAGGGTAGGGCACTTGCCTTGCACACAGCTGACCCAGGTTCGATCCCAAGTCCCTGTCAGTGTCCAGTCCTGTCGTCCTTCCCCTGCTCTTCCCCTGCTCTTCCCCTTCCTCAACCCCCATCACCACCAGGAATAATTTCTTTTTCTGTTGTTTTTTCGTGGGTTTTTTGGCTTTTTGGTTTACACCTGGCAATGCTCAGGACTTACTCTGGGCTGTGCACTCAGGAATGACTCCTGACAGTGCTCGGGGGACCATAATGAACGCCAGGGATCGAACCCGGTCAGCTTCATGCAAGGCAAATCCCCTCCTGTTGTAGTATCACTCCAGTCCCAGGAGTAATTTCTGAATGTAGAGCCAGAAGTAAACCCTGAGCACTTCAGGGTGTAACTCAGAAAGACAAAAATAATAAAGGAACATAATTTATTAGAATATCACTCCTTGTGCCTACAGATCATCCCTATGTTCCTCTCCCCATTTTTGATGAGGTTACTTTATTTTTTCTTGAGGTTTGTGGGTTCATTATGTACCTTGGGTATTAGCCTCTGATCTGATGCATGGTCTACAAATATTTTCTATTCAGTAGGGTTTTATTTTACTCTTTTTAGTGGTTTTTTTTTTTCTTTTTTGGGTCACACCCAGCGATGCAAAGGGGTCACTCCTGGCTCTGCACTCAGGAATTACCCCTGGCGGTGCTCGGGGGAATCATATGGGATGCTGGGAATTAAACCTGGGTGGGCCACATGCAAGACAAACGCCCTAACTACTGTGCTATCGCTCCAGCCCTTACTTTACTATTTTTAAAAAATTATTATGAAGGGGCTGGAGCAATAGCATAGTGGGTAGGGCGTTTGCCTTGCACTCGGCCAAGCTGGGTTCGATTCCCAGCATCCCATATGGTCCCCTTAGCACCGCCAGGGGTAATTCCTGAGTGCAGAGCTAGGAGTAACCCCTGTGCATTGCTGGGTGTGACCCAAAAAACAAAAAAAGAAAAAAATTACTATGAAGATATACAGTTGCAAAGTTGTTCATAATAAGGATATCCATGCCATTTTTTAAAAGAAGTAGATATAATACTCCTGAAATTCATATGGAACAATAAACCTTTCCTAATAGCTAAAGCAGTCCTTAAGGAAAAGAAGATGGGAGGCATTACTTTCCCCAACTTCAAACTAAACTACAAAGTGGCAGTAACTAAAACAGAATGGTATTGCGATAAAGACCAACTGTCAGATCAGTGGAATAGGACTGAATATCCTGACACAGAACCTCAGATATATGATCAGTAGGGTTTCTTTTTTATTTTAACCATAGTTTCTTTCCCAATTCAGAAGTTTTTAATTTGACGCAATTCTCATTTATTTACTTTTGCTTTTACTTTTTATGAAGAATTCCATCATGTTTTCCTCAATGTATTTAATGGCTTCAAATCTCACATTGTGGTCTTGAATCCATTTAAAATTAAAAGGTTAAAAAAAAACTAAAAAAAATTATACAGTTATATATGCATATATATATAGTGTGTGTGTGTGTGTGTGTGTGTGTGAGGTAGTGGTCCAATTTTATTATTTTGCATTTGGCTAAGGAAATTTATCACCATCATATTTGCATGTGGCTAAGCAACTTTTTGGCTATCACTCACTCCACATCTGGACCTTAGTTCCTTTGTCCTAGACAAACTATCTACATATCGGGATCTTTATTCTAGGCTCTCAGCTTTATTCCATTGGTGAGTTTGTCTTTATTCCAGTACCATACAATTTGATTACTGTAGTTTTATAGCACAATTCAAAAACTAGAGAATACCTCTTATCTTCTTTTTCTCGTAATTGCCTTGGCTGTTCATGGTATTTTATGATTCGATACATATTTTGATAGCACTTTTTATGATTCGATACATATTTTGATAGCACTTTTTATTGTTTTGCAGAATGTCATAGGAATGTTGATGATTGCACTGAATCTACATAATTCGTTGGTTAGGATGGCAGTTTTGACAGTATTAGTTCTTTTAATCCATGGACATGGGACATTTTCCCATCTCCTGATATGCTATCTTTTTGTTTGTTTCTGAGGTATTTGATGTTTTTGGACAGTTTTATTTTTTGAGCCATACCTAGTGGTGCTCAGAGCTTACTCCTAGCCCTGTTCTCAGGATCACTCCTGATGGGGTTTGAAGGACCATACTGGATACCAAGGTTCAAATACAGGCTACGTGCATGCAAGGCAAGTGCCCTACCTGCTGTATGTCACTCTGGCCCCAGGAAATTTTTATTTGTTTTTTTATTATTTTTTGGTTTGGGGGGGGGGCCACATCTTGCTGTGCCCAGGTCCTGAGCTCTGTGCTCAGGAAATCACTCCTGGAAGTATTCAAGGGACTATATGTTGTGCCTAGTTCTCCCTCTTGGAGAACCTGGCAAGCTACCAAGAGTTTCCTGCCCGCATGGGAGTGCCTGGCCAACTCCCCGTGGGAGTTGGGATATTCATATGACAAAACCAGTAACAATGATGGATCTCATTCCCAACCCTGAGCCTCCAATGCGGCACCGCTGGGAAGGACGAGTAAAGAGAGGCTTCTAAAATCTCAGGGTCAGGATGAATGGAGACGTTATTGAGACCACTCGATAAAATCGACTATTAACAGGATGATGATGATGATCACTCTTTGTAACCATTTAACTTACAAAGTTTACAGTGCCAACCCATGCTGACCCACTGACAAAAGATGAACAAGTTAGAAGTTTGAACAACCCTACTTTTTCTTGCATAGATGTTAGATCATTTTTCTTTTAAATCCTTTTCACTTAAGTCACTATCTGGAAAATCAACTCACCTTTAAATCAAATTTCCCAAATTTCTCATAGATGGAATTAGATTTTAAGTTTATATACAAGCCACAAAATAGCAGATATTTGCTTAAATTGTCAGTAAGGCTATAGCCTAAGGGAATGGAATTTTATTTATAAAACAAACATTTGCAGTCCCATACCCTAGTGGCCTTGGGCAATGCTC
This sequence comes from Sorex araneus, assembly GCF_027595985.1. Classification (NCBI taxonomy): domain Eukaryota; kingdom Metazoa; phylum Chordata; class Mammalia; order Eulipotyphla; family Soricidae; genus Sorex; species Sorex araneus. The sequence continues at coordinate 40,922,160 of NC_073306.1, forward strand.
ACAGCTTAAATCTAGCAGTAGAGATTCCATTTACTAGCCAGAGACAGTTATTTGCATAACTTAAAACTGGCAAATCTCAAAAGGCCAAGCTTACTTAGGGGATAGAAAATTTGAAAGCAGAGAAAAGAGAGAAGAAAAGGGAGAGGGAGGGGGCTGGAGTGATAGCACAGCGGGTAAGGCATTTGCCTTGCACGTCACCAACCCGGGTTCGAATCCCAGCATCCCATATGGTCCCCTGAGCACCGCCAGGGATAATTCCTGAGTGCATGAGCCAGGAATGATCCCTGTGCATTGCCGGGTGTGACCCAAAAAGAAAAAAAAAAAAAGAAAAGGGAGAGGGAATGAGGGAGAGAGAGGGAGAGAAGGAGGGGGGAGAGAGAGGCTGGGGGGAGGGAGGAGGGAGAGAGAGAGAGAGAGAGAGAGAGAGAGAGAGAGAGAAGCACCTGCCACAGAGGCAAGCTGAGGGGTGGAAAACTAGGGACACAGGTGCTGGGACACAGATGGAGGGATAGGTGTTAAAACCTAATCATGAACAGCTTTGTAGGATCTATCTCACAGTGATTCAATGGATGGATGGATGGAAGGCAGAAAGGAAGGTGGGAGGGAGGGAGGGAGGGAGGGAAGGAAGGATGGAAGGATTCCTAAGAATACTAATTAAAAACAGACAGTCCTTGTCTCTCTCCCAGTTAGATATTAGTTTCCTCACTTCAAGAATAAAGTCGGTCTACTCACTCTTTCAGTCTACTTCTCCACCTCCAGAATCTACAATTATCACTCAATGATGAATTAAAAGAAAGAGAATGAAGAGTACTCTGTATTACACACATCTTTGGCATTCAAAATCTATTCTGAAATCAGCTATTTGTAAACTCTCAATCTGAAAAGTATTTGAAGTTATGGAGCAGACAAGAATGAGACACCAGAACCTAAACCTCACTTTTTGCTGCAAGAAGAAAAAATTGGGTACTGCTTTACCATTCCTACTACCGCATTAAGATTCTTGTTATTGCAGTATCTTTCACAAATAAAAGTACCATAGTAAATCCTTCATTGAAAAGCTATTTCATTATTTCTATTACCAGTATATATTCTTGAAGGCACATAACAGTAACAAAGGAGCATAATAATAAAAATATTATTTGATGAAACTGAAAAGCAGTAATTGAAGGGTATCTTCAGTAGCATGTTTGACTGTCTCATCCTGTTTTGCCTAACCACCAATAACTGATTTAAAGATAAAACATCAGAGAGAAGATGACCAAAACAAAAATTTTCCAGAAAAATTAAACTTAAGGTGGGCACACTGAAAAACTTAAAATCACTGAACAGAACTGCTTTCTGGCAACAGTATACTCGTGTAAATTTATTCTTCCTCCAGAAAACTATAAAATATCCCAAAATACTTTCAAGAATTTTTTGAAATAATTTTCTTATTGGTGCCAGGGATCAAATGCAGATGTAATTTATACAAGGCATGCACTTTACTGTAGAGCCACCTTCCAAAGTTTCTTTATGAACAAGCGATTTTTATTGCTTACAATAACCTCTCGATAACTCCTCACAAATATTAATAAACTAATTTCAAAAAGAAAGGTAATAGTAATTGTTCTAATCAATGGAAGTTAAAATTAAAAACAAAAATAAATGCATATACCCCTTTACTCAGGAATTCTAGATGGCAAAATACATCTTTGATAAGTGCACAAACATCGTGTGATGAACCAATTCTATTATTAAAAACACTTTAACAATTCATCAAATATATGAAGACATATACTCAATATTGGTCACACAATTAAAAGTTGAAAATAATTTATACATATATAAAACAACTTGTTTAAAATATAGTAAAACCATCCAATAAAAAAAAAAGTAGCCATTAGAAGGAATATAATTAGTCTACATCCTCACAAATACAGCTATAAGCAGCTGAGGAAAAAAGTATAATATTCATGGAATCTTCACTCATACACAGATCACCACCACATGCAGATACATTATTCAGAGAAAAAAAAGTCTGGAAAGATACAGAAACTTTTAAAACTGGATATTATTGGAGAACGATATAGACATAGTCTTTTATTTCCTACTTTATTTACTTCTGTATTACAAAGCATAATGTATTACTTTTATAATTATAATTATAAAATATAAAAATATAAAATTAAGAGATCCTATAAGCAATCCTTATCGACTGGCCAGTACAAACTTCATTAAGAGTCTTATAAACAAACACAAGCTATGCTATTATCTCAATATAATTCGCAGAACAAAGTAACTTTTTTCCTTTACTTTTTTGGGGTCACACCCAGCCATGCTCAGGGGTTACTCCTGACTCTGTACTCAGGAATTACTCCTGGCAGTGCTTGGGGAACCATATGGGACTCTGAGGATTGAACCCAGGTTGGCCTCATGTAAAGCAAACACCTTACCCACTATACTTTCGCTCAGGTCCACAAATTAATTTTTTAAATAAATTATTGCAGTTCAGATTAACTTGCAGAATGTTAACAAAATGTAACAAGATCTAAATTAACTCAAACTTGACCAGGACACTGATTAGTCTTAATTAAACATCACATTATGAATGTTCTATTAGACTTTATTATCAACAAAGACAAGACAATTTTCTTCTTAAATGGTACTTACAGTTCTCTACAATTTCATCAAACACCACACCGGCTTTCTGCTCAAACTGAAAAAAGAAAAAGGTGAATATAAGTATTATTTTCATAATTTTTATCATACTTTTGTATGTTGGGGGGCAATACTTCGTGATGCTCAGGAATTACTTGTAGCTCTGAGCTCAAGGTTCATTCCTAGTAATGCTCAGGGGAACATACATGGTGGAGGAAATTAAACCTAGATTGGTTTCAAGCAAGGCGAATAAACACCCTACCTGCTGTGCTATCTCTCCAGCCTCCTCTACAATACTCTTGATATTCACCCCACTTCCCCAAGAGCCATAAAATGCTCTACATTTTTGTTGTTGTTGCTGTTTGTTTTATTCTGGGGCCCAACCTGGCAGTGATTCAGACTTACTCCTGGCTCTGTGCTCAGGGATCACCTGTGATGGTGTTTAGGGGACCATATGTGGTACCAGAGATCTACCCCAAGTCAGCTGCTTGCAAAGCAAGTGCCTACTGTACTCTCTCCCTGACCCCAAAATGCTATACTTTTACTACCCAAAGTTTAGAAATAATCAGGAACAATGCCAAGGAGAGACTGGGTCAACCCAGGAAGGCCCAGACACCGAGCCTAGATCTCTGGAGCCTTCTCAGGATGCAGGAAGACTAAGTTCCCACTTTTTTGGAAGACCCAGCACTCCACCTACAGATTTTCCCCTGAATATATATAAACAGCCCAGCTGAGACACCATTTAGCTGAACCATCCCAGTTCCCGGGCTCTTGGAGCAAGTAGACACACATAAAGCCCACGAGTCACCACCTCCAACCTTCACAGTACTGACAGCCCAGTAGGAGCATAGAAAATTAGATGAGAAATTTTCACAGCATCCCACAAAGCTCAAAAGCAAGAACAGGGGCTGGAGCAATAGCACGGAGGATAAGGCTTTTGCCTTGCACGCGGCTGATACAGGTTCAATTCCCAGCATCCCATATGGTCTCCCGAACACCGCCAGGAGTGATTCCTGAGCGCAGAGCCAGGAGAAACCCCTGAGCATCCCCGGGTGTAACCCAAAAAGCAAAAAATAAAAAAGCAAACACAATAGCACAGAAAGCTCAACTAGTACCTAACATGTTACTCAGTAAATTCTCCAACAATGACTTTAGTAACACCGTTGTGAGATATATTCTGTAACAAGTAGCATGAAGTGAATTATTCTGTTCCTGCTAAGGGGGCAAGTAGGGGAGATGGGTAACTGGGGACATTGTTGGAAGGAAGTTCACACTGGTGGTGAGATTGATGTTGTAACACTAAATACCTGAAACAACTGTAAACTTTGAAATCATATAATTTAAATGAAGTTTCAAACATTAAAAAAGAAACATTCGCTCTCCGCCCAAATGTGACCTGGAGTGGGGGCGGCCACCTTCGTTCCTGAACACCCATGATCCTGGAGGCCCACTAACTACTTTCGGCACCCAGCGGCTTCTTGCAGAAATGCCTCCAGACTGTGAACTAATCTACGACCCCATGCCGCTCTGGGAGAGGAAAGGTTTTATTCTCTGGGCTTTCCTTTCCCTGGCGGCGTGGCAACCGCCATCTTATAAGGCCCACAAAACAGATACGAGCTTGCAATGATGTGACTTCTGGCAGAAATTTCTCTGGACTTGGGGCTGGAGTGATAGCACAGCGGGTAGGGCGTTTGCCTTGCACGCGGCCGACCCGGGTTCAAATCCCAGCATCCCATATGGTTCCCTCAGCACCGCCAGGGGTGATTCCTGAGTGCATGAGCCAGGAGTGACCCCTGTGCATTGCTGGGTGTGACCCAAAAAGCAAAAAAAAAAAAAAAAAAAAAAAAAAATTTCTCTGGACTTAATTACTAAAATACCAGAAATCCAAAACCTCACAGGCTCTTCATTCTCAGCAAAGGAAAACAAATTACCAAATGATGCCTTTTCGGCAGGTCTGATTGTTGGGGGAAAATTCCAAATAGTAATAGTGAGTTTTCTGTTGAAATATTGAATGTAATCAAAATAAAGAGAAAGTAAAGTGAAAATCATCAGCCACACAGGCGGGGGTGGAGAGTCTGGAGCGATAGCACAGCGGGTAGGGCGTTTGCCTTGCACGCGGTCAACCTGGGTTCGATTCCCAGCATCCCATATGGTCCCCTGAGCACCGCCAGGAGTGATTCCTGAGTACACGAGCCAGGAGTAACCCCTGTGCATCGCCGGGTGGGACCCAAAAAGCAAAAAAAAAAAAAAAAAACAAAAAACACACACAGGCGAGGGTGGAGGTGGGATGGGAGGCACACTGGGGTTCTTGGTGGTGGAACGTGTGCACTAGTGAAGGGATGGGTGTTTGATCATTGTATGACTGAGACTTAAGCCTGAAATCTTTGTAACTTTTCACATGGTGATTCAATAAAAAAAATTTTAATTATAAAATTTTTTTAAAAAAGGAAACATTGCCAAAAATTAGTAAGATAAAATTTAAATGATCAAAAGTTTTCTTCACCAAAGATGGCAGACCAAAAGCAAAAAATTATAGTCATCACAAATTTTTAAATATATACATATTTACTATTGACTCTAGGCTCACTACTGGCTTACCATACTCATGGCAAGTGCTTGGCAGTGCTGAGCACCATATGTGGTGCCACTGATTAAACAAGAATGGGCCACGTGCTAAGGGTGCTAAGGCAAGTGTCTTAACCCCTGTACTATCACTGATTCCTAAAATATGCATATATCTTAAAATATCATTCTTCCCTAACAAAACAGATAATTGTGTATATCTGTAACAAAAGTATTTACTAATAAAAACTAAATGAGACCAAAGAGATAATAGATAGATAGTAAGGAGGGTAAGGCTCTTGTCCTACACACATCCGACCCAGGTTCAATCCCTTGCATTCCATATGGTTCCCCAAGCACTGCCAGGAGTGATCCCTGAGTACAGAGCCAGGGGTGAACCCTGAGCATCACTTGGTGTGACCCAACAAGAAAGAAAGAGAGAGGGGCCGGAGCGATAGTACAGCGGGTAGGGAGTTTGCCTTGCATGCGGCCGACCCGGGTTCGATCCCCGGCATCCCATATGGTCCCCCAAGCACCGCCAGGAGTAATTCCTGAGTGCAAAGCCAGGAGTAGCCCCTGAGCATCGCTGGGTGTGACCCAAAAAGCAAAAAAAAAAGAAAGAGAGAAAGAGAGAGAGAGGGAGGGAGGAAGGGAGGGAGGGAGGGAGGGAGGGAGGGAATAAAACTGAAGGCATGAAGATCACACCCCTTTGGAATGAAAATATTTAGCTCTTTGGAGAAACTGAGGCACCACAAGACACAAACTGAAGCAAAACTCAGAGAAGGGTAGACCCCTCAGAAAAAGAGAAACTACAAGGAAATCTAAAGGTCATGATAAAAATATACAAGAGGATCAAGATATAGTATAGCAAGAAAGTAATTTGCCTTGCAGGAAATCCAGGTTCAATCCCCGGCATACACATATGGTCCCCCAAGTGAAGAGTGATCCCTGAGCAGAGTAAAGAATATGCTCTAAGCACAGCCAGGTGTGACACACACCCTTCTCGCCCCCACCCCAAAAAAAAAAACCACTAAGCTCGAGCACATACACACTAAGATCTGCTTATTTTGTTGCTCCCTCCAACCTTTCAGGCAAGGTTAACCTTCGGACTGACAGTCCTGTGGAAGCAAATTCAATTCCCTTCAAGCCGAGTCCTGACAGTCTTCATGCTGCCCTTCACTATTTCAGTAGACCCAGCTCCCGAACCACGAAGCTATGCATACTCATCACAGTTTATCCTGCTCACACATACCTTCTATTACGTGGGTAAAGACAAGGAAGGAAAAGACAGACATCCAGTCTAAATCTCTCAGAAACTTGTGGGGAGGGAGTGCTAACTACAAAGATTCCTAGTAAGAGCACAATAAACACAAAAGGCAAAAGAGCTGAAGCCCAAATCAAAACTCAGAGAGAGAAATAATATCAAAGGCTCTACCAGTACCAACTATGTAAACCCTCAGAGAATGACTTCAGTGATGGTTCCATGTTGGAAGATGTTTAGTGATTTCAAAGAAACAATGGCATTGGTAGTAAGCAAAGCACAAGAAAGTATGAGGGCAAAAATAAGAAAACATCAATCAGAAGTGTCAGAAATGAAGAATATGGTAAATAATATAAAATAATAATACATAGTCTGAGTAGCAGAAAAATCAAGGTGCTGTAAGAATAGATGCAGAAGGGGTTGGAGAGATAGCATGCGGCCAGCCTAGGGTTAGAACCCCAGCAACCTATATGGTTCTGTGAGCATCACGAGGAGTAATTCCTGAGTGCAGAGCCAGGGGTAAACCCTGAGTATCACCAGGTGTGGTCCCAAAACAAACTAAAATCAATAAAATAGTAATAATAACTGGATGCCGGAGATCAGACCTGGGTCAGCCATGTGCAAGACAGATACTCTACCTGTACTATCACTCCAGCCCCTCCACAAAAAAATTATTTTTTAAAATCTCTCTCAGAAGTGAGCCCTAAAGAAACAGTAAGAAAACAACAAATTGCCTAAGTTATCAAACTAGAAATTTTGTCTACAGAACTTGAGGATGAGGGTTGGCACCGCTTAGTGGGCCCCTTAAGAAACAGGTGGGGTGAAGTGTGCTCTCTACTGATGGATCTGATGTTAGAATAAAGTGTGCATGAAATATATAATTAACAGTATTGTAAATGACAGTACTTCAATGAAAATGGTAAAAAAAAAAAATTAAGGGAAAAAAAAAAAAGAGTATGAAAGGTTCAAAGAGTCCAAGGCATTTTGCCCTGTGACAACACCCAAATTAACTTGTATGTACGTGAACAACTCCAGGCCAAGATAATTTGAAGAAATTATACATAACATTCTCCCAAAAGTCATCCACTGCTCCCTCTAGAGATATTCATACTTTCTCTCAAACGTATATATCTTTCTTTCTCTGTACACCCTTTTCTCTAAGGGTTTTTTTTTTTTTTTTTTGCTTTTTGCTTTTTTTTGTGCTATCACTCCAGCCCCTAAGTAAATTTCTTTAAATAAAACTGGGGCTTGAGCAAAAGAAAAGAGGATAAGGTATTTGCCTTGCATGCGGCTGGCTCAGATTCGTTCCCTAGCACCCCATATGGTTCCCCCCAGCCCCCAGCCCACCAGGAGTGTTCCGACTACAGAGCAACATTGGTCCAAAACCAAAAAAAAGAAGCCCGTTTTACTTCACTATCTCACCTTCTGAAAGTTCTTTTCTGCAAGGGACAGCAGTCCAAAACCTCTTGTGCTGCGATTAGGACTGGACTTTCTTTTTCCTGCAAAGAGCAATTCCTTTCTCTAGCCTGAATCCATGGCCCTCCAAAAACTTCAGGCTAGTTCTGGCACTAGTGGAATTTCAAGCATAGCTTGATGGCTGTATTGTCAGCATTTCATAGCATATTTTACCAGTCCAAACCCCATACAAGGCATAACCCTAGGTGGACAAAATGGACCAAGCAGAGAGATGGAAGCTCTATTATCTCAAGACTCACCCAAGTCATCTATAATAGTTTAAAACATTTGCCTTGCAATCATATGATCAAAGTTCAAGTTCCCAATGTTGTCACATCTGCAGAGTGCAATCCTGGCAGCTGTGCTGATTGAGCCCAGCAGCTCTACTGTATATAATCCCAAGCGCCGCAGTAACTTACAGCTGTTATGCAGCCGAATGTATGTAAGTACACCGAGAAAGGGGCGAGGTCCTAGAAATCATCACAAATGAAAGGAGATGTAAGAGTCATAGCAGGAAGTCCAACCATCGGTGGTCAAGAATGTGAGCACTGTAGCAACTTCTGGTGAGCGCTACAAGCATAACTGGCATGCTTCAAGTAAAAAGTGTTACCCGTCCCTCACCACAAGCACTAGAACAAACACAACTAAAAGAAATGCAACCCCCAGGGAGTACCACAAGCCAGATGTTTGCCAGCCTCCTGTCCTCAAAATAATGCAGAGAAGGCAAAGAGTAGAGGGAATAATAAGTAAATGCAACCAAAATTTCATAGCTCTTAGTTTTAAAGATTATAGCATATTACATTAATGACATAACGTCAAGACATATAACAAGAGGCTTTGGAAAGATAGCACAGCGCATAAGGCGGATAAGGCAGATAAGGCACTTGCCTTGCACTCCATGTGGTCTCATGAATACCACCAGGAGTGACCCCTCGAGGCAGAGGGAGGAGTAAGTCCTGAACACAAGTGACACTTATAACCAAAACAAATAAAAAAGATACCTAACAAGAATAAAAACTAAACTTTTTTGTACTGCCCTTACAGAAGAATGATTTCTTTTTGCTTTTTGTTTTTGAGATGTCAGGAATTGAACCCGGGGATTCACACGTTGAAGACAGGTCCTCTACCACTGAACCACATCCTGGCCCAAGTTATACCTTTTTGAATGAAACTGAAATGAGTGCATATGGACTTTATCTTTCTCTAAGTAAGATCGATGTAATTTAGGAAGTAAAGTGCTTAATGTGGGCTGGACTGGTACTACAGCGGGTAGGGTACTTGCCTTGCATGTGGCAGATCTGGGTTTGATCCCTGGCATCCCATATGGTCCCGGTTGACTGCCAGGAGTAATTCCTGAGTTACCCCTGGAGTAACTTCATGAGTAACTCCTGAGCACTGATAGGTGTGGCCTCAAAAATGTTGAATATTAACCCTAAGTGCTTTAGGCTCTATCAGTGAATTGTCTCCTTTCCTCCTCCTACAGGAATTTAAATTACCCTTGCTAGCATCCCTAACTTAAAGTTTATCTGCAATCATTCCCTTGTATTTTACCTCACATTGTTACAGTCCCCCATGCCAATCTCAACTGCTTGTAAAACAAAACTTTCTGGTAATTCTGAACTTGTATTGATACTGCTTTGTATTTGAAGTGCTGTATATTTGTACTTGCTTTTCTGTTTCCCCTATAGTCTTTTTATATGTTACCATAGAGCAATGTTCTTTGGTTAAACACAGAAAGACCATTAATGCTATGCTCCTAATATTTGGGAGTTGATTGACTCTGAAATATATCTGCTCCTGGGCATAATTACTTGGTCATAATCACTTGACTCAGGCTTCAGTTGCTGTAGTTCCTAACACCCCAAAGGGGAGGTCCCACCGTGGGACTGGGATGGACCCAGGGCAATTGGCAAATCTACCTGGCATCGAAATGGGACATTCTAGAAAGCATAAATGCATGGTTTTCATGCAAACTGTTACAACTTTAGAGACAGGACCCCCACCCTGAGGAAGGACTAGCTGAACTGGCCTGAGGACTTAGTCTGGGATTTAGGGTAAAAGCCTTGTTTGCTCTGAGGCCAGAGAACTAAGTGTTGGAATCTTTGTCTCTTACTGTGTTTATCCAAACAACTGCCAAGTATTGATAACTTATACAATTAGAGGGAAACATAAAAGCAATGTAGTTGTCCCTGGGAGACAGTGTGTCTCCTTGAGTTGATCTCCCTAAAAGAATTTCCTCTGCCAAACATTTATGTATGTAAATGACTATCACACCAGTCCTTACCTCAACCCACCTTCAGATGTTCTATAAGTATGCTAGCAACTCTGCATTAAACGGGCCATTTTCACCATCAGATTGTGGTTCCCAGCCTCCTCATCTCCCCGTCTCTCTCTGTCTCTGTTGAGGGGGCCCTGGGGAGGTCGGGAGGTGGAGAGGCAGCTCAGGGCCACCAAACGCACACAGGTGTCCAGCATCAGCAGCAGCCACCCCAGGATCATTTTCATTCTTTTTTTTATTTACACACACAAAAAAAAGCATATAGGGGCTGGAGCGACAATACAATGGGTAGGGCATTTGCCTTGCACAAGGCCGACCCGGGTTCGGTTCCCAGCATCCCATTTGGTCCCCCAAGCATCGCCAGGAACAATTCCTGAGTGCAGAAACAAGAGTAATCCCTGTGTATCACCACGTATGACCAAAAAAGCAAAAAAATAAATAAATAAAGCATATAAATTTTTTTCTAAATAAAGTTTAAAATGAATTTTAATAAAGTGCTTAGTGCATGCTTCTGCATTCATGAGACTCAAATTCAATCCCAGTAATCAGACCCAAAGCACCACTGGGAGTAACCCTGAGCAAAGCCAAAATTAGTCCCTACGGACTGATGGTCATGGCCCTTTACACCCAAAAAGGGCATGTTACCTATACAGAGTTAGCTATAAGCATGTTATAGAATGTTAAGTACTCAAATAAGTTATTTCCTACTTTAAAAAGCTGAATGCTGAACGCATTCTATTGCAATTTTCAAATTCTCTTAAATGTGTGGAAAAGCTATTTTAAAATTACACTTGAGGGGCTGGAGCAATAGCACAGCGGGTAGGGCATTTGCCTTGCATGCGGCCGACCCAGGTTCGATTCCCAGCATCCCATATGGTCCCCCGAGCACCACCAGGAGTAATTCCTGAGTACATGAGCCAGGAATAACCCCTGTGCATCACCGGTGTGACCCAAAAAGAAAAAAAAACAATAATAATAAATTACACTTGAAAATTTGTTGCTTGTCCCAGTGCTGGCATGGATATGGGGGAAAGGGGACGCTCTTTCACTGTTGGTGGGAATGACAACTGGTCCAGCCTTTCTGGAAACAATATGGACAGTCCTTCAAATACTAAAAATTGAGCTTCCATATGACCCCACAATACCACTTCTGGGAATATATCCCGAGGATGCAAAAAAGCACAGTAGAAATGACATCTGTACCTATATATTCATTGCAGGACTGTTCACAATAGCCAAAATCTGGAAACAACCTGAGTGCCCTAAAACAGATGACTGGTTGGGGCTGGAGAGATAGCACAGCGGGTAGGGCGTTTGCCTTGCACGCGGCCGACCCGGGTTCAAATCCCAGCATCCCATATGGTCCCCTGAGCACAGCCAGGGGTAATTCCTGAGTGCAGAGCCAGGAGTAACCCCTGTGCATCGCCAGGTGTGACCCAAAAAGCAAAAAAAAATAATAATAATTAAAAAAAAATAAAACAGATGACTGGTTAAAGAAACTTTTGGTACATCTACACAATGGAATACTATGCAGGTGTTAGGAGAGATGAAGTTATAACTGGGTAGACATGGAGAGTATCATGCTAAGTGAAATGAGACAGAAAGAGAGGGACAGATATAGAAGGACTGCACTCATTTGTGGAGTATAGAATAACATCACATGAGGCTGACACCCAAAAACAGGAGATACAAGGGTCAGGAGGATTGCCCTATAGCTGGAAGACTGTTTCATGAGTGGAGGGGAGAAGGCAGATGGAATAGAGAAGGGATCACTAAGAAAATGATGGTTGGACGAACCAACTGGGATGGGAGATGCATGCTGGAAGTAGATAATGGAACAAACATGATGACCTCTCAGTGTCTGTGTTGCAAGCTGTAATGCCCAAAAGTAGAGAGAAAGTACGGGGAATATTGTTTGCCATGGAGGCAGGGGGAGGGTGGGAAAGGGGGGTATACCCGGGATATTGATGGTGGGGAATGTATACTGGTGGAGGGATGGGTGTTTGATCACTGTTGAGACTGAACCCAAACATGAAAGCTTGTAACTATTCAATAAAATTTTTTTTAAAAAAAATTGTTGCTTGTTTTTTTGTACTACCCACAGAAACCTGAAATACACGGGTTTTTTTTTTGAGGGGGGGAGGGGGCCACCACCAGCAGTGTTCAAAGGCTACTTCTGACTTGGTGCTCAAGGTTTGCTTCCAGCTCAGTGCTCAGAGGATCATTATAGTGCCAGGGAAACGAATAGGGCCTACTTTAAGCAAAGGGATGAGCTCAGCACATTGATCTATCTCTCTGATTTGAAACATACCTCTTTAAACCAACATATAACAACTAGTTGTGTATAATACAAAAATTATACATGATACATAAAAATTTATATTAATATAACCAGTTCCATAATAAATGACTGCCACTGTCACTGTCATCCCGTTGCTCATTGATTTGCTCCATAATATAAATTAATATTTTTCTATCACTCTGATAAGCAAAAATACTTTTTTTTTCTTGCTTTTTGGGTCACACCTGGCGATGCACAGGGGTTACTACTGGCTGTGCACTCAGGAATCACTCCTGGCGGTGCTTAGGGGACCATATAGGGTGCTGGGAATCGAACCTGGGTTGGCCGTGTGCGAGGCAAATGCCCTACCCGCTGTGCTATTTATTGCTCCAGCCCCCAGAAATACTATTTTGAACTTCCACAAGTTGTATATACATTAAAAATGTTTCAGTAAAAAAAAAATTTGAAAAAAATGCAATTGATATTATAGTAAAATCACATTATTGCACATTCTTCGCAAATTTAACTTCTAGAAGCCTTTAGGAAACAGAATTCATAAAAACTTACTTTTGAAACATACATTATAGAGGACTATGAGCTAAATGACAAAATAGATGCTGACAAGCAAAGTTCCCTGCTAAAGCACAACCAAAATTAACAACGTATCACAGAAAAAGCATTACTCACAGTCTGGTCTCTCTGAGAGACTGTTCATATGTCCAAAGGTATGTAATTGTGATGGAAAATGAAATCAGAGGGAAGGAAAAAAGTAATGAAAAGATCCAAGAGTGGCAAGATACACAGCAGTCACCATTACTGCAAGCCAACCCACCAAGCAGGGTGAGAGCCAAGACTCTAGATATAAAAACAAGACTTTTAATCAGTACAGGCTGCTGGTAATAGAAGTTCTGGGCAAATATATAGAAGATATAAATATAGATAGATCAAATACTGATAGGCTAGCACAATAACGGTAATCTTCAGGAATAGCATAGCATTCAGACATGGTCCAGAGGTGGAAATTGTGAGCAGGAACTGCGAAGAGAAATAGGAGATAGGAATGGCCACAGACTCTAAGAGACAGGGAGAATTTTTCGCTCTTGGTTGCTGCTCCCAGCCCATCCACCACTGGTAGGTAACACCAATCAATTTGAGTTCTTCAGTTGGTCCAAATCTCTCTGTAACAGAAACCCACCACATCACCACTCACAAGAAAACAGAACCTAACTCGAATGTGTAAACAGAAAAATTCTGGAGACAGCTAACCAGAAAACCACAAAAGAAAGATGGAATTCCTTGAAGAAAACAGCAGGTCACCAGATAGCATACATAAAGACAACAAAATTGAAAGTGACAAGTAATAAAGAAGAGTCATCATAATAAAGTTTAATAAACTTAAAGAGAACTTCAAGTAAACAGGTAAGATATATTAGGGGGCCGGAGCGATAGCACAGTGGGTAGGGCGTTTGCCTTGCACGCGGCTGACCTGGGTTTGATCCCTGGCATCCCATATGGTCCCCCAAGCACCGCCAGGAGTAATTCCTGAGTGCAAAGCCAGGAATAACCCCTGAGCATTGCTGGGTGTGACCCAAAAAGAAAAAATATATATATATTGGGGGGGCTGGGAGGCTTGCCCTTCAAACCCATGTTCTCCCTTGAATATGCATCTCACTTCTGTTTCTTTGCTTGCCTATTTCCACTCTGGAGAAGCCTGGATTCTCTCTTGAACATGTACTTCTCTCTTTCTACCCCTCACATCTTTCTAAATAAGCTTCAAGAAACACTATCTTGTTTCACAAAAATAATAATAATTTCTAAATGTTTAAGAGCACAATAATCAGTTGCAAGGAATCCAGCAGCTGCTGCTGACAGAAAAGCAGATCACTGAGGTCTGAGAGGCCCCAAAGTAAAAGTATTGGAGTGAAGCTGACCAAAGAAGTTCAGGCAGTGGGGCTGGAGCAATAGCACAGCGGGTAGGGCGTTTGCCTTGCACACAGTTGACCCGGGTTCGATTCCCAGCATCCCATATGGTCCCCTGAGCACCGCCAGGAGTGATTCCTAAGTGTAGAGCCAGGAGTAACCCCTGTGCATCGCCAGGTGTGACCCAAAAAAGCAAAAAAAAAAGTCGTTCAGGCAGAAATCAAACAGTAGCGTCCACAGAGTGGGAAGTTCAAGGCAAAGAAGTCACAGCACTGGAATTCCAAGGCAGTTGCAGCACACAAGTGGAGAAGACTCAGGAGAAGATGACCATCCTCCAGCCCTACACCCAACAGAAGAGGAAAGGAGATCTGGATAACCTCTTGGCCACTCAGAACTGGATATCCAGAGCTTGGATATCCATAACTCAGTGATCAATGATATCCAGTCTTAAATCCGTAACTACCACATCAGTGGCTAGGCAAGCTTTGAGGATTAGGTGGGAATCTGGGGACACTGTTGGAAAGAAGGTCGACTAGTAGTGGGATTGGTGCTGGAAAAAAATACATACGCCCAATAGAAAAAGATATATACACCCAACAGAGGCACCCAAGTATACAAAAGATAAGATTTCAGGGGTACTTTTAGAACTACATAGTAACTTAACCTGAACATTACCACTTATAGCAACAAGACTGCTGAGACAAAATAAACCAGAAAATGTTTATCAGAGATATAGTGAGGAAAATTACTATAGAAACAAAAAGGCCTATCTCAACTACCTAAAGAAAAGAAAAAGCACCTGGAGGGGCTGGAGCAATAATACAACATGTAAGACATTTGCCTTGGACATGGCGAAGCTGGGTTCAATCCCCAGCATCCCATATGGTCCCCAAAGCACTGAGCATCACCAGGAGTAACCCTTGAGCATCACTGGGAGTGACCCAGACAACGACATTGTGGTTGCTAACAGTGCTAATGCGGGGGCCTCAATGGCCATACTCTGTAATACTAGGGGGACTGTGTGATGCCAGGATTGAACTGGGTTCAGATTTATATAAGATATGCACCTTAACATCTTACACCATCTTTCTAGCCATCTATAGTGTCTTATACTTGACTGGAGGGGAGGAAAGTGTGGAGTAATCAGGGCTTGCTCCTGGCTATCCTCAAGAATCACTCCTGGTAGTGCTCAAGGTACCCTTCGCAGTGCCATTATAGCACAGTGGGTAGGGCATTTGCCTTGCATGCAGCCGACCCAGGTTCAATTCCTCCACCCCTCTCGAAGAGCCTGGCAAGCTACTGAAAGTATCTCACCTGCATGGAAGAGCCTGGCTTCTTTGGGTCACACCCTTCGATGCACAGGGATTACTCCTGGCCGTACTCAGGGGACCATATGGGATGCTGGGAATCGAACCCGGGTCGGCCACATGCAAGGCAAATGGCCCAGGATTCATTTCTGAGTGCAGAGTCTGAAATAAGCCCTGAGCATTATCAGGTATGGCAATATATATATATATATATATATATATATATATAATTTAAAGCAAAAGGCAAAAACCAAAGGACAAATATTATATAATTTCTATGTAAAATTATTTGAGACAAAAAGTAGTTTAAAATTTACCAAGGACACACACTGGTGATGCTGGAACACTAAATGCTTGAAATAACTGTATAATGAACAACTTTGTAAATTAGTGCTTTTAGTAAAAATTAAATTTAAAAGAAAAAGTAAAATTTACCAAGGATATGGGGCCAAAGAGACAGTACAGTGGCTAAGGTGTTCGCTTTGAATGCAGTCTACCCGGGTTTAATCCCCAGCATCCCAGGTAGTTCCCTGAGCTTGCCAGGAGTGATTCCTGAGTGCAGAGCCAGGAGTAACCCCTAGTACTGCCAGGATGGCCCAAAAACAAGAAAAAGAAATTGCCAAGACAGAACTGTGATATAGCTCAAAAGACCAGCGCAAATACTTTTTTTTAAATTTATTTTATTGAATCACCATGTGGAAAGTTACAAAGTTCTCAGGCTTATGTCTCAGTTATACAATACTCAAACACCCATCCCTTCACCAGTGCCCATATTCCACCACCAAAAACGCCAGTATACCTCCCACCCCCCACCTCCCACCCCCACCTGCGTAACTGATAAATTTCACTTCATTTTCTCTTTACCTTGACTACATTCCATATTTCAACACAAAACTCACTATTGTTGTTGGACTTTCCCCCCAAAAAAGACAGCCCTACTGCCATGGAAGCATTTGGTAATTAGTTTTCCATTGCTGAGAATGAAGAGATATGACGTCCCGCTGTACCAAGTACATAACTTTTTTTTTCCCTCCTTCCCGCACCACCAAGTTCGTGCCTGCTTAATAGTCATCATAATATGGCTGACGACATGCCTCCCAACAAGGGGAAAAAAAAACCGAGAAAGAAGGATATTTCCCATCCTCGGCTGGCGTGAGGCTATGGCTTAGTTCAGTCTAGAGATATGGCAAGCAGTTTCTAGAACCAAAAGTAGTCTAGTTGGCCTCCGGATTCTGGTCGATCAGCAGCAAAGCAGGCGCACAAAAGTGTGGCCACCCGTGTCAAATCTCGGCAGAGCGTGCACTGGTATCGCCCCAGCCCGAGACTGCCCAAGCGTCCAGCTGTTCCAAGTACATATTTTTCCCCCTTCCCGGACCACCAAGTTCGTGCCTGCTTAATAGACCTCATAATATGGCAGACGCCATGCCACGTTTCCCCCGAAAAGGGAAAAGAACCGAGAAAGAAGGGTATTTACTCTCCTCAGCCAGCATGGGGCTATGGCTTAGTTCACAGTCTAGAGAAATGGCTGCTACTTTGATTACCTTCAATATTTCAACAAAAAACTCACTATTATTGTTTGGAGTTTCCCCCCAAAGTCAGACCTGCTAAAAAGGAACTATTTCACATTGCTTATAATTAAGAGATATTAGGTTGCACAGCCGCAACAGCGGCCACAGCGCAAATATTTCACATACGAGAGTCCTGAGTTCATTCCCTGGCAAAAGGTTCCCAGAGGCCAGCATCAGGAGAAGCCCCTAGCATTGCTGGGTATATGCCATAAAACAAAAGAAAAAAAATAAAAACTTTTTGGCATGGCTAGAAGCAACACCAATGGAGAATTTAAAAAAATAATAATTTAAAGAGGCAAGAACAATTATTTAAATATAAAGTAAGTTAAAGGGGTACAGCAGTTAGGGCTGACTTGGTTTCCACATCCAGCACCACATGTGGTCCCCCCCCAAGACCATCAGGAGTCATCCCTGTGTGCAGAGCCGGGAGTAATCCCTAAGCACCACCAGGTATGACCCAAAATAAATAAAATAATTTATAAATGTGAGGTACTGGGGGCTAGAGCAATAGCACAGTGGGTAGGGCTTTTGCCTTGCACACAGGCGACCTGGGTTCGATTCCCAGCATCCCATATGGTCCCCTGAGCACGGCCAGGAGTAATTCCTGAGTGCATGAGCCAGGAGTGACCCCTGTGCATAGCTGGGTATGACCCAAAGAGAAAAAAAAAAAAGTGAGTGCTAACAGATCCTACCACAGTCGACATTGGTGAAGGAATTGGTATTGGAACATAGCAAGCCTGAAACAACTAAGAATAACTTTGTAAATCATGATAGCTTAATGAAAGAAAAAAATTAAAGATACTGTACTAGGCTGAATTGTGATCTCCAAAATACATGGCCATCCAGAATCTCAGAATGTGAACTTTTTGAGTAAGTTTCTTCACAGATGCAATGCTAAAATTTAAGGACCTTGAAGTGAGATTATCCTGCATTAAGTAAATCATAAATCCAATGAAGAGTATCATTGGAAGAGACACAGAAAGCAATGAGAAAGAGGGAAAAAATAAAGTCTTACACAGCCACAAATCAAAAAGATATGACTGGGGCAGTAGCTCAGCAGTAGAACACTAATCTTCACGTTTGAGGCCCAGAGTGTCTTATCCCAACATTACACACACACACACACACACACACACACACACACACACACACACACAAATGTACACACACTGGGCTACCTTCAGAGACAGAATGGCTCTGTCAACACTTTGATTCTGTACCTCTAGTCTTCACAGTCTGCAGAATTGTGAAAGAATAAATTTCTGAATTGGAGTTCTTTCTTTGTTGTTCTTGTTTTTGTTGTTGCTACTGTTGCTGTTTCTTTAGACAGACATGGGGTGGGTTGAACCGAGATCTCATAAATGGAAAGCTCATGCTTTATTGCTGAGCCAAATCTCCGACTGCTTTTAATTTGGGTTTTTGTTGTTGTTGTTGTTGTTGTTGTTGGTTGTTTTGGTTTTTTATTTTGGGCCACATCAGATATGCTTACTGGCTTATTCCTGCCTCTATGTTGAGGAAATCAATCCTGGCAGGACTCAGGGAACCATATCATGTGCTGAGGATAGAACTCAGGTTTGCTGCTTTTAAGGCAAGTGCTTTCACCATGCTTTCACCATGTACTATCTCTCGTCCCATGTCTATTTTAAGCCACCAAACTTAAGGTTGCCCTATCTCACCACTATCACTCAAAGTAAGATTGGAAGTCTTGCCATAGCAAGGTAACTCTTCTTAGGTAATAAGAGTTATTAAGAGCATCCAGATTGGTCAGGGCCAGATAGATAGTACAGCAGATACATAGGGCACTTGCCTTGCATGCAGGTAATCCTGGTTCAATCACCCACACCCCAAATGATTCCCCTAGGCTGCCGGGAGTGAGCCCTGAGGGCAGAGCCAGGAGTAACACCTGAGCATATCTGGATGTAGCCAAAGGAAAATCAGCTTTGTAAAGTGAAAGATTTACACAAAGAAATAAATAATTCATTGAGAGAAATGAAACACAAAATACAAACTGTATTTATGAATCAAAAAGGATCAATTAATTGTCAAAAGTAACAATTCTACCCAACACAATATATCAATTCACTGCAATTCCTATAAAAATGCCAATGATGACTTTAAAAGGGCAAAGACCAAATCTGTTGAAATTTATGTAGAGTAACAAAACCCCAAACAGCCAAAGCAATATTAGGAAAAAGAATGAGTAGTTTCCCTTTCCTCAACTTTAAATTGTACTATAAAGCTATAGAAATCAAGACAGCATGGTACTGAAATAAAGACAGATGCTCAGACCAATGGAACAGAATTGAGAGCCCAGACACAAATCCTCAAGTATCTTTTCTTTGACAAAGAAGCAAAGCTATAAGCCAAGAACAATCATTTGCTAAAGTTATTAACCAGTCCGACTCACAGAAAAGATCAATCTCAACAGAAGACAGATTATAGAGAGTATCATCCACGAATGATAAACCCTCTTTGTTTAATCATGTGGCTCTCAACAGGAGACTCACAGGCTTTTCAATATATTATAGCAACAAAAAAGTCAGCCCATACTAAAAGGACAGAAATTAGACAAAAATTTTTAAAGGTTTTTTAACTTCTAGAATTATGGCTAGAAAAGTGGTAACATATCTACTCAGCTGTGAACACGTGCTATACTTCGATGAAACTGAAGACTTGGGAGTCTGAGAGTCAGTAATAGTATCTCGGGTAGGACACTTGCACCCAGCTGACCCTGGCATCCCATATGGTCCCCTGAGCACTCAAGAAGTGATTCCTAGGTGCAAAAGTCCAGAGTAACCCAAGCATGGCCAGGTGTGTCCCCAAAAGCTAAAGAAATTTTAAAAATTTAAAAATTACTGGTACCAAAGGAATAGAGGGCAATGGGTAGGGTGTTTGCCATGCATGCAGCCAACCAGATTCAATCCCTGGCATCCCCAAGGGACCCACAAGCGCGCCACTCCTGACTGCAAATCCAGGAGTAAGCCCTGAGCACCACTGGATGTGGTCCAAAAAAAAATTTTTTTTTCAAAATTACCATAAAGACAGCCAAAGACACATAGGTAGAGGCCAGCAAAGTAGACCTTTAGAAGGCCCATGAAGATGCAAAGGACCCACAAGGCAAAGAATCAAGCCACACAGAATTAGTCTCAAACATTAAAACTTAATTAAATTTCGGGGGCTGGAGCGATAGCACAGCGGGTAGGGCGTTTGCCTTGCACGAGGCCGACCCGGGTTCGAATCCCAGCATCCCATATGGTCCCTTGAGCACTGCCAGGGGTAATTCCTGAGTGCATGAGCCAGGAATGACCCCTGTGCATTGCCGGGTGTAACCCAAAAAGCAAAAAAAAAAAAAAACCTTAATTAAATTTCTCCTGGGTTTTGTTCCTGACTTGGATGACTGATCTATTTTCTCTTTTTTTTCTATGTAAAATGCAACTACCAATCCTTTGCGTTTTTCGAAGAAAACTTATTTTATGATTTTTTTAAACTTTTATTAGTGAACCACGAGTAGCTTGCCAGGCTCTGCTGCGCAGGCTCGATATTCTCAGTAGCTTGCCAGGCTCTCCGAGAGGGGTGGAGGAATCAAACTCAGGTCGGCCGCATGAAAGACCAACACACCTAACCGCTGTGCTATGCCAAAAACAGTAACAATGAGTCTCTCAATGAGAGACGTTACTGGTGCCTGCTCAAACAAATCGATGACCAAAGGGATTAGTGAATCACCGTGAGATAGTTACAAACTTATGAACTTTCATGTTTGCATTTTAGTCATACAATGATCAGTGATCGTTTACATCCCTCCAACAGTGCCCATTCTCCTCCACTAATGTTCCCGGTATCCCTCCCACCACCCCCCACCACCCCCCACCCCCCCCACCCCCCCACCCCCCGCCTCTGTGGCAGGGCATTCCCTTTTGTTCTCTCTCCTTTTGGGTGTTGTAGTTTGCAATAGAGGTACTGAGTGGCCATCATGTTCGGTCTATAGTTTCCTTTCAGCACACAGCTTTCAACCCAAGTAGGTCCTCCCAACATTCTCTACTAGCTGTTCCCTTCTCTATCTCAGCTGCCTTTTCCCCCAGAAAACTTATTTTATGATTTTGTAGGTTCAAAGAAATTGAAAGTTTTACTCCACTTGCATCATATCCAGAGTCACACCTATTACTTACTCAACATGATTTAGATGCTGAGATTTGAAGTTCTCAACTGATATTTAGCTAAGACTTCAAGAGTTCATTATCAACAGCTGGAGACTTTGGGAGGGAGAGGTCGAGATGAATTTACTTTGCATATAGGATAAACACGAAGTTTTGGGGATGAGAGAGCATGCTATAGTTGGTAAAATTGTGGTCTCTAAAAAATATGTCTATGTAGAACCTTAGTATTTGAACCTGGGTCTTCACAGAGGCTATAATTAAGATAAGGACCTTGAAATGAAATCTTCATGGATTACAACAAAACTCTACCTACAATGAAGGGTTTCCTTAGCTAAGATAGAAAAAACAGAGGTGAAGTGAAAATAGAGGAGGGACTGGAATCATATGGCCACAAATCAAGGAACACATCAATATACCACTAGCTGAAAAGAGGCAAGTAGAAATTCTTCCCTAGACCCTTCGAAAATCACAGACTCACAAATATCTTCTTCTTCAGTGCCTAGTCTCCAGAACTCTGAGACAATAAATTTTTTTTTGGCTTTTTTGGGTCACACCTGGCAATGCACAGGGGCCACTCCTGGCTCTGCACTCAGAAATTACCCCTGGCAGTGCTCAGGGGACCATATGGGATGCTGGGAATCGAACCCGGGCCAGCCGCGTGCAAGGCAAACGCCCTACCCGATGTGCTATTTCTCCAGCCCCTGAGAAAATAAATTTATCTGTTTAATGTGCCATACCCAGCAATGTTCATGGCTACTCCAGACTCACTGCTCAGAGGCAGCTGCCAGCAGTGTTCAAGGAACCATGCAATGGTGGTAATCTAAACCAGCGCCACACGCTTGCAATGTAAGTGTTCTACAACTAAGCTACCACTCTGGCCCATAAATTGTTATTTCAAGCCATCAAGTTCAACAACAACATCAAGTTCAATAACAACAAAAAGGACATATATAAACAAAAAAAGGTTACTTGCAATACCCCAGGCCACCTGGCCTTCTCAGAATGGAGGTAGGCAGATTCCCCTCCCTTCCTATCCTATGTGGTGGAATAGGCCCAGCAGCAACCACACCCAAGGTCCAACAATAAATGGCCCAGCTCCACAGCTTCTGGATACAAGGCCATGCAACACCTCCTCCAAATTTCACAGTACTAACATCCTGGTAGGAGCACAGCAAATATGAAGGGAATGTTGCATAGAAACCCACCAAGTTCTTGGAGCAAAAACAGTAACACAAAAGGCTCAACTAGCATTTACCAACAGGCTCAGTAAATGCTCTGACAATGACTTTAGTAAGACCAATGAGAAATATGACAATTGTCACAAATTGACTTATACTAATTTCTACTGATTTATTTTCTAATAATTCCATCTGCCATTTTGTTATAATAATATGAAGTAAATGTATGCCTAGTAAAGAAGCAAGCTTGGGGGGCAGGAGCGATAGCACAGCAGGTAGGGTGTTTGCCTTGCACGCGGCCGACCCGGGTTCGATTCCCAGCATCTCGTATGGTCCCCTGAGCACTGCCAGGAGTAATTCCTGACTGCATGAGCCGGAATTAACCCCTGTGCATCGCCAGGTGTGACCCCCCCCCAAAAAAAAGAAGCAAGCTTGGAGGATTAGGTGGGAATCTGGGGACACTAGTGGAAAGAAGGTCAATTGGTAGTGGGATTGGTGCTGGAACACTGCCTGAACAACTTTGAAAATCACTATGTTTAAATAAAGGAAAAATACTGGGGCTGGAGCAATAGCACAGCAGGTAGGGCATTTGTCTTGCACTCGGCCGACCCGGGTACGATCCCCAGCATCCCATATGGTCCCCCCGAGCACTGCCAGGAGTTATTCCTGAGTTCATGAGCCAGGAGTAACCCCTGTGCATCACCGGGTGTGACCCAAAAAGCAAAAAAAAGTTTAAGAATAGTTACATTCCTTCTGTAATAAAGTAGGAGTACTTATACTCCTTCTGAAATAATGCAACAAGAATTTTACTATATCAAGGCCAGAAAAATAGGACAGCAGGTAAGGTGCTTGCCTTCCACACAGCTGTTCCAGGTTCAATCCCTGGTACCATATACGGTTCCCTGAGCCCCACCAGGAGTGATCCCTGAAACCAAATCCAGGAATTAGCACTGAGCAAAGCTGGGTGTGACCCCCTCCCCACAAAAAGGATTTTGCACCACCATTTAATTTGTACAAGACGCTCATAATTTATGACTTCCAAATTTATTATTAGCAAGCAGCATCCACTTTCATTCTTAAAATTATGACCAACACGTACACAATTAAATATTCTTGGCCTTAAAAAAATATCATGCAATTGCTGCTACTAGAATCTGGAGAGTATCCATGTTGAGTAAAATCTGTTAGAGAGGAACCGACTGAAACTGATCTCTTGTATGTGGGATATAAAGAAACTTCCTAGAGGAATATCAAATGCCCAAAGGTAATAGAAATGAGAGCAAGAGAACTGGTATTCAGTAGGAAGCTTGGGGGGAGGGGTGGATACCTTAGGGAAGGGAACACTAGGACAATCGCAGAGGGGAAATGTGCCTGCCACAGAGGCAGACTAGAGGGCAGGAGGTAAACTGAGGAGACTGGTGGAGGGTACAGAACACTGGTAAAGGGATTTATGTTAGAACACTGTACAGTACATCTGAAACAAATCACAAATATTTGTGTAACTTTGTAATTCATGGTGATTCAATACTATTTTTCTTTTTGGGTCACGCCCAACGATGCACAGGGGATACTCCTGGCTCTGTACTCAGGGATTACTCCTGTCGATGCTGAGGAGACCATATGGGATGCTGGGAATCGAACCCAGGTCAGCCGCGTGCAAGGCAAATGCCCTACCCGCTGTGCAATCGCTCCAGCCCCTCAATAAAAATAAAAAAATATATATATATATATGTATTTTTTGCTTTTTGGGTCACACCCAGCGATGCTCAGGGGTTACTCCTGGCTTTGCACTCAGGAATTACTCCTGGCAGTGCTTGGGGGACCATATGGGATGCCGGAGATCGAACCCGGGTCGGCCGCATCCAAGGCAAACGCGCTACCCGCTGTGCTATGGCTCTGGCCCCTTTAATAAAAAATATTTTTAAGTGATCAAAACTTAATGAAAGTTAATTATACACAGGGTGAGAAAGATAAGTCTATAAGGCACTTGCAGGGCTGGAGCAATAGCATAGTGGGTAGGGCGTTTGCCTTGCACACGGCCAACCCAGGTTCGATTCCCAGCATCCCATATGTTCCCCTGAGCACCGCCAGGAGTAATTTCTGAGTGCAGAGCCAGGAGTAGCCCCTGTGCATCGCCGGGCGTGACCCAAAAAGAAAAAAAAGAAAAAAAATATATATATATATGGCACTTGCCTTGCATGCAGCCAACCCAAATTCCACACCACATACAGTCCTCCAATACCTGAGAGAAGTGATCCCTAAGCACAAAGCCAGGGGGTAAGCCCTAAGCACAGCCAGATGTGAACCAAAATTTAAAAATTAAAAAGAAAAAGTAAATTACACACTAATTTTCCTTTCCACACAAACTAAACCAAATCTCAAATTCTACTAATTTAAAATACCAATTGAAATATTTTAAAATACTAGTATCTCAAATCTACCACCCTCCAATTAATTGATATTTAATTGTTCTGAAATATAACCTGAGAACCAGCATTACTTTTGGATTTACAGGTAATTAACACACAAGTTTCAGCCATAGTTGAGGAGAACCATCACTATATACTTAACTATAATATTGTGGGAAATATAAAATGTAAAACACCATAAAGATTCCATCAACCAAATTTAGTATGCTAAACATACTCCAAGGGGGACTGGAGTGATAGCACAGCGGGTAGGGCGTTTGCCTTGCACACGGCCGACCCGGGTTCAAATCCCAGCATCCCATATGGTCCCCTGAGCACCGCCAGGGATGATTCCTGAGTGCATGAGCCAGGAGTGACCCCTGTGCATTGCTGGGTGTGACCCAAAAAAGCAAAAAATAAATAAATAAATAAAAATTAAAAAAAAAAAATACTCCAAGGGGCTAGAGCGATAGCACAGCGGGTAGGGTGTTTGCCTTGCACGCAGTCGACCCGAGTTCGATTCCCAGCATCCCATATGGTCCCCTGAGCACCGCCAGGAGTGATTCCTAAATGCAGAGCCAAGAGTAATCCCTGGGCATGACCCCCCAAAAAAAAAAATACTCCTAGATTACCCAGTTTCCTGACAAATAAATAACATAGAAAAATGCAGGCCAGTACAGTATAGAAAAACAGGATAGGTTAAGAGAAACTTAGGACACATATTTAACAAATACAATAGCAAATCTATGTTATTTTTTTTAAATCATCTAAGGACACTTAAGGAATCAAAGCAATCTATGAATTCTGCTTTAAAAAAAAAGTTATATAGCGTTCAGGGCTGGAGAGAGTACAGCAGGTAGAGCATTGGCCTTGTGGCTAACCCAGGTTGGATCCTTGGCGTCCCATATGGTCCCACAAGCATCACCAGGATTAATTCCTGAGCACTGCCAGGTGTGGCTCAAAAAACAAAAGAAATAAATAAGGAGAGATTGGGGAGAGAGTATAGTGGTTAAAGCACTTGCCTGGAATGTGGCTGATACCAGTTCTATCCCCAGGAATGACTCCTGAGCACAAACATCTATACATACATACTTTATAGAGAGGTGATACTATGCCTAAATTTTCTTTAAAATTATTTCAAAAAAAAAAAAATCGAAAGAGGCACATATGCTGCCCAAGCCCACATGCAGCTTGTGCCCATGTTGCCGAGTACATGTGGCACCCAAGCACTTCCATCGCCTGCATCTCTCCTGAGATGTGTACTTTCATGCTTTCCTATCTAACGCTGGGATGTGTGTAGGGGCTCTCTCCATCCTTGGGGAAGCCTGGGTTCTCTCTCGAGTACATTACTCTCTCACATTCTCTCCCTCCTTCCCCTTGCTTAAAACCTCCAAATAAAACTTGTTTTACTTTAAAAGAAAAAAAATCAAAAGAGAGCTAGAAAGATAGTACATATGGTACAACACTTGCCTTGTACATGGCCAACCAGGGCTCAATCCCTGGTACCCTATGTAGTCCCCTAAGCCTTGCCCGAAGTGATCGCTGAGCAGAGTAAAGAGAGTGAGGCTCTGAGCGCTGCTGTGTGCTCCCACCCCCCACAAAAGGAAAAAAGAAAGAAAATCAAAAGACAGAGAGGAAGGGAGGAACAGAGGGAGTTAGACAGTAAGGGCAAAACGCTGGTAAACTGTTCAGTTACCAAATACAGGTGATAGGAACATCAAATTTCATGGTATCATAGATTTAATTTTATATAGCAACATAAATTAGGAAATACAGACCAGGGAGAAAGTATTGTGGTTAAGGCGCTTTTCATATAGCACAACTCAGATTTCATCCAGACTGCATTGTGCTCCAAGCTCAACAGGGAGTGATCACTGAGTAAACTCTAAGAACTACCAGGTATGGTCCAAAAACAAAACAAAACAAGGTAAACGAAAAGTAAATAATGAAACATATTAGTTTTAATTTTGGTATGCATTTAAGTATATATACTGCATTTAACATTATAAAACTATAGGTTGGGATATATAAAGAAAGATGAACACACATCTAGGACTTCAAAGAGCATGCATTCTATACGCTAGAGTATTCTATATGTTAAAGAGAAAATGTTTGTTCAAGAGCCAGTGGAACATCTTGGCGGTTTCGAACACCTACCTCGTAATCATATTGGTCATGAGTTCAATCCCGAGCCACATGCAACAAGTGCAATCCTGTGGCTCTATTTGAGCAGAGCAGCAATGTCTATGAGCCCAAGCTTCATAAGTGAGCTGTCACATCACATCCTGGAATGTTTAAGCACCACAAAAAAAAAAAATGTATACCTGGGGACCAGAGAGAGCGACACAGGTTAAGGTGCTTGCCTTGCACATGGCAGACTGGGTTCGATCCCCGGCATCCCATATGGTTTTCCAAGCCCCCCAGGAGTGATTCTTGAGTGCAGAGCCAGAAGTTATTGGTGTGATGGGGCTGGAGCGATAACACAGCGGGTAGGGCGTTTGCCTTGCATACCACCGTCCCGGGTTCGATCCCCAGCATCCCATATGGCCCCCTGAGCACCGCCAGGAGTAATTCCGGAGTGCAAAGCCAGGAGTAACCCCCGTACATCACCAGGTATGACCCAAAAAGCAAAAAAAAAAAAAAAAAAAAAGTTAACGGTGTGACCCAAAAAGAAAAAATGTGCAAGCACCACAGCCAGTAGTGTGTAAGGCCCCAAGTCACAAGTCCAACAATAGCAAAGTGCGGAGGGGTTAAAAAGCATTCTGGGATCCAAAGAAATAATACAGGACATAAGGCATCACTTGTCTTGCATGCAAGAAATCCAGTTCAATCTCCAGCAGTGCACATGGTTGCCCAAGCACCACCAGAAGTCCCATCTGAACAGAGACAGGAGTAACTTTCCAGCATTGCCAGGTATGGCCCATACCCCCTCTCCCTGGCAAAAAAAAAAAAAAAACATTGAGTATTGAAAAAAAAAGTTTGCTTAGGTATTACCCTTGGTCAAATGCAGAACAATAATTAGCTCAAGTCCAGGAGAACAGAAAGATTATTAAAATGGTATTAAAATAACACTGAAAGTATTCCCTAAAAGAAAGATGTAGGTATTACTGCCCCAACATTGCTAAATATCAAAGATTGTACAATATTAAGCTTGAAGATTCCTAAATTCCAAAATACCTAAATGCTGTTAGGTAATCTTATGAAAATACATTTTAGTAGGCCAAACAGTCAAATATCATCAATTTTATATGGCTTAACATAATACTATCCTAAAATGCATTCCTTTCTTTCGCTAAAATAATTATTTAGTAAGCTCATAATAAAATCACTGAATATTTTTTTTTTTTTTTGCTTTTTGGGTCACACCCAGCGATGCTCAGGGGTTACTCCTGGCTTTGCACTCAGGAATTACTCCTGGCGATGCTTGGGGGACCATATGGGATGCCGAGGATCGAACCTGGGTCGGCCGCATGCAAGGCAAACGCCCTACCCGCTGTGCTATTGCTCCGGCCCCAAATCACTGAATATTTAAAGGAAATTTCAGTATTCTTTAAATGGTAGCTAATCTATTATAGTACTCAAGTATCTTATAATTATCAATGCCTGGCACCCCCTCCCCAGCCCCCAGCACCATGAGAAGTTATTCCTGAGTGCAGAGCCAGAGTAACCCTTGAGCATCACCAGATGTGGCCCAAAACTAAATAAACATTCTGCTTATACATAGGCTTCCTTCTAAGCACACCAAACATACATACCTCAAATAGAGAATTTTATATTCAAAAGTACAACTACTAGACCAATATATTTACAAATACATTTTGTATGCAAATTTATATACAAAATTTTACTTTTTGTATATAAAACACTGAGAAGATTTAGGAATTTCACGACAAAATAGGATCACCAGGTTTACTTAGATTCCCTGGTTCATAACACACTACTATAATAGCATGCATAAAATAATTCCACTACTTACAAGTCTTCTTACTGATCACTAAAGCAAATTTTATAAAACTTTTATCATTCTAAAACTATTTATAAGAGCCAAAGATATAATACAGTAAGGCATTTGCCTTGTGCATGGTCAGTCCCCCACAGCACCACACATGGTCCCCAAGCCCTTGCAGAAGTAAGTATCTCTGAGCAGTCAGAAGTAAGACCTGAGCATCACTGGGAGAGGGCAAAACCCCAAAATTTTTTTTAGTTTCTTGAAAATTCCACAACTCTGGGATGGAGCATCAGGGTGCTTGCCATGTAGATGACCAGTTCAGGTTTGATCCCCAGCACCAAGTCTCTAAGCCCTGCCAGGAGCAATCCCCAAGAATAGAGCCAGGGGTAAGCCCTGAAAAATGCCAGGTGTGCCCCAAAACACACATTATATGTATATATGACTATATATAGAAATGTATTTAAAAAACAAATATGTTTCGACTAAAGAGAGTACGTGTGAGTGAAGGGGGCAGAGATGTGTATATGTGAAATTCTGGTTGTCACACGAACTTGGCTCTTTCTCTAGGAGAGATGAGAGATGGACATAAAAAGTGTTGACACCACCAAACTCAGTTTCCCTAAATTCATAAACTGAGACTGGCTCAGACATAGCCTGACTATAATAAAATCAATCTTGTCAATTATTACCTATTATAATTGCTCACAAAGCACAAAAAGAAGACACAGACAGAACTATGTAATATTTAATGTTAACTCGGTGGTTTTAAAATACACTTTTGGGGGGGCTGGAGTGATAGCACAGCGGGTAGGGCGTTTGCCTTGCACGCGGCCGACCCGGGTTCGATTCCCAGCATCCCATATGGTCCCCTGAGCACCGCCAGGGGTAATTCCTGAGTGCAGAGCCAGGAGTGACCCTTGTGCATCGCCAGGTGTGACCCAAAAAGCAAAAAAAAAAAAAAATAAAAAAAAAAATAAAATACACTTTTGGGGCAGGATAGTTAGTACAGGGGTCAAGGCACTTGCCTTGCACATGGCCGAAACCAATTTAATCCTAAGGAAAACATCCGGTTTCCCCAACACTGCCAGGGGTCACTTATAAGTACAGAGCCAGGAATAGCCCCTGAGCACTACAAGGCCCCCTCATCAAAATTAATAAAATTGTAAAAGGGCCAGAGCAATAGCCCAGAGGACAGGTGTTTTGTCTTGTACATAGCTGACCCAGGTTAAATCCCCAGTATCCCATATGATCCCCAAGCACCTCCAGGAGTAACTCCTGAGTAGAGAGCTAACTGTGGTCCGAAAGAAAAAAAAAAGTTCACCTAAAATACACTCTCCCATTTAAACATTATTCAGAGCAATCAGATGGTAACTAAATCTGAATCTATAGGAGAAAACTTGGGATATAAAGGAGAGTTATTAAATATTTACAAAAACTCCCAAAATTACAAAGCAGATCATTAGTGACCCAAGCAACAGATATGCTCTCCACTGCACAAGTAAACTTTTCTTACCGAAAACCAATATAAAGTTTCTGAGTCCCCGTTCAGTAGAGGTCACAGGTACTAGATACAAAAAGAGGTTAAAATGTGCCCTTTCTTAAGGGAGTTTCCAGTTTAGGAAGAGTCATGATTTAATCTAAATCATCTTCATTACAATAGCACAATGTCTAGCATATACTCATCAACCAGCCTAAGGCCTCAACTTACTTTAACTTCTGATTATAAAGGTCAAAGGAACTAACCATCAAATTTACAATACCATGTCACTGGTACGATTTTCAATTAAATGACCTAAGGTCATTGTCTAGGCCTTGGTAGCTGAAATGCCTCAAGGAAATTGAATTATTTTAAGACATTTCATGGGCTGTAGAGACAGGACAGAAACTAGGCGCTTGCCTTGCAAGCAGCTAACCCTAGAACTTAGTTCAATTCTTGGCACGCTATGATTCCCCCAAAGACAGCCAGGGGTGATCCCTAAACAGAAAGCCAGAAGTAAGCACTCTGGGAGGGAAGGGGAGAAGGGAGGAGGGAGGAAGGAGTTACAATCATGTAGTACCAGGAATAAAATCCAGGTCCCTGGAACAGAGAGACAGTATAGAGATTAAGGCATTTATCTTGGATGACATAAGGCCCCCACACATTGCCAGACATCACTACTGAGCACAGAACCAGAATAGCCCTGAGCACAGAGGGGCGATATCCAAGTCCCTCATTTAACTTTTTGAAAGGGCTTCCTGCATGCAAAGCAAGTGTTCCAGCCTGTTGAGCTCTCTGCAGCCCAGTCAGTTCTTTGTTTTTCAGGTGATTGGAGATTGAACCCAGGGCTTCACACATGCAAAGCAGAACGAACACACACACACACACACACACACACACACACACACACACACCATCAAAACCAACAACTCACACATGCAAGATAGGACAGACATGATACACACACAGAGACCCAAAAGAAAGAAAGCAAGGGTACTTTGTACCATTTAGGACAATCCTACTAAACGTACTAACGAGCATTATACACACACACCCGAATGAGAGAAAGCAAAGAACTTTGTGTACAATGTAGAACAACCCTACTGGACATACTAACCAAGTATCAAAATACACACGTGCAAACAGTACTTTATCATTTAGGACAACACTAGCGAACATACTATCGAAACATAACAAGATATGTAGTCTAAAAGATGCTGAATGTAGTCATGGAAAACCTGTACCAGTACTACATGCTATTAAAAGACAAATTTGGAGCCAGAGCAACAGTACAGCAGGTAGGGTGTTTGCCTTGCTCATGGCCTAACAGAGTTGTATACCGGCAGCCCATATGGTCTCCAGAGCAACCCCAGGAGCAACCCCTGAGCATCGCCATGTGTGGTCCCCAAAACAAAAAGAAGTAAATTACTTTTAATAGGACTACAGCAATAGCACAGTGGGTAGGGCACTTGCCTTGCACACGGCTGACCCAGGTTCGATTCCTCCGTCCCTCTCAGAGAGCCCGGCAAGCTATACCTCATGGCATAGCCTGGCAAGCTACCCATGGCCTATTCAATATGCCAAAAATAGCAACAACAAAAAGAAAAAGAAAAAAAAGAAAAACAGTAACAAGAAGTTACTGGTGCCTAATTGAGCAAATCAATGAGCAACGGGATGACAGTGACAATGCTTGCACTGTAGAAATTTTAAATTTACATTAATATTAAAAGATACTATAAATTTGGCATCATTTAAGTGTATTAGAAGAAATATCTAATATCAAGGTGAATTTGTTACCAAAGTTCATTGTTTTCTAGAATGATTCTTTAAAGCTAATTAACATTAGAACAACTGTATTCAGGGACCAGAGAGATAGTAAGGCAGTACAGCTAAAACCAGAAAGAGTGGGGTGGGGCCAGAGTGATAGTCCGCAGATAGGGTGTTTGCCTTGCATGCAATCCACCCAGGCTTGATTCCTGGCATCACATATGGTCCCCCAAGCACCACCAGGAGTGATTCCTGAGTGCTGAGCCAGGAGTACCAGGAGTAATCCCTGAGCATCACTGGGTGTGACCCCCCAAAAAAAGCAGAGAAGCAAGCTCAACTCACAGGTGGCAGCCAACTGGGTTGGTCTCCAGCATCACCAGTTTATTCCTGAGTAACCCTTGAGGATCACTGGGTGTGGCCCAAAAAAACAAAAAGAGTATTGGATATCTAAAGTAATTAAACCTATATATTTCAGTTGGTGGACCATGTCATATGCCTTTACAAAAACATGAAAATTTAGTGTAAACTAAGTTAGAGCACTGTAGCACTGTCATCCAGTTGATCATCAATTTGCTCAAGCGGGCACCAGTAACATCTTCATTGTGCCATAGCTCCAGTCCAGAGCATAAAAAATAATTTAAGGGGGCTGGAGCGATAGCACAGCGGGTAGGGCGTTTGCTTTGCACGAGGCTGACCCGGGTTCGATTCCCAGCATCCCAGCACCGCCAGGGGTAATTTCTGAGTGCAGAACCAGGAATAACCTCTGTGCATTGTCGGGTGTGACCCAAAACGCGCCAAAAAAAAATTAAAATTTCAAAACACATACAATCTATATCCAATATGCATATGAAATTATTCAAACTATCCTAGAATGTTTTACAATAAAAACAAATTACAAGAGAAGGATCTAAAATTTTATAAATTGAAAACTGTGAACATTAATTTTAATTGTTCAAAATATGAAGAAATGGAGAAAAGATATTTAATAAATAGATCAAGGGTTAGATCAATTAACAGATGAGTGATAAAAAACAAAAGTCTACAGAGTTAATGGTCAAATCTATGAAATGGGCATAAGGACATTCTGGGCGTTTTTTTTTCATTTCACTGAGCAGATTGAAAAAAAAACTGTTGGAGGCAGGAGGGAGGGTCGAAGCTATTTGACACTTCTTTGGCTAACTTAATGATCACTGTCACTGCCTCCTATTGCTCATTGATTTGCTGGAGCAGGCACCAGTAACGTCTCCACTGTGAGAATTGTTACTGTTTTGGGCATATTGAATACGCCACAGGTAGCTTGCCAGGCTCTGCCGTGCGGGCGAGATACTCTCGGTAGCTTGCTGGGCTCTCAGAGAGGGATGGAGGAATCGAACCCGGGTCTGCCGCGTGTAAGGCAAACGCCCTACCCGCTGGGCTATCGTTCCAGCCCAACTTACTGATATACATATATATTTTTTTGCTTTTTGGGTCACACCCGGCATTGCACAGGGGTCACTCCTAGCTCTGCATTCAGGAATTACACCTGGCGGTGCTCAGGAGACCATGAGATGCTGGGAATCGAACCCGGGTCGGCCGCGTGCAAGGCAAATGCCCTACCCGCTGTGCTATCACTCCAGCCCTGATTTTAAGGGGGTAAAAAAAGACCTTTAACTCCTTTGTAGGTTCTAAACACAAGCACTATGGTTGGAACAAGCATGGAATCGAATCCCAGCACAGTATTAGCTGGAGAGGGTCACTATGTCATTTGTATGCCTATTAGAACGTGGTTATGGGAGTTAAGAGATGCCCCCCTTAAAAATAAATAAAACCTTGGGGCTGAAACGATAGTACACCCGGTAGCGCATTTGCCTTGCATGCGGCCGACCCGGGTTCGATTCCCAGCATCCTATATGGTCCCCTGAGCATGGCCAGGGGTAATTCCTGAGTGCAGAGCCAGGAGTAACCCCTGTGCAAAGCCGGGGGTGACCCAAAAAGCAAAAAATAAAATAAATAAAGCCTTAAAATGAGCCCTACTCCAACAGTTCACTATTTCACCTTAGTAAAGCCCTTAACGGAGATTACTTAATCCCTGTCCACCTATCCCCTACACCTACATTTCCCCACATGCAAAATGGACTTCCATAGTTACCATGTGACCAAAAATTCTGCCTTTAAAAGCTTAGTGCCAGGCACATATTAAGCATGCAAAATGTTAGCTGTCATACCAACTGAGATTGCTAAATTTACGCTCAATCGGAAACTACTCTCAGTAAAGATTAAGTAGTCCTTTTTTATGCGGTTAACACCAATGTGATCACTTTGGCACCATTCCCAAAAGAGAGATTCCCGATCAAAAACTCACCGCTCACCATGCTTTAAGGGGGCGGGGGCGGGAGGGGGGGAGGGCGAAGTCTGAAAAATATTGCGCTCAGCTAAAAAAAAAAAAATGTCAGAAAAATCCATTCCGAATTGAGAAAAGTTTCACGCCGAACTCTCTTAACAGACAAGCAGCCCTGGTGCGGGACTGGGCGAACCTCTGCAGGTAAGCTGGGTGAAGAAACCTCGCCGTGACAAAACTTGCCCCACGCCCGCACGCTCGGGATCGCTGGAGGAGAGGCTCCACTTGTCCCTGACATTTCACGTGGGCAAAATTCTCCTCGGCCAGGGCAGGCCAGCGACCCCGCTCCTCCGCAGGTACGCGCACCCCCTTCCTCGGTCTCGATAACGGTTACGGGGGGGAGGGAAAGCCAGGCAGCAGGAATGGGAATTCGCACCGCGGCTCCTCAGGAAGAGCCTCCGGGTCCTCCTCCCCCGCCACGACTTATTCCCGCCACCGCCACCTGACCTCTCCCCAGTTCAACTTCCAGGCTCGGGTTTCCCAAAGGCGCGCGGCAAAGCCTGACACCTTCCCTCCCCCAGCCCGGATAACACACCCCCAGGTGCTGGCGCAATTGCAGCGGCGAACAACAGCCCCCGCCCCTCCCCCTCCCGGCCCCGCGCCAATCTTTGTCCCACCTGCCCACGGACCCCCGCTCCGGCGCGCGCCAGACCCAAGGTTACCCCCGCTCGCGCCGGCAGCCTCGCCCCCGCCGGGCCTCGGCGACCCCGCCACGAGCCGCGGCGCGCGGCCCGCTCCCGGCGCCAGGACGCGGTGCCCGCCCCGCCCCCCGCCGCCCGCCGCCCGACTTCGGCCTCACCTCACCTACCCTCTTTCGGGGGCCGGACTCCACCTCTCTCTCCGCCATGTTGGGCCCCACTCGGAACCGCTGCGGCTCCCGGCGCTGGAGCGACGGAACCGCTCGGGCCCCGGGCCCCCGGCCCCCGCCCACACTGCAGACACGGCCGCCTTGCGGCAGCTGCCCCGAACGCGGCCGGGCCCGGCGCTGATGCCGCGCGCCCGGCGGACGAGCTGGAGATCCCACGGGTGCCTGCGTGGGCGGCGGGGCCAGCCGGGCCAGAGGAGGAGGGGGGACCGGGACTCGGGGGGTTAATGGCCTCCAAGGGGCCCCGTGAGTAGGATTATTTTCTCTCAGAGAAATTCCTCCGCCTGCGGTTTCTTAAAGGGATCACCAAACCAGCCCCTTGCGCGCGCCCCTGACGCGCAGGCGCGCCCCAAGCCCCTCCTCCCTTTCCCACCAAGCCCCCGGTCGTGAGCGTGCGCGGTGAGTGGCCCGGGGTAGGCCAAATCCTGCAAGTCTCTTTGCTGCCAGCAGCTGCTCCCACCACTCAACTATGGCCGCTGCCTTAAAGGGACCATGAGGCAGTGATGAAGGAGAAAAGAAAGAGATGGGTGAAATGGTTACCTGGAGCCCTGGGTGAAACATCAATGAGGGGGTCTAGACCATCATCTTACACCTGGCTCCAAAGAGACCTCATGGGAACATGATGGTGCGCTTAAGCTCTCTGGACTTAGAATAGCAACCATGCCCATCAACTCAAGAAGATGGTTTTCCTGCCTCTAGACAGCCCAATCTGAAGCAAAGGACATTAGGCGATTAAGAACTATCTCCACTAGTCTCACCAACCTCTTGACACATCCTTTGGTGATTTCGAAGACTGAACCAACAACTGCAGATAATTTCCGTGATAGGGACATGTCTTTAGAATATGAAAACTCAAAACTATCAACTCCAGTATTCCCAATGGTAAAATTGCACCCTAGTCAAGGGACCTCATTTGCCCAAATTGGGCTAGACCTAGAGGCTGGTGTACAATTTGTGACAATCTTCAAAATGAGAGAAACTTGATTTGCACCAGAGAATTAAAAATAAATTTTCCATGATATTTCAAAGATAACTGTCATCCTGTAAATCTGAAGACGATGATTTGCAGATATATGTGCTAATTCATCTTCATTGAACGAACTGTGTTGATCTGGTTTAAAGGCTGAGCACCTTAGCCTCTAAGGAGGAAGTAGGTCTCTCCCTTAAACCTACCTAACCTGAGGATAACAAAGAGAATAGAGATTTGGTTCATTATAGTCCCTCACCCTCAAGCGATAGAAAAAAATTCCCTAATGATGTTCATAATGGTAGATTATGATAATTACATAAGACATAATGAGAAATATAAAGTAATTATCTCCTGAAGGGCGTTCCCTATGACAAGACACATTTGAATGGAAATGAGTAGCACCTAAAGTCACGGTATAGGGGCCATAGTGACAGTACAGCGGGTAGGGCGTTTGCCTTGCACGGGGCCAACCAGAGTTCAATCCCCAGCATTCCATATGGTCCCCCATGCATTGCCAGAAGTAATTCCTGAGCGCAGAGCCAGGAGTAACCCCTGAACATCGCTGAGTGTGACCCAAAAAGCTAAAATAATAATAATAATAAAATCACCGTATAATGAGATTACTTAGGTGTGTCATTTAACTTTTGCATACCACTTGGTAGCTGTTTTGAAATAATTTTTTCTACCATATTGTTTATTGCTGAAAACTATCTGTGAAGTTGTTGGAGGTTTCCATGTCGGTTCTTGTTTAGACCTATTTATAACTTACGGGTAAAAAAATTATATTTCAGGGAAAAAGTTAAACATTTTAGACCTCTGTTTCATGTTTTTAAAAAGAAAACATGGAAAAGGCAAGAAGAACTATACAGGGAAAGATGAAATCTCCAGGGAATTTGGATACAGCAATGTCTGCAGTTTCCATCTTCTAATACTAGTTATCTCTTCTAATAAAATCCATGACTTAAAACAGTTGTTAAATTTGAAGTGGATATAAGAGAGCCTGTGAGCTTTCTCAACAAACTTCCCCCTTTCCTTCGCTTACGCATTCCCTCCATTAAAAAAAAAAAAAGAGGTTGCATGTCTCAGAGCACAGTGAAAGCTTATACAGTTTAAAATCAGTCTAACTCTACATTTTAAAGAAAATCATAGAAGCCCAGAGAGATTTACGTGAGAGTACACAAAGAAAAGATAGTAAGATCAAAACTGGAGTAGGCATCCTGATCCCTGGCCTAATCTATCACCTATATCAGACTGTTTCCAGAGGTGTTAGAAAGATGAGGTCTTGAACAGGCAGGATTTGTGCATTTCAAATAATATACTAGGATACCATGAATGTTCATTCAGGATAACCATCTAATATGAGGGAAAGGGAAAAGAGAAAATTATGCTGAGCATTGCAAGTTTAATACGTTGACACCTGCGCATACCACCGGTGGCTCACACTTTAATGTAATTTAATTAACACAAATTGCAGTGACGATGTTTAATGATATTGTAATCTCAAAGGGCTTTTCCTTCCTCACTTAGTTAACTGTATCATTAAAATGGAGGTTGCAAATGGGTGGCCTGGTAGACAAATATTTCCCGCAAGCATATTGGTTTGCACCATATATAGCTATGTGTTCTTCATCAAATTACTCAGTGCTTCAGTTTTCCCATTAGGTAGCTTAGATGATATCGCTCTCTTTTGCAATACTTTTGGTTCCTAGTGCTACTCTATAATCACATGTAGACGTATCTTCCGAATTATTTATATATTCTGTTTATAAAATATTATATAGTCTGTATTTTAATATATTTTTATTTAGAGTTATGAGTTTAAATGGGATACTCCTCATTCAAATTCAATTTCTGAATTTCTATTTTGTTTGTTTGTTTGGGGGCCACACCTGGCAATGCACAGACGTTACTCCTGGCTCTGCACTCAAGAATTATTCCGAGTAGTGTTTTAGCCAGGAGTGAATCCAGATTTTGAGGGTCTTGAAACTAATGTGATGGAGACTGGAAAGAACTTTCTAAAGAAAAAGAAAATTACAAATACAGACTTGGATATAGGGTCTTAGAGTCAGTTATATAAGTAAGTGGCCTTTAAGGTCTTGTATAATACCACAAGTACCATGTGAAACACAAATATCCCCTGGCACATACAGTGGCAGCTTTGTAGACCTCACTGGGCAAGGAACAAAGAGTAATAACAGCTGGACCTCAAGAAGGGCTTTAGTTTGCTTCCGAGTTCTTAACAGACTTAGATCAAGCCTCATGATATACCACTGGCTGATCAATAGGTTGTTGAGCATCCAGATAAGTCAGAAAATAAAACAAGAATACCAAATGGGGCCCGAGAGATAAAGGAGTTTGCCTTGCATATACCCCACCGGAGCTCAATCCCTGGCACCATGTATACTTACCTAAACTCCACCGTGAGTGCTCCCTGAGGACAGAGCCAGGATTAAGCCCAGAGCACTGAACCCTCCTGATAACAACAACAACAAATGGACCCAAAGTCTCACTCAAGCTTTGCCAATATCCTAATGCCTTATAGATAAACCACATCTTAGATGGGGTGAGGAGAGGTTACCCAAAAGACTTGGAGTTTCCAGGTCAGAGAAAGAGTACATTGGGTGGTGGACTTGCCTTGCATGCAGACCACCTGGTTCTATCTCTGGCATCCCATAGGGTCTCTAGGTGTGATTCTTAAATTTAAGGCCAGAAATAATTCCTGACCACCGCCAGATGTGGTCCAAAAAACGGGGGAGAAGAAAAAGATTTTAGAGTTTCTTTCTTTCTCTTTTCAGAGACTGTTATATAAAGGAATTCTGATCAGTAGATTCAAATATGCTTTCAACAAAACTGGGCATTTAGATACAGTAAATTATGAGAATGTAAAGAATTAAAATAGGAAGCTAGGCTACAATGGCAAGAGAGTAGAGCTACTTTTATTATTGTAATCAGAGTATTCTTTTGAGGAGGTGACATTTGAGCTAAGACTTAATAATAAGGAAGAGCCAGCTGTGTGCAAATGCCTGGCAAGGCATTCCAAGCAGACGGATTAGCAAATAAAAAGCCCCTTAGCAGGAAGAAACCTAAAGAGTTCAAGAACAGCAAGGTAGCAATGAGAGAGACAGAGAAACAGAGATGAGACGCAGAGAGAGAGAGAGAGAGAGAGAGAGAGAGAGTCAATGATAGAGGAAATAAGATCCAGAAGTAGAGATCATGGTAAGGGTTTTTTAATTTTATTCTATAGATTAAAAAAAAAACAAACAGGTTGACAACTAAAAAAAAAAATTAAAGTGGGGCCTGAACATTTCGATTCCCCAAAAAAGTCCAGCACATAGGGTATTTGCCTTGCATGCAGCCAACCAGGGTTTGATCCAAGGACCCCATATGGTCCCCTGAGCCCCCCGGGGAGTGATTCCTAAGCACAAAGCCATGAGTAACCCCTGAGCACTGTCGAATGTGGCCCCAGAAAAAAGAAGTGGTTTGAGTGACTTTTAGCTTTTAGTCCAAACAATTAAATTAATGGTGGTGTGCTTTCAGATGGATAGTAATAGAACATATGTAATAGAGTAAAGCAAAGAAGCCAATAACATTGTTTTGGACATGAAGATGTCCCTTTAACATCCAGGTTGTAATATCAGATGAGCAGTTAAGACTTCGAAATTTGAAGCATTTGAGACATAACAGAACTGGTGAGAGAAATGGGGGTGACATCATTAAAATTCACAATACTAATAGGATTATCTAAAGAATATAAATTATCTAAAGAATATAAATTAAATTAAGGTAATTTAACATTTTCTTTTTATTTTATTTATTTATTTATTTATTTATTTTGCTTTTTGGGTCACACCTGGCGATGCACAGGGGTTACTCCTGGCTCATGCATTCAGGAATCACCCCTGGCGGTGCTCAGGGGACCATATGAGATGCTGGGAATCGAACCTGGGTCGGCCGTGTGCAAGGCAAACACCCTACCCGCTGTGCTAGGGCCGCTGTCCAGCCCTGGTAATTTAACATTTTCAAGAAGGCCAGTAACCTTACATGCTGGGGGGAAAGGCAGCTCAGATAGATGAGGGAACAACAAGTAGAGGATGTTGGGAGGACCAATTCAAGTTGGAAGATGCGAACTGAAAGTAGACTATAGACCGAACATGATGGCCACTCAATACTTCTATTGCAAACTACAACACCCAAAAGGAGAGAGAACAAAAGGGAATGCCCTGCCACAGAGGCAGGGTGGGGTGGTGGGGATGGGGTGGGGGTGGTGAGAGGGATACTGAAATCATTGGTGAGGGTGAATGGGCACTGGTGGAGGGATGGGTAAACGATCACTGTATGAGTAAAATGCAAACACAAAAGTTCATAAGTTTGTAACTGTACATCACAGTGATTCTCTAATAAAAAAATTTAAAAAAAAAAAAAAGAGGGCCAGTAAAGTAATAGAGAAACCAAAAGAGAGTGAGATCTCCAAAAAAGTAGAAAACTTGGGGACGTGGGTGGAGAGAAGTGGACACGGTGAAGATACTGGATGCCTGAAACCCAATCATGAATAACTTTGTAATTCATGGTGACTAATTTAAAAGTAAATTTTAAAAAATAAAATAAAGGGGGGCTGGAGAGATAGTACAGCGGGTAGGGCGTTTGCCTTGCACGTGGCCAACCTGGGTTTGATTCCCAGCATTCCATATGGTCCCCTGAGCACCGCCAGGAGTAATTCCTGAGTGCAGAGCCAGGAGTAACCCCTGTGCATTGCCAGGTGTGACCCAAAAAGCAATAAATAAATAAATAAATAAATAAAATAAAGGGGTTGAAGCAATAGCACAGCAGGTAGGGCGTTTGCCTTGCACGCAGCAGACCCGGGTTCAATTCCCAGCATCCCATATGGTACCCTGAGCACCACCAGGGGTAATTCCTGAGTGCAGAGCCAGGAGTAACCCCTGTGCATTGCCGAGTGTGACCAAAAAAAGCAAAAATAAATAAATTAATTAATTAAATTAAATAAAACTAAGTAGAGGGGCTAGAGAGGTTGTATGGTGTGTCATGCATCATCGAACATAATGTCTGATAGCAGCTGGGTGTGGCCCAAAACTCAAATCAAGGGACTGGAGAGATAGTACAGCAGGTAAGACCTTGCCTTGCACCGAGTTTGAATCCCCAGCATCCCATATGGTTCCTGCCCATCTCCTTGGCACTACCAGGAATGAGTCTTGAATGCACAACCAGAAGTAACCCTTGAGCATCTTCACATGTTGCCCAAAAAGCATTTAAAAAAATCAAATCAAAAACCATGTAGAAAATTTGTGTTTTTGGAACACTCCTAGTCACTCACAGAGTCA
This sequence comes from Sorex araneus, assembly GCF_027595985.1. Classification (NCBI taxonomy): domain Eukaryota; kingdom Metazoa; phylum Chordata; class Mammalia; order Eulipotyphla; family Soricidae; genus Sorex; species Sorex araneus. Next base: position 40,963,910 of record NC_073306.1, read on the forward strand.
CACATGGCTCTCTGCTCAGGGGCCACACCTGGTGATGCTCAGAGGACCACATGAGGCGATGGGCACATGTAAGTGCCATAACCTTTGTACTAACATTCAGGACCAAGAATATATTTTTTGTGGAGCTGGAGAGACAGAAGGCAGGTTGTTTACCTTGCACATGGCCAACCAGGGTTGGATCTTTGGCACCCCTTATGGTTCCCTGAGCACTACCACAAGGACCCCCAAAAAACCTTTTTATTATTTGATTTTGTGCTGTGTGCTGATTTTATTTTCTCTAGTGCCAAGGAAGAAACCCAGAGCCTTATACATGTGAGACATACCACTAAGAAGAATACCACTAAGTGACATCTCTACCCATCCCCTGCATTTTGCATGACATGAACGTCTTCCTTTAAAAACAAGTTTGCAACAGGGGGCCAGAGAGCTAGTACAGTGGGTAAGGTGCTTGCACAGGGCCATCCTGAGTTTAATTTCTAGCACCACACATGCTCCCTGGAGCCCGGTCAGGAGTGATCCCTGAGCACAGAGCCAGGAGTAAGCTCTAAGCACCATCCGGTGTGGTCTTCCGAAACAGCAAATAAATTTTTTGAACAAACGTGTAGTGGTGCTCAGAGGCTACTGTCATTATAGTACTCTGGGGCCAGTCCCAGCGGTACTTGGGGACCATGCCGTACCAGGGATTGAACCCAGACCTTCCATGTGCAAACCACACACTCTAGTCCTTTGAGCTATTTCTCTACTCCTATGTAATAATATACATATTTTTTAATTTTTAAGCATGGTGGCTTATGAAACCCTTCTTGGTGACTTTATACATAAAACATTCCAGCACCACACCCTTCACCTGTTTGCTTGCTTCCCTACACCATTGTTTCGGCTCTCTCCTACATCTCCCTACTGTAACACGCTTTCTACTGAAGACCAGCTCTCAATTTATGTTGCTTTTGTGGCCCTATTGTTTTGTTTTGTTTTGCTTTGCTTTTTGGGTCACACCTGGCTATGCACAGGGGTTACTCCTGGCTCTGCACTCAGGAATTACTCCTGGCGGTGCTGGGGGACCATATGGGATGCTGGGAATCGAACTCGGGTCCGCCGAGTGCAAGGCAAACGCCCTACCCGCTGTGCTATTGCTCCAGCCCCCCTATTGTTTTTTAATTTAAAAACATTTTTTAAAAAATGTAAGCCACATGGGGCCAGAGCGATAGTACAGTGGGTAAGGCTTACATCTTCAGTAGCCAACCCAGGTTTGATCCCAGCACCCCTTATGGAACCCCGAGTACCACCAGAAGTGATTCCTGAGTTCAGAGCCAGAAGTAAATCCTGAGCACTGCTAGGTGTGGCTCAAAAACCTAAAAAAAATCGTATTTTTTTTTTGAGAGTTCTTTAAATTGTATTTATTTATTTATTTATTTATTTATTTATTTATTTTTTGCGATCCAGAGACAGAAGAATGAGGGGGGATCCCCAGACAGAAAGAGAATGAAGGGGGATTCAGAGAGAGAAGCAGAAGGGTAATCAGAGTAGAATGGAGAGGGGCTGGAGCAATAGCACAGCGGGTAGGGCGTTTGCCTTGCACGCAGCCGACCCGGGTTCGATTCCCAGCATCCCATATGGTCTGCTGAGCACCGCCAGGGGTGATTCCTGAGTGTAGAGCTAGGAGTGACCCCTGAGCATCGCCAGGTGTGACCCAAAAAGCAAAAAAATAAAAATAAAAATAAAAATAAAAACAGAGTAGAATGGAGAGGAGATTGGAATAAACTGCAATTGATACCAACCAGCCTGGCCCTCGTTCCTTCACCTGCCCATTGCCATCGGCCTCCTGGGCTGGGGGAAGCAGCCGAGCCCATGAAATGCAAGCGATAGCACATCGGGTAGGGCGTTTCCCTTGCAAGGGCCGACCAGAGGGTTGATTCCTCCGCCCCTCACAGAGAGCCCAGCAAGCTACTGAGAGTATCGTATTCGATATGTCAAAAACAGTAACAACAAGTCTCACAATGGAGACGTTACTGGTGCCGGCTCGAGCAAATTGATGAACAACGGGATGACAGTGCTACAGTGCATTATTTAAAAAAAATTTTTTTTAACAAAATATTATCAGCCTGAAAGTCAACCCTGGTCAGCCAAGTGCAAAGCAAAGGCTTTACCCACTGTAGTATCACTCCAGTTCCCTTACATGTTTGTTTGTTTTGGGGCTCACTCCCTGCAGTTCTCAGGAGCTACTCTTCACTCCACTCAGGACTGACCACTGGCAGTGCTCAGAGACCATATGCGCTGCCGGGGATTCTAACTGGGGACAGCCACATGTGTCCAGCTCTATTATTTTTTAATTATATAATTTTAAACTTTCTTACAATCCTAACAAGAAAATGGAACAAATGAGAAAAGTTTATGATAAAGAAAACCAAACAATTCAACAGATTAAGCAATAGATTTAGAATTATAATTATACTTTCCCAATAAACGAGATACTTTCACATTCATTAATCTTGCATGTTAGAGAATATTTGTTCCACAGTACAGTGGTTTTTCAAATTTTTGATTGCAATAGATATATATTTAAATAAAACCTTTGGAGCTCAAATACATTCAAAATTGTTCATTTCAGTTTTAACCAACCTTATACAAATACTTTGGAGGACAGCTGCATCCATTTCAACTCTGTGATTCTTCTCCGATTCTTCTCTCACTTCTTTTTCCCAACTCTTTAGATATGGCTCAAGGTAAAATTTATCTTCCTGGTATATTTTGTCCACTGTTCTTTGGGCAAGATCTGTGCCCTTAGGGTCAGGTCCCGGCTCTCCTAAAGAGAAAGTTCCTGTCCTTACAGAGAGGTTCTCGGGAAGTCACTCTTGGCTTCTTTATCCTCATAGATTGTATCATCACTGCAGCACCCCCAGTTTACTGAAGCCTGCAGCCATAGGGTTGTACCTTTTCAGAAGACCCCCAGGTGGAGGCTGCAACTGACTGAAAGGGACTGAAATTGACACTAGAGGGAAGGAAATGCTACAGTGTTTTAAAGAGAGCTGGAACAAAGAGTACAGCATTGAATCCCCAAACAACACCTGTGGTCCCCAGCAGGGCCAGGAGCAAATCTGAGCACAGCCTGACTGACGGTGTGGACAAAAAATAAAACAAAGTAACAGTGGCAGCACTCTTGGAATATAAGAGACCAGCCTAAGGCCCTATGGCTAATAAAGGAGGAACCTAAGAACCTTTTAGTGGACCTGATGCCTGGTTTTGTACATTTCGTTGTCTAATATAGCCTGAGAAAGGCTTTGGTTTTTGGTTTGGGCTTTTTATTTGTTTGTTTGTTTCTGCTTTTTGGGTCACACTCAGCTATATTCAGGCTTTTCCCATGACTCTGCTCCTCAGGAGTTGCTCTTGGCGGTGCTCAGGAGCCCATATGGGATGGCGGGGATTGAACCCAGGTTGGTTGCGTGCAAGGCAAACACCCAACCCGCTCTACTATCTCTTCAGCCCCGAAAGTACATTTCTTTTTCTTTTTTTTTCTTTTTTGGTCACACTCAGCGATGCTCAGGGGTTACTCCTGGCTCTGCACTCAGGAATTACTCCTGAGTGCTCAGGGGACCATATGGGATGCTGGGAATTGAACCAGGTCGGCCACATGTAAGGCAAATGCCCTGCGGCTGTGCTCCAGTCCCCAAAAGTACATTTCTGAGTCAAGTGGATCAAGGTTTAAATTTTAAAATTGTGGTAAAATACACATAACATAAAAAGTATATCACTACCATGACCCTGAGCATTACACTACAATGCTCAGGGAATACACCTGGTTCTGCGCTCAGGAGTCTTTCCCTATAGTGCTTGGTGGGCAAGACCTGGTCAGGAAATGCAAAGCAGGCACCCAGCCTACAGAACCCTCCCTCAGGCAGATCTGAACGGGTTAGCTTCCAGTTCCCTACTGTTAAATACTTTAACCTTTACTGGCAAGCAATCTCTAGAACTTTTCATATGCAAAGTTGTAGCTAACACTTTAAACAATAGTTCTGCTTTTCTTCCTCTTCCTAACCCTGGCATTCACACTTTGCTATCACTGATTATGTTAGATGCCTTATACAAGTGAACTGATAATATTTATCCTTTTGTGACAGGTTCATTTTACTCAGCATATACTGTCTTCAAGAGAATAGAGAGATAGTACAAGGGTTCTGGTGCTTGTCTTGATTGCAGCTGATCCAGATTTGCTCTCTTACACCTCATTATTCCTCCTGCACTGCGAGTAGCACGGCTTAGGAGTAAGATATAAGCACTGCAGGTTGTGGACCCAAACCCCCAAATATAGTATGCTATTCAATGTTTTTTACTATTTACATGGATATGTATAACCAATGAGCTGGAGCAATAACACAGCGGGTAGGACATTTGCCTTGCACTTGGCTCCGCCCCTTTCAGAGAGCCTGGCAAGCTACCGAGAATATCTCGCCTGCATGGCAGAGCCTGACAAGCTACCCATGGTGTGTTCGATATGCCAAAAACACTAAAAAGAAGTCTCACAATGGAGACCTTATAGTGATACAGTGATGTATAACCAATGTTCATTTTTAGAACATTTGTTTCATATTTTTAGAACATTAACAATCACTATCCTGTCTGCCCAGACCTCAGCCTTAAGCAACCACTAATCAATTTTTTTTTCTTTTTGGGTCACATCCAGTGATGCTCAGGGATCACTCCTGACTTGGCTTCTGGCGGAGCTTAGGGGACCATACGGGATGCTGGGAATCAAACTCAGGTCAGCGGCGTGCAAGGCAAATGCGCCACCCTCTGTACTGTTGCTCCAGCCCCTCAAATTTCTATCTTTCTAGATTTCCAAATTCTTGAAATTTCACATCTATGTAATCCTATAATGTGTTCTATGTGAATGTCTTCCTTAACTTACCATACTGATTTCAGGTTCAACCTCATCACAACGTGGATCAATATTTCCTTAGTTTTTGGTGTTTGTTTTTGGGTCACTCCTGTTGAGACTCAGGAGTTACTCCTGGTTCTGCACTCAGGAATCACTCCTGGCAGTGTTTGGGGAACCATATGGGGTGCCGGGGATCGAAGCCAGGTTGGCTAAGTGCAAGACAAGCGCCCTACTGAATGTACTATCTCTATGGTCCCGTTTCATTCATTTTTATGGCTGAATAACTTTCTTTTGCATCAATATACCAGGAGATATCTATATTCTTACTGCTTTCAGTTAAATCAAATACTATTACATTTTCCACATAAACTGAAAAGTAAACATTTGCAACATTGATTGTGGGCCTGGCAAGCTCCCCATAGCGCATTTGATATGCCAAATACAGTAACAATAACAGATCTCATTCCCCTGACCCTGAAAGAGCCTCCAATACAGCAACATTTGGAAGGGCGAGTAAGGAGATGCTGCTAAAATCTCAGGGCTGGGGCTGGAGTGATAGCACAGTGGGTAGGGCGTTTGCCTTGCACGCGGGCGGCCGACCCGGGTTCAAATCCCAGCATCCCATATGGTCCCCTGAGCACCGCCAGGGGTGATTCCTGAGTGCATGAGCCAGGAGTAACCCCTGTGCATTGCTGGGTGTGACCCAAAAAGCAAAAAAAACAAAAACAAAAATAAATAAATAAAATCTCAGGGCTGGGATGAATGGAGACGTTACTGGCACCCCCTCGAGCAAATTGATGAACAACGGATGACAGTGATGACAGTAATGAAACATTTGTAAACCTCCCAATTTGTTATTTCTCCACAAACTTCAAATAAATATGAGTTAACAGAACTGCAGAGAAGAATAATAAACAGCAATGAGGTAAGTCATGCAGGCAAACTTTGGCAGAGAGAAAAACATAGAAAACAATGAGAGTCACAGACCTGATAATTCAACACACACCCTTTGTACACTCACCTGAATAGCAGGAGCAGCCTAAAGACACAGCAAGTCCCTACTAACTCCTGGAATTAAAAAGATAATACGTCTGGTAGGGCACTTGCCTTGAACACAACCAAACCTGATTCAATTCCAGGCATCCCATTTGGTTCCCTGAGCCTTGCCGGGAGTGATTCCAGAGTACTGGGCCAAAAGTAATCCCTGAGCATTTCTGGGTGTGGTCCAAAATGCAAACAAAATGTCCTACTACTGTCATCCCGTTGCTCATCGATTTGTTCAAGCAGGCACCAGTAACATCTCTCATTGAGAGACTTATTGTTACTGTTTTTGGCATATCCAATACGCACGGGTAGCTTGCCGGGCTCTCCGGGAGGGGCGGAGGAACCGAACTCGAGTCGGCACGTGAAAGGCGAATGCCCAACTGCTGTGCTATTGCTTCAGCCCCACAAACAAAATGAAATTTGAAAAATTAAAAAATAAAAAGAATCCAGGTAGAGAACTCATCATCATCATCATCTTGTTGATCATCGAATTTCTCGAGCAGTCTCAGAAACGGCTCCATTCGTCCAACCCCTGAGATTTTAGAAGCCTCTCTTTACTTGTCCTTCCCAACGATGCTGCATTGGAGGCTCTTTCAGGGTCAGGGGAATGAGACCCAGCATTGTTACTGATTTTGGCATATGAATATACCATGGGGAGTCTGCGAGGCTCTCCCATGTGGGCAGGAAACTCTCTGTAGCTAGCCAGGTTCTCCCAGAGGGAGAACTAGGCTATAAGAGCTTGGTTTTAAGTCTCTGGATGTGGGCCGTTGGTGGGATTACACAGCGCCGAGGGCAGTCCCTCGGTGTGACCGCCTAGCTACTGGAAAATGGGAAATCTGGGTGGAATAGCTCCAGCCCCGATCCAAGCAGGCTTGGAGGTCTCAGCCCTGGGTCCCACACACCTGGGTTCCTCTGCCAGTATCTTCATGCCTGAGCCTTGTCCGAACATGTGGAGAGGAGCCTTGAGCATGGCTGTGGCTTGGCTCCGGAGGTCTTCAGCCGAGGGAACTCTGCCCGGGGTGGGGAGGGAAGCTGGAGCCCACCCCCGCCGAGAGGCCCAGGGAAGACAGCCAGACGCACGGGCAAGAGACTCTCTGCCAGGTAGGTAGAGAAATATTGGGATTAAAATGCTTATATTCAGGGCTGGAGTGACAGCACAGTGGGTAGGGGGTTTGCCTTGCATGCAGCTGACCCAGGTTCGATTCCCATCATCCCATATGGTACTCCAGGCACCTCCAGGAGTAATTCCTAAATGCAGAGCCAGGAGTAACCCCTGTGCATTGCCGGGTGTGACCCAAAAAGAAAAAAGTAAAAAAGAAAAAAAAGCTTGTCTTGCACACAGCCAACCCATATTTGACTCCTGTATCTCTAGGAGTGATTCCTGAGAACAGTAGGTGGGGTGGCCCCAAAATACAAAAAAAATAAAAGGAACCTCATATTTTCTGCTAGACATTGGTTGATTGTCTTCTTCATTTTTCTCTTTTCCTTTTTTGGTTTATGGATTGCACTTGGCTCTGCTTCAGGCTTATTCCTGGCTTTGTGCTCATGGACATTTCTGGTGGTGCTCAGGAAACCATATTGAAACCAATATGGGCACTGAAATCAGGCCAGTCAGGTAGAAGCAAGTTCCCTACCCTTGTACTATCTCTCCAGTCCATGTCCTCTTCATTTTCTACTGCTCTGATCTTGGTTATCTGTGTGTGTGATAAACCTAAAATTGGTGCTTGTAAGAAAAAAGTAAACTGCCAAATTTTGTATAGTTTGTTTAAAAAACATAACAAAATCTTAACAAAGCAGATTAAAAATTTTATGGGCATATTGGCTTCCAAAGGGAGATCTATGTCACCCAGAAACACTCAATTGGTCCATAAAACTGATTCTTCTGTCTTCTTTTGCCACTGTTACCAGGTCCCTATAGTCAAGTTCTTGATGTCATGAGATAATATTATTTTGTGTGAACTTGTCTTCACCATGTTACCCAAATATTTGGCCAAATACTATGCTGGATTTTTTTTTTGGCTTTTTGGGTCACCCCCAGAGATGCTCAGGAGTTACTCCTGGCTCTGCACTGAGGAATCACTCCTGGCAGTACTCCGGGGACCATATGGGCTGCCAGGGATTGAACCTAGGTCAGCCAGATGCAAGGCAAACGCCCTATTATCGCTCCTGCCCCTGTGCTGGATATCTTGTGGTTTCTTTTGGATGAGATTAGCACTTAAATCAGTGGACTATGAGTAAACAGATTGCTCTCCAAAATGTGGGCCTCATCCAATTAGTGGGAAAGGACTGACACTATCCAAGAAAAAAGGAATTCTGACAGTCAACAACAACTCTAGTACTTAAACTGAAATTGGCTGTGCCTTGGGTTTGTATTTGGCCAACCCAGCCTGAAGTTTGGGACTTGCTAGTCTCCAAAATAGTGGGAGCCAATTCCTTACAATATATCTGTCTCACTCTTTTCCTGGCTCTGGCTCTCTCTGCCTCTCTTCCTCAAGAACCTCAATAATACAAATAACAAGTAGCCAGTGATGATTGTCCAAAGGAAGAATAGGCCATATTGATTTTCTGCATCTTCTTGTTTTTTGGTTTGGGGGTTTTCTTTTCCTTCTTTCTTTCTTTTTTTTTTTTTTTTTTTGGCTTTTTTGGTCACACCCACCGATGCTCAGGGATCTTCTGGCTCTGCACTCAGAAATTATTCCTGGCAGTGCAGGGGACTATATGGGATGTCAGGGATCGAACTTGGGTCAGCTGTGTACAAGACAAATGCCCTACCCATTATGCTATCGCTCCAACCCCTCTCATTGTTTTTTGATTTATTTAATATATTGCATAGTATTGACTATGTTGACTATGCTCTGTGTGTGTGAAAGAGAGAGAGAGGGAGTAGGGAGAGAGAGAGAGAGAGAGAGTATATAGGTGGGGGAAGGGAGCACACCCAGTGGTGCTCAGGACTTAGTCCTAACTCAGTGTTCAGGAATCATTCCTGATTGTGCGTAGGGGATCTGGGTTGGCTGATTGCAACCAAGAACCTTTTGTGCTGTACTTTCTCTTTGGTCCTCTATGCTGTACTCCATGTTTTTCAACCAGGCCCCTTTTATGGGACATTTAGGTGATTTCCAGTTCTAGCGATTATAAGCAATATTACAGTAACTGTCCTTGTACACACATCTTTGCAAACATCTTAAATATTTCCTTAGGTTAAATTCTTATATGTAAAACTGCTGAACAAAGGTTTTTGATACATGATGCCATGTAGTTTTCCAGAAAGATATCAGCTTACATTTTCACTAACAGAGTCTCACTAGGTACTATAAATATAAATATATATATATATATATATATATACATATATATATGTTGGACCAGGTTGATGGTTCAAAGGCCCTTACAAAAACAAAAACAAAAAAAATTGGGGGTGGAAGTTTTGGGCCACATCTGGTGATCTATCATCAGAGTTTACTCCTGCCAGGTTCAGGGGACCATATGAAATGCTGAGGATCTAACCCCAAGATGGCCACATGAAAGGCAAATGTCCTGCTGGCTGTACTGATGCTTTGGCCCCCAAACAAACCCTTTACTTAGCAAATGATAACACCATATTGTTCAATCAGTTTTTTAAAGCCTCAAGCCGCTTCCCAGGCCCATAAATAGTACATTTCCAACTTCCTGAAGCCCCATAAGTATTTTCTTATAGAATCTAATGCCCCACATAAGGGCTGACTTTTAGGTGGGTTTAATTGCTAAAAAAGCCCTGTTGGACAAAATAGCTTCTTACTGCTCACTTCAATTATTTTATTTATTTAAAGCTGAGCTCTTTGGGCTGGAGCGATAGTACAGCGGTAGGGCGTTTGCCTTGCACACAGCAGATCCGGGTTCAATTCCTCCACCCTTCTTGGAGAGCCCGGCAAGCTACTGAGAGTATCTCGCCCGCACAGCAGAGCCTGGCAAGCTACCTGTGGCATATGCAATATGCCAAAAACAGTAACAACAAGTCTCAAAATGAAGACGTTACTGGTGCCTGCTCGAGCAAATCAGTGAGCAACAGGATGACAGTGGTACAGTGGTGGTAAAGCTGAGCTCTTTAACACATGACTTGAAGGCCAGAGTGATAGCACAATTGGTAGTGTGTTTACCTTGTATGCAGCCAACCCAGGTTCAATCCCTGGCACTAAGTGTGGTCCCCTGCGCCTATTAGGAATGGTCTCTGAGCTCAGAGCTAGGAGTCGCTCCTGCGCACAGCAGGGTGTGGCCCTAAATTTAGAGAGGCCATAGAGACGTAGAGACAGTATAAGGATTATGGTGCTTATATCTAGTCAACCGGGCACCACATATGACCCTTTGAGCACCTCCAAGAGTGACCTCTGACCACAGAGCAAGAAGGAGCCCCTGAGCACTTCTGCGTGTGGCCTAGGTGCACCCCCACTACCAAAAAATAAAATCACCCACCTATAACATGGTGGGTGAAAATGTTATAATTTCAACATGTAATAAAAAAAATTTTTTTTTGAGCCAGGAGTAAGACATGCTCAGGGCATACTCCTGGCTCTGTGCTCAGGATCACTCCTGGTGGGGCTCTTTGGTGCCCCGGATCAAATTCAGGTCCACCACATGCAAAAAAAGCAACCTACCTATTGTATCATCACTCCAGCCAGCCAAATATATAATCAATTAAAAAATTGTTGGGGGAGGTGGAGGCCCCTCCCCACCCCAATGGAGCCAGCCCAGGCAGCCAAAAACCCCCAGAACTCAACCACCACTATGCTCACAGCCGCTCTCCATATTCTTGGAGGAGCTTCACCCACAACGGAATCTCAGAAAAGCCCACATATGCAGGAGCTGTGACTGGAAACTCCAGGTTCAACCGAACAGGGAATGGGTAACCTGCCCCCATCTCCCCCTATTTCCAGTAACTTAGCAGTCAACAAGCTGCTGCTGGTGCCATATAACGTCATTAATGGCCATGATCCAGAGACTCAATAAAATTCTCTCAGAAGATGGTTGAACCTCTCCCATGAGTGAATCTATTCCTAGATATCTCATACTTTACACCACTAACATTCCAAGAGTAGCACACCACAGTTGATGGGTTTTAAAGTAGAAGGCAACCAATCTTAGGGGGAATATATTTATACAGATATAGATATAATCACACAAGGCACAACCTTAACAACATGTTACTAATCTCTTATAGAAGGGCTTAATGGCTCCTGGGTGAAATTCAACAATCTTCAGACACTGTCCCCTAAGAAACCTTTCTTGTCTCATTTTTAGCAGATTATTCATAACAAGCAATACAAAATAAATTATTTCAATTCTGCTTTGGGGGCAAATTTGGGGTTTGGGATAGAAATATGGTGGTGGGAAGGTGTAGTGGTGGTGGGGTTGATGTTTGAATATTAAATGTAATCAAATATTGTGAACAACCTTATAAAATTAAAATAAAATATTTTTTTTAATTGGGGGAGGCAGAGAAATAAGATAAAGGTTAAAGCCCTGCTTTGCACATGACCAACCCTGGTTCAATCCACAGACAGTCTCCATGTCACTACTAGGACTAAGCCCTGCGCATTGGTAGGTATGACCCTAAAACCAAACACTTACTTTTGTAATACTAAAATTATTAACAAATATATTACTTTTTAAAAGCCACCAAAATGCCATTTTATATACATTAGAGTGTCTCCTGTTAAAAAAATAGTAGTAGTTATTGGTATGGATTTGAAGAAAGCAGCACTCATGTGCATTACTGGTAGGAATTAAAACAACATAATTATTGCAGAAGAAGGTATGATGATTTCTCTAAAAATTGAATAATTATGTGACCTACCATGTCTACTTTGGGTTATATCAGTAAAAGTAGAAAATCAGTGAGTTGAACAGTTACTTGTCTATCCATGTTCATAGCAGCATTATTCATAATCGCCAAAAGCTGGAAGTGACTCAAGAGCTCATTGATAGCTGAATGGATAAGGTAATGGATAAGCTGCAATATATCATATGATAGACTACTATTCATCCTTTAAAAGAAAGAAAATGTTGACAATAAATCATAGATGAGCCTTAATTAAACCATTCACAAAAGGACACGTATGTATGATTCCATTTATAGGAGGTATACACACCAGTCCAATCGAGAGTTAGGGACACATGCTTTGTATATGTGGATCTATGTTAATTCCTGGCACCACTGAGTATAACTCTGGAGGCCCCAAGCACCATCAGGTGTGGCCCTGGTGGTTCCCTGCACAGCAGGGCATGAACAGAACCAAATCCTCTGACTCTCACATTTAACTGTCTGGCAAGGTTGGCCAAAAGTAACCAACTGTATTATCAGAAGTGACCCACTCCCTAGGTCTTTGGGCACAGCACCTTGGGAGTATCCCAAAATATACATATTTTTAATTTTCTGTTTTGTTTGGTTTGTTTTGGGCCAGCAACCAGCTATTCTCAAGGCTTACTCCTGGCTCTGCACTCAGGGATGACTCCTAACATCCTACCCCTACACCCCTGGTTTCTCAAACAAGATGCTGTATTATTTATTTATTTATTTATTTTTGATCTTGGGGTCACATCATGGGTTATTTCTGCACTCAGAAATAATTTCTGGTAATGTTTAAGGGACCGTATGGGATGCTGGGTATTGAACCCAGATCTGTTGTATGCAAGGTAAGTGCCCTACCCTCTTCATTATCTTCTGGTCCTCAAGCAAGATGTTTTAAACACCAACACATCAGTTCTTTCACTACATCAGTGTATTTTGAAAAAATTTTTGGGTCACAACTGGTGATTCACAGGGCTTACCTCTGGCTCTGCACTCAGTAATCACTCCTGGCATCCTGGCAGTGCTTGGGGAACAAATGTATTTTAGAGGGCAGGTGCTAGGTTATACCTAGCAGTGTTTAGGAGTCATTCCTGGCCCTGTGCTCAGGGGTCACTTGTAGTAGTGGTTAAGGGACCACATTTATGTTGCCAAGGATCAAATCATCTTGATCACATGAAAGGCAAGTGCCTAACCTCCTATATTAACTCTCCAACCCTATTTTTTAAGGTAAAATGTAGTGATTTTGAAATACATGTGTTTAAAATGCACAATTTAATGAGTTTTAATAAATTTATATTCCTTTGGGTGTTTATCACCCCACTAAGCTAGCATATGTCTCTATGAACTAGGAGAGTGCCCTTTTACTCTTTTCCAATCAATGCCCTTTATGCAACTATTACCTTGATTTCTGTTACCATAGATTGTTTTTTTTTTACTTGGCTTTCAACTTCATCTCAATTCATTCATATGTACATTTTTGTCTGACTTTTTTGGCTCAGTGTAATATTTTAGATAGTCATATAAATAGTTGTTTGTAATTCTTTCTCTTTTTCTTGTGTGTGTATTATACAGTGTTTTTATTCTTTGGAGTTTTTTTTATTGGGGTGGAGTGCGTGGGGAATCACTATCAGGGACCACACCTGGTGGTGATCAAGATTAATTTCTGACAGTGCTGGGGAAATTACCGAGTTTTGAACTGTGTTGGCCATGTACAGACAAGTGCCTTAACCCCTGGACTATCTCTCCGATACCCCAGTTTGCTTATTCTTTCTTTTATTGATAGATATTTTGTTTTTGTTTAGGGGTTGGGGATTTTGTCACATCCTGCAATGCACAAGACTTACTCCTAGCTCTGTGCTCAGGAATTACTCCTGATGGGGCTCAGAAAATATGTGGCACCAAGGATCAAACTCAGGTTGACATCCTACTCACTGTATTATCTCTCCAGACCCATGTATTTGGACTGTTCGTACTTGTTAGCTCTTATTTCTAAAGCTACTATAAATATTTGAGTCAAATCTTCATATGGACCTATATTTTGATTTCCATTCCCATTGACTTGCTTCAATGAGATAGTAGTAAATTTGATGCAACAATTGAAAAAACAATGATTTGCCTTCTCTTTTGTTCAATCTTGTCACTACCATGAGAACAAATACATACTAGTTGGCTAGAAAATGAGTATCCAGGGGTCAGAAAGTAGAACAGCAGGCAGGGTACTTGCTTTGAATGAGGCTGACCTGGTTTCGATTCCAGCACCCCATGGCCCCCTGAGCACTGCTAGGAGTGATCCCTGAGCTCAAAGCCAGAAGTAACTCCTGAGTACAGTGGGTGTGAACCAAAAACTAAACACCAAAGGACAGAAAGAAAAGCAAAAAGAAAACAAAAGAAAGACAAAACAGGAGACTCCAGGTGGAATGGATACAAGTAACATCTGCTGAAGCAGTTCTGAAGTAGCCAATCCCTAGCCAACTCTGCAGGGTCATGAAGAACAGATTTATGAAGAAGACCAAATAAATTAGATTAGCCCAGCCCAGGTGAACAAAATTGCCTAGGTGCTCTTGAAGTAATGACCAGATTTCTTTTTTCAAGGAGGCACCAGAGAGATAGTACAGGTTAGGATTTGCCTTGCATATGGTCATGCCACCAGATGTTGCTCCAAAACAAACAAGCAAAAAGTAGTGGATTCCAAAAATATAATATCAAGTTAGGGGATGGAGAGATAGTACAGCAGGTAAGGTGCTTGCCTTGCAGGCGACTGACCCAGCTTCAATCCCCAGCATCTCATATGGTCACCTGAGCACTGCCAGGAGTGATTCTTGAGTGTAGAGCCAGGAGTAACCCCTGAGCATTTTCAGGTATGACCTAAAAACAAACAGACAAACAACAATAAAAAAAAGTTGATTCCTCTGAATTACTAAGTTTGGAAGATGGCTTGTACCAATTTTCTTTTATTGCATAACAAATTATCAGAACTGTAATGAATTAAAACAACACACTTATATTATCTCATAGTTTCTGTGAGTAGAAGACTGGGCATGGATTAGCTGTATCCTACTTCTTATCAAGCTGGAATCAAGACGTCATCTAGAACTTTGAGGGGGTGTCGTGGGGCCACACTTGATGCTGTAGGACACTCCAGTGGTATATCTAATGCTTCAAATCTCCAATTTCTCTGGTTTCTGATCTCTAGGACTTTTTAAAAAAAAAAAAAAAAACAAGCCCAGCTGATTAGCTCAGGCTCATCCAGGATTATGTTTCTTTAATTTCCTTAAAGTCAACTGACTAATATAGCCCAGGATATGGGTCATTGGCAAAGTGTATGCCTTGCTTGCATGAGATCTGGGTTTGGTACCCAACACCTGGTGGCGTTCAGGGCTTACCCCTGCCTCTGCTCTAAGGGGTCACTCCTGGTGGGCTCTGGGACCCATATGGGGTGCTAAGGATGAAACCCAGTCAGTCACATGCAAAGCAGGCACCCTATCTTCTGTACTACCACTCCACTCCCCAGAGAGACCTTATTAAATCCCCACAATATCCTCATGTTTGCCATACAAGACAAACTGGAGAGTATCATGCATCATATGAAGACGCAAAGTGAGGCCAACATCAATGGCCAACATGAGCAGAATCTGAGAGCTGGTCTACAGAATGAGCTTACCATGGTGAGGAGCTGGCGAGAGTGCAATTTAAGGAGGAGGACCTGAGACAATGGTTGAGACAATGGTTGCGAGAAGCCGACACTCTAGTGGAGGGTGTGGTGTCAGAATGCTGTGTCTATCAGGAGTCCATCATCTATCAAAAGCCCTATCTTTAACAGTATTGTAAATCAAGGTAAATAAAAATTTAAGAAATACACCTAGGAAGCTAGGGAGCTAGCTCCATTGGGTGAAGCACATGCTTTACATGCAGGAGAGCCAAGTTCATCTCTGTGCTCTGCATGATTCCCTGAGCACTCCAAGAGTGACTCCCGAGTACTGAGCCAGGAATAACCCCCTAGCATCTCTGGATGTAGCTCCCAAACCAACCAAGTGCACAAAAAAAGAACCCACATCTAATGAGCTATTACAATGAAAATCAAGCAATTAATATTGATATATTTAGGACTGGAGTTGCCTTGCACACAGCCAACCAGTGTCCAATCCCTGGTATTTCATATGGTCCCCCCATCCCTGCTAGGAGTGATTGCTGAGCACAGATCCAGGAATAGTCCCTGAGCACCACCAGGTGTGGCCCCATAAACAAAAACAAAAAAGCAAACATATTAAAATATTAAATATATTTGAATATAAAATATAATTCAGTTAGATTTATTAAACTTGTAAAAGGTGAATACTTCCTTTTTTTTATTTTCATTTTTTGGTGGGGAGTAGAGGGCCACAACCAGATGTGCTCAGGGTTTATTCCAATTTTCAACTTAACTTTATTTATTCATTTACTTTTTTAATTATTGGAAGGGAGCTGTGCCCCCCCAGCAAGAGGTGTTCAGGAACTAATCCTGGCTGCGTGCTCAGGAGTGGCCCCTGTGGCGCTCAGGGAACTAAACGGGGTGGATTCAAGCCAGGATGTAACGTAAGCACCTTCACCTTTGTATTATCTCTCCAGTTCCTCAGTTGAATTTTAGAGAGTCATAATTTTTGTACATAAACTGTACTACTGAACGTATTGGGGGTTAGAACTGTCAATCATGGAATAGTAAATGCCTTCCATGTGTGAGACCCAAGGTTAAATATCATACAATAGGGGCTGGAGCGATAGCACAGCGGGTAGGGCATTTGCCTTGCACGCGGCCGACCCCGGTTCCATTCCCAGCATCCCATATGGTCCCCTGAGTAACCCCTGAGTGCAGAGCCAGGAGTAACTCCTGTGCATCGCCAGGTGTGACCCAAAAAGCAAAAAGCAAAAAAAAAAAAAAAAAGGTAAAAAAAAATCATACAATAAATGCACACATACTCACTGTGTGCTGGCTGTCTTCCCCGGGGACCCCTTGGAGGGGATGGGCTCCAGCTTCCCTCCCCGCCCCGAGCAGAGCTCCCGGCGGCTGAAGACCTCCGGAACCTAGCCACAGCCATGCTCAAGGCCCCTCTCCACATGTTCAGACGAGCCTCATGCATGAAGGTACCGACAGAGGAATCCAGGTGTGTGGGACCCGGGGCTGAGACCTCCAAGCCTGCCCGGATCGGGACTGGGCCTCTTCCGTCCAGATTTCCCATTTCCCAGTAGGTAGGCCTTCACACCCAGGGACTGCCCCTGGAGCTGTGTAATCCCGTCAACGGCCAGCACCCAGAGACTTAAAAGCAAGCTCCTGGAAGCGTGCGGCTGCAGAGCGGTCGAGCGATATCTTACAGCCTATTTCTCTCTCTGGGAGAACCTGGCAAACTACCGGGAGTTTCCTGCCCAAATGGGAGAGCCTCACAAGGTTCCCATGGTGTATTAATATGCCAAAACCAGTAACAAGCTTGGTCTCATTCCCCTGACCCTGAAAGAGCCTCCAATACAGCATCATTGGGAAGGACGAGTAGAGAGAGGCTTCTAAAATCTCAGGGCTAGGACGAATGGAGACGTTACTGAGACCGCTTGAGAAATTTGACGATCAATGGATGATGATGATGATGATGATGATGATGATGATGATAATGATGATGATGATGATGATGATGATGCTCACTGTATTACTGTCATCCCGTTGATCATCGATTTGCTAGAGTGGGCGCCAGTAAGGTCTCCATTCGTCCTAACCCTGAGATTTTAGCAGCCTCTCTTTACTCATTCTCTGCAGTGCCACATTGGAGGCTCTTTTAGGGTAAGGGGAATTAGACCCATCATTGTTACTGTATTTGGCATATCAAATATGCCATGGAGAGCTTGCCAGGCTCTGCTGTGCGGGCACATTGCTATTGGTACCTTTCCAGTTTCTCCAAGAGGGAGAACTAGGCTATAAAAGGTCTCTATAGCCTAGTTCCAGACCTCTTATAGCCTAGTTCTAGGCTTCTGGGAGCTTTGTTTCATAGTCTCTGGCAGGCTTGGAGATCTCAGCCCCGGGTCCCAAATACCTAGGTTTCTCTGCCTGTTCCTTCATGTGTGAGGCTTGTCCAAACATGTGGAGAGTGGCCTTGAGCATGGCTGTGGCTGGGTTCCAGAAATCTTCCGCTGCCGGGACTCAGTTCGGGCAGGGAGGGAAACCCAACGTATAAATGCACATATACATACATACATAAACTTATCACATAATAGCACCTCTAGAGGAAAATTAATATATATACACTTTGGAGATACCAGAGAGATAGTACAGTAGTGCGTAGGGTGCTTGCCTTGAACATGACTAACTCAGGTTCGATCCTTGGCACCCCATATGATCTCCAAAGTCTACCAGGAGGGGCTGGAGTGGTAGACTTTGTACAGTGGTAGGGCATTTGCCTTGCATGTGGCCGACCCAGGTTCAATCCCTGGCATCCCATATGTTCCATCCATGTACCACTAGGAGTGATTTCTGAGTGCAGAGCCAGGAGTAACCCCTGAGCATCACCAGGTATGACAAAAAAAAAAAAAAGCAAAGTCTGCCAGGAGTTATCTCTGACACAGAGCCAGGAGTATCACTCTATCACTGTCATCACTGTCATCCCGTTGCTCATCAATTTGCTCAAGTGGGCACCAGTAACGTCTCCATTGTGAGATTTGTTGCTACTGTTTTTGGCTTATTAAATACTCGACAGGTAGCTTGCCAGGCTCTGCCGTGTGGGCGAGATACTCTCGGTAGCTTGCCAAGCTCTCCGAGAGGGGCAGAGGAATCGAGCCCAGGTCAGCCACGTACAAGGCAGACACCTTACCCACTGTGCTATCGCTCCAGCCAGGAGTAAGCTCTGAATACTCCTGAGTACCACCAGGTGTGGCCCTAAGAGAAAAAAAGAAAAGCACCCGAAAAACAAAATATGCTTTGGAAAACAAATAAAAAACCCCAGAGATGGTTCTGTGACAAGGTCCTGTCTTTGGGACGCTCCAGTACCGTAACAGAACGTGCCACCACTCGAGCATCCCAAAAGGTATGTAGAAGGTTTGCTAGCATCAAGATCAAAAGTGTGATTCTCCCCCAGTATGCCCCAAGGCCAAGTGGCAAACACCACAATCAAGGGAAAGGAAGGAAAGTCATGGAAAAGACACACATATAACTGACATACAACTAACTGAAGGGACTCATCAATTTTCTCATTTTGTATACATTGGTAAAACAAAATATCTCAAAAGCAATTTAAATTTCTATATATCATTCTCCTGACAGAATTGTCATACTAAGAAAAATGGAGTGTGTCTTTGCCTAAACCCATAGTATTAAAATAGTACAACAGGGTTGGAAGGATAGCACAGCAGGTAGGGCGTTTGCCTTGCATGTGACTGACCCGCATTTGATACCAAGCATCCTGTATGTTCTCCTGATTCTGCCAATAGTTATTCTTTTTCTAAAACATTTTTTAATTTTTGGGGGCTGGAGCGATAGCACAGCGGGTAGGGCGTTTGCCTTGCACGCGGCCAACCCGAGTTTGATTCCCAGCATCCCATACGGTCCCCTGAGCACCGCCAGGGGTAATTCCTGAGTGCAGAGCCAGGAGTAACTCTTGTGAATTGCCGGGTGTGACCCAAAAAGCAAAGAAAAAAAAAATTTTTTAAATTTTTGGGTCATACCCAGCGATGCTCAGGGGTTACTCCTGGCTCTGCACTCAGGAATCACTCCTGGCGGTGCTCGGGGATCATATGGGATGCTGGGAATCGAACCCAGGTTGGCCACGTGCAAGGCAAACGCCCTACCCGCTGTGCTATTGCTCCAGCCCCTGCCAGTGGTTATTCTTGAGTTACCCCTGAGTAAGCCAGGTGTGGCCCAAAAAGTAAAAAAAAAAGAAAGAAAAGCAAGGAAGCAAGCAAGCTAGCAAGCAAGTAAGAAGGAAAGAAAGAAAGAAAGAAAGAAAGAAAGAAAGAAAGAAAGAAAGAAAGAAAGAAAGAAAGAAAGAAAGGAAGAAATAAGAAAGAAAGAAAGAAAGAAAGAAAGAAAGAAAGAAAGAAAGAAAGAAAGAAAGAAAGAAAGAAAGGAAGGAAGGAAGGAAGGAAGGGAAGGAAAGAAAGAAAGAGAAAGAAGGAAAGAGAGAAAGAAAGAAAGAAAGAAAGAAAGAAAGAAAGGAAGGAAGGAAGAAAGAAAGAAAGGAGAAAGAAAGAGAGACAGAAAGAATAAAAGAAAAAAAAGGAAAGGAAGAAAGAAAAGAAATACAGGAATTTCTAAAATCCCTAATAAATAAAATAAAATAGTACAATAATAAAATTACACATTTTTAGAATTTTTTTTGTGTGTGGTGCCTGGGATGTGACCCAGCATCTCTCACTTTTTTTTTTTTTTAAGCATCTCTCACATTTAAAGCGAGTCCTCTACTGCTGAAGTCTTCCCGCTTTTTTTTTTTTTTTGTCATTTTGGGGCCACAACAGTGATGTTCAGGATTTATTCCTGGCAGGGCTCCAGGAAACATGTGCGGTGGTTGAACTAGGGTTATGGTTTTGCAAGGCCTTACTCGCTGTGCTATTTCTCTGGCTGTTGAACCCACATTTAACATGTTGTTAAGGGAAGAATTTGTCACTGACTGAAAGTGAAATAATTTATTCAGGAACCATCATGAAAAAGACATGTTAATTGATCATTGTGTGAGGTAAATCTGTATTTTCTTTCCTTAACTTCAGGTATAAAGTTCATATTGTCAGTTTACTGAATTCACACAATCCCATGTTTAATCAACATGACCGTTAAGCTGTCATTTCTAATTGCGTGTGTCTTCCAAAGACTTTGGATGCATCATCTAACTTAAATCGTATTACTGGTGGGGCTGGAAGGCTAGTAGGGTGTATGGCATTTGCCTTACAAGCAGCTGAACTGGGTTCAGTCCCCCACACCCCATATGGTCTCCTGAGCCCTGCCTGGAGTAAGTCAGGAGCACAACCATGGATAGCCCGCCCCCACAACAAAACAAAGTAAAAATAAATCCTTTTACTGGATACTGAGGATGAAAGTGAGATTTATAAAAAGGTGAAGTAACGGCTCAATGTTATACAACTAGAACCTAGCAGAGGTGGGATTTAAATTCAAGTAAGATCCAAAGCCTAGGGCTGGAGAGTGATTTGTAGTTAGGAGACTCGGTTTCATCGCCAGCCTCTCACGGTCCCCCAGTGTTGGAGTTCCTGCTGGCAAAGCTCTGAAACCAACTGGATGCAGGGATGCTTCCAGAACCTGACGGGGGAGATAGAGTGGAGCTAGGGGTGGGGGTGGGGGGCTGACATTTCTCAGATAGATTAATGATCAGAAATCATCAGTGGTAGCCAGGTTTGGAATGTGGGATGTTGACACCTATGGAATCTGGACAAATAATTGATTGGTAGTAATGGAATCTAGACAAAAATTGGTTGGCAATAGCGGTGAAATCTAGATAAATCAATTTGTTTTTGTTTATACCAATCTTCCCCATGTAATCATTGATCTAACCTTTCATTTTCCACTTATAACCTATCCTCGTCTTGCATGTATTACATTCTGTTTGCCCTTATCTAATCACTTTTGATCCTAAATAAAATTGTCCACAATGCCATCAGGCTATAGTCCGAGACCATCAGTCACAGAATTGGCTCCGTGTATCCAGCTCACCGGATACTGCCGGACAGTATCACCCCAGCACCACAGCAGCAACCCCCATAAGCACAGAGCCAGGAAGGCTCCAGAACACCACCAGGTGTGGCCCACAGACCAAACAAATAAATCCGAATCCTTTTCCTTTTTTAGCCTATTCTGCCAGTGGGCATTGGGCATAAGCCGGCATCTGGTATAAATAGAGCAAAGGGGAGAGTTCTTTGTAGCTTTCATTCAAGTTTCACCTCTGTTACCTGAGAATTGTTTACCCTTAAGCAAGATACTTTTTTTGTTTCTAGGCATCGTGATTTACAATATTCAAACCAGCAGGATTTTATGCCTAGAAAAATTTCAAACTTCACCCTCCACCAGAGCATCAGCTCCCCTCCACCACTGTCCTAGTTTTGACCCCTGCCATCTACTTCCGCAACCCCCTACAGTGATAGGCTTCCGACTGAAGACCAGTTCTCAGTCTTTAGTAGGAATGCAAATGTCTTTTCTGAATAGAGAGCTCTTGGGCCCTTGGGTTGATACCCAGAAGTGGAATTGATGGGTCCTATGGAGGCTCGGTTCCTAGTTTTGGGGAAGTGTCCATCCATATTGTTTTCTGAAAAGGTTAAACCAGTGATCATCAGCAGTGATGAGGGTTCTCCACATACACACCAATACTGTTTGTTCTTGTTCTTTGTGATGTGTGCCAATATCACTGGTTGGAGATGACATCTCATTGTTGATTTGATTTGCATTTCCCTGGTGATAAGTGATGTAGAACATTTTAAACATACTTTTTGACTATCTACGTGTCTTCTTTAGGAAAGTTCCTGTTCATCTTTTCCCCTCATTTTTGGATAGTTGTTTGTTTTTTTTCTTCCTGTAAAGTTTTCATATGTCTTAGATATTAACTCTTTGTCAGATAAATGGTGGGCAAATATTTTCTCCAGTGTGTGGGGTGTTGTTTTTTTTTTTAATTCTTCTCATTCTTTGTTTTGCAGAGCAGAAGCTTCTTAGTTTGATGTAGTCCCGTTTGTTTATCTTTGCTGCAATTTGCTTGGCCAGTAACATTGTTTCACTGAAAAAGCCTATAGATTCGGCCAGAGCAACAGTACAGAGGGTAGGGCATTTTTTTGTTTTTGTTTTTGTTTTTGCATGAGACTGATCCGAGTTCAATCTCCAAGCATCCCATAGGGTCCCCCAAGCACTGCCAGGAGTAACCCCTGAGCATCGATGAATGTGATCCATAAAACCATAAAACCAAAAAAAAAAAACACTCTAGATTCATGTCAAGAAGTGCTCTACCTATGTTTTCCTCAGTATAATTTATGGATTCAGGTCTGATTTTGAGATCTTTAATATACTTTGTGTTGCTGTTGTTTGTTTTTGGCCACATCTTGCAGTGTTCAGGGTTTATTCCTGGCTTTATACTCAGGGATCATTCCTGGAGGGCTTGGGGTATCATATGTGCTGCCAGCGATTAAGACACATGCAAGATTAGCACTTTGGCTATTGTACTATCTTTCTGGCTTATTTAATTTTGATTTGACTTTGTGCATGGTGTTAAAAAGGGGTCTGTGTTCATTTTTAACATGTTACTGACCAGGGGCTGGAGCAATAGCACAGCGGGTAGGGCGTTTGCCTTGCACGCAGCCAACCCGGGTTGGATTCCCAGCATCCCATATGGTCCTCTGAGCACCACCAGGGGTAATTCCTAAGTGCAAAGCCAGAAGGTAACCCTTATGCATTGCCAGGTGTGACCCAAAAAGCAAAAACAAACAAACAAACATGTTACTGACCAGTTTTCCCAATACTATTTGCTAAGGTAACTTTCCTTAAATTCTTAGCTCCTTTGTCAAATATTAGCTGATTATATAGCTCAGGATCTGAACTCTCAGTTCTATCCCATTGGGTTGAGAGTCTGCTCGTCTAGTACCACACTGTTTTGACTACAGTTTTATGTTTTAATTTAAAATTGGGGAAGGAGAAGCTTCCCATCTTCTTTTCCCCTAGAATTGCTCTGGCTATTCTGGAGCTTTTATTACTTCATATAAAATTCAACAGCATTTCATCTATGTTTTTTAAAAAAGTCATTGCCGCGGCCTGTGCGGCCAACTTGAACCTCGGCCGGAGAGAGGGAATGAGAGTTGAGTGGGCTAGGGAGGACTGCATGCAATATGCGGCATACAGCAAGTTTATTGAAATCCAAGCAGGTTTATATAGTCTTATTTTAGCAACGATCAGCAGATTACATAAGTGGCATAAACATTATTCAAGCGGTGCAGGCAACTTTATTTTTGCCAATATTACTTGTTTTTCGGTTCCTTCTCTCAGCCTTGAGAAACATGGGAAAGCAGATGTGGCCTTGAGCATGGCCATGGCAGACACGAGCCAATCCTCCCTTCAGCCTCCTCTCGAGTCCAGCTGCCAGAGCATGGTGGCCCTTCGACCCCCTTTCCAGGCTGGCTGCCAGAGCATGGTGGCCCTTCGGGCGCCTGTCAAGGTCGGCTGTCAGGGGATGACTCGCCCTCATGCCACGTTTCTCCATACTCATTCCCGTTTACAGGAACTAAAGTAGGGGGTGCCTAGGCCTATCCCCAACAAGTCATTTTTTTTTTGCTTTTTTTTGGGTCACACCCAGCGATGCTCAGGGGTCACTCCTGGCTCTGTACTCAGGAATTACCCCTGGCCGTACTCAGGAGACCATATGGGATGCTGGGACTCAAACCCGGGTCAGCCAAGTGCAAGGCAAAATGCCCTACCCACTGTGCTATCACTCCAGCCCCAAAAATGTCATGGTTTTTATAGGGACTTTATTGAATTTGTATAGTACTTCGGGCAAGATTGTCATCTTGACAATATTTTAATGAAAGATTCTTAACAACTTTTTGAGCCCCCAAGCACCACCAGAAGTAATTCCTGAGTGCAGAATAACCCCTGAGTATTGCTGGGTGTAACCCCAAAAGAAAAAAAAAATATTCTTAGCAAGTTTTAAACCATTTTCTTTTTTGAAATAAAGACATTTTATTAAAAGGGGAGAGGATGGGGGTATGGTGCCGCCATCAGGTCAACCTGTACCTGTGGGACGAGTTTATCAGCAGTCTGATGGTGCCTTCAGGCTTCCAGATGCCTGAAAATTACCACTGTGCCTTTGGCCAGACCCCACACTTGGGACCAAGTTTACCAAGAAATTAAACAGCCAAAAGTTAGGTATGTGGGAGACACACCCACAAACCACCTCCAGCTCAGCTACATAAGCTCAACACAGGCAGGGGAAAGGCTGGACAGGGCATGCGGGAGGTGGCAATACTGGGGATTTTGGTGAGGGAAAATGTGCACTGGTGAAGGGATGGGTGTTTGATCATTATATGACTGAAGCTCAAACATGAAAGCTTTCCAACTGTAGCTCACAATGAATAAAAAAAAGGGTAAAATATTAACAAAATAATAAAATAAAATTAACATTCATAATCTGTTGCACTGTCGCATTGTCGTCCCGTTGTTCATTGATTTGCTCGAGCTGGCACCAGTAACATCTCCATTGTGAGACTTGCTGTTACTGTTTTTGGCATATTGAATACGCTACTGGTAGCTTGCCAGGCTCTGCCGTGCAGGTGGAATACTCTGGGTAGCTTGACGGGCTCTCTGAGAGGGACGGAGGAATCGAACCTGGGTCGGCCACATGCAAGGCAAATGCCCTACCCATTGTGCTATCACTTCAGTCCAACATTCAGAATAGAATTTTTAAAAAAGTAATGTGGAGATCAGCCACTGTCCACATCACAAGGCAGTTTCTCCTGAAAGGGAGCATAACATGAGGCCCCCATAACCATGCCCCTGGACTCCATGCCAGGTTGTTTCACACAGAGTGCCCCAGAGGGGGAGGAGTGAGACCCCTCCCCGCCCCAAGTGACCCAGCCCCAGCAGCCAAAAACCTCCACTCAATCACTCAACCACTGCCACACTCAAGGCCGCTCCCCACATGCTCAGGCTGAGCCTCACGCATGAATGAAGTTCTGTGGAACCCAGGTAATGCGGAACTTTGTAACCTTGGACTCTGGGCTCAACAGGACCAGGAGTGGAGGTCCTCTGCCCGCTTTCCCCAGTCTCTGATGACCCAGTGGTCAAACTCATAATCCACTTCCTGCTGGAGCCAGATAATTTTGTCATCAGCCACCATCCAAATCACATGGCTGCTTCTCCTGAAAGGGAGCATAACATGAGGCCCCCATAACCATGACACCAGACTCCACGTCAGGCTTTTTCACATGGGGCACCCCAGAGGGGGCAGGTGAGAGTCCTCCCCGCCCCAAGGGACCCAGCCCTGACAGCCAAAAGCCCCCACAATCCAACTGCCACCTAGCTCAAGGCCACTCCCCATGCACTGGGGCTGAGCCTCACATATGAGTAAATATTTTCCTGGATACATCATAAAACACTCCCTATGTATTCTCCATAATTACCACACCACATTTGATGGGGTTCAGATGGTAGGCAACAAATCATAGAGAGAAATATATATATATGTAAGCATATACACATATCTTGAGATATATATACTAAGGCTCACATCACTCAAACTTTAACAACATGTTAGTGATATCCTAAAGAATGTCTTAATAGTTCCTGTCAAAATAGAACAATCTTCACACTGTCTCCTATATGAACACTTTTTTGTAAGCATGTTCAGCAGTTCTTCATAATAGACAATACGAAATATACTATTTTGGTTGTGTTTTGAGACAGGGATTGGGGCTTGGGATGGAAACATCCCAATTTTGGTGGTAGGAAGGTGTAATGGTGGTGGGATTGGTGTTTGAATATTGAATGTGATCAAATTTGTGAGCTAACTTATAAAATAAATTTTTAAAATGAAAATAAATAAATAAAAGGGGAGAGAAAAGGTAACATATTTGGGAGATCTCTTGAGTGCAGACCTTGTCAGAGGTTAGGGCCTGATTTGAACCCCAGCCCCTCATCAGTCAAATACAGATAATTCCTACCTGTATGGTTCTAGTTTTGTTTTTGTTTTCTATAAAGAGACTATGTGAAACTATTTAGCATCTTCCATTAATGATCAGAACATTAATATATCTGAACCCATAACTACTAATCTCCCTCCTTCACCACCCAAAAACTGTTTCTAGTTTTGTTTCTTTCAGGGTTTTGGAACTGTTAGCCACTCTCTGCAGAAAATCAAATCATCTTTAATTTCTCTTTGTCTTTAGTTCCATTACCACCCACACTTTTAAAAACCAAATCAATTACCAAAGGCAACCTATTACACTGTTGCAATGTTTATCCTATCTGTCTCTGGCTTTTTATTTTGTTTTGTTTTTGTTTTGGGGTTACACTGGCATTGCTCAGGGCTTATCCTGACACTGGGCTCAGAGATCACACCTGACCTTGGGAAACCACCTGGGTGCCGGGAAATGAACCCAGGTCAATCACATGCAAGGCTAACACCAGACCCACCATACTATGGTTCTGGTCCTGACTATTGCATTTGTCTTTAACAACCGTAAATATAATCCTCATCAACTCTTGTTGAAGCTATTTTTCTAACTATTTATTATTTATTTCTTGTTAGCTATTTATTATTAATTCGTGACTAGCTCTTTACTTGGGATCCATGGCCTAGAATGGAATGAAAAGGGGGAGAGACTGTCTGAGTTCATCATGTCAACCAAGACCGTCCATGGTAACTCACAGTTCCAGAAGGTTGAATCTAAACGTTAAATATAGGAGTCTCCCAGTGGACAGTTCCATAACGAAGTTGACCACATCATATTCAATTGAAGGTTTTGCCTGACCCATGTTGCTGTTGTCCCAAAATTCCAAATGGTTTCGGACCACTGTCTCCTTCATTCAGTCATCGAAGCCCTAGTCAAACAGGGAGTTCACACTCAATACATCAGGATCCTCGTGAGCTGTATTATGGATTCACCACCAGGATCTCACCATTCCACAAGGATATAATCATTGACTAAAGAGAGGGGTTTGGCAGGGTGATACCATTTCACCAAAATTCTTCAGTGCCACCCTTGAGAATGTCATGCGACGACTGGAATGGGAAGGGATGGGAGTGAAGATAGAGGTTGGCAACTACACCACCTCCGCTTCACTGATGACGTCATTCTAATAACACCAAACATTAGCCAAGTGGCACAAATGCTGGCTGACTTCAACCATGAGTGTGGAAAGGTCGGACTGCAGCTGAATCTCACCAGATAACGTTCATGAAAAACGAATGAGTCCCTGACGTTCCGTTTGCTCTCAACGGAACGAACATCTCTGAATGCAGCAGCTATGTGTACCTGGGTCGAGAACTCAACATGAGGAACAACTTGGCGCCAGAACTGCACAGGAGAAAGAGAGCAGCGTGGAACGCCTTCAAGAGTGTTGAAGAAGTTGTTAAGAGAATGAAGAACCCATGGCTCTGGGCACATGTTTTCAACTCCACTGTTTTTCCTGCACTAACATACGCCTCAGAGACCTGGGCCCTATGAAAACAGGACGAGAACACTCTTAGGGTCTCCCAAAAAGGAATCGAAAGAGCTGTGCTTGGAATATCACATTTCACTCAAGTGAGAGAAGGAATCCAGAGTCCCAACTTCTGTTGACTATCAAGAATCAGGGATACTGTCTCGTTTTTCAATGTGTTGAAAATCAGATGGGCCAGACACATAATGCGATTTAGAGATGACCACTAGACTAGAGCTGTTACCAACTGGATTCCATGGGATGTCAAAAGACCGTGTGGCCGCTCACCTACGAGATGGTCAGACTTCTTCATCAAAACCCTGAATGAATGATTTGAGGCTCTTCCTGTTCCTGGAGCGAGCAGATATCAGTGGGCTACACTAGCATGCGACAGGAACGAATGAGACATTACTGGCACCCATTCAGCAAATCAAAGATCAACGGGATGACAAGTGATACAAGTGAAGTGATAGCTCTTTACTTAAGCTAATGATTTAAGTAAAATATATGAAAAATTTGGGGCTGGAGTGATAGCACAGTGGGTAGGGCGTTTGCCTTGTGTGCAGCCGACCCAGGTTTGATTCCCAGCATCCCATATGGTCCCCTGAGCACTGCCAGGAGTCATTCCTGAGTGTGTATGATCCAGGAGTAACCCCTGTGCATCGCCAGGTGTGACCCAAAATGCAAAAAAAAAAAGATGAAAAATTTAAAAGATATGAATGGCTATAGAGTGGAAAAGTAAGTCTCCCTTCCATTTTTTGTTTGTTTGTTCCTTTCCTTTGGTTTATGTGCCATACCCAGCTTTTCTCAGGGTTTACGCCTGGATCTGTGCTCATGGATCACTTCTGGAAGTTCTCAGGGGATCATAAGCAGTGCTGGAGATCAAACCCAGATTGACACTATGCAAGGAAAGTGCCTTATCACTTTACTAGTTCTGCAGCCCCAGCACTGTTATTTTTCTTCATAGGGCCCTCCTCAATGTGTTCACAGTTGAGGCCCATTCTCAGTAATACTTTGTCAGGCAATGCCAGCCTGATGGTTCGGTCTGGAATTAGTCTTGAGATGGTGGGGTGAGGATAGTGCGGGTCACCAGGGCTATACCCAGCAATTCTGTAGGCAGAAGAGTCCTCATACACACTAGTCAAGTGTTTTACAATTGAGCTATCCTCCTAACCTAGAGTGTTACTATTATTTTTGAAATGTAGGCTGGAGCAATAGCACAGGGCTGGAGTGATAACACAGCGAGTAGGGCGTTTGCCTTGCACGCGGCCGACCCAGGTTTGATTCCTCCGTCCCGCTCTGAGAGCCCGGCAAGCTACCGAGAGTATCTTGCCGCACGGCAGAGCCTGGCAAGCTACCCGTGGCATATTCGATATGCCAAAATTAGTAACAACAAGTCTCACAATGGTGCCTGCTCGAGCAAATTGATGAACAACGGGACAACAGTGCTACAGTGCTATAGGACCAAAGGGATGGTACAGCAGATAAGAAACTTGCATTACTTGCAGCTGACCCCGGTTTAAATCTGTGCCACACATCTGGTCCTCTGAGCACTGTCAGGAGTCACTCCTAAGAAGAGAGCCAGGAACAGCCCCTGAGCACTGCCAATTATGGTCCCCAAACCAAATGTGCTTATATTCGTCATATAGTTCATAAAAGTTAAATTTCTGGGTAATGTATGTGTATATTAAATATCAAAAAATATTGGGGCTGGAGCGGTAGCACAGCGGGTAGGGCATTTGCCTTGCACGCGGCTGACCCGGGTTCGTATTCCCAGCATCCCATATGGTCCCCTGAGCACCGCCAGGAGTAATTCCTGAGTGCGTGAGCCAGGAGTAACCCCTGTGCATCGCTGGGTGCGACCCAAAAAGAAAAAAAAGTAAATAAATAAATATCAAAAAATACTAAGAGGCCGGAGCATATTACAGCCAGTAGGGCATTTGTCTTGCACACGGCAGTACCAGGTTTGATCTCCAGCATCCCATATGGTTCCCAAGTATCTCCAGGAGTAATTCCAGAGTGCAGAGTCAAGAATAAGCCCTGAGTTGGGGCTGGAGCGATAGCACAGCGGGTAGGGCGTTTGCCTTGCACGCGGCCGACCCGGGTTCAAATCCCAGCATCCCATATGGTCCCCTGAGCACCGCCAGGAGTAATTTCTGAGTGCAGAGCCAGGAGTAACCCCTGTGCATTGCCAGGTGTGACCCAAAAAGCAAAAAAAAAAAAAAAAAGAATAAGCCCTGAGCATCACTGGTCAAAAAAAAACAAGAACAAAACAAAATAAATAAATATTGAGAGATATTAAGCAAAAATATTACAGGCTGGAGAGATAACTCAATAGGTTGAGTGCCTAAATCCTAGGTTCAGTCCCCATCACTGAATATGGTACCTCTAGTACTACAGGGAGCAATTTCTGAACACAGTGCTGAGAATTGCATTTGAGCACTGCCAGGTGTGACTCAAAAGCAAAAACAAAAATTCAGGAATCTGTAACAGGATCAGGAATGTAGTTGAGCGGTAACATAGCTCACATGTGTGAGACCATGGGTTCAATTCCCAGCACTGCCCTCCCCCTACACAAATTTCTGAGAAAAGTGGAATGTTTTACATTTTTTCAAACCTTTTTCATGTCTGGCTTAATTGAAAACAGCTGGATTTTCATAACTTCCACATTTCATCTATTGTAGTGTGTGGAATACTTAGTTGAAACCTAAGAAGAAAATCTGGCATCACACTGATATATTCTTGGAAAAGGGAGCAGGATTTAAAAAGCCTTTTTGGATGTGGCTATTCTTCTTTGGTATTACACCAATAATTATGGACTGTTATTTCTTGAAGATTTGTTTGTGTTTTTATTGTTTTAGTGCCAGGAATCAAACTACTGAGCTACATCTCCAGCCCTTAGGGTTTTTTTTTTTTTGTGTGTGTGTGTGTGTTTTTGGTGGGGGAGGAGGGTGGGCACACCCCACGGTGCTTAGGGACTATCCCTGACTCTGTGCTCAGGAATAACAATTGGCAGTGCTCAAGGGACCATATAAAATCCCAGAGGTTTGAATCAGCATTGACCCCATGCAAGACAAGCTCTTTACTTCCTATACTATCTCTGTAGACCCATAAAGATTGGTTTTAATGTGGAAACAAAATATATCAATGAACTCTGTATTCTGTTATTTAAAAAAAACTGTTGAACTATCGATTCCTGTATCTTAAATAACTCTTCTACCATGAATAATTTTATTCCACACATTAATCCTTTACAAAATATTGACTCACTCTATTATGCTGATCTTTCAAATGCTGAAACAATTTGTTAAAACTATCAAAAATCTAATTCATTAATGTCACCACCACTCTAAAGAGAAGTCTTCAAGAATTGCAAAGCTCTCAATGCCGTGACTACAAGCATAAGTTTTCAAAAATTCTAACTGTATGTGAAGACTTGAACTTTATTATTGGCAACATATACTGCCAAGTGTTTTTCATGAAATATAGCTTTATTTTAAACAATTTTGATATGTGATTTGTCAAATAACCAAGTTTCAATAACCAGTCTGTCAATCATTTTTTCATGCAAAACTGGTGTTCCATGGAAATAAAGAGCTAGATCTGCTACCAACTCAAACAATCCAAGTACATTTCCTTGAAATAAACTTCACACATTGATATGCAGTGGCTGTCCTTCATGCATTCATCCTATTTGGGTACATAGAATATTAAAAAGATATGTACTCAACTAATATTAAACAAAATTAGACATAATAATTTTTACTGGGATAGCACTGCGGGTAGGGCATTTGCCTTGCACGTGGCCAACCAAGTTCAATTCCTCCGCCCTTCTCAGAGAGCCCAGCAAGCTACCAAGAGTATCCTGCCCCCACGGCAGAGTTTGGCAAGTTACCTGTGATGTATTCAATATGCCAAAAACAGTAACAAGTCTCCCAATGGAGACATTACTGGTGCCCACTTGAGCAAATCAACGAACAATGGGACGGCAGTGCTACAGTGCAATTTTTATTGCTTTGTCACTTGTATCACTTGTCATCCCATTGATCTTCAGTTTGCTTGAGCGGGCGCCAGTAATGTCTCCATTCGTCTCTGTCGCATGCTAGTGTAACCCAATGATATCTGCTCGCTCCAGGAACAGGAAGAGCCTTAAATCATTCATTCAGGATTTTGACGAAGAAGTCTGACCATCTCGTAGGTGGGCGGCCACACGGTCTTTTGATGTCCCGTGGAATCCAGTTGGTAACAGCTCTAGTCCAGCGGTCATCTCTATATTGCATTATGTGTCTGGCCCATCTGATTTTTGATGCCATGGCAAACGAGACAGCGTCCCTCATTCTTGACCATCAATGGAGGTCAGAACTCTGGATTCCTTCTCTCACTTGAGTGAAATGTGATACTCCATGCATAGTTCTTTCAATTCCTCTTTGGGATACTCAAATAGTGTTCTCATTCTGTTTTCATAGGGCCCAGGTCTCTGAGGCGTATGTTAGTGCAGGAAGAATGGTGGAGTCAAAATGATGTGCCCGGAGGGGGCTGGAGCGATAGTACAGTGGGTAGGGCATTTGCCTTGCACACAGCTGACCCGGGTTCGATTCCCAGCATCCCATATGGTCCCCCGAGCACCGCCAGGAGTAATTTCTGAGTGTATGAGTCAGGAGTAACCCCTGAGCATCGCTGTGTGTGACCAAAAAAAAAAAAGGGGGCCCAGAGCTGGACGTTCTTCATTCTCTTAACAACTTCTTCGACACTCTTGAAGGTGTTCCACACTGGTCTCTTCCTCCTGCGCAGTTCTGGCGCCAAGTCGTTCCTCATGTTGAGTTCTTGACTGCTGCATTCGGAGATGTTTGTTCCATTGAGAGCAAATGGAATGTCGGGGACTAGTTCATTTTTCATGAACATCGTTTTGCTGAGATTCAGCTGCAGTCTGACCTTTCCACACTCATGGTCAAAGTTGGCCAGCATTTATGTCACTTGGCTAATGTTTGGTGTTATTAGAATGATGTCATCAGTGAAGTGGAGGTGGTGTAGTTGCTGACCTCTATCTTCACTCCCATTCCTTCCCATTCCAGTCGTTGCATGATGTTCTCGAGGATTGCCACTGAAGGTTTTTGGTGAAATGGTATCACCCTGCCGAACCCCTCTCTTTATGTCGATGATCACTTCCTTGTACAATGGTGAGATCCTGGTGGCGAATCCGTAATACAGCTCACGGAGGATCTTGATGTATTGAGTTTGAACACCCTGTTCAAACTCAGCCCTCAGAGGGCTTTGATGACCGCTTCAGTCTCAACAGAATTGAAGGCCTTCTTTAAATTGATGAACATTAGGCATCTTGAACTCTTGAGAAACTTCAATGAGCTTGGTCACTGTGTGGATATGGTCGATCATGCTGAATCCTTTTCAGAACTTGGCTTGCACACATGGTTGTTCTTCGTCTAGTGTTCTGCCTGTTCTATTCAGGATGACTCATGTGAACAACTTAGAGATGACAGACAACAGGCAGATTGGGTGATAGTTGCTGATGTCGTGGATGTCTTCGGACAGGCAGTGTGTGAAGAGCCGAGCCAGTGTATTTATGAATACTGGCAGCAGATTCTTCTGGTGTTCGGATCTGACCTTGTCTGGACCGGGTGCTGTACGTGTCTTTACCGATGAAATGGTGTGTCAGATTTTGGAAGGGAGGACGTTAGGAACGACATATCCATCCTGCGGAATTTGGTATGTGGGCAGGTGGAAGTGGCTACCGAAGAGATCTAAGTAGAAGTTGTGAATAATCCTCTCCATTGCCTTTCTGGAAGATGTGATAGATCCATCAGGACGTCATAGGGCAGTCATCTTGGTCTTGTAGTTGGCAAAGGACAGGCGAGCAATGCGAATGCATTTCCTGGCTTCTGCCACGTCGGCCAACACTGCTGCTCTTCTCTCTTTGAGGTCTTCCTTTATCGCTTCTCTGCACAGCTTTGTGATCTTGGACATT
The DNA here is from genome assembly GCF_027595985.1 of Sorex araneus. Taxonomy (NCBI): domain Eukaryota; kingdom Metazoa; phylum Chordata; class Mammalia; order Eulipotyphla; family Soricidae; genus Sorex; species Sorex araneus. Next base: position 40,997,754 of record NC_073306.1, read on the forward strand.
AGCTTGTGGTTGTCTGAGGCTCATGCCAAGCCACGTTGGCAAATGAGCTTGAGAGTTTCTGAAGACAGGCGTCTGTTTGTGGCTTTCCCACTCTTGGCATTCTTCGCACAGAAATGGAGGTACTAAACCAGTTTATTGTATTCCTCCTCGATGTTGTCAATGATGGCATCTTCCCACATTGCTGCAATAGTGCCAAAGAGCTCCCAGTTGGTGGTCATTCTGGGAATTCTCTTCTTAAACTTTGCAGACCTTTCTCCCCACACGAAGGAGACAGTAGTCTGATCACATTTGGAATTTTGGGACAATAGCGACATGAGTCAGGCAAAACCTTTAATTGAATATGATGTGGTCAATTTTGTTGTGGAACTGTCCACTGGGAGCCTCTCATGCCCAACGTTTAGATTCGTCCTTCTGAAACTGTGAGTTACCATGGATGGTCTTGGTCAACATGATGAACTCAGACAGTCTCTCACCCTGTTCGTTCCATTCTAGGCCATGGGACCCAATGTGGATTTCTTCGGGCAACCTTCTTGGTCCTGTCTTGGCATTAAAATCACCAACAATGATTATGTAGAAGGTGTGGTCTTTATAGAACTTCTCCAGCTCCATGTAGAACTCTCAATTTCTTTTTCATTGTAGTTGGATGTTGGTGCTTAGATGACGAAGATAAAAACTGCCGGCAGGGGCTGGAGCAATAGCACAGCGGGTAGGGCATTTGCCTTGCACTCGGCCAACCCGGGTTCGATTCCCAGCATCCCATATGGTCCCCCGAGCCCCGCCAGGAGTAATTCCTGAGTGCATGAGCCAGGAGTAACCCCTGTGCATTGCCGGATGTGACCCAAAAAAAAAAAAAAACTGCCGGCAGTGAGACACATCTATTCAAGCATAATCGTCCGATTTGGGTTGTTAGGCATTAGAATGAATCAATGCTCATGGCCAAGTTCGTGTTGACAAGGACACCAACGCTACTGATGCTTCTGCTGTCACATGTTCCGTGGAACAGTTCTCCAGTGTTGAAATGGTGTGATGTGATCAATGCCTTCTCGTTTCGGTCAAACCAATGATGTTGTACTTGATCTTCTGCACTTGCACCATCAGGTCCTCAATGGATGCTTCCGATGCCAGCATACATGCATTGAAAGTACAGACAGTCATTTTAGTCTTTCTTCGTTTTGGCAGTCCAGACCGGAAAGTGGCCTGGAGTGTGGTGGTGGCTGGGTAGTGGAGGTCTACAGTGAGGTATTTATCTGGTTCTGGTAGGGTGGGTCGTCTGAGTTCGATCCCTGGGGCAGGGCACTGGAGATTGGAGGAGGCAGACAGAGGATCTTGTTTCTGAGTCTCGTTGAGCCTGGAGTCCAAGTTCTCAAAGTTCTGCTTTACCTGGTTCTGTGGGGCTTTGTCAAAAACATTTATTTTACTGTGTTTGGTGGTATAAATGTGTGTGGTGGTATAAATGCAATGAAAGGCTGGAGAGATAATATAGTGGGTAGAGTGCTTGCTTTACACGCAGCCAACCCAAGTTCAATCCTCAACATCCCATATGGTCCCCCAGTACCATCCTGAGTGCAGAGTCAGGAGAAATCCCTGAGGGGGCTGGAGCGATAGCACAGCATGTAGGGTGTTTGCCTTGCACATGGCTGACCCGGGTCGATTCCCAGTCCCATATGGTCCCCTGAGCACCACCATGGTAATTCCTGAGTGCAGAGCCAGGAGTGACCCCTGTGCAATGCTGGGTGTGACCAAAAAGAAAAGAAAAGAAAAGAAAATCCCTGAGAATTGTTGGGTGTGGCCCTAAAACAAAACAAACCAAACAAAAAAGAATGAAGGGGGCTGGAATGATGAGCCCATGCATAATGAGCAGGCACTTGTCTTGCTCACAGTAATCCCGGCACCCCAAGCTCTACCAGGAATAAATCCTGAGCACAGAGCCAGGAGTAAGTCCTGGGCATTGTCCCCTCCCCCCCAAAAAAAAAGAAAGAAAGAGAATGTAATGAAGGGGCAAAGAGATAGCTCCAAGACCTGAGCTCCTGTTTTGCATGTATGTTCCCCTGAGTATTGCGAGGAAGTGAAAAATGAGCATTGAGACAGGAGTAGCCCCTGAACACCTCTGGATGTGGGCCAAGAACAAGATAGAAATGAATGAATGCGGTGTGGAGCCAGAGCGATAGTGCACTGTGCAGGGCACTTGCCTTGCACATGGTCTACTTGATTTGATCCCTGGTATGGTTCATCTGAGTCCTCCAGAATGATTCCTAACAGCAGAGCCAGGAGTGAGAACTGAGCTCTGCCAGGTGAGGCCCCAAAACAAAGACAGGCACCCAGGCAGAAGTTACCCAAAAGAAAAAAGAGAGAGAGGTAGGGGACAGAGAGAGGGAAGAAGGAAGGAAGGAAGGAAGGAAGGAAGGAAGGAAGGAAGGAAGGAAGGAAGGAAGGAAGGAAGGAAGGAAGGAAGGAAGGAAGGAAGGAAGGAAGGAAGGAAGGAAGGAAGGAAGAGAGGGAGGGAGGGAGGAAGGAAGGAAGGAAGGAAGAGAGGGAGGGAGGGAGGGAGGGAGGGAGGGAAGGAGGGAGGGAGGGAGGGAGGGAGGGAGGGAGGGAGGGAGGGAGAGAGGGAGAGAGGGAAGAGGGAGGGTTCAATACCCAGTATCCTTGTGGTCCTCTGAGACTACCAGAAGTGATCTTGAGCAAAGAACAGGATTAAGCTCTGAGCACTGTCTGATGTGGCTCCAAAACAAAAACAAACAGAAAACAAAAATAACTAAGTTTCAGGGCCCCCTGCCTTCCATGTATTCAATCCCTTGTACCTTATGGTGAGCCCTGGCACCGCTAGGTGGGGTCCAAAACCAAAAACCAAACGCGCACACCTAAACCTTTTAAAAGCTCCCCTGAGCCCGCCAAGAGTGATCCTTGAGCTCAGAGTCAGGAGTAAGCCCTGAGCACCTCTGGGTATAGCCCCCAAACAAAACAAAATAAACAAAGACTTCACCTGTGTTGGAAGCTGGATAGTTTTTCTTCAGAACTTAGCTTTCCTGGGGCTGGAGCAATAGCACAGCGGGTAGGGCGTTTGCCTTGCACGCGGCCGACCCAGGTTCTAATCCCAGCATCCCATATGGTCCCCTGAGCACCGCCAGGGGTAATTCCTGAGTGAAGAGCCAGGAGTAACCTCTGTGCATCGCCGGGTGTGACCCAAAAACAAACAAACAAAAAAAGAACTTAGCTTTCCTGGAGGTGGAAGGATGGATGGAATGGGTCCTAAGGACATTGGTTGAGGGAGCATGTGGGGCTCTGAAGATAGCACGGTGGGTAGGATGTTTGCCTTGCTCGTGGCTGACTGAAGGTCTTCCGAGAATGAAAGGATGCAAGGACAAAAAAAGGGGGAAAAAAAAAGAGAAAACAACAACAACAAAGAAGGAAAGGACATATTCATGAAACTATTCTTAATAGTATTGCAATTTCCTGTACATCCATAAAAATGTTGGGGGGATACTAAACACAAAAGAAAATGATAATTTTATAATCAACCAATTTAAACCAATGAGAAATTTAAATATATATAAACAATTCCGTTTATAAAACAAAACAACCACAAAACTGTTGTAATTCACCCCTGAACATTACCTCTTTGTTACTTTCAGATTCCAGGTTGAACGGATGAGTTAATTCTCTTAGATTCAATAACTCATTTTTTGTATCTATACTACATCATCATCAGTTTATTCTTTCAAGAGCACTCACCAGGGGGTATGGTTCCGCCAGCAGGTCAACCTGTACTTGCCGGGTAAGTGCATCAGCAGCCTGATGGTGTCTTCAGATTTTCAGATACCCCAAAATTGCTGCTGTGCCTTTGGCCAGACCCCAACAACTTGGGGCCAAGTTTACCAAGAAATTAAATGGCCGAAAGTTAGGTATGTGAGAGTCACACCCATAAACCACCTTTGGCTAAGCTATATAAACTCATTTATTTGCCTTATTTCAGACACCCATAAATCTCAAAAGGGATCAAAAGACACAGTTAGGGCTGGTAGTGCAGAGGTAAGCAGGAATCTGTGACTGAGATCTCCAAGCCCACTTGGATAGGGACTGGGTCTCCTCCCCCCAGATCCCCAGTAGCTTGGCAGTCACACCCACAAACTGCCCCTGGTACCATGTAATCTCATCAACAGCCCAAACCCAGAGACTATAAACTGAAGGTCCCAGAAGAGAGCGCCGCAGAATGTCCTGACCCCGAGCCAAGGTGTCATCACTGAGGCACCTAGGAGCGGGGTGGGTTGAGTTTTCCTCCCTGCCCCAGCAGAACTCCGGCAGCTGAAAACCTCCAAACCCAATCACTGTCATGCCCAAAGCCACTCTCCACACGCTTGGATGAGCCTCACCCAAGAGGGGACGAGCTTCACCCAAAACAGGATGAGGTCCACCCCCGTGCCATCCTCCAGGGACCCTGCCCAGTTTGCTCCCTCTCCCAGCACTGTTTACAATAGCCAGAATCTGGAAAAAACCCGAGTGCCTGAGAACAGATGACTGGTTAAAGAAACTTTGGTACATCTACACAATGATGTACAGCTGTTAGAAAAGATCAAGTCATGAAATTTGCATATAGGTGGATCAACATGGAAAGTATCATGTTAAATGAAATGAGTCAGAAAGAGAGGGACAGACATAGAAAGATTGCACTCATTTGTGGAAGATAAAGTAACAGAAAAAGAGACTAACACCCAAGAACAGCAGAGATAAGTATCAGGATTACTCCACAGTTAAGAAGCTGGCCTCGAATGCTGGGCGAAAAGGCAGCTCAGACAGAGAAGGGACCACCAGTAAAGGGTGCTAGGAGGGCCTGCTTGGGATGGGAGATGTGGGCTAAAAACAGACTATAGACCGAACATGATGACCACTTAATGCCTCTATTGCAAACCACAACACCCAAAAGGAGAGAGAGAGAGAGTAAAAGGGAATTCCCTGCCACAGAGGCAGGGTGGGGTGGAGGGACAGGGTGGGGGTGGTGGGAGGGATGCTGGGACCATTGATGGGAGAAAATGGGCACTGGTGGAGGGCTGGGTACTAGATCATTGTATGACTGAAATGCAAGCACGAAAGTTTGTAAGTCTGTAACTGTACCTCACAGTGATGCACAAATAAAAAAATAAAAAATAAGAGGCTGGAGTGATAGCACAGCGGGTAGGGGGTTTGCCTTGCATGCAGCCAATCCGGGTTCGATTCCCAGCATTCCATATGGTCCCTCGAGCACCGCCAGGAGTAATTTCTGAGTACATTAGCCAGGACTAACCCCTTACATCACCAGGTGTGACCCAAAAAGCAAAAATAAATAAATAAATAAAAATTAAAAATTAAAAAATTAAACTGCAGTTAAAAAAAAAAGACGGGATGAACCTCACCCAAGAGTGGACCAGCAGGAAAACCCAGATACTTTGGAACCCATGACAGATCTCCAAGCCTGCTTGGATAGGGACTGGGCCTCCTCCCTGCAGCTCCCCAGTTTTCCAGTAGCTTGGTAGTCATATCCACAAACTGCCCCTGGCGCCATGTAATCTCATCAATGGCCAAGACCCAGAGACTATAAACTAAAGCTCCAAGAAGAGAATGACACAGAATTTTCTGGACATTATATTCTATCCATAACAAGTAATATAAAACAAATCGTCTAACATTGCCTTTTTGGCAGGTTTGAGTGTTGCTAGGACTGGTGTCGAAATATCAAATGTAACCAAAGTAGAGAGAGAGTATGGGGGAAATTGTCTGCCACATAGGCAGGAGAAGGTTTGAAACGGGGTGTGGGGGGAACACTGGGGATTTTGGTGGTGGATGTTCACTGGTGAAGGAATGGGAGTTTGATGATTGCATGACTGAAGCTCAAATATGAAAGCTTTGTAACTATCTCACAGTGAATCAATAAAAAGGGGAAAATAATAAAAATAAAACAATAAAATAAAATTAACATTCTAAATAAAAAATAAAAGTAATGTGGAGGTCATGCCCAATTCAATCAGCTTAATCAATGGCTGAATAAGTAGCAGTACTCTTACATAATTAAAACAAACAAACAAAAAGCGTACTCTCCAACTAAATCAGTTTAACAACTGGCCCTTGTGAGTATTTGTTGGAGTTAGTCTCCTACAAAGTAACCTTTGTGGGACTGTACCATTTGAGAAAAATGAAAAGAATGAAGATTTATTGTGAAGTCAATGACACTTAAGTTTCAGGGTCACTCACTGTGGTCCCAATTAGAGGTGGGAGTTACAACCTTGGAGTTGAGAGCAAGCATTTTTGTGTAAGTATTTCTGGAATAAAAGATCTCAGAAAAGGGCTATGAATTCCAGGCCTTAAATCTGTCTTGATTTCTACTTGTGCTCCAAACAAATATTTATGTTTATAGTTAATACTATACTTATAATTTTAAAAAATTTTTTGGCCTCCCCAGCAGTGTCAGGGCCACACTGCCAGGGATATCCGTGCAGGGCAGATGGTGTTGGGACCTCCATTCACAAGACATGTGCTCACCCCAGATATTTACTTACAAGTTTGGTGGGTATTTTGTTGTTGTTGTTGTTTTGTTTGTTTTTTTGATATATACCCAGCAGTGCTCAGGGCTTACTCCTGGCTCTGTGCTGAGGGGGTCACTCCTGGTGCTATTCAGAAAATCATATGTGATGCCAGGGATCAACTGGAAATGGCTCATTAAAGGTAAGTGCCTTACTCTCTCTCCCTAACTTTGTATTCCTTTTAAAAGAGGTCTCCAGCATTGCTCAAAACCAGGATTCTGCAAAACCTGCATCTGCTAGATATCTAGAAATGCATCCCTCCTAGCAGGATAAAAGCTAGTGATGTGGGGGTAGAGCGGTAAGACAGCAGGTAGGGCAATGCCTTACACACAGCCAACCTGGGTTTGATCCCTGGCATCCAGAGCCCCTCCAGGAGTAATTCCCTGAGTGCAGAGCCAGGAGTAACCCCTGAGTATCGCCAGGTGTGACCCAAAAAGACAAAATAAATAAATAATTGTGAAAAATTTGGGTATTTTAAAAAAAATGCTAGTAATGTGACTTTTCCACCATAATAGGTGAGAAATAATTCTCTGTGTTCCTATATTTGACCAGCAAATCTAATTTGCAACTTCAATTTTGTAATATGCTTGCACACAGGTAACCAACTCCTGTTTAATTCAAGATTTTTACTTCCACTGCTTAGGGTCCACAGTGAATGAGTGTGGGTCATTTACATAATTCTTCATATAATTCTTATGACCATTACTTTCTAACTAGTTTTCCCTTTCCCTTCTGATAAATTTCAAGGCAGTATTTTTACTTTCTTATGCCTGGTACATTTGAAGGCATGCAATAAATAATTGTTAAGTAAATAATTTAGAAGGCTGAATCCTAGCCTTTCTGGTCCCCATCTGACAAGAGTGTTAACAAGCTATAAAATTTACAAAAATATGGGTAATCAGGGGCTGGAGCGATAGCACAGCAGGTAGGGCGTTTGCCTTGCACACGGCCCACCTGGGTGCGATTCCCAGCATCCCACATGGTCCCCTGAACACCGCCAGGAGTAATTCCTGAGTGCAGAGCCAGGAGTAACCCCTGTGCATCACCAGGTGTGACCCAAAAAGCAAAAAATATATATATATGTATATATATATGGGTAATCATAGGAAAGAGCTTCTCCTTTCTGTCTGTTCATTAAACCAGTAACTTGCAAACTGAGTGTCCTTGGGGAATCTTTAAAATAAAGTATTCAAGATGCAATTGTCAGGGCTAGAAAGATAGCTCAAGGGATGTGTGCTTTGTATATGGGAGGCTCTAGTTCAATTCCTGGTACCCTGGAGCACTGCCAGGAGTGTGACTGCTTGAATACCAAGCTAAGAGTAGCCCCTGAACACCACAGGGCATGACCCCCAAACTATTCATTGCTTGTGGTCTGAAACGATAGTATAGTTGGTAGGGCGCTTGCCTTGCATGCGACACACCTAAGTTTGATCTGTAGCACCCCAGATGGTCTCCTGAGCACCACCAGAAATGCAGAGTCAGGAGTAACCCCTGAGCATCACCAGGTGTGGGCAACCCAAATTAATTGATTGATTAATTGATTGGTTGATTTAATACAGATTCCAGGACAGGGAGATAGCATAGGTGATAGGGAGCACAGCTTCCATGTATGTGCCCAACCCCAAGTAGTAAATATCTTTTGGGGTTTTTTTTGTTTGTTTGTCTAGCTGTTTAGGAAAAGGTTTGTTTTTTGGGTTACACTCGGCAATGCTCAGGGGTTACTCCTCACTCTGCACTCAGGAATCACTCCTGGTGGTGCTAAGGGGAACTTAAGGGCTGACGGGATTGAACCCATGGTGGCCATGAGCAAGGCAAACATCCTTCCTGCTGTACTGTATGTCCAGCCTCAAAAATAAAGTTTTTATTTTATTTATTTATTTTTGGTCTTTGATTCATAACTGATTATGCTCAAGTGTTATTATTGGCTCTGCACTCAAGAATTACAGGGTTGATATAAAGGGTATACAAGGCACTGGTTGAACTCTATTAGAAGAGAACATCCAACCCCATCAGAAAATGGGGCAATGAAATGAACAGAAACTTTCTCAAAGAAGAAATCCGAATGGCCAAAAGGCACATGAAAAAATGCTCTTCATCACTAATCATCAGGGAGATGCAGATCAAAACAACAATGAGATACCACCTCACACCACAGAGACTGGCCCACATCCAAAAAAAACACAAGCAACCGGTATTGGCGTGGATGTGGAGAGAAAGGGACCCTCCTTCACTACTGGTGGGAATGCTGACTGGTTCAGCCCTTTTGGAAAACAATATGGACGCTTCTCAAAAAATTAAAAATTGAGCTCCCATTTGACCCAGCAATACCACTTCTGGGAATATATCCCGGAGATGCAAAAAAGTATAGTAGAAATGACATCCATACTTGTATGTTCATTGTAGCACTGTTTACAATAGCCAGAATCTGGAAAAAAACCTGCATGCCCAAGGACAGATGACTGGCTAAAGAAACTTTGGCACATCTACACAATGGAATACTATGCAGCTGTTAGAAAACAGGAAGTCATGAAATTTGCATATAAGTGGATCAACATGGAAAGTATCATGTTAAGTGAAATGAGTCAGAAAGAGAGAGACAGACATAGAAAGATTGCACTCATTTGTGGAATATAAAATAACAGAGTGGGAGACTAACACCCAAAGATAGTAGATATAAGTACCAGGAGGTTTGTTCCATGGCTTGGAAGCTGGCCTCACATGCTGGGGGAAAAGACAGCTTGAATAGAGAAGGGACCAACAAGTAAAGGGTGTTTAGAGGGCCCGGTCCGGATGGGAGATGTGTGCTGAAAGTAGACTATAGATCAAACATGATGGTCACTCAATACTTGCATTGCAGAGCACAAGACCCTAAAGGGAAATGTGCCTGTCACAGAGGTGGAGGGGGGAGAGCGGGGAGGATTGGGGATGGGAGGGATACTGGGAACATTGGTGGTGGAGAATGGGCACTGGTGGAGGGATGGGCACTCGATTCATTGTATGACTGAAACATAAGCATGAAAATTTGTAAGTCTGTAACTGTACCCCACGGTGATTCATTAAAATATATATAAACATATATATATATAAAAGAAAATGAAACAGAAAAAAAATAAAAAGAATTATGGGGATCGTATGGAATGCCAGGGATCAAACCCGAGTAGGCTCCGTGCAAGATAAGCACCCTATCTGTTGCACTATCAATCAGTCCCAGAAAAGTTTGTATTTACTTGTTTGGTTTTGTTTTTTGTGCCAGAGGTAGCATTGCTCAGGGCTTACTCATGACTCTGAACTCAGGGACCACTCCAGGTGATGCTCTTGGGACCAAATGCAGTGTTTGGTTTTTCGGCCACATGTGACTGTGCTCAGGGATTACTTTTAGCTCTATGATCAGAAATCACTCCTTGCAGGGCTTGGGTGACCTTATGTAGTACTAGAGATCAAACCTCGGTCACTCCAATAAAGCAACTGCATTATCCAATGTACCATTTCTCCAAACCCCAGGCCTAGTATTATTAATTTTGTTACAGCAGTCATATGTACATCACAAGCTAAACTATAAGAAAATGCAGAAAAAGTGTTGCATTATACTTAAGTAAAACTGTAAAAAACACAGTTCATTGGGGATGAGCTCAGTGACAGAGAGCATACATTGTGTGAGGTCCTGCGTTCAATTCCCAGCACCTTAAAAGAAAAAAAAAGTTCATAACTATTTTTCATTGACAGCAGGGGAGACAGCACAAAGGGTGAGAATGCTTTTACATGCTGGAAGTCAGGAGCTTGATTCCCACACACCACAAGACTCCCGAGCACTGCTAACAAACACAATTATTTTTTCTTTTTCGTTTCTGGGCCACACCTGGAGGTACTCAGGGGTTATTCCTGGTTCTGCACTCAACTTGGTAGGCTCAAGGGATCGTATGGGATGCCAGACATCAAACCCAGGTTGGTGCACCGGGGAGTGATCCCTAAATGCAGAGCCAGAAGTAAGCTTTTACGGTCTCTGCCCAGACGAGATCCAAAGCAGCCACACATGAAACGGCTCCTCTGCTCCTTAAAGACTATGATCCCGGAGGGCTACTAACCACTTTTGGCACCCACCAGCTTCTTACAGAAATGCATCTAGACTGTGAACTGAGCTACAACCCCCATACTGCCCTGGGAGGGGAGAGGTTTTTCCTCTCTCAACCGTTTCTTTTTTTTTTTCTTTTTGGGTCACACCCGGTGATGCTCAGGGGTTACTCCTGGCTCTGCACTCAGGAATTACTCCTGGCGGTGCTCAGGGGACCATATGGGATGCTGGGATTCGAACCTGGATCGGCCGCATGCAAGGCAAACGCCCTACCTGCTGTGCTATCACTCCAGCCCCTTGACCGTTTCTTTTGGCGGGGGTGACAGCAGCTGCGGCGGTGGCACCCATGTGGCGACCGCCATCTTCTAGAACCCACTACCCAGAGGTATGAGCTTGCAGTGACGTGGCGTGCAGGAGATCTTGGGATGGGGGTGTTACTGGCACGTTCTCTGCCCAGACGAGATCCGGAGCAGCTGCACAAGAAACTGTGAACTGAGCTAAAATATCAGAAATCCAAAACTGTGTGGCCACTATTGCTCATATATTCTTCGTTCTCAGCAACGGAAAACAAATTATCAAATGATATCTTTTCAGCAAGTTTGATTGTTGGGGGAAATTCTAAATAATAATAGTTTTCTGTTGAAATATTGAATGTATTCAAAATACAGAGAGCTGAGTGTATGTTTTGCATACAAGAGTCCTGGGTTCCATTCCCAGTACCACATGGTTAACCAAGTGCCTTTGGGAGAAACAGGAGTGGTACTGAGCTCTGCAAGGTGTGGCCCTAAAACCAGGGGAGAAAGAACAGAAATTCGGGGGTCAGGGAGGTCACTCAAAAAGCTGGAGAATACGCTCTGCATGTGGGAGCCCCAGGTTCATTCCCTGGCACTGCACGTTTCCCCAAGCACTGATGGGAGCAACAGCCTGGGTGCCAACCTAGGAGTAGTCTAGGGCACTGTTGCTTAAGCCCCCCAACAAAAACAAAACAGGTTAGGCATTCCTACATGGATTAGGTATCCAAGTAGGAGAACAGTTTGAGGTTGAAGCAGTGGTAAGGGAGATAGCTCAAAGGTCGAGAATGCTTGTTTTACAGGCGGAATCACTCCTGGTGTACTAGGGTACCATACAGGATGCCGGGGATTGAACTGCATCAAGGCAAGTGCTCCACCCACTGCCTTTGGTCCCAGGAGTTGGGTTTCATTTCCAGCATCACGTGGTTCTTCAGCAGTATCAGAGTGACCCCCAAGCACCAAGCCAGGAGTAGCTCCTGTGCATTACCAAGGAGCCCTGCCCCCCAATAAATAAATCCAAAGCTTGGAGCAAGGCTTGAGCAGAATGGGAATGATGGCTCGTCAGGGTTATTAAGGACCCAGCAACAACTATCTATGTATTGGTATTCAAATCTACGGTCCAGGGGGCTGGTGTGATAGCACAGTGGGTAGGGCGTTTGCCTTGCACATGGCCAACCTGGGTTCGATTCCCAGCATCTCATATGGTCCCCCGAGCACCACCAGGAGTAATTCCTGAGTGCATGATCCAGGAGGTTCATGCTGAGGTTACCCAAAATAAAGAAAGCAAAAAACCAAAAATCAAATATACAGTACAGTAAAAATAAAATCAAATATATTTTACCTCAAGTCTTGTTTTTTAACTTTTTGGGTCACCCAGTAATGCACAAGGGGTTACTCCTGGCTTTACTCTCAGGAATTACTCTTGGAGGGGCTGGAGCAATAGCACAGTGGGTAGGGCGTCTGCCTTGCACGCGGCCTACCCGGGTTCTAATCCCAGCATCCCATATGGTCCCCTGAGCACCGCCGGGGGTAATTCCTGAGTGAAGAGCCAGGAGTAACCCCTGTGCATTGCCGGGTGCGACCCCCCCCAAAAAAAAGGAATTACTCTTGGAGGTGCATATGGGATGCTGAGGTTGAAACCCAAGTTGGCCACATGGCAAGGTAAACGCCCTCCTAGTTATACTATCGCTCTGGCCCCCTTACAGCTAGTCTTATGTGCCAGGTGCTTTTCTTTCTGCTTCTTTCTTAAAATTTTATTTCATTATTTTTATTTTTGGGTTACACCTGGCAATGCTCAGAGGTTACTCCTGGCTCTGCACTCAAGAACTAACTCCTGGCGGTGCTCAGCAGACCATATGAGATGCTGGGGATTGAACCCAGGTCAGCCGTATGCAAGGCCCTACCCGCTGTACTATTGATTCAGCCCTAGGGGCTTTTCTATGCTGGAAATACTCATCTAAGAAGCCAGGGATTCGGTAGTTATGGAACAGATATTTCCAGGCCTTATACACTGGGCTTGATCCCTGGAAGCCCCTCCCACCAACTGCCCCTTGTCAAAAAACAAACCTCGGGGCTGGAGTGATAGCACAGTGGGTAGGGTGTTTGCCTTGCATGCAGTTGATGCGGGTTCAATTCCCAGCATCCCATATGGTCCCCTGAGCACGGCCAGGGGTAATTCGTGAGTGCAGAGCCAGGAGTGACCCCTGAGCATCGTTGGGTGTGACCCAAAAAGCAAAAAAAAAAACACAAAAAAAAACCTCATCTAATTCTCTGGAGGCCAAAAAGCCAAGGCTATTATTATTAGTCCTGTAATACAGTTGTAGAATCTCCTCTGTCAGGTACAGAGAGGGTAAGAACATTGGCAGAAGCTATCTAACTAGTAACCAATGGGCCAAGTGTTCAGACACCCCGGCTCTCAAGCCCAGGTGCTCACTTAAGCTTACTGCTTCTCAAGAGTGAGTATGATGGGCCAGAGAGACTGTGCTAGGGTTAAGGAGCGTGTCTTGCCCATGGCCAACATTGATTTGAAACCTGGCATCAAATATTGTCTAACAACAACAGGACAGATAGTTGAACAGTCAGAAGTAAGCACTGCCAGGTGTGGGCCCCTTGAGTTTGTGTCTAGTTCCTGAAATTTTTTTGTTATTGTATCTTTTGTGTGTGTGTGTGTCTTTTGTTTTTTTTGTTTTATTGGGTCATACCGAGCACGAGTCAGGGATTATTCCTGACGGTGCTTGGAGGACTATACGGCAAGGATCGAACCTGGGTGAGCCGTGTGCAAGGCAAATGCTCTACCCACCCACAAAACATAAAAAGCCCTATACGTTTCTTATTTTTAATTTAGTTTATTTATTTTAAAATTTTTTAATTAATCACTGTGAGCTACAGTTATGAATTTACAAACTTTCGTGGTTACGTTTCAGTCATACAATCATCGAGTACCCAACCCTCCACCAGTGCCCATCCTCCAACGTTCCCAGTATCCCTCCCACCACCACCATCCCCCATCCCAAACCCTATGTACTTTTTAAAATCCTTTTAAAAAAACAAGACTTCCATGGCACTGGAGTGATAGTATAGTGACTGACTGAATTTGATCCCCGGCATCCCTTGTGGTTTGCTGAGCACTGCCAGGAGTGATTCCTGAGTGCAAAGCCAGGAACAAGCCGTGAGCATGGCCAGGTCGGCCCCCAAAACCAAAGAAAAACAAAGCAGATCTCAGAGCATCAACGGCCTTGATCCAGAGACACAGCAGAGAATCCTGAAAGACAGCAGCTCACTGGAGATCTCTCCGGATCCCTTACTGAGCCCATTTCACCAGGGCACCTCAGATGGAGTGGATGTACTCTCTGCCCACTCAGGATGAAACCCCAGTGGCCATGAGCTTCCAGAAGCAAAACCCAAGTTCATGGGTTCCAGGACCAAGACTCCAGGCTACATGGTGGCAGCGGAGTCGGGCCGTCCCTGCCTGTCTCCTGCCTGCTTTGGGTCTTGGCTGTCACGGCCATAACTGGCCTCTGGTGCCATCTCAGCACATCAACGGCCTTCATCCAGAGACTGCCAGATGAATCTCAAAATGGATTAGCTCCCTACAGAGATGTCTCTCTGGACCCCAACCGTTTACAATTTTCGAATTTCAGAAGCACGCAGCGTCTTTTGCGGCCACGCGACCTCTCATGATATTCATAGTAAGCAATAGAAAATAAATTATCTAGCATCTGCCCCTGGCAGGCAGGCTTGAATGGTGGTGGGAAAATTCAAGATAGTGGTGGTGGGAAGGTGTAATGGTGATGGGATTGGTGTTGAAATATTAAATGTAATCAATTAATGTGAACAACCTTATGACAATAAAATTAAAAAAAAAATAAGACTTCCTAGGGCCAGAGCAATAATGGCACAGCAGGTAGGGCTTATGCCTTGCATGCAGCTGACCCGGGTTCCATCTCTGGCATCCCATGTGGTCCTCCAAGCACTGCCAGCAGTAACTCTGGAGTGCAGAGTCAGAAATAACTCCTGGGCTCTACTGGTGTGGGCCCAAACCCCCCAAAATAATAAAAATTAGATGCTGGAAAGATAGTACAGCATGTAGGGTGCTTGCCTTGTACGCAGCTCACCTGGGTTCGACCATCGGCATCCCATCTGGTTCCCCGGGCAACTCTAGGAGTGATTTCTGCGCATGAAGCCAGGAGTAATCTCTCAGCACTGCTGGGTGTGGCCCAAGCAAACCTAAATAAATAGATTTTTAAATTATAATTTAAATTTAATTTTAAAATTATAATTAAAAATAAGACATCCATTGAGCCAGAGACATAGAACAGCAAATTGTGTCCAACCCCCAGCATCACAAATGGTTTACCCAAGTCCCATCAGGAGTGATTCCTGAGCACAGAACCAGGAGTAAGCCCTGAGCACTGCAGGGTGTTTAATTAATTAAAAGATCCAGGGCCTGGGGATGCTGTTCAGTAGCCCTGCACTTAGTCCCCAGCACTGAAACACACACATTGCTCTTTGTACATTCACTCTGAGGATGAGGTTCAAAGGCAGTCTGCAGGCTTGCCTGTGTGAGGCCCAAAAAATGAAGGAACAAAAACAAAAAATCTATATCTTACTTCCTGAAGTTTTTTTTTCTTTTTGGGTCACACCTGGCGATGCACAGGGGCTACTCCTGGCTTTGCACTCAGGAATTACTTCTAGCAGTGCTCAGGAGACCATATGGGATGCTGGGAATCAAACCCAGTTTGGCCGCGTGCAAGGCAAACGCCCTACCCACTGTGCTATTGTTCCAGCCCCAGTTCCTAGAGAATTTTGACAAATATAACCCAGAGAGATTTTCCTAGGGCTGATTTGGGGGCCACTTCCGTGGGTGCTTAAGGGTTTTTGTGCTCTGAGATCACTCCTGGTGATTCTCAGGGGACCATATATATAATGCTGACCCCTGTACTATTTTTCCAGTCCTAGAGCAACTTTTTTATGGAATTGAGAAACATATTCCCCCAAAAGAGACTGTAGAGGCTCTCGCACTATAAAATTAAGGATTCGGGGTGGAGGGTGGGGCGGGGGATGGGTTGTTTTACAAATTTATGGCTTCAGACTTGCAAGGTCCTTTTTTTTTTTTTTTTGGAAAAATAAAGTCTAACGCAGGGAAGATGGGGAGCAGGCAAGGCCCTTCTTCACTTAATGGCAGCAGCAGGGGGAGAGGAAGCAGTGGGCTGAGGAAAGAGAGCTGAGACAGCAACGGGCTGGCTGGAAGTCATGGATTCTATCCAGGTTTGTGAATATGCGCTTCAGAATTCAAGGCCATTGACTCCCAGCGTCATCTCTCTTGCAACTGCATCTTTTCCTTCCCAATAACTGGGGCCAACTGCGGGGAAACAAAAGGAGCACTGAGTGTGTTGGATCACCCCAGCTGCTTGAGAAGCTTTAGAATCTCACCCCTGGGAGGGCTGGGGAGAGGCACACACGTGGTTCTGAGGCTAAATTCAGCAATGCAGGACCCAGGAAGTGGGGGGTGGGGGAGAGGTGGGAGGCGCTGCTCAGTTCAGCATCAGGAGGAGGAGCCCCTGTGGAACCTCAAAATCCTGTTACATGAGTATTTTTAAGGCAACCTCCTCCCCCCTCCCCTTTGGTTCGCCTCCCCTTGTCATCATCTTTGTCCAGTTGGATTTGTGTGTATTTAAAATCCAATCCCTTTTGTCAGACTCAGCCATTCCCCAGGCCTGCTGAATCCTGAATCCCGTTTGCAACCTAGATCTGGTCTGCATGATTCACAAAGAAGCCCCAGGGGAGGAGGAGGAGGCACTTAGGAGTCTATTAGTCTCTGTGAAAGGGCTGAGAAGAAATGTTGTTGCCTGAGG
The DNA here is from genome assembly GCF_027595985.1 of Sorex araneus. Lineage (NCBI taxonomy): Eukaryota > Metazoa > Chordata > Mammalia > Eulipotyphla > Soricidae > Sorex > Sorex araneus. The sequence continues at coordinate 41,014,519 of NC_073306.1, forward strand.
TTAGGTTGGAGTTGGCTGCCCTGATGACTCCTATCCCAGACTTTCCCTCCCTTGAGCCGGTTCCCTGAATTAGCCTTCGGGAGAATTTATTTTCATCCTTTAAGGTAACATATCAAAGAGGACTTAAATAAGACCAGCAGTAATGCATGAGACTTTTTCTTAAGCAGTCATTGTGTAGCAAAAGACACCAATAAGTTTGCATTTATCCAATGGGTTTTTGTTTGCTTGTTATTTATTTATTTATTTATTTATTTATTTATTTATTTATTTATTTATTTATTTATTTATTTATGAGACGGGGCGCACACCCAGTGAAGCTCCTGACATACTCCTGGCTCTGCACTCTAGAATCACGCCTGGCAGGTTGGGGGATCTATGTGGGGTGCCAAGGATTGAAGGGTTGGCTGCGTGTGCCCTACTTGAAATGCTATCACTCCAGCCCCCTCATGCATTCTTGTTTTATGAACATTTTACAAATGAAGAAAACTTACATTCTAGGAAACTCATGACATTATTTTCATACCTTATTAGTATAATCTTCTAGAGAGAGTACTTAAAATTATTGGCAAATAGCTAAAGCAATTCTTGGGGAAAAGAAGATGGGAGGCATCACTTTCTCCAACTTCAAACTGCAACTTAATCACTACAAAACAGTAGTGATTAAAGTAGCATGGTAGGGGCTGGAGGGATAGCACAGCAGGCAGGGTGTTTGCCTTGTACTCGGCCAACCCGGGTTCAATTCCCAGCATCCCATAGGGTCCCCTGAGCACCGCCAGAAGTAATTCCTGAGTGCAGAGCCAGGAGTAACCCCTGTGCATTGCCAGGTGTGATCCACTCCCCCAAAAAGAGAATAAAATAGCATGGTATTGGAATAAAGACAGACCCTCAGGTCAATGGATAGAGTTGTATATCCCAAGACAGACCTTCAGGTATACGATCAGTAAATCTTTGATAAATAAGCAAAGAAATATGAACTGGAGAAAGGCTCCACATCAACAAGTGGTGTTGGGAAAACTGGTGAACTACATGCACAAAAATGAACTCAGACCTCCTTCTATCACCATGCACAAAAGTAAAATCAAAATGAATTAAAGACCTTGATATCAAATCTGAATCCATCACTGTCACTGTTATCCTGTTGCTCATCGATTTGCTCGAGCGGGCATCAGTAACGTCTCCATTGTGAGATTTGTTGTTACTGTTTTTGGCATATCGAATACACCACGAATAGCTTGCCAGGCCCTGCCTTGCGGGCGAGATACTCTCAGTAGCTTGCTGGGGTTTCCTAGAGGGATGGAGGAATTGAACCCGGGTTGATAGGCATGCAAGGCAAACACCCTACCCTCTGTGCTATTGTTTCAGCCCTAAATCTGAATCCATAGGATCACTTCACTTGTATCACCTGTCATCCCATTGCTCCTCAATTTGTTCGAGCGGGTGCCAGTAACGTCCCCATTTGTCCCTATCACATGCTAGTGTAGCCCAATGGCAAATGCTTGCTCCAGGAACTCGAAGAGCCTCAAACTGTTCATTCAGGGTTTTGATGAAGAAGTCTAACCATCTCGTAGGTGGGCGGCCACGTGGTCTTTTGACGTCCCATGGAATCCAGTTGGTAATAGCTCTAGTCCAGCGGTTGTCTCTAAATCACGTTACGTGTCTGGCCCATCTGATTTTCGAAGCCTTGGCAAATGAGACAGCATCCCTAATTCTTGATTGTCAATGGAGGTCGAAACTCCAGATTCCTTCTCTCACTTGAGTGAAATGTGATACTCCAAGCATAACTCTTTCCATTCCTCTTTGGGATACTCAAATAGTGTTCTCATCCTAGAGCTATTTGCGTAGGGCCCAGGTCTCTGAGGCGTGTGTTAGTGCAGGAAGAATGGTGGAATCGAAAAGATGTGCCCAGAGTCAGAGGTCCTTCGCCCTCTTAACCACTTCTTTGATGCTCTTGAAGGCGTTCCATGCTGCTCTCTTCCTCCTGCACAGTTCTGGTGCCAAGTTGTTCCTCATGTTGTGTTCTTGACACAGGTACACATAGCTGCTGCATTCGGAGATGTTTGTTCCATTGAGAGCAAATGGAATGTAAGAGACTAGTTCATTTTTCATGAACATTGTCTTGGTGAGATTCAAATGTAGTCCGACCTTTCCACACTCTCGGTCAAAGTCAGCCAGCATTTGTGCCACTTGGCTAATGTTTGGTGTTATTAGAACGATGTCATCAGCGAAGCGGAGGTGGTATAGTTGCCAACCATCTACCTTCACTCCCATTCCTTCCCATTTCAGTCATTGCATGACGTTCTCGAGGATTGCCACTGAAGAGTTTCGGTGAAATGGTGTTGCCCTGCCAAACCCCTCTCTATGTCTATGATCACTTCCTTGCAGAATAGTGAGATCCTGGTGGTGAATCCGTAATACAGCTCATGGAGATCTTGATGTACCCGAGTTTAAACGCCCTGTTTGGCTAGGGCTTTGATGACCGCTTCAGTCTCAACAGAATCAAAGGCCTTCTTTAAATCGATGACCATTAGACAGAGTGGCATCTTGAACTCTCGAGAAACTTCAATGAGCTCGGTCACTGTGCGGATATGGTAGATCCTGCTGAATCCTTTTCGGAATCTGGCTTGCTTGCATGGTTGTCCTTCATTTAGTGTTCTGCCTATTCTATTCAGGATGACTCGACTGAACAACTTGTAGACAACGAACAACAGGCAGATTGGGTGATAATTGCGGATGTTGTAGATGTTTCCCTTCTTGTACAACAGGACAGTCCTGCTGGTTTTCCATTGGAATGGAACCTTCCATTCAGATAGGTAGTGTGTGAAGAGCCGAGCCAGTGTATTGACAAGTACTGGCGGCAGATTCTTCTGTATTCAGGTCTGACCTTGTCTGGACCGGGTGCTGTGCGCATTGTTACCGACGAAATGGCGTGTTGAATTTCAGAAGGGAGAATGCTGGGAATGACATATCCATCCTGCGGAATTTGGTATGTGGGCAGGTGGATGTGGCTATCAAAGAGATTGGAGTAGAAGTCGTGGATAACCTTTTCCATTGCCCTTCTGGAACATGTGATAGATCCATCAGGATGTTGGAGGGCAGTCATCTTGGTCTTATAGTTGCGGAAGGATAGGCAGGTGTTGCGAATACTTTTCCTGGCTTCTGCTGCATCGGCCAACACTGCTGCTCTTCTCTCTTTGAGGTCTTCCTTTACTAATCCAAATGATACGTAAAGAAAAACATAGGACAAACTCTCCATGACATTGAAGCTAAAGACATCTTCAATGAGATATCACTGACTAGATAAATTGGAAGGTAAACAAATGGAACTACATTAAACCAAGAAGCTTCTGCACCTCAAAGGAAACAATGACCAGGAAACAAAGACTGCCCATAAAATGGGAGATATTACTTACCCAATGCTCATCTGATAAGGAGTTAATACTCAAGATATATAAGATACTGGTAGAATTTTACAAGGAAAAAGAAAATCCAACTCCATCAAAAAATGGGGAGCAGATAGATGAATAGAAACTTCTTCAAAGAAATACAAATGGCCAAAAAAGTACATAAAAAAATGATCTGCATCACTAATCATCAGGGAGATGCAAGTTGAAACAACAATGAGATATCATTTCACATCACAGAGACTGGCACACATCAAAAAGCTAGAATGACCAGGGGCTGGAAAAATAGCACAGTGGGTAGGACATTTGCCTTGCACTCGGCCAACTCAGGTTCGATTCCCTGCATCCCATATGGTCCCCTGAGCACCACCAGGAGTAATTCCTAAGTTCAGAGCCAGGAGTAACACCTGTGCATGGCTGGGTGTGACCCCCCTCCAAAAAAAAGCTAGAATAACCAGTGCTGGAAGAAAGGTTGGATTAAATGTGGGAAGAAAGGGACTCTCATTCACTGCTGGTGGGAATGTTGACTGGTTCAACATTTTGAAAAACAATGTGGACATTCCTCAAAAAGCTAGAGATTGAACTTCATACGACCCAGCAACTCTGCTCCTGGGAATATATATTTGAGGCCCCCAAACAATGCAGAAATGGCAAATGCACTTTTACGTTCATTGCAGTATTATTGACAATAACCAACCCAAGGGCCTGAGAACAAATGAGTGGAGAAAGAAACTATACAACATCTACACAATTGAATACTATGCAGCTGCTAAGAAAAATGAAGTCATAAAATTTGCTTATACATGGATGGACATGGAGAGTATCATGCTGAGTGAAATCAGTCAGAGGGAGAGAGACAAACATAAAATGATCGCACTCATTTTCAGGACATTAAAAAACAGAACATGAGTGTAATACCCAAAGACAATAGAAACGAGGGCCAGGGGGACTGGTCCATCGTAGGAAGTTTGCCACAAGTGGGGTGGGGAGAAGTACAGTTAGGATTGAGAAGGGACCACCATGACAATGAGAGTTGGAAATGATCACTGGAAAAAAAAACTGGATGCTGAAAGGAGGTACAGTAATATACATGATACCGTTCAGTAACGGTATTACAAACCACAGTGCCTAAAAGGAAAAAAAAAATAGAAAAAAGAGAAAGAGAAGAAAAGTGTCTGCCATAGAGGTAGGCTTGGGGGTGGGGAGGAAACGGGACATTGGTGGTGGGAAATGTACTCTGGTGAAGAAATGGGTGTTGGAACATTATATGACTAAAACTTAATCATGGACAACCTTGTAACTGTGTATTTCACAATGATTCAATAAAAAAATATTGGCCAAAATCCTGTCTACATCCTTTTCTGCCTTCTCCTGTTTAGTTTTCCCAACTATGCTAGAGTTTAGTTTAGGCAAGGAAACTGCAACACTCAGTAAAATAACTTACAAAATTATTTTTACTGAGTAAAATAACTTAGAGACTCACAGTTCTAGGGGTAAGGTTGGGATTCTAAGCCAGGTCTATAAATATTCTAAAATGAACACTTTTCCCAACATAGTTTAACGATAATGAAATATCCATTAAGTACCTGATATATGGATTCACAGAGGAAGATGCAGTTCTTGCCATTTGGATTGCTTCCATGTCCTGGCTATTGTGCTAAGTGCTGGGTGAACATAGGGATGTGTGTATCTTTTCAAATCGAGAAATCTCTATACTGTTTACTGAACTAGACAATAATCCAACCAACTTTGATTCGGAGTTTCTTTTTCACCACATCCCACCAACACTGTTAATGCAGTTTTCTATTATTGTCCTTCTTGTTGCCTTCTTGTTGGGTAACATAATTTTCATGTGGGAAATTAATTTTTAAAAATTGGTCTGGAGGGGCCGGAGCGATAGTACAGCGGGTAGAGCCGCATGCAAGTCGAGTGATTTATTTTTTATTTTTTAAAAGTTATTTTAGGGACTGGAGTGATAGGTAGGAGTGATAGCAGGTAGGGTGTTTGCCTTGCACTCGGCCAAACTGAGTTGATTCCCAACATCCTATATGGTCCCTCAAGCACTGCAAGGAGCAATTCCTGAGCACAGAGCCAGGAGTAACCCCTGAGCATCGCTGGGTGTGACCCAAAAAGAAAAAAAAAAAGCAAAAAAAAGTTATTTTATTTTAATTTTTTTTTTTTTCTTTTTGGGTCACACCCAGCGATGTTCAGTGGTTGTTCCTGGCTCTACACTCAGGAATTACTCCTGGCAATGCTTGGGGGACCATATGGGATGCCGGGGATCGAACCCGGGTTGGCTGAGTACAAGACAAATGCCCTACCTGCTGTGCTATTGCTCCAGCCCTCCATGATTTAATTTTAAAGTATATTTATTTCCTTAATTTCTTTGGAATTTAATGACTATATTTTGTAAACAAATTGAGTTAGGGTCATTAGGAAGCATTAGGGGCAGTAGGGATGGCCATATAATGTGTGAGGTCAAACTGGGTCTCCCACCAGCAAAGCAAAGCATGAGGGCAGCCTTTTGAGCTATCTCTCTGGCTCATAATTCCAACTTTCTTATTTTTTTGGTATCTTCATAATTATACGGTCAATTTCATGAGTCTAAAGGTGATCATGAATGCCTTTAATATTCTAGTACCTGTATTGAGAAAGCCTGGAAACACATTGAGTTCACTGGGTGGGTGAGAGGTAACCTAGGCCAGATATACAACATACAGAAATAAATAAGTCCACTACAAACAGTATGTTTTCCCTATACACAGGAAAGAAGAGTAACACTGCATACATTTAGTTTAACGCTTCTGTTTTTGAGCAAGGCAATACTGACCATAATTTGATATGCTGGAACTTTTACTCAGGTGTTGAAATCAACCCTTTATCAAGGTTATTTGCTTGGAAGCTCGAAAACAATAGAATAATGGAGTGTGTGTGTGGAGTGTCTGCGCAGGAACTGGATGGAAGCAGTGACATTGACACTGAGACCCCTAGTGGTAAGGATCTTTACTGCATCGTTAGTGTTTGCCAGTCGGGCCCATCTTGGAACCATTTTTGTCCCCCAACAAATCAATTTGAGATTGTTGTGGCAATCTTGGTTACAATGCTGATAGATCCAAAAACTTTGCCTCTGCAAAGTTGGAATTATGGAATTAAATGAACACAAATTTCGTTGCCTAACAATGGTTTCTCAGGCCTTGAGATAGAGCTAAAGATGTAAATTTAGTTCATTTAATTATTATAAAACGGTAACTCATTCCCCTGACCCTGAAAGAACCTCCAACCAGTGGGAAAGATGAGTAAGGAGAGGGTGCTAAAATCTCAGGGCTGGGAGAATAGAGACGTTACTGGTGCCCGCTCGAGTAAATCAACGAACAACGGGATGACAATGACAGTGACAATGAGTTATTATTCATTATGGAACAGCATGTGTTTCATCAAGCATATCATTCCCATCTTCTACGTTTTAGGTCTCACAAAAACAAATTAAAAAGCTAATCAATCACAATTTCTACTTATTTACTTATACTGTTTGAATTATAAGGTCACCCATATTCAGAGAATTACAAAGGCGGAGATTGTTCGACATGCCATCCAGCATCATTTACCACACATTTATTTATTTATTTGTTTATTTGGGGTCTGGGGGTTATACCCAGGTTTACTCCTGGCTCTACACTCAGTTCAGCCACGTGCAAAGTGAGCACCTTGTCTGCTATCTTTCTAATCCCTGAATCAGGGAAATTTTTTTTTGTTTTGTTTTTGTTTTTAATTTTATTGAATCACCATGTGGAGGGTTACATAGTTCTCAGGATTATGTCAGTTATACAATACTCAAACACCCTTCCCTTCACCGGTGCCCATATTCCATCACCAACCACCCCATTAAACCTCCCGCCCCCTCCCGCCCCCCCAGTCCCCGCCCTTGTAAGTGATGTTTCACTTCGTTTACGCTTTATCTTGGTTACAGTCCATGTTTCTCACTATTGTTGCTAGGGTTTCCCCCAAAAAAGAAAAGACAGTCCCACTGTCAAGGAAGCATCTGATGGCTCTCCATTGCTGAGAATGTAGAGATAAGAATCAGGGAAATTTTATATAGGAAATATGAGGAAGGAGAAAGAAAGGAGGGAACATGTTCCACAGTGACCACGGGTTTCTCCAGAGAAAGAGAAGAGCTCAGCATAAGGTAAGGAAATCACATACTCCAAGTTGGGCCCAGATGACTCTCAGGGTTAGGAATGGGCACCATGAAGTTCAAGGGAAGAAGCTGCATACCCAAAGTGGACAGGTTATGCAGTAAGGAGACAAGGTGTGTTTATTTGTTTTTCTTTTGGGCTCACACCCAGCGATGCTCTGGGGTTACTCCTGGCTCTGCACTCAGGAATTACTCCTGGAAGCACCATATGATGCCAGGGATCAAACCTCGGTCGGGCACATGCAGGACAAACACACTACCCACTCACTCTACTATTGCTCTGGCCCCGACAAGGTGTACATCAAAGCTGATCTTGGAGGGGTTTTTTCCAAGTTGTCCTGCCTAGGGTCCTGTCCTTAGGGTGTTCTCAAGGAAGAACTGTTCTTCAATAGGTCTTTGACGGATTCAGCTGATGAAATTCACCTAAAAAATCATTGATATGGGTCTGGAGTGATAGCACAGTGGGTAGGGCGTTTGCCTTGCACGTAGCCGACCCGGGTTTGAATCCCAGCATCCCATATGGTCCCTTGAGCACCGCCAGGGGTGATTCCTGAGTGCATGAGCCAGGAGTGACCCCTGTGCATGGCCGGGTGTGACCCAAAAAGAAAAAAAAATCATTGATATGGGGTCCTCTATCTGCCTACCTTTTAAGAATTTGGTTAAAGATGGAGCCACAGCGACAGTACAGCGGGTAGTGCATTTGCCTTGCGTGCGGCTGACAAGGTTTGGCATCCCTGGAATCCTATATGATCCTCTGAGCATCACCAGAAGTGATCCCTGAGTGCAGAGCAGGAGTAAGCCCTGAGCACCGCCAGGTGTGAACCACCTCCCTGCCTCCCCCCCCAAAAAAAAAAAACCCACAAAAAATAATTTGGTTGTAGATAATCTGTTACTGTTTTTACTGTTTAGAGGGTACAATTTAGAAAGTCTCTACAATAACATGGGATGACTGTTATAAATGAAACAACAGGGCTGAAGAGAAAGCACAGTAAGGTACTTGCCTTGCCTTAGGCCAACTTGAGTTCGATCCCCTGGTCCCATACAATCCCCTGTACCCTGCCAGGAGTGATTGCTGAGTATAGAACCAGCAATAAGCTCTGAGCACCACTGGGTGTGGCTCATAAACAAAACAGAAAGAAAAAAAAAAGTGCAGACTAGCACTCAAATGTAGCAACTCGGTTTTTGACGTCACAGAAAGTCTGTAGAGAAGAACAAGTGTAAACCAAATTCTGAAAGATAACTAAAGGGTAGATAGGAGGCGGGTAGGGAGAAATTATTTCAGGTGAGAGCCAGGTTCAGAGCACTAAAGGGCAGCCAGTGGGATCATGGCATAGAACGCAAGAGGGAGAGACTGAAGAGAACTGAGATGTCCAGGGAATAGGAGAACAAGCTAGGAACTGAAAAGTTGTTATTTTCTTCTAAAGACAATACAATCAGGGTTGCTTTATTCTATTTTCTCCATAGGGGCCACACCCAGGCCTGGGGCCCTCAGAGCCTCACCCAGTGGTGCTCTTACATGGCTCTGCAGGTTCTAGGTATCATGAGTGTCCATGTGATCTCAAGGGCTTGCGCATGTGAGACCTGTGTGCTCTGTTGAGCCATATCCTCAGTCCCACGGTAAGGAGATTTATTTAATTATTTATTGGAGGGGGCAGTTTGGGCCACACCTAGCTCAACTTAGGACTTACGCCTAGCAGTTTTCAGGGGACCATATGTAGTGCTAGGAATAGAGCCCAGGTCAGACTCGTGCAAGGCAAGCGCCTTATCTGCAGTACTCTCTCTCCAGCCTAATGAGGGTTTCTGAAACGGGGATCAAGGGGTCCTGGGAAAGAGCATAGAGGTAGGGATAGGTACACGGCCCCAGTTTGTTCCCTGAGCAATGTTTGGGAGGTCCTCCATAATAAATAAAGCGAAGAATAAGAAATATCAGAGCTGCGTTTTGTTTGTTTCTTTCTTTGTTGGGCCACTCTCAGTGATGCTCAGGGATCACTTCTGGTGGGTCTCAAGGAGATTGTATAGGGTTCTGGAGATTGAACCCTGGTCAGCAGCAAGGCAAGCACTTCTATTACCCACTGTATTACCTCTCCCAGTCTTAGATCTTCTTTCTTTAAAAAAAAGTGGGGGGGATCTCCAGAGACAATTTGGGTGCATGATATAAGGTGTGCCTTGAGTGTGGCTGCTGTGACAACGGTCCTGGTTCAAGTGCCTGTCACCACATGCATCTCTGGAGCACAGAGCTGGGAACAGCCCCTGATCACAAAGTGTGACCCCACCCCTAAAAGGGCAATTTTTGTTTCTGCAAGGAAAACAGAGGAGGACAATTTAAAAGAAAAATTTATTGAATCATTGTAGATTACTAAGTTACATTGAGTTTTGACTAAGTTTCAGGTGTACAATGTTTCAACACCTACCTCTTTACACCAGTGTCCACAATGCTCCACCAATGTTTCCAGTTTCCCTCCCCCCCCCCCAAGCCTGCCTCTGTAGTGAAACTTTTCCCCTCCACCAATGTCCTAGAGTTCCCTTTCCTCATTCCCCACTCACAACCCCCAGGGGCAGGCTTTCTATGGGTGGAGGACAATTGTCACACCACTTAGGAATCTACTGCAGAAATCCAGGTAAGCAATTATGTTGTTTGGGAAGGGCGCTTGCCTTGCATGCAGCCAACCAGGATTTGATCCCTGGCATCCCATATGGTTCCCCATATACTGCCAGGAGTAATTCTAAATGCAGAGCCAGGAATAACCCCTGAGTATCACTGGGTGTAACCTAATCATCCCCTCTTCCCCTATCCCCTCCTCTACTAAATTTTGCTATCATGTAAGGTGTTACCAGTGGTGTTTTTTTTTTTAAATCTATCAAATGGGAAAAATAATAACAACCTGAGCTGTAAAGAGAATTCAACACTAAGTAGTTAGCACAGTGTCAAGTATATGGGAAATGATAAAGTAAATTTGGCTAGTGTTGTGTTATGCTGTTATTCGAGAGAGTTATTTAAAATTTTTCTTTTGGTATGCATAGCTAACTTTTTTTTTCTGCTGTTTTGGTTTGGTTTTTGTTTTTGGGGGGCCATACTCAACAGTGCTCAGGGATCATTTCTGGCTAGGGCTCAGGGACCACATGCAATGCCAGGAAAAGAATCCCAGGTTGACACGTGCAAGGCAAGCGCCCTACCCACCATACTATCTCTCTGGTCACATATCAAACTTTTTTTTTTTCCGGCTATTTGGGTCACACTGACTACACTCAGGGGTTACTCCTGGCTCTGCACTCAGGAATTACTCCTGATGGTGCTCAGGGGACCATAAAAGGATGCCAACGATCAAATATGGATCAGCTACATGCAAAGAAATGCGTTACCTGCTGTACTATTGCTCTGGCCCCCATATCAAGTTTTTAAAGATAGCAGAAGTGAAAGGAGGGTTCAACTTAAAAAACTTTGTCATAAAATCTTTAACAGCTAACATGCAGTCCGTGTACAATTTGTGTAATATTTAAACCTGAATGACTAAACCAGTAACTGAATCCTATTATTGACACTCCTAATAAAAGAGGTAGAAGGGCTTCAAGTTTGAAATGTTGAGTCAGATGTCGTTTCAGGTTCCAGATCTGTCATTCATTAGTTTTGTGACAGTACCAGGAAATTTATTTCACTTTCATATGTCCTAGTTTCCACATCTGTAAAATGGGAAAATCCACAGTGTTGTTTCATAACAATGTTGTGAAAATCAAATGAGGTAATGGATGTCTGGTATAAAGTAAATAGTCACAATGTGGGAGTTGTTTCTATTGTGTAGACAGAAGGAAATAAACATTTTCCATTGCCAGAAGAATATCAACTTTTTCACAAACACAATATATATCTATTTGGTTTGGGGGTCACGCCTGACTGTGTTCAGGGCTTACTCCTGTCTCTGTGCTAAGGAATCACTCCTGGCAAGGCTTGGGGGACCATATGGGGTGATGGAGACCCAACCAGGTTGGCGGCACGCGAGGCAAGTGCTGAACCCTCTATAAATACAATAATTTTTGCTTGGAGGGCCATACACTTTTGTGCGCACAGCTTACGTGTGATTCTGTGCTCATTGATCACTCCTGGGTGGCTTAGGGGGCCCTATGGGGTGCCAGAGATTGAACCTGGAGTGTCCTTGTGCAAGAAAGCACCCTACCTATCTTTTCAGCCCTTAAAGGTGTTTTTTGTTTTGTTTTGTTTTGATTGGCTTTTTTGGGTCACACCCGGTGATGCTCAGGGATTATTCCTGGCTCTGCACTCAGGAATTACTCCTGATGGTACTCAGAGGATCAAATGGGATGGCGGGAAAGGAACCCTAATCCTAATCGGCTGTGTGCAAAGCAAATGCCCTACTCGTGGTACTATCGCTCCGCCCCACCTCCAAAGTATTTTTAAGACGAATTATCCTTCTGTTCCAAATCTTAAATAAATAAACTCAATGCATATTGACTCTGATGAAATACATTTTTTAGCAATCATACACTTTTTGCTATATTTATTGATGGTATCTATTTGATGAATACTTTAATTCTACTACCTTAGAATTAAAGGTATGTAATGTTAGTACCGGAGGCTCCAGTACAACATCGTTGGAAGGACGAGTAGAGAGAGGCTTCTAAAATCTCAGCGCTTGGACGAATGGAGATGTTACTGAGACCGCTTGAGAAATTCGATGATCAACGGGATGATGATGATAATGATGATGATGATGATGATGATGATGATCATGATCATGATGATCATGATGATGATGAATGTTAGTAACTTTCCTAATGTTAAGACATCCTACTATTCCTATTTGGAAGCGGGTATTGGGCCACACCCAACTGTTTCAAGGTTTACTTCTGGTTTACTTTTGACTACATTCGGGGATCACTCCTGGGGATATTCAGGGACCAAATGTGGTTCCAGGGATCAAAATGATTTGGCTACATGCAAGACAAGCTCCTTTCCCACCTTACTACCTCTCTGATCCTGACATCCCAGTATTCCTAAAAAAAATCTTTCTTTGTGATGGATCATTCTTTCAATATACTGTTCAATTCTAAACTTTCTTCTAAAGTGCATTACTAACTTCCATGGCTCAAGAATACACTAACGGGGGCTGGAGTGATAGCACAGCAGGTAGGGCATTTGCCTTGCACTCGGGCAACCCGGGTTTGAATCCCAGCATCCCATATGGTCCCCTGAGAACCAAGGGTAATTCCTGAGTGCAGAGCCAGGAGTAACCCCGGTGCATCGGTGGGTGTGACCCAAAAAGCAAAAAAAAAAAAAAAAATACACTAACTGGACTTTTATTACTGATTTCAATTTGTTATACTCCAGTGTATTTAGAGAGCTATGTTTTTTTTTTTTTTAAATAACAACAGCTAGTATTTACTGAGCATTTAGAAGGTACTAAGTACTTTAAAGTCCTAACAATTCCCTAAGTAGTTGTACCCTTAGGGCATATGTAAAAAAAAAAAGTGAAGGGTCTTGGGATAAAGCCTTGAGACAGAATTGGAACCTGTTCTTTACCATTTTCCTTTCATTATTTATTTCTTCAATACAGATTTATTAAGCTATGTGCTCATATATATTAGGTGATAGTAATACAGCCCTTAAGTAACTCAGACAGATTCCCAGTCTCACAGAGGAGACAGACAATAAAAAAAGTGAAAAAAAATGAAATTTTTAGGGGCCAGAAAGGCTATCCAGGGGTAAGTTACTTACATTACGTGCAGCTAACCCTGGTTTGACTCCTGGCCGCCCCCCCCCCCCCCCCGAGTGATCCTTAAGTAATGTCAGGTGTGGCCCGAAACCAAAAATAAATCAAGCTTTTACAAAAAGCAGTGGAAGAACTGGAGAGATAGTATAAAGGGTAGAGAACTTCCTTGCACACTGAAGAGGCAAATTCAATCCCTGGTGCCCTGCACACCACCAGGAGTAATTCCTGAGTGCAGAGCCTAAAGTAAACTCTGAGTGCTGCCGAGTGTGGACCAAAAACCAAAACCATACAAACAAAAAGAGCAGTGGAGCTGGAGAGGTAGGACAGTAGTTGGGTGCCTGCCTTGCCTGCAGCTCACTTGGTTTGAATCTTGGCACCACATACTCAGCACTGACAGGACAGCCCCCTATCAGGTTTGAGCCCTGGCACCCCAGTGTGGTTCCTTGAGCCCTATTACCAAGTGTGATCCCTGGGCACAGAACCAGAAGTAAGCCTTGAGCACAGCCATGTGTGATGCCCAAGCAAAACAAACAAAACAACACCCCCCCCCAAAAAAAAAAAAAAAAAGGAAAAGGGCTGGAGAGATATCAGAGGGGTTAAGGCACTTGCTGTGAATATGGTGGACCCTGGTTGGATCCCCAGCACTGCAGATGGTCTCCAAAGCATCTCTAAGAGTAAAGAACCAGTAGTAGGCACTGATCACTGCTGGGTATGGTTCAGCCCTCTCCAAACAGACAAACAAAACCAGGTGAAAGTTAGTCAGGGAGATGGCTCCAAAGGCGACTATTCAGGCATTCTGCTGTCTGGAGGGACTGGTGGTACCGAGGGCTTACTCTGGGTTCTGCACTCCAGGATCACTTCTGGTGGGCTCTGGGGACCATATGAGGTGCCAGGGATTGAACCTGGATCAGCCACATGAAACGCAAGCACCCTACTTGCTGCTCTATTACTCCAGCCCCAGGGGGAATAGCACTTTGCAATGAAATACAGCATGTCCAAACACCTCCGGGTGAAACATATGCAAACGGTAATGTCATGACTCCTTAGAATGTAGGGATGGAGTCAGGGAGCAAGACAGACCAAACTGGAGAAGCCAGGTAGGGGCCATATCAAGGCTGAGGAGATAGCTCAGAGCAGGCCCTAGTGTGGTGTCCAAAAACTAGATAAATAAGGACCAGAATGATAATACAGGTTGGTAAGGTTTGTCTTGCCCATGGCCAATCCTGGTTCTAGCCAGGGCACTGTATATGGTCTCCTGAGCACTGACAGAGATGTCTCCTGAGCACAAAGCCAGTTATAGTCAAACACCACTGGCAGGAGGTGACCCAGTGCCTCCCCCCCCACCAAAAAAAAAAAAAGGTGGTTGTGGGTTGGGTGAAAGTTGGGGTTGAGGATGCTACTCAGTGGTAGAGAGCCTAGCTTGCATGCTGGAGGCCATGAGTTTTGGTCCCAGAACTGTTGTTGCTAGTCCCTGCTCTACAACCAAGTGTGTGACCCATGAACAAGGCAGCAATAATGCAAAAGAAAAGGGAAAGGGAAAAAATGATTATAGTAATTTTTCCTTTGGGGACATACTTGATGGTACTCAGGAACTATTCCCAGTTCAAGGCTTGGGGGACCATGCAGTAATAGGGACTGAATCTGGGTCTATTGCCTGGAAAGCCTGCACTCAATTCATTGAGTTACTTCTTGGCCCACAAAGAGATTACAGTTAGTTAAGAAAAAAAAGTGGTTGCAGTAATTTAAGTGAGAGATGGGGGGGGGAGTTAAAAATATACTTTGGGGCCTAGAATGATAGTACAGCAGGTAAAGCTCTTGCTTTATGCAAAGTGAACTGGCCTTGATCTCAGGCATCCCAAGTGGTACCCCGAGCCCTGCCAGGAGTGATTCCCTGATTGCAGAGCCAGAAGTTAGTCCTGTGCATTGCTGGGTGTGACCCCAAAATAAAATAAAATATACTTTATAGGAGGTCTGGAGAGTTAGTACAGAGGGTAGGGTGCTTGCCTTGCACATGGCCAACCTGGATTCAATCCCCCGAACCCCACATGGTCTCCTGAGCCCCACCAGGAGTGATCCCTGAGCGCAGAGGTAGGAATAGGCCATAAACACTGCTGGGTGCAGCCCCAAAAGCAAGCAAGACTTCTGTTTTTTTTTTAAAGAACTATGTGATATATTATGTATTATCATATAGGATTGGGAATAGGAACTAGGTATATAAAATCAAGAATTCTATCTTGGACATATTAAATCTGTTATGCCAGAGGAGATAGATAATAAGTAGTTAGATATTTGAGCTGGAATCTCAGAGGAGATATCTACCCTGAAAACATAAATTTGAAGGTTATTTACATTTAGATGGGGTCTAAAATCTTGAAAAGATTAGAAGTGAGATATTTTTGTTCCTGAATTTAATTTTGCAATGCAAAGGCAAAACACATGCCCTTTTTTCTATTTATCTTTTGGCAATAATGGGCAATACTCAAGGACTACTTCTAGTGACCCTGTGCTTGAGGGAGGAGGTATCATTCCTGGGGGTGCTCAAGTGACCATTTGGTATCAGGGATCAAACCTAGGTCTCCTGCATGAAAAGCATGTGCTTAGTCAGCTGAGCCCTCTGGTTTAATTTATGATCTTTTTAACCCTGAGCAAAGTTCATTAACCTAGAAGTTTTCATTGCTTTTGTACAAAGAGAAATTTAGATACTTTCTTCCAGGCATGCTGTCTTCCAGCTGGCCCTATGTCAGAAGATTGGGGTTCTTGGGGCCAGAGGGAAAAGGGTAGGGTATCTACCTTGACCAGATTAAATCCACAGCATCCCATATGGTGCCCTGAGTACTACCAGGAGTGATCCCTGAGTGCAGAGTCAGGAATAAGTCCTGAGCATGGAGTATGGCCCTCCAAAATAAGCAAAAAAACAAAAGAGGGGAAAAAAACATTGGGGTTCATCAAAGGGAAGGTTAAGCTGGGGCATCTTGTCCAGAGACTTGCACCCTCATACCACCATTTTCTCACAGTTTAGTTTTGAAGGCAAAAGAGCTCTTGTCTAGTTTAAGAACATAAGAGTGGACATATTGGGGTAGTCTGAAGAAGAAATAGAGGTGAGAAAATGGAAACCTCAAGTGTTAAAAATGAGTTTTAGTTTTTAGGGTTTTTTTTAGGGGGGGAAAGCCACATCCAATTGTGCAAGGGTTTATTTTTGGTCTGTGTTCAGCGGTCACCCCTGGTGATGCTTAGGGGGACTGTATGTAGTGCTGGGGTCACCCACGTAAGTTACCTTAACCCCTGGGACTATCTCTTGGCTGTCCCTTGTTTTAGCTTTATGGAGTGAAGAAATGAATTGCTAGGAGAAAGCAATGGTTTTATCTAGTTTTACTTTTTGGGGGGCTGCACACCTGGCAAGAGATGTGGTTCTGTGCTCAGGGAGCCTCCCGGCAGTGCTCAGGGGACCATATGTAGTGCCAGGGATAGAATCGCATTGGCAGTATGCAAGGCAAATACCCTACCTGCTGTACTATCATTCCAGCCCCTTTGTTTTACCTGTTTTTAAGATGGTAATGATATAGCATATATAATTGGTGGTACAGCAAAGAAAAAATTATTGAGAAGGCAGTAAGGGATAGAACCCCCCCAAAATCAGCAGAGGATTTGCTTTGATAGAGTGATGGGGCAAAGGCCCATCCTTCATGGTGTCTGAAATGAAGATAAAGAAGACAGTATAAATGCAAGTAGGTTTGTGGCTTTCCATTTGGATGAGACTGGTCTTTATTTATTTATTTATTTATTTATTGCCTTTTGGGTCACACCTGGCAATGCTCCTGGCTCTCACTCAGAAATCACTCCTGGCAGTGCTCGGGGAACCATATGGGATGCTGGGAATCGAACCTGAGTCGACTGTGTGCAAGGCAAAGGCCCTACCCACTGTGCTATTGCTCCAGCCCCAAAACTGTTCCTTTTTAATAATTTTTAAAAAATTGTTCTTAAAGAATATAATTGGAATTACGGTGGATAGAAAGTTAGAACAGAGAAGGCATAAAATACAATACCTCTGAAAGTGAAAAAATGAACTTGCACTAAGCCTGCCAGAGAAAGTCCACCATTTTAAAGTCTATGGTAAAGAACTTAAAGTGATATTCCCTGAGCCTGCCAACAGTGATCCCTTAGCACAGGTCAGGAATAAGCCCTGGGCACCACTGGGTGTGACAAAACAAAACAATTTTTTGGGGGGGTCACACCCGACAATGCTCAGGGGTCACTCCTGGCTCTGCACTCAGGAATCACCCCTGGCAGTGCTCAGGGGACCATATGGGATGCTGGGAATTGAACCTGGTAGCCTAGCATGCAAGGCAAATGCCCTACCTGCTGTGCTATCGTTCCAGCCCCCAAAACAAAACAATTTTAAGTGATAGCACAGTGGGTAGGGCGTTTGCCTTGCACGCGGCCGACCTGGGTTGGATTTCTCCCTCTTGGAGAGCCCGGCAAGCTACCGAGAGTATCTTGCTCACACGGCAGAGCCTGGCAACCACCCGTGGCGTATTGGATATGCCAAAAACAGTAACAATAAGTCTCACAATGAGAGACATTACTGGTGCCCGCTCGAACAAATCGATGAGCAAGGGATGACAGTGACAGTGATAGTTTGATCCCTGGCATCCCATTTGGTCCCCTAAGGACTGCCAGGAGTGACTCCTGAGCCAAAAGTCAGGTGTAAGCCCTGAGCAGTCAGGTGTGGCCCAAAAAGAAGAAATAAAGAAATAAAACAACAACTTTAAGTGAAAGTCTTAGTCCTCATCTAAGAAGGTAAATTGATCGGTTTAACTACAGTTGGGATTTTATCAGGTGAGTATAATGATGAAAGAAAACAAAAGCAGGGCTGGGGCGATAGTACAGCATGTAGGGTATTTGCATTGCATGTGGTCAACCCGGGTTCGATCTCCAGCATCCTATGCGGTCCCCTGAGCACCATCAGAAGTGATTCCTGAACCAGGTGTGGCACCAAAACGAAAACCAAAAAACTTAACCAAACAACAGGCCAGAAAATATAATGGGTAGAAGGGTTGCCTGTAAGTTTGCCTGGGTTTAATCCCGGCACCTCATATGGTAACCTGAGCCAGCCAAGAGGGATCCCAAAGTGCAGAGTCAGGAGTAACCCCTGAACATTCCTGGATGTGGGCACCCCACAAAATTTGACAGGCTGTTGGGTGATCATCCAATATGGAACTGAAGGAAAAGAAAATGAAAATCCAGGGCTTGGAGATAGTACAGGAGATAAGGTGCTTGCTCTGCATGCATTGGATCCAGTTCAATCCTGAGCTATCTCTGCAGCTCCTATGAGCAAATACACACACACACACACACACACACACACACACACACACACACAGAGGTTTTGGACCACATTTGGCAGTACTCAGGGTTTACTCCTGACTGTGTAGGGCAAGCGCCTTACCTGCTGTATTATCTCTCCAGCCCCCCATGAGTTAATGTTAATGACTACAAAAGGTCCATAAATAAAAGTAATCAGGAGGGTTATTTTTGTTTGTTTTGGCATCACACACAGTTTGGTGGTGGTGGTGGGGGGTGTCACTGTCCATTGAACCTGGGCCTCATGAATGCAAAGCATACATTTTAGCTAGTTTAGTTATCTTTCAGGTCCTTGCTTTTAGGGCTGAGGGATGTGTCTAAGTTGTTAAGCATTTGCTTTGCATTTGTTAAGAGTCTGGGTTGATTCCAGGCACCATGTGGTCACCCAGCACTGAGCTAAGATTAGGTTCCCACTGCCCCCTGGGGAAAAAAAACAACAACCCAGGAAACTGTAACACTCTTAACCTGTTCATTAAATAAATGTTGAGGGACCAGAGAAAGATCTGGTCTTTCTCTGACTGAGGGGAGGCCGTTTGCCTTGCATAGAGGCAACCTGGGTTTGATCCTGGGCACCCCATATGGAGCCCTACTATGAGTGATTCTTGGGCACAGAGTAAGGAGTAAGCCTTGAGTACAGTGGGGTGTGGCCCCCAAACAAAAACCAAACAAAAATGTTGAGTGGTACTGAAATTAAGGATTTTATTTCAGGGGGCTGGAGTGATAGCACAGCGGGTAGAGCATTTGCCTTGCAGGCTGCCGACCTGCGTTCGATTGCCAGCATCCCATATGGTCCCCTGAGCACCGCCAGAAGTAATTCCTGAGTGCAGAGCCAGGAGTGACCCCTGAGCATCGCTGGGTGTGACCCAAAGAGCAAAATAAATAAATAAATAAATAAATTTCAGCTGTGATTTGCATCTACGAATTAGTAGTCCACTCACACGAACAAAACAAAGACATCTTTTCTTCTCCCGCCCACCCCCACCAAGTCCAAGACATCTTTTCTTTCTGAACAGACTGCAGAACGAGGCACTTTTTAGGGGGTTAATACATATAAGCTTGTTGAGTTTATACTACGTGAATAAATCTGTACTTCTGTGATTTTCCAAAGTGATATCAAGAAGATGGTGTGTGTTTGACTAAGATTTCCTCTAATTTCATAGGCTCTGTCATGGTAGATAACAGGCAATCGGTTCTTTTCAGTAAAGGATACCAGCAAACTGACCATAGAGGAAATCTAAAAAGAAGGACCTCTAACTGCTCTCCCCAGGAGCTGATAGGACCTTGGCTATCGGCTTCCACGGGAAACTTGTACTGGCGTACCCATTCAAATATCTCCCAGCCAATCACAGTAGCTTGCAGCCAACTCCCTTTACAGTCATTGGTCCAAAGGAAACGTCACCCGCTATGCCTCCCGCCTCTCACCAAAAACCAATAGGAATGGCTAATTCTTCGTAACTGAGCGTCATCAAGTACAGCACTTGCAATTGGCTCTTGGAGCTACTGATCGAAAAGTAGGCGGAGCCATTCCGGCAGGCCTATATAAGAAGAGGACAAAGGCGGCAGGCCGCCTGTGTCATCCGCCATCTTGTGGGAAGCAAGGTGGCCTCCACGTTCCCTGAGCGACTTCTCCGCTTCTGCCTTGACCGCCCCTTGACCACAGACATGTCTCGGGATCGGTTCCGGAGCCGCGGCGGTGGCGGCGGCGGCTTCCACCGGCGAGGAGGCGGCGGCGGCCGCGGAGGTCTCCACGACTTCCGCTCCCCGCCTCCCGGCATGGGCCTCAATCAGAACCGCGGACCCATGGGCCCCGGCCCGGTCGGAGGCGGCCCCAAGCCTCCGATCCCGCCACCGCCGCCACACCAACAGCAGCAGCAGCCGCCGCCGCAACAGCCGCCGCCGCAGCAGCCTCCGCCGCTCCAGCCGCCGCCGCACCAGCAGCCGCCGCACCCGCAGCCGCCGCCGCCGCCCCAGGACTCGTCCAAGCCCGTCGTCCCGCCGGGACCCGGCTCGGCGCCCGGAGTCGGCAGCGCCCCGCCGGCCTCGGGCTCGGCGCCCCCGGCCACCCCGCCGACGTCGGGGGCCCCGACGGGGCCCGGCCCCACCCCGACCCCACCGCCCGCGGTCTCCGCGGCGCCCCCGGGGGCGCCCCCGCCGGCGCCTCCCAGTGGCGGGGTCCCCACTACTCCCCCGCAGACCGCGGGCCCGCCGCCTCCGCCCACGGGGGGGCCCGGCCCCGGCCCCGGGCCTAAGCAGGGCCCGGGCCCCGGCGGCCCCAAAGGCGGCAAGATGCCGGGTGGGCCGAAGCCCGGCGGCGGCCCGGGCCTGGGCGGGCCGGGCGGCCACCCGAAGCCGCCGCACCGTGGCGGCGGCGAGCCTCGCGGGGGCCGGCAGCACCACCCGCCCTACCACCAGCAGCACCACCAGGGGCCCCCTCCCGGGGGCCCGGGCGGCCGCAGCGAGGAGAAGATCTCGGATTCCGAGGTGAGCGCGCCCGCCGCGGCGCGTCCGTTTCCCTAAGATGGCGGCGGCCCCCTCGCCCGCCCCCTCCCCCCTCCGGGGCGTCCATTTTGTCGGAGGCCGGAAAGGGCGCCTGCGCGCGGGCGGGGCGGGGCGGGGGGCCGCGGCCGGGGCCGGGGATGGCTGGGGAGCGGAAGCGTCCCGGGCAGCCGCGGGGGAGCAGCGGGGCGGGCGGGAGCGGCGGCGGGGTTCGGGTCGTTTCCTCGCGTTTCCGGTTCTGCTTTGTTTCGGGGGGCGCGGGTGAGTGGCTCCCCAGGGCGCCGGCAGCCGGCCTGTTCCGGAATGCCCGCACGCCCGCCCCCCGAGTATTCTGCTGTCGGGGCGGCCCGGTGTTGGGACCCTGGCGAGTGCCAGAGGCTGTTCTGGGCCGGGAGCGTGGCGCAGGAGCAGCCCAGTGTCCCTGGCGACGACGTGTGGGGAAAGCGGAGTGCCGGTACCGGGCTTCCGCCTCCTCGCCTTGTCTTTGAAAAAGACTTTTTCTTCCGTCTAGGGGTTCAAAGCCAACTTGTCTCTGTTGAGGAGGCCTGGAGAAAAAACTTACACGCAGCGATGCCGGTTGTTCGTTGGCAATCTGCCCGCTGATATCACAGAGGATGAATTTAAAAGACTATTCGCTAAATATGGAGAACCAGGAGAAGTTTTCATCAACAAAGGCAAAGGATTCGGATTTATTAAGCTTGTGAGTTGCTGTTTGGGTTTTGCTAAATATTTTTTTCTTTTTAATATAGATATATTGGCCTTTAAACGGAATAAATCGGTCTTGAATTTTTTTTTTCCTTTTTGCAAAGTGCTTTTAATTGTTGGTATAGAGGAAAGGAGGGGTGAGAGTGGGTGAATCGGGTTTAATCACCTACCTTGAATAATGTTAAGGGAGGTGCTAGGGAGTAACAGTGGGAGTAGGCTTATTCGGGCAATTTCAGAGGCGATTTTGAGTTTATTTATTAAACATGCTTGTGTCTGATTTCAGGAATCTAGAGCTTTAGCTGAAATCGCTAAAGCTGAACTTGATGATACACCCATGAGAGGTAGACAGCTACGAGTTCGCTTTGCCACACATGCTGCCGCCCTTTCTGTTCGAAATCTGTCACCCTATGTTTCCAATGAACTGTTGGAAGAAGCCTTCAGCCAATTTGGTCCCATTGAAAGGGCAGTTGTAATTGTGGATGATCGTGGAAGATCTACAGGCAAAGGCATAGTGGAATTTGCTTCTAAACCAGCAGCAAGAAAAGCATTTGAAAGATGCAGTGAAGGGGTTTTCTTATTGACCACGTAAGTTTTTGCCTTTATTTTAATAATTTTTGTTAGCTCAACTAGAATAAAACTGTCAAAATTCAGCTGAAACCATTTTTTGTTAATAGAACTCCTCGACCAGTTATCGTGGAACCTCTTGAACAGTTAGATGATGAAGACGGTCTTCCTGAAAAACTTGCACAGAAGAATCCAATGTATCAAAAGTAAGATTGATTATGCTTTGGCAGCTTTTAACTAAAGTGTAATGAAAATTTGTTGTAATAAAGTTGTAAATATTTTAAGTTTTTTGAAAATATTATGCCAGAAAAAAATATTTAGACTCAGGATGTAAAACTGTTACACAAGTCTTAAAGTATTTTCTGAAATAGTTTGTTTCATTACCTTTGCTTTGCTTATAATAGATGCATAATGGGTGGGTGTCTTTTTATTTTGGGGAGGGGTGCACACCCAGTGGTTACTCTACTTTTTTTTCCACATGGGAGCAAGTTTTCTGATAATGGAAAAAGTGTTCCTTGGATAAGAATTTGGCTGAAAGAAACATAGATTGTAATGAAAGATAGTTAACTTTTTTTGACTTGGACTGTACCTAGTGGTGCCCTGGGTTACTGCTGGCTCTGCACTTGGGAATTGCTTGGGAGTTAACATAATTATATGTGAAACCAAAGTGGTTTTGCATTTTCTTTTATTACCTCCAAGTGTACTAGGCCAGGAAGAGAAACTTATAGGGTCACTAGTGTTCTTGTGCGTCCACAAATTGGTTTGTGTTTATTATCAGGGAAAGAGAAACACCACCTCGATTTGCTCAGCATGGCACATTTGAATATGAATATTCACAGCGGTGGAAGTCCTTGGATGAAATGGAAAAGCAGCAAAGGGAGCAAGTTGAAAAAAACATGAAAGATGCAAAAGATAAGTTGGAAAGTGAAATGGAAGATGCTTACCATGAGCATCAAGCAAATCTTCTGAGGCAAGGTAAAAACTCATTTTGAGTTTTTCTGATAGGATTAAACTGTTTCAAGCTTGGAGGCTTGGGGTTTTTTGTTTTAAAACAAAATAATGGGGGGGGCATGCTTAGTGGTACTGAATGCAATATGAATTTCCATATTCAGATCTGATGAGACGCCAGGAAGAATTAAGACGCATGGAAGAGCTTCACAATCAAGAAATGCAGAAGCGTAAAGAAATGCAATTGAGGTAAAATTCTGTTAAACCTTTGTATTTACACTGACGTTGAACAGATGCTGTTTGATGTAGTTGAGTAAGATGAAGTACAGAGAAGCTGAATTTAATACTAAGATTTGCTTTTGACAATGGCTCATACGGTTATCCTTATGCTTCATTTTTTAGAACTTTTTGTTTAGGTGCTGAAATCACCAGGTTTTCTTGTGAAGGACTTTGTTTTACATGCTTTAATATTTCCAGGCAAGAAGAAGAACGACGTAGAAGGGAAGAGGAAATGATGATACGACAACGTGAGATGGAAGAACAAATGAGACGCCAAAGAGAGGAAAGTTATAGCCGAATGGGCTACATGGATCCAGTAAGTAAGCTTGGTAATCTAGTTGGAATTAACACACAAAATTTGAAGGTACAGTACAGGGTTCATATTTCAGGAGTGGTGTCAGTGGTAGGGATTGAATCCAGGGCTTCTCACATGTAAAGCAAGTGCTTACTGCTGAATTACATCCCTAAGACTTGTCCATTGACCCACATTCCCCCAGGCTGTTACTTGAATGGGGGAGAGGAATTTGGGCCATAACAGGCAGTGCAGTCTTGGCACTGAATTCTCAGCACGGGGATCTTAATAATGTTGCACCTTTAACTATTGTGCTATCTGTCCCCTTTGGGGATTTTGTTGCTGTTGGGGGCCACCTCCAGGGATGCTTAGGGCTTAACTCCTAGCTCTTCAATTACTTTCAATTACTGTGTGGCAGTGCGGGGGTGGGGGGAATCAAGAGATGCTGGGAATTGAATCAGGGTCAGCTGCATACAAGGCAAGTACCCCCTGTACTATTGCTCCAGTCCTTTAGGGCAGGGTGTGTGTGTCTATGTACACATTTTGTTTTTGGAAAGTTTGTACTCTAGAATGCATTATATAATGGGAGTGGAGCCATACATACAGTACAGTGGGTAGGGCGCGCTTGACTTACATGCAGCTGATCAGGTGCAATTTCAGTATCATGTGGTCCTCCAAACACAGGCAGCAGTAAGTGTGGTCCAAAAGCCAAATTCGCCCTTTCCCCTGAAAAATACTTAGTATGGACTTAGTACAGGTGCATTAAA